>NC_068426.1:27166001-27766001 GCF_023373465.1 Oncorhynchus keta
GTGAGTCATCATGATGCATTAAGTCACTAAGTGGTAAATTGACGAGGCATTACTCTGACATGATCCTCTCTGAGAAATAAATCAGCGTGTGTTTTCTATGCTGCACTCATCCCATCCTTTACAATGCTTATGTAAACCACAAGGAATTAACCTGATCACATACAAATGAAGAGAAATAAAGAGAAACTTCTGATGCCATTAATAGAATTCCTAAGCAGCGGTATGCAACATGCTGGTTGGTGAATCACTGGCAGAAAAAGGCATAGTGTGTCCTCTGGTTTCTTTCTCTCCATGCTCTTCAGTCATCTTCCACTTGAAAGGGGGCTAAGCTGAGCAGTATCCCACGAAGAGAGCCCGGTGCTTAAAAAGGAGGGAAACTTCTTGTGACGCGACTGATCCACACAACTCTACCCTACACGTAGAAAAAAAGGTTCCAAATGGGTTCTTCTGCTGGTCCCATAGGATAACCATTTTTGGTTCTAGGTACAACCCTTTTGGGTCCCATGTAGAGCACTCTGTGGAAATGGTTCTACATAGAACTCAAATGTCTTCTACTTGGAATCAAAAAGGGTTCTTCAAAGGGTTGTCATATGGCAGTGGTCACCAACCAGTTGATTGCGATCGACTGTTCGATCTCCGAGGCATTCGTAGTCGTTCGCCAAACATTTCTGTAAAAAACAACAACGATAAAGCCTAGCATTCCTATTGGTTTCAGCAGCTCTAGCACCACAAAGTCAGTGTACCCGTTTCAAACCATTTCATGTGTCTGAAGGTAGAACTCTGGATACTCGGCAGGCCCAGAGAACAAATATATCTCAAATCACCATGTCTGTGCAAATTTCCTCGAGCCATAGGCTGTAAAAAGAAGCCTCGAGCGCACAGCAAAGTTGACACTGAGATTTCAAAACTTTTTAAACCCTGACTAAAGAGACTAAATGAATATAGCAAAGAGCTGCTGTTTTTAGAAGTAAATTCATGTTTAAGTTGTTAATCAGGACTGTCAACACTACTATAAGCCATAAAATGCATTTTCTCCCTACTTCCACTCACACTACAACCAGCACTGCAGTTACAATGAACGAGTAGCCTATTGTGTTCCAATAAGCTTGAGTTGTTATTATTAGCAGCTGTGTCTTTTTTAATATTGAGGAATATTTTACCTTCTCTGGTCCTAGGAGTAACAACATGAATTGGTGCAAAAGGCAGAAATAATGCACTGCGAATTGAGTTTCGCCATAAACTTGAAGACTGTGTCCCCTTTTCTCAGCAGAGGGAGGAAGTGAGAGGCAGTTTCATCGCTGCTCCCTCCCTCCCTCAGGCTGACCATCAGATCCAGGCCAACAGTCCAGTAAAATTTTAAAAGCTAATTATTATGCTCATTCATTCAGCTGTGCCTCACAAGTAATACAACAAATTATTTATTACCAGTGTGATCATTTACCTACAATTATTTTGAAATGTAATTTCTAAATATTCTGAAAATATCAACGTTGACAGGGCAATTCAAGCAGAGCCAATATGCAGTGATAATCTATGTTAATGTTGCATAAGCTTGTGTTTTTTAAGTCATGGTTTCAAAAAAAACTCTTGAGCGGTAGAGCTTGGCTTGCTTTTGGGCACAGAAAGTGATCTGAACTCGGAAAAGGTTGGTGACCCCTGTCCTATGGGGACAGCTTAAGAAGCCTTTTAGTCTCTAGATTTTTGTTCTAAGAGTGTACGAGTCTATCACCACGAAAACTGTTGGATGCACATGCCTGTGCTGCTCCAGGAGCCCTACACACACACCTGCACATGCACACACTCAAGATCACACACACACTCAAGATCACACACACAAACACACACCAGGCTTATCTCAGAGCAAGCCCTCCTCATCCCTTAGCAGTGTGCCACAATCACTGAGGCAGTCAAGCCAGCAGAATGAACTGCCAGTGATCTGTTCCATCCTCTCAGTCACACGCAATGGGAAACAATTAACATGCCACTCTGAGATGCATCTCTATGGATGTAAAGCGGAGGGGGAGGAAGGATGCGGGAGAGAGAGGGGAGGGAGGGAGAAAGGGACGAGAGACAGATGGGCGAGAGACAAGGGACGGGAGGGAGAGAGCTGGGAGACAGATTTGGGAAGGAGAAGGACGGAGGGGAGAGGGAGAGGAGAAAGAGGGAAAGAGAAGGGGAGGGAGAGAGTTCTTATTTTTTTTACTTTCCTGAGGTAGCGGCGTGACCTTGTGATGTAGCCTGACAGCAAATGTCCGTTGCCAGGGAGATGGCTAATGTCTCAATGTCATTGGCTCCCTCCTGGCCGAGGGGAGCGAGGGAAGCCATCCAGACAGCCTTACACCAGGAGCATCACGCACGCACACACACACTGTAAAGACACATGCACCCACACACACTGTAAAGATACATGCACACACACACTGTAAAGACACATGCACACACACTGTAAAGACACATGCACACACACACACACATTGTACAGACACATGCAAACACACACACACACACACTGTAAAGACATGCACACACACACACACACACTGTACAGACACACACACACACACACACACACACTGTACACACACTGTACACACACACACACACACACACTGTACACACACTGTACACACACTGTACACACACTGTACACACACTGTACACACACACACACACACACACACACACACACACACACACACACACACACACACATGCACACACACTGTAAAGACACATGCACACACACACACACACACACACTGTAAAGACACATGCACACACACACACGCACACTGTACAGACACATGCACACACTGTAAAGACACACGCATGCACACACACCAATATTCATACACACATTTGCAGTGTTGGAATGCAAAGAAAAATGTATTCTCACACACTACAAAACCCACATTGTACAGTACCTAAAAAGGGAAATTCTTTGTCTGGCAAACAGAAACAGACAGTGAGTTGAGAGGACCAGAGAATAACTTTGCCCCTCACCACTGAATTGTGAACATACTGTACAGTGTCAGTATGCATATCACCATATGCACAGAAAGAAATGCATATGAATGAAGGTAGTGCAGCCGAACAAACGTCTATGTTTAGCATGCATAGAGTATAGGAGAGGAGGAGAAGCCCTGCTGCCTGAGTCTTCAATACACTCCAATCATTCAGCTGTCTCTGGTAATGC
Organism: Oncorhynchus keta; assembly: GCF_023373465.1. Lineage (NCBI taxonomy): Eukaryota > Metazoa > Chordata > Actinopteri > Salmoniformes > Salmonidae > Oncorhynchus > Oncorhynchus keta. The sequence continues at coordinate 27,169,198 of NC_068426.1, forward strand.
TTCGTTCTTATCTATGTTTTAACTCTCCACAGATATCTCTCTCCCTTTCACTCACTCCCTTCTCTCTCACTCCCTCTCTCTGTTTCTCTTTCTCTCCCTCTCTTTCTTCCTCTCTCTCTCACTCCCTCGCTCTCTCGTTTTCCCTCAGCATCTGATGCAATCCGTAACCAACACACAATCTCTTCCTGACTCTCAGACACAAAGAGAGAGAAGAGAGGGAGTGTGTGCCGTGCAAGGGGAGGGGGGCATATCTCCATAGATGTGCCAATCCTTCCCATGCCCTACAGGCACACAGGAATAAACACCAGAGACACTGCCAAAGCCCGGAACACGGGCAGACAGGCGGATACAGCCCATTAGCGCCCCCTATGAGACAGAGAGGGGATAGCTTCTCTGTGGACGTGTATACAGGACAAGGCGGAGTAGGTACAAAGGAGACAGCAGCAGTAGCACACGCTCAACTGAGCAATGCTCCAATGTGCATGATGTCACTGATAGATGGGCCCTGTGAAGGCTGAACCCTGTGAATTGTTTTGTGGGTTGGTCATGTCCAGTGCATCTCTGTGTGTGTGTGTGTGTGTGTGTGTGTGTGTGTGTGTGTGTGTGTGTGTGTGTGTGTGTGTGTGTGTGTGTGTGTGTGTGTAGGGGGAGAGTAGTGTGTGTATGTGTGTGAGTAGGGGGAGAGTAGTATGTGTGTGAGTAGGGGGAGAGTAGTGTGTGTGTGAGTAGGGGGGAGAGTAGTGTGTGTATGTGTGTGAGTAGGGGGAGAGTAGTATGTGTGTGAGTAGGGGGAGAGTAGTGTGTGTATGTGTGTGAGTAGGGGGAGAGTAGTGTGTGTGTATGTGTGTGAGTAGTGTGTGTGTATGTGTGTGTGAGTAGGGGGGAGTAGTGTGTGTATTTTTTAAAATTATTTAATTTTACCTTTATTTAACCAGGCAAGTCAGTTAAAAACCCATTCTTATTTTCAATGATGGCCTAGGAACAGTGGGTTAACTGCCTGTTCAGGGGCAGAACGGCAGATTTGTACCTTGTCAGCTCGGGGGTTTGAACTCGCAACCTATCGGTTACTAGTCACACCCTCTAAGCACTAGGCTACCCTGCCACCCCGTGTGAGTAGGGGGGGGAGTAGTGTGTGTGTGAATGTTTTTTTATTGGAATTTTAATTTCTGTTCAGACATGCCATTGTTCAATTGAGTGTGATCACCATTAAGAGTGAATGTGTGAGTACATCTAGGTGTGTGCATTTGTGTTTGTGTCTGTCTGTCTTTCAGACTGGATGTTGAGGAATGGTGCAGTGTCCCCCCTCCCTCTTTTTGTCTCTCTCTCCGTCTCACCCCCCCTCTCTTTCTTTCAGTCTGTTCAATAATTCACAGGAAGGCAGTGGGGCAGGCTTGGCAGGGGGTGCGCCAGCTGACAGTGTATTCAGACAAAGCTGTCAAACTGGAGAAGAATCACGTGGGTGCAACAGTGGCTAATCCCCCCCTATCCTCCCTTATCTGTCCCTTCTTCACTAGCCATTCCTATGGCAGATTTCTGCCCCCCTTAGGACCCTCCCTCATACATGCACATGCAGACGTACGCAAACACACACACACACACAGACAGAGAGACAGAGAGACAGAGAGAGAGAGAGAGACGCACACACACACACAGAGAGAGACGCACACACAAACACACACCCTGGCCTCTCAGAGCCTAGCATGGGGGCTAACCAAATTTGGTCTCTCTGGGAAAGGCCTGCACTCTCGAAGCCCCAGCCCAGCCCTACCCTCACAACCCCCTCCCCTTCTCAGGGGAAAGACAGCTCCTTATTGTTCTAAGGAGTGTCAAGCGGTGTCACATTTGTCCAACCCCCACAGCTCCAGCCCCCTTTTCAAAGCTTCAAAGAGCTGTATCCACCCTCCACTCTAGACACACATCCTCATCATCACACAGCAGCAGCAACACACAGATCCCATCACTGTAACTCAACACATCTACCATTCCCCTTGTTCAGGACAGTTTCCGTTCCTCCTCCTTCTTCTCACTTCTTCACTCACTCACTTACTTGCTCTCGCTCCCGCACTCCTTCAGAGTGACAGAGTTCCTCCTCCTTTCTGTCGTCCAGCTCTTCCCCAGAGCGGAGGCATGCAAGTGTTTTTCTTTTCTCTTTTCTGCTCTCCTCTCTCTGTCGCTCTCTCTTTCTCTCGCTCTCTTCTCTCTCTCATCATTTTCTCGTTGCACAGTCAAAGCAAAGACAATGCCGTCTTAATAGGCAAATTAATTAGCAAGCAGCAATTTCACTCATTAAAAAACGGAAACTAACTGTGGCACAATGAAGACAACGTTGGCACTAAACGCAGCGCAGAGGAAGACATGATTTAGAGAAGACATCCAGGACAGTTTAGGACTCCCACACATTTGAATTGTGATTGATTGGTGGAGCTGCCATAGCTCAAATGACTATGAGGCAATGCCAGTGTTCTTTTGTGAGGCTCCTTTTCTCAATTGGTTAGTTAGAGGATGTGTCTAACACCATTACAACAAACAGAGGCTAAATGCATAGCCGCGGGAAGTACGGGTGCTGCAGCATATATCTTTTTTGACAAATTTGCAATTTATACCATTTTTTAAACCGAAAGACCTTATTTACATGAATATTCAGACCCTTTGCTATCAGACTCGAAATTGATCCTACTATTTCTAAAGAGCTGCGTGCCAGTTATGATTTTCCTCTATGCTGCTCAACTGTGCCCCCCCCAAAAAATGTCTAACTGCCCACAAATATAATAATTCTAGCTGGCTACCTGTAGCAAGGCGCTGATAATTCAGCGGTGCTGAATCACTGGTGTGGCCTTAATGCGTAGATTTTCCATTAGAATTTCATGATTTTCTTCATTCCTTGGTTGAGTTTGTTTTGTCTTTATGTGTCTTCGTCGATTATAGGCCTAAGTAAGTCCTTTGAAGTATGCCTTTATTGCAATGCATGTCCAGGATTTATCTGGCATAGTTTGCATTCACAGTCAGCTGTTTTTATGCTCCCGTTACTATCACATTGATGTCGGTATTTGAAGTCGGCCTTGATAGCGTGTTTAATGCATCTATTTCATGTTGCACTGCATGCGTGTTCCACAAGTAAATGAGTCAATGTAGCCTACTTCTCGCGGCTATGGCTGAGTGGTCTCTCTCTCTCTCTCTCTCTCTGCATGCTGTGTCCTAGCCCTTGGAAGGAGTCATACTCAATTCTTTCAACACCTTTGGAATTGTGCCACAGCTTGCATCTTTATCACTGGGAACCTCTCCACAGCTACATACCGGAGGAGAGGATCTCACTCCTAAAAACATGGATATGGAGAGTTCTCAAACTGCAACTCAATGTATTTGCATAATTGTAAGTAATTATCATAGAGTCACGATCATCTGAATCCCTCTTGCAAGATGTCTTTGAGTTAAATGTTTCCTGTAACCAAGCAGATAGGAATGTGTCTAATTTATGAACAGATGCAATTAAATCCATCTTACATAATGTTTGTTTTTTTAACTGTCAATAATGCACCAAACTTCAAGCTAAGCAAAAAGCGGAGTTAAAACAACAATTCCCCTCTCCTGTGCTCCTCTGTTCTGTATGTCTCTGGCAGGCACACACACACAGCCACAAATCCCTCCTCTGCTCAGCTCTCACACCTCACCAACGCTCGCTACCCCTCTCTCAATAGTCTGACTCTCAGGCAGTCTGGCGGACCAGTTCTCGCACTCTCACACACAGGAGCCGAGCCGTCGTCTGTCTCACAGCACGAGCCTTTCCCACCTTTCCCACCTGCGAGCGCAGTGACATGATCCCATGGGCTCACAGCCAGGTGCCGGAGGCAGTCAGAGGTGTCACCACATCCCAGGCAGGGTGGGAGCAGCCGGCGCATGGCAACCATTCACACCGCCTGTCTGTCACACCCCCGGACCCAGCATGGGGGCAACGTCCCCCCAACGTCAATCTAGTTATCACCGTGTCAGAACAACGTGGCGCCGATGCCGTGAGGAGGATGTGTGCGGGATTGAGAAGGATGGTTAAACTCACCTGGTGCCCATATGCTTCTCCTCCAGCTCGTATGGCTTGACAAACCACTTCCCAATCCGCACAAAGTCCTTGTCCATCAGACACCTGGGGGAGGGGAGACATTAAACATCTGTATCACGGTATATATATAATATACACACAAATATACATGCACATAGACACATACTGTACATAGAGATTGACACACACATACCCAATCAGGGAAGAACAGAGAATGGAATAGATTTGTTTTCATACCTAAACACTCACATCAATGGAGTCCATTAGATGAAGACTCTATTTAAGGCATTATGACAATGCAATATAGAGCAGAGGTATAGAGTTGGAAGAGAGGAGGAGGTAGACTCAAGGTAATAAAAAGGTTCATTCAGCCTGCCCCCCTATGATGATCATTGATGTTTAACTTAATTCAAACCAAATATGTGCTGGTTCAAGTAGCAGATGGGGAAGCTTTACTGGAGTTATTGATTCAGTCCAGGTTTTAATTTGATTATTACTTCAAGTCTTTTAACCGTTGGTGGTCTCTATTTTTGTCAGCATTATTTCCTTAGCAGTTGGTGGGAGTAGAAATGGTTATTAAGCAGAAATAGCCTATGACTAGACTGGGAATATTCAGCTTACATTATGTGATACTTTACATATATGACATGGGATGAGCTGACAAGTCATTTTCCAAGTGGCTCATGGGAAATGTAGTTGTACTGTACCTCTCCAGCAGGTTGTGAATGGCCTTGAACAGGAGGGTCCGGCATTCATATGACAGCCCACACTCCCATAGTCCCTCCTCAGCCACTGGAAGACAGGAAGAGAAGATGGATGGGTCAGCAACTGGTGGATACAGTGAAGTCAACACATTTCATACCATAGAAATGGATTGAATAGAATAGGCCTGGAACCTCTAACCCTGGCAATTTGACTGGAAAACAGATGGGGACACTCGTAATGGCTGCCTGGTATGGTGACGCAATAATGCCCATGGTAATGTAGAATGTTCATTCAAATGACGCTAACTGATTTGCTGATGCAATGGAAGGTATTTTTTGTCATGTCAGTTGAGTTGATTCAACAAATCTCAGCACAGACTGATAGGTACACATCCTAATTTACTTCCTGCTTTGCTCCTACGTAAAAGGAAAAATACAGGTTAAGAAAATGTAATGATCCATGCGGCAGGGTTTGAAAATAAACTAATTCATGGGACGAGCGCCATTGATAATTACTACTAGCGCTGTTACTAACTAGCGATGTTGGTTCCATGTTTGCAAAGAGTTATGGTATATTAGAATCCCCTCGTCTTTACATGTGTCATCCTGAACTTCATTTCTTCCACAGAGAAAGATAGAGGACTCATCTTTATATCTGTGCCATTAATGGGTCTGTGACAGCATGGGCATTGCCATTGAGGCTACAACCCTGGGAATCCCCACCCAGTTGACTATGTTAACTACTTTAAAGCATGGAAGCATGGTGGAAGCTCTCAATGGCAATGTCCATGCTAAAACGGGTTATATCCATAATGAGTCCTCTATCTATCTCTATGCTTTGCTCCTATGGGAACACTCGCAATGGCCACCAGTCCACCCATTACCATTATGACTTGAATGGGGATGCCCGTTCTATTCATTCTATTTCTGTTCATACACTCAAACACATTGCACAGACACACAGGAGACATTCTCTATTGACTGTAATGCATGCCAAAAGCAGAGGAGGCTTCTAGGAATACAGATGAATTTTACCCACAGACACAAGTATCTACATGTACTGTACACCCATCAACAGACTGACTCATCAGATGCCCTGAACCACAGTTACAGTATCTACCATACAAGTTAAACCACTGTGGAAGAACCTAGAAGTAACACTTGCGTGCGCTGCATCTGTGTTTGTGTATCTGTGTTTGTGTATCTGTGTGTGTGTGTGTGTGTGTGTGATCACTGTGCCTCTGTAAAGCTGTCAGGTCCACTGTACCAGCGCCACTGTCAACCCGTGTGCAGCTGTCAGCTCCAGTTAACCAGCGCTGGGAGAGACAGTGTGCTGCAGAGTGTGTGTATGTGTGTGTTTGTTTGTATGTGTGTGTCTGTGGGCCAGAGGCCACGCAGGGAGGCAGGAGAGGAGAGACAAGGCGAGGAGAGGCGGGCAGCACCACGTGCAGATGCCAGCCCTGACAGCGCTCAGGAGAGTCGTCAGGGTGACGGCGCTTAGTTCTAGTTCTTGCCATGTCAGCAGCCAGCTTAAATGTGACTTGTGTGGAGTAGTGGATGGATCCTACCACTACTGGTTCCCCCGTTCTTCCTTCTTCCCAGAAGAGGAATGGCTACTGATAGCTATCGTGTTTTTTGTTCTCTGCCTTACCTGGAGGGCGATTGGCAGGGATGGGAGGCTTGTGAGTGGGTGTTGTGCTTACTTACAGGGTAGTGGCAAACAAAAAGCACCGGGTGGGTACACGGGGGAAGGGAGCGATGGATGGGGGGAGGAAAAAAGCGACAGAGCACAGAGGAGGGGTGGAGGGCACATGGAGGATGATATTTATTTTATCTTTGGGGGTTGTGTTGTCTTGCTTTTTTGATATTTCCCTCCCTTTTTCACACTGGAGTGAATGAAATTTCCTTACTCGCCAGAATTCCGGGGTAACCATGGCAACACTGGCTGTGAGAACACAGCTCCCCGGTATTCAATTCCACCGCCACCCCCCATCTCTCTTCCTCCCTCCTATCCTCTCCTTCTTCATCTGTTCTATTGCTTCCAACACCCCCACCCCCTTTCCTCCCTGTCTCTCCCTCCCCTCCTCCCTCCCTAGTTCATTCCCAATCCAGGGCTCAAACAGGAAGCTTAGCTCCAGCCAGCTATTCTACAGGGAAGAGTGGTCCATGAGCGGAATGCCAACTCTCCAGAAAATCCAGCTCATTAGCTCGCCCCTTTCTCTCTCCAATCCCTTTTTCAGAATGCCAATTTGCCGCCAGTCGCCATCATCTATCTACCCTACCACTTCCCCCTCCAGTCCTTTCCCCCTTCTCTCCCCCTCTCTCACATTCACTCAACCCACCACCTCCACGGAGCACGCCCAGGTTCTCAACCCCTCTTCACCCAGGTTTGAGTCACCCTGCCTGGGGAAATTCTCTCTTCTGCCCAGCCACATCCAGCCACAGCCACACAATGAGCTCCCTACCTCTGGGAGCCACCCGTAAGGAAACTGAACTGATGTGATCAACTCGTTGGTTATGTATTTCTGACTGGTTTAGATTAAAACACTGACAACAGCAATACATCGCTCCTCAGAGTGCAGGTATCAACTGATGCTATTCCCGAGATTAGAACTTGTAAAAGAAAAGTCTGGAATTCCTGTCGCCACTCCCCGAGCCTCGTGAATGTCATTACAGCTATTGTTTACATTGCAGTCACCGAGGAGCTCGAGCTGCACCTTATCGAGCCTTCAACACAAGGTGTGACTATTTCTGTCTTGTGCACACACACACACATACACTCACAAACGCACACACGCATGCACACTCGCAAACACACACACACACAGACACACACACACACAGGTAGAAACTGGAGTGTGAAATCTGATCTGAGATATTTAACTATTCAAATCCTTCCTGGTAACAGTGGGCTTATGTTTGACAAACATCTGCAGAGTAGCAACAAGTCCCCGCCATGTTACGCGATTGCTGTGCTTAAAGAGGTGAAATGTGGGTAACAGTGAGGTGAGATGTATAGATCCTTATCTAGATGAGTGTTACAGTATATCTGGTCCTCTCCTCTCAGCAGGGCCTCGGCAGGGCCTCGGCAGGCTCCTGGGAAGTGGAGGGAGCACCACCTCACAATGTAAGCTGTGGATGATAACCGTCAACGTTGTCAGGGTGGCCGCATAGTTTAGTTTCACTTCTCCATTTCAGTTGTGCGTGCAGCTCTCAGATGTGTGACTCTCAGACGACACAGATAAGGAGAATGAGAGAGAAAGGGGAGGAAGCATGTTTGGTGTTTCTGTGTGCTCAAGAACTGAGCGAAAGTGTGAGTACCTGTTTGGCTTGTGTGTGATCACTGTCACTTTGTTTGTTGTGTAGCGGCATTTGTATCATGTTGTGCGAACTTGTCTGTGTGCCTGGGCCCATTTGTGTTGTGTGGATTTGTGTGGGCTGCATGTGTTTGTGTGCATCTATCCGCGCATGCAGGTGTGTGTACTCGTATCAGTGTGTGCTGTGTAGGGAATGAGCGCTGCTTTAGTGCGTGATGGCTTCATTCCCAGTGCAAAGACGTGTTCATTTCACACGTCCCGCCCCCCTCGCCACAATGCTGCTCTGCTGCCCCCCCCCCCTCCCCCTCCCCCTCCCCCCTCAATCTCTCAATCAATCGCTCTTTTCTCCCTTCCCCTCTACAATTACATCTATATAAACTAAACCATCCCCTTACTCAGATTGACAGATACTACAACAGACCTATCTATGCCTTACTTCCTGAGACTGCTTAATGCTACTTAACTGTTATATTGTATACTACATCTCATATTAGTTTGCATGACTATGTATGCTGCAATTCAGCTTTAAGCTGAAAATGTGTACAATTCAAAATAAACCTTAATTTCACTCCCTCTCTTCCTATTCCTCTACCTCTTCTTCACTCTCTGTCCCTCGGTCCTCAATCTCCCCCAATATCGTCCTCTCCCCCCTCCTTGCCTGGTCCAGCCTGTCTGCATTAGCTGACCACCACCACTATAGGGAGTGTCCACTGTCCACACACAAAGATGCTATTGATCCAGGCTACACACAGAGAGACAGAGAGAGAGAGAGAGGAGAGACAGAGAGAGACAGAGAGAGAGACAGAGAGAGAGACAGAGAGAGAGACAGAGAGAGAGAGAGAGACAGAGAGAGAGACAGAGAGAGAGACAGAGAGACAGAGAGAGACAGAGAGAGACAAGGGCATTCTATGCCATAAAAAGGGCCGCAAAATTCAACATACCAATTAGGATCTGGCTAAAAATACTTGAATCAGTTATAGAACCCATTGCCCTTTATGGTTGTGAGGTCTGGGGTTCGCTCACCAACCAAGATTTCACCAAATGGGACAAACACCAAATTGAGACTCAGCGTGCAGAATTCTGCAAAAAATATCCTCTGTGTACAACGTAGAACACCAAATAATGCATGCAGAGCAGAATTAGGCCGATACCCACTAATTATCAAAATCCAGAAAAGAGCTGTTAAACTCTACAACCACCTAAAAGGAAGTGATTCCCAAACCTTCCATAACAAATCCAACAGCTACAGAGAGATTCACCTGGAGAAGAGTCCCCTAATCAAGCTGGTCCTGGGGCTCTATTCACAAACACATGATTGCGTTGGGTCAAATTGTGTTGCTGTCCTGGGGCTCTGTGGGGTGTGTTTGTGTTTGTGAACAGAGCCCCAGGACAGCAACACAATTTGACCCAACCAAATCATGAGAAAACAAAAAGATAATTACTTGACACATTGGAAAGAATTAACAAAAAACAGAGCAAACTAGAATGATATTTGGCCCTAAACAGAGAGTACACAGCAGAATACCTGAATGCTGTGACTGACCCAAACTTAAGGAAAGCTTTGACTATGTACAGACTTAGTGAGCATAGCCTTGCTATTGAGAAAGGCCGCCGTAGGAAGACCTGGCTCTCCAGAGAAGACAGGCTATGCGCACACTGCCCACAAAATCAGGTGGAAACTGAGCTGCACTTCCTAACCTCCTGTCCAATGTATGACCATATTAGAGACACATATTTCCCACAGATCCACAAAGAATCAAAAACAAACCAGATTTTGATAAACTCCCATATCTACTGGGTGAAATACCGGAGTATGCCATCACAGCAGCAAGATTTGTGAACTGTTGCCACAAGAAAATGTTTACATTTCATTTTTATTGTTTATATCACTTTTGTATATTATCTACTTCACTTGCTTTGGCAATGTTAACATATGTTTCCCATGCCAATAAAGCCCCTTGAATTGAATTGAGAAAGAGAGAGTGTGTGAGAGAGCGAGAGAGACTACAGTCCACTATTAGGTGGACTCTCTCGCTCACAAATTTTTCTTGGATCAATAGAGCCAGTGGGCCTAGTGTCTGGCGGTGTGTCTGTCTATCTCTCTGGCTGTGTGTGTGTGTGCGCGCATGTGACACACAGCAGCTTTATTAATGACCTGTCGGACACTACTGTATGTCTAAACAGATGCAGAAGAGAGGGGAGGAGAGAGAGAGAGAGGCTCATCTCATGGGCATGGCGTGTCAGTGCGGGACCCCTCATTTACTAATGGGCCTACAATGCCATTAGAGCAGATCACCAGTGAGGGTAATGGGGCAGGACACACGGTGTGTGTGTTAGGGCTGGCATAATTACCATATAACCATGTAACTGACGGTTATGGATGAAGCCGGTCATGAAATAAAATAATTTTTGAAAGAACATTTGACTGAAGACGGGACGGCCAGCCATTCAGGCATTTGAGTCCATTCGTGCGGTAATGTGGACTCTTAACAACGCGATAAAACGTTGTTGCTCCTTTTGTAGTTGTCCACATATTCTAAGTCAGAACCGTCCAGAGTAGTGATGAGTAGTGATGCTAGTCAGGCGGGCGGGTGCGGGCAGCGATCGGTTGAAGAGCATTCACTTAGTTTTATTAGCATTTAAAAGCAGTTGGAGGCCATGGAAGGAGTGTTGTATTGAAGTTTGTTTGGAAGTTTGTTAGCACAGCAGGGCCAGATGTATACAGAATGGTGTCGTCTGCATAGAGATGGATCAGAGAATCACCAGCAGCAAGAGCAAAATCATTGATATATACAGAGAAAAGAGACAGCCCGAGAATTGAACCCTGTGGCACCCCCAAAGAGACTGCCAGAGGTCCGGACAACAGGCCCTCCGATTTAACACACTGAACTCTATCTGAGAAATAGTTGGTGAACCAGGCGAAGCAGTCATTTGAGAAACCAAGGCTATTGAATCTGAGTGACAGAGTCGAAAGCCTGGCCAGGTCGATGAAGAAAGCTGCACGGTACTGTCTTTTATCGATGGCGGTTATGATATTGTTTAGGACCTTGAGCGTGGATGAGGTGCACCCATGACCAGCTTGCATAGTGGAGAAAGTACGGTGGGATTCGAAATGGTCGGTGATCTGTTTGTTAACTTGGCTTTCAAAGATTTTAGAAAGGCACGGCAGGATGGATATAGGTCTATAACAGTTTGGGTCTAGAGTGTCTCCCCCTTTGAAGAAGGGGATGACCGCGGCAGCTTTACAATCTTTGGGTTCTCTGACGATACGAAAGAGAGGTTGAATGGGCTAGTAATAGGGGTTGCAACAATTTCGGCTGATAATTTTAGAAAGAGAGGGTCCAGATTGGCTAGCCCAGCTGATTTGTTGGGATCCAGATTGTGCAGCTCTTTCAGAACATCAGGTGTCTGGATATGGGTGAAGGAGAAGCGGGGGGGGCTTGGGAAAGTTGCTGCAGGGGGTGCTGAGATGTTGGCCAAGGTAGGGGTGGACAGGTGGAAAACGCGGCCAGCCATAGAAAAATGCTTATTGAAATGATCGATTATCATATAATCGGTGGTGACAGTGTTTCCTATCCTCAGTGCAGGGCAGCTGAGAGGAGGTGCTCTTATTCTCCATGAACTTTACAGTGTCCTAAAATAAATTGGAATTAGTGCTACAGGATGCAAATTTCTGTTTGAAAAAGCTATCCTTAGCTTTCCTAACTGAGTGAGTATATTGGTTTGTGACTTCCCTGAAAAGTTGCATATCATGGGGGCTATTCGATGCGAGTGATCATAGGGTCCAGTGAGTAGCTAGGCGAGCTGGAGACATGGCGATTCAGACAGATAGCGGGCCGGGGATAGCAGGCTAGCAGATGGGCCTCCGGGGGACGTCGCAACGGAAGAGCCTGTTGAAACCCCATCGGACAGTTACGTCGGCAGACCAGTCGTGATGGATTGACGGGGCTCCGTGTCGGCAGTAAAGGGTCCAGATCAATTGGCAAAAGAGGTATTGTAGCTCAAGAATTGGCTAAGGGACCTCTTCGGCTAGCCAGGAGATGGGCCCAGCTCGAGGAAAGCTCCAGGCTAACTGGTGCTTGTTTCGGGACACAGACGTTAACCAGAAGTAGCGACTCGGGTAGCAGCTAGCTAGCTGCGATGATGCGGTGTAAAGGTTCAGAGCTTGCGATAGGAATCCGGTGATGTGGTAGAGAAAAAGCAGTCCGATAGCACTCTGGGTTGATATCACGCTATGCAGACTGGCAGGAATTGGCCGGGCTGAGGCTGGCTGATGGTCGAGTTAACGGTGATGACCACTAGCAGTGGCTAACTGACTACTAGCTAGTAGCTAGCCAGCTGGCTAGCTTATGATTGGGGTTTCCGGTTCTAAAGTATAAAAATAGCAGATCCGTACCACATTATGTGAGGCGGGTTGCAGGAGAGTATGTTCAGTCCGTAGATGGAAATTGAGATCAAAAATATATACAAAGAAAATGATATATACACGGGACGGGACAACACAAAACAGACGTCCAACTGCTACGCCATCTTAGTTGGAGAATGAAGTTAATGAGGTTAAGAAGAATCTTAGGGTGTCAGCTAAAGACTTACAGAAATCTCTGGAACATGCTAACATCTCTGTTGATGGGTCTACGCTACGTAAAACACGAAACAAGAATGATGTTCATGGAAGGAAACCACGGAAGAAGCCACTGCTGTCCAAAAAAACTACATTGCTGCACGTCTGAAGTTCGCTAAAGATCACCTGGACATTCTGTCAACAGATTAAACTAAAGTTGAGTTGTTTGGAAGGAACTCGCAACACTATGTGTGGAGAAAAAAAGGCACAGCACACCAACATCAAAACCTCATCCCAACTGTAAAGTATGGTGGAGGGAACATCATGGTTTGGGGCTGCTATGCTGCCTCAGGACCTGGACAGCTTGCTATCGTCGACGGAAAAATGTATTACCAAGTTTATCAAGACATTTTGCAGGAGAATGTAAGGCTATCTGTTCGCCAATTAAAGCTCAACCGAAGTTGGGTGATGCAACAGGACAACGACTCAAAACACAGAAGTAAATGAACAACAGAATTGAATGGCCAAGCCAGAGCCCGGACTTAAAACCAACGAACATCTCTGGAGAGACCTGAAAATAGACTTCCAACTTCATTGGCTGATCCCTCCTGGTGACCTTGTTGGAGTCATGTCCAACCTGGTCATCAGGAGAAATAAGCCAATTGTGAAGAAGAAAATTGACTACTTCAAACTGGAGATGGTCTCAATGGTGTTGCCCATGCTGTCACAGATGCTATAATGGCACAGATACAAAGATGACTCCTCTATCTAGCTCTATGGGCATTACTGACTCAAATTAATTAAAAGTGAGTCGTAAGACTTGCAGTAAAAAGATCCAAACTTCCCATGACTAAGTGCTATGTGGAATCCTTGGGATGTCCATACGTAAATCCCTTACCCTAACCCTAACCCTAACCTTAACCCTTACAATTTCAACTTCAATGGGGTAGGGACATCCCAAGGATATTGGATAGCAAGTTGTAACGTCTGCTTCCTTACTCACACCCTCAAACACCTAGATCCCCTGAACGCAGCTCACTTTCCAGGCCACTATCTCAAACAGTTAGATCCCCTGAACACAGCTCACTCTCCAGATCCCAATCACCTGAATTCTAATCACCTGATCAAACACCTGTATGTCATTATCACTATTTAGTTCAGTTCTTTGAACCCCATCACTGTGAAGTATTGTTTGTTTTGTGACACAAGTCTTTCAGAGTGCTATTTTTCCCATGACTTACACCCCCCGCATATAAATAGTTTTTGCCTGCCTCACTAATGATGCATTTTTGCCTATTTCTTGCCTGTACTTTAACCTATCTACCTATTGTCGGATCTCCCGGACTACGTTACTAGCGTTTTCCCTGCCTGTACTGTTGCCTTTGGACCCCCTGTGTATGACCTTCTGCCTGCCCCTGGACCCAGTTACCTACTGGTCCTGTGGTCCTTTTCAATAAACACCTGCTGGGCCCTGCGCTTGAAACCAGCTCTCTGTCTCCCCTTGTGTTCATTACACAAGGACAGTAAACTAATGGGTACACTCGCAATATCTGCCTGGTATTGTGATGCAAGATTTTCTATGGTAATGTAGAATGTTCCTTCAAATGATAACAGCTGTGGCTCATGTAATGCAATATATAGTATATTTTGTAATGTCAGTTGAGTTGAATCAACAAATCACAGGCTATATTGATGGGTACACTTCTTGCTATTACTTTGTGCTTTTACTTCCAGCTATTAGTCCAGGTCGATAATATACAGGTTAAGACAACGTCATCACAAATCTGGGACCAGCGCTGTTGCTAACTACCAGCGGCGTTGCTAACTAGCATAGCTGAGCCCCTTGTTGCAAAGAGTTACAGGATATTAGAATAATAATCTTGTTAACTTAGACTTTGTCAGCTTCAACCTAGCTTTTTAGTCAAGAGGATTCTTGTATCCCATAACTCTCTGCAAAAATTAGGAAGAATTCTAAACTAAGGGACCAGAGATGCTTGTTAGCACTAGTCCCATAAATCTGTTAATTTTCAAAAGCATCCACATAGAATCATATGTAGCAACCTGGGTATCTTCAACCTAGCTTTTAGTTCCTGCTTTGCTCATATGGGCACGCTCGCAATGTCCGCCAGTCCAACCATTATGCCATCATTGACTTTAATGGGGATGCCCGTTCTATTTGTTCTATTTCTATGACAGAACATGCAGTCCGGAGCGGAGGTGAAAATGTGCGTCTTTTGTATTACATACACATATACAGTACCAGTCAGGTTAGGACACACCTACTCATTCAAGGGTTTTTCTTTATTTTTACTGTTTTCTACATTGTAGAATAATAGTGAAAACATCACAACTATGAAATAACACACATGGAACCATGTAGTAAGCAAAGAAGTGTTAAACAAATCAAAATATATTTTATTTGAGATTCTTCAAAGTAGCCACCCTTTGCCTTGACAGCTTTGCACACTCTTGGCATTCTCTCAACCAGCTTCACCTGGAATGCTTTTCCAACAGTCTTGAAGGAGTTCCCACATATGCTGAACACTCCGGCCAAACCCTCCCCTAAGCCGGCCTACACTGGGCCAATTGTGCGCCGCCCTATGGGACTCCCGATCATGGCTGGTTGTGATACAGCCCGCGATCGAACCAGGGTCTGTACTTACACCTTTAGCACTGAGATGCGGTGCCTTAGACCGCTGCACCACTCGGGAGTTCAAAAGTTTTGATGTCTTCACTATTATTTTACAATGTAGAAAATAGTACAAATAAAGAAAAACCCTTTGAATGAGTAGGTCTGTCCAAACTTTTGACTGGTACTGTATATATATATATTGTGCTATTCTAACCGTATATATTGTGCTATTCGAATGGTTATTAAGGTGACCGTGGTCATTTGGCTGGCCGCCATGCAAAATTCCAAGACCATCACAGCCCGTGTGTGTGTGTAGGGAGGGGAATCGGCCATCACACATTTAAGCAGACAATGCACACTGGCAGGTGTGTAATGTTCTCTCTTCCCATCGCTGGGATAAAGACCCATGCTGGGGTTTTGACTTCACAGAGAAGTGAATGGAATGTTCTCTTATAATCTCATTGGATGCTCAAAATCTGGTTGGGCTGTTGCACGATCTTCTGAACTTTAAAGGATGTTAGGCTCTGGCCATGTGTGCATCTGAGACTCCGTTCAAAATGAATGAATCAAGCAGATAACGTTACCCTGAGCAGGATCTCTCATCTATGGATGGATATGACATTTCATCCACCCGTCATGTCTATTTGAGACTGTCCTGACTAACTTGTCAGTGTTAAATGAGGATCCGTGGTTTTAAATTCCAAAGTGGGAAACAGTCTGTTGTAATATGAGTCCATACATAACAGCTTTGCAGGATAACACAGGTACTGTTGGAGCGAACACAAAAAATGCATGTGGTGACCGTGTATCCCTGTGTCACTGGCTACACTACAGCCCAGTGATGTAACAAGTACCAGACAACCACTTATAAAGGAGAGCACAAAGCAAAGCTGGCCAAAGGACTGAGACTGAGGGAGAGGAGGGGAGGTGAAGAGAAGAAGAGAGGAACTCCCACTCCTCCTCTCCTTTCCTCTCGTCTCCACTCTGGTGTGTGATCCACCAGCTCTTCAACACTGAGCTGAACAGCAGCGGGGCTTAAACCAGCAAACAATTGAGTGCAGAGCAAACAGAGCGCTGCTCCCCTGACAGAGAGAGGGAGAAAAAGCCGTGGCTGCTGGCACATACCCAGGAGCGCTGACGATGACAACGTCACTTAGATCTGTCTGGCCTCCAAAATACAACACTTTTTAATTTCCAACAGGAATTAACTGGGGATTTAAGTTCTCGCTTGCTTTCCCCCAGCGCCTTGGTCGAATGAAGAGAATCTCTCATTAGCTTGGACGCAGCCCCCTTTAAACACCAATGCATTTGTTTCAGGTGGGAGTTTGGCATATTACTGCCGCATATTGGGGCGGCAGGTAGCCTAGTGGTTAGAGCGTTGGACTAGTAACCGAAATGTTGAAAGATTGAATCCCTAGCTGATAAGTTAAAGATCTGTCACTCTGCCCCTGAACAAGGCAGTTAACCCACTGTTCCTAGATCGTCATTGAAAATAAGAATTTGTTCTTAACTGTCTTGCCTAGTTAAATAAATAAAAATAATAAATTGGACTCAATCTGTGAAGAGATGAAGGGCAGTCTGATGGTGGTCCAGATGACTGGGGTGGCCGACACTTTGCCTACAGCCCCTCACCTGTCACAGGGTTCAAGACAGGGGGTCAGGGGGTCACAGGATTCAAGACAGGGGGTCAGGGGGTCACAGGGTTCAAGACAGGGGGTCAGGTGGTCACAGGGTTCAAGACAGGGGGTCACAGGGTTCAAGACAGGGGTCACAGGGTTCAAGACAGGGGGTTCAAGACAGGGGTCAGGGGGACACAGGGTTCAAGACAGGGGGTCAGGGGGTCACAGGGTGCAAGACAGGGGGTCAGGGGATCACAGGGTTCAAGACAGGGGGTCAGGGGATCACAGGGTCCTCCCCCACTAGCAACCCCTCAACTCCCCACTACACCCCCCCTCTGTCTCTGACATCACTACAAACACAAATGTCCAGCTGCAAAAGCACAGCCTTCCCAGCACAAGCTGTCCTCTCGTACCATCTCTCCCTCTCTCGCTCTTTTTTTCTGTCTTTCTTTCTTTCTCTCCCCCTCTCCCTCTTTTCTCTCTCCACAGAAACAGGCAGGCAGCAGCTCCTCCGAGCATCTGTTCTTTCTGGCTCGTCCCCCAGTTGTTGCTGCGGCTGCAGCTTTTCTCAAAAGCATTGTGCAACAACTGCCTCTCTCTGCCCTTCTTTCCTTCTCTCTCTTACACTCCCTCTTACTCTCCCTATTTCCTCCTCCTCGGGCCCCAAGACCGCCACCACCCACTGCTGCCTGGCTTGCATGAAAGGTTGTCATAGCGTTTCGGACACTCCACAATGCTAGCCGACGGCAGTGTAAAAAACATCACTCTCCCATGTTTTAAGTTTGGTGTCGCAGTTCTAAAAGAGATCCTGATTCCTAATGGGAGTTTTCCTGGAATGGGATAACACACAGCTATGCTGTCATTTCCCAAACAGTTATTGCGCTGTTGAGGCTAGCTAAATAGTTTTTATTATAAACAACATAGTTTTGATAGGAATCATTCAGATCGTTTTATGGTTCCAACTTAGGAGGAAACAGTGTAGCCGTAGGGAGACTTAAGGGGGGGGCCAGAGGGGCGACTGCCTGAACGAGCACCAGGGAAGGGAACGCTCCGTTCTGTTCTGCCAATACAAGGGCTGTCTCATCTGTCAGGCCTGACCCACAGTCAAGACCTTTCACAGGGAAATACCTCTCTCTCTCTCTCTCTCTCTCTCGCCTCTCGCTCTCTCCATCAATTTCAATTCAATTTAAGGGCTTTATTGGCATCGGAAACATATGTTAACATTCCCAAAGCAAGTGAATAGATAATAAACAACAGTGAAATAAACAATAGAAATGTACGGTAAAACATTACACAAAAGTTCTAAATTAATAAAGACATTTCAAATGTCATACTGTGTGCAAATATTTCAAGTACAAAACTGAAAATAAATAAACATAAATATGGGTTGAATTTAAAATGGTGTTTGTTCTTCACTGGTTGCCCTTTTCTTGTGGCATCAGGCCACAAATCTTACTGCTGTGATGGCACACTGTGGAATTTCACCCAGTAGATATGAGAGTTTATCAAAATCGGGTTTGTTTTCAAATTCTTTGTGGATCTGTGTAATTCGCGTTTATCATCGAAGGAATGAGCGTTACACCGAGGCCTGTACTCTGGAGCGGGATTGATTTGAAGGTGGAGGGTCCGTCATGGTCTGGGGCGGTGTGTCACAGCATCATCGGTCTAAGCTTGTTGTCATTGCAGGCAATCTCAACGCTGTGCATTACAGGGAAGACATCCTCCTCCCACATGTGGCACCCATTCGGCAGGCTCATCCTGACATGACCCTCCAGCATGACAATGCCACCAGCCATACTGCTCGTTCTGTGCTTGATTTCCTGCAAGACAGGAATGTCAGTGGTCTGTCATGGCCAGCGAAGAGCCCGGATCTCAATCCCATTGAGCACGTCTGGGACCTGTTGGATCGGAGGGTGAGGGCTAAGGCCATTCCCCCCCAGAAATGTCCGGGAACTAGCAAGTGCCTTGGTGGAAGAGTGGGGTAACATCTCACAGCAAGAACTGGCAAATTTGGTCATGAAGAGGAGATGCACTGCAGTACTTAATGCAGCTGGGGGCCACACCAGATACTGACTGTTACTTTTGATTTTGACCCCCCACCCTTTGTTCAGGGACACATTATTCCTCTTCTGATAGTCACATGTCTGTGGAACTTGTTCAGTTTATGTCTCAGTTGTTGAATCTTGTTATGTTCCTACAAATATTTACACATGTTAAGTTTGCTGAAAATAAACGCAGTTGACAGTGAGAGGACGTTTCTTTTTTTTTGCTGAGTTTATGTTGAACAGGGTGGGGGCTTAAGCTGCATCCCTGTTTCACCCCATGGCCCTGTGGGAAGAACTGTGTGTTTTTTGCCTGCACACTTGTTAACCGCACACTTGTTGTTTGTGTACATGGATTTCATAATGTCACTTTCCATCAATTTGTATAGCAGACCCTCATGCCAAATTGAGTCCAACTTGTTTAAATCAACAAAGCATGAGAAGACTTTGCCTTTGTTTTGGTTTGCTTGTTTGTTAAATAGCGTGTGCAGGGTGATTACATGACCTGTCCTACGGTAATTTGGTAAAAAGCCAATTTGACATTTGCTCAGTACATTTTTTTCACTGAGGAAATGTATGCGTCTGCTGTTATAATGATAATGCAGAGGATTTTCCCAAGGTTGCTGTTGACGCATATCCCACAGTAGTTATTGGGGTCAAATTTGTCTCCACTTTTGTGGATTGGGGTGATCAGTCCTTGGTTCCAAATATTGGGAAAGATGAGCTAAGAGCTAAGGAGCTAAGGATGATGTTAAAGAGTTTAAGTATAGCCAATTGGAATTTGTCTGTATATTTTATCATTTCATTGAGGATAGCATCAACACCACAGGTCTTTTTGGGGTTGGAGGGTTTGTATTTTGTCCTGTAGTTCATTCAATGTGATTGGAGAATCCAGTGGGTTCTGGTCTGGTCTTTAATTGTTGATTCTAAGATTTATTTTTGATCATGTATATGTTTTTGTTGTTTGTTCTTTGTTATATTCTGTCTTTCTCTGCCTCTCTCTCTCCCTACTCACCCTGTCTTTGAAGCCTAACAGACAGATAGTGTTTGTGCCCCAGCCAAACATCCCAAACACACACACACACACAGGCACAAAGACCCAATATAATGGAGGGGAAGGACGAGGAGGAGAGGGAGGTAGAGGAAAAGGAGGGAAAAGAGGGAAAAATCTGGAGTCAATTAGGGGAGCGAGCCAGAGCTCTCACATAGTTGTGTGTCAGTGAGGCGGTGTACAGAGGAGAGGAGAAGTGGAGGGGGTCTGTTCTCTCCTAACTCTCCACCCACTACTCAGAGCCACACGGCACCACTCTGGATCAGGGGTAGTCACATTACACACAACCCCTGGCTCTGCCCTCCTGAACAGGGGTCAGTGCTGGGGTTGAAGGGGGTGTCTGGCTCCCATCCAGGCCATGTCAACACAACAGGCCTGAGTCTGCTTTTAAATCACAGTCTTTTAACTCAAATATGGTACCTAGCCTTGCCTTCTAGAATTAGCCTTGTTCTCCCGTGTTTTGTTTAGTGTTAATCTGTTTTATCTCCTACTGAGAAATGTGTCTCGGATCAGATTCCTTACCAAACAGGCCGCGTGAAGGAACTGCTAGGCTACAAAGCTGCCATGTGAAGCCTACCAGGCAAGAGGAAAAATACAACACATACAAAGCAATAGGTCTTCCACATCACCTCTCTCTCAGACTTACACACACACACACATTTTACCAGGCTGCTGTGTGGTAAGGCTAGCTGAGAGGTCCCCAGGGGCCCGGCCTCTTCACCTCTGACTGGGAGATCTATGGAGTCCCCCTAACAAGAGCTAATGTTGTTTTATTCATATCACCATCCACGCTGCCATGATCATTCTCCTACAGCAGAAAAAGAAAGCACTCCCTTGCTCCCTCAGACAAGCTGAACACTGAACACACACACAGCTGTACATCACACACACACACACACACACACACACACACACACACACACACACACACACACACACACACACACACACACACACACACACACACACACACACACACACACACACACACACACACACACACACACACACACACACACACACACACACACACACACACACAATGAGAGAATCATTACACAATAACTACAGAAAAGACACAGATCATGTATGAAACCAGGAGCTTAAGTGTATAATTGAGAACAACATAGAAGATTTATACAGTACAGGGCGGGACTACACTCACTGGGATTCTACATGACTACAGTGTATGTTTGATAGTCTTTCATTTTCATTTTACCAAGAAGCTTTAATGGTTTGTTCTGCTTATTATTTTAAAGCAACATAAACCTACCGCAGGTCAAACCCAGCACATATTTGAAGAAACATATTTGGTGTACCATAATTGTTATCATAAAAATACATAATAATAATTCCTTCATTCCAACAATTATGCAATTTTTCAAGCTTGCCATTGATTCTTAACATTAACAACCCTACACTGAACTCATTCAACATTTGTCAAATTTGATCCTCTCCGATACAATCTGATTTCCGCCATGTTGGGGCTCTCGAGTGGCGCAGCGGTCTAAGGCACTGCATCTCAGTGCAAGAGGTGTCACTACAGTCCCTGGTTTGATTCCAGGCTGTATCACATCCGGCCGTGATTGGCGCACAATTGGCCAGGCGTCATCCGCGTTTGGCCGGGGTAGGCCGTCATTGCAAATAAGAATTTGTTCTTAAATGCAAATGTATAAAATGTATATTTAATATGCAGTACTATATTACAGCCACATTGAGGCCAGTCTTAGAGCTGTGTAATCTTACCAACTAGCTGATCAAGTTAGGTCTGACCACATTACACAAACAGCAGAGGGATGGAAGGATTAAACACTAATGTAAACAGTTAATACAGCAGGCCAGACTGACTCCTGTGTGTCTGTCAGAGAGAAAGAGAGGAGGGAGGGAGGGAGGGAGGGAGGGAGGAAAAGAGAGTGGGAATATTAGGGCAGAACAGAGACAGTAAAAGAGAGCAACTATACAGAGAGAGAGAGAGTGGATGAGAGGGGGGAGTGTGAGAAAGATTGTGATTGACTCTCTCTCTCTCTCTCTCTCTCTGTAGGCTACACAGAAGTAGGCTCTCTCTCTCTCTCTGTAGGCTACACAGAAGTAGTCTCTCTCTCTCTCTCTGTAGGCTACACAGAAGTAGTCTCTCTCTCTCTCTCTCTCTGTAGGCTACACAGAAGTAGGCTCTCTCTCTCTCTCTCTGTAGGCTACACAGAAGTAGGCTCTCTCTCTCTCTCTGTAGGCTACACAGAAGTAGGCTCTCTCTCTCTCTCTCTCTCTCTCTGTAGGCTACACAGAAGTAGGCTCTCTCTCTCTCTCTCTCTCTCTGTAGGCTACACAGAAGTAGGCTCTCTCTCTCTCTCTCTCTCTCTCTCTCTCTCTCTCTCTCTCTCTCTCTGTAGGCTACACAGAAGTAGGCTCTCTCTCTCTCTCTGTGTAGGCTACACAGAAGTAGGCTCTCTCTCTCTCTCTGTGTAGGCTACACAGAAGTAGGCTCTCTCTCTCTCTCTGTAGGCTACACAGAAGTAGGCTCTCTCTCTCTCTCTGTAGGCTACACAGAAGTAGTCTCTCTCTCTCTCTGGAAGAGCCACTATGGACCTAGGACCCCAGCCAACCCTGCCAATCCAGAAAAGAGGAAAGCCAACAGAGTTATCCAACACGGTTACATCATTTGACAGTCACTTATCTTCTCTGTCCCAGCTCAGCGCAGATGACAAAACACACACACACCCCAGAGTGACCCAATTTCCTTTAGACCTGGGTGTTGAGTGTAAATCTCGCCATTTACATTAAATAAATCAATGCAACATAAATGCCTGTTTGGACTGACAAGGGACATTAAACTGTGATAGATCGAGACCAGGGTTTCCTAAACTCAGGACCCCAAGGGGGGCACGTTTTGTTTTTCCCCTAACACTAAACAGCTGATTCAAATTATCAAAGCTTGACGATTAGTCGATTATTTGAATCAGCTGTGTCGTGCGATGGCAAAAGGACCTATTTTTGGAATCCCTGATCTAGATGTATATATTTCTAGATTATTCTTATGTAATTATTGTCACGACTCCTACCGAAGGTGGCTCCTCTCCGTGTTCGGGTGGCGCTCGGCGATCGTCGTCACCGGCCTACTAGCTGCCACCGATCCCTTTTCCCTTTTCTGCTTGTTTTGTCTGTTTAGTTTCACCTGTTCCTTGTTGAGGTTGATTGGTTGGGCTATTTAAGCCGGTAGGCCCGCCGGCTCTTTGTGCGGGCTTACCTATTTTCCCCCCACTGTGTTACTGTGTGGCAGTACGTATTGTGTTGGGCATTTGTTATTTGTGCGCCCGGTATTCTTGGCGAGCGCTATTTTTTCCCTGTGCGTAATAAACGCTATCCTGAACTTTCTGCTTCCTGCGCCTGACTCCGCACCCCACTACGCCCAGATCGTTACAATTATAATAAAAGGAGAGAACAACCATTTTAAAACGTGTATTTGTTCATATGTGGACACACCCTATGTTTGAATAAAGTCTATTATATGTAGGCTACTAAGGTTGTCGGATGCTTTAAGCGCTGCGATTCAAAATGAAGACACAAATTACTAAAGAGGCTTTTACAGATTCTGCCGTTACGCTCCTGAAGTTGCTGGTAACAGGCAACCTTTTCCATTTGGAGTGCCAAGTTATCTTACCATTACTATTGATCTATGTGCTGAGTCATCATCTACTGATGATTTTCATATGCACATTTTTGTGGAACAATTTCATTTAATTTATAATAAAGTCTTAATATCTCAAAATCAATGTCACGTGGTTAATGAAAATTATACAAATCTAAAAGCAACTTCTATTCCCATTGCCAACATGTAAAAAAATAGCCTACAAAAAGCCAACAAATAAAAATGTTGGAGCTTGCAGGTAGAAAATGTCATGATAAAAATAAATATCCTATACATCACATTGGCTACGCATGGGCTGTCTGCAAGGAACTTCAAACATTGTATTAACTATTAACTTGGTCCGGCCCCAAGCTTGCAACAACATATCAAATATTCTGGGCCCTCCAGTTTCCCGCACCAGTGAGCTCCGGACAGACAGACACAGCTATAGGCTATTTGCGCAAGGGATAAGAAGTAATCAGGTAGGCCTTTTTACGACGTTTCCACAGGATCAGAGCATGATATTTTTTTCTCCGTTCACACAGTGGTTATCGAAAGGGAGAGAGCAGGAAAGATTATTCAAATAGGCTACGTTGAGGAACTATTGTCATTCTCAGTGGATTTAAAAACAGACTTTGTTTACTTGCCGTTTGAGGCGAAGACAAAAATGACTTTGAAAAGCTCCACAGTGATGGTGAGTTAAAACAATCAGAAAGAGTATCAGATCTCCAAATGGGCACATTTATAAGCCTACATTTGCATGCAGGCCAGGTAGCCTAGGCTTACTTTTATGCGTAATCAGGTGCGTGTCCTTACTCAAGATTGACAGGAGCGCTCCAAACAAAAGACAATGAATACATTGACAACTGGTAAATGGAATGAAATAAACCCAAACTCTTTTCTCACAAGCGTAGCCTAGGTTATGCACTCTGCAAACAACGTGTCCACTACTACAATAACAACGGTAAGACTGTAATAATAATATATTGAACGCATTAACAGAAATGACCAGAACCAAACAAACAATGCAGATTCGAAATGATGGTAAATAACGGTAAATGTACTACTGATGATACTGGTGTGGCATCTGGCGGCCTCCACAATGGATTAGTCCACTCAGACAGGCAGGTGTGCCTCCCCCGTGGCCTAAGCAATGGATTAGTCCACTCAGGCAGGTGTGAATCAGGCAGGTGTGAATCAGACAGGAGTCTGGTGTGCCATAAAAAAAATATATATATATTTGCCACTGCTCGACTAAAGAAATATTGGTCGACCAACAGCATTTCAACCAAACAATTGACCAGTCGACTAAATGGGGTCAGCCCTAAATCATACACAGCCTTCTGTGACAAGCCATATGTGTGGCCAAACACACACAAGCGACGCACAAGGATGTGTGGAAAGTCAATGGCACTCAATCAAAGTCCCATTATGCCATTGACATTAAATAACATGTCAAGGAGTTTTTAGACTAGCACACCTTACAACCTGCTCTGGATCTAATACGCTCTGTGTTCTAACTCATTTAAGCCATGACATTAATACACACACACACACACACACACACACACACACACACACACACACACACACACACACACACACACACACACACACACACACACACACACACACACACACACACACACACACACACACACACACACACACACACACACACACACAGACACACAGGCCTGATGATGCCTGCTCAGGCCAGGATACAATCCAATTTTTTTTAAAGGTGTGACTTTGGCCTCGTAGGCTGTTCGCTCTGAGAAGATGCTCCTTGCCAACAGGCCTGAGTCCAACAGGGAAGAAAAAACTGCAGGAATTGTAGTATTTATACCTTCAAATATTGTGTTTAACATTTGGCTCATGCACTTTGGAGGGACTACAAGTGAAGTGGGAAAGTACAGTGGGCTTCTTTTGTGTTGAATACCATCTTGACCATGTCACAGCTTCAGCCTGAGTCAGACTCTTCATATCCATCGTTGTTTTGCAGAGTGAAGTGATGCTTTCTTCAACATCCACTCATCTTGACGTTCCAGACACACAGGTTAGGAACTAATGGACATGCACAGCCCTGATTCTCCACGAGGACCGCAGTAATACCGCAGTCATTATCAAAGGCCACACGGTAAACTCATTCTACCTCCGATTATAAAAATTGGCTATGTTCATAATGCAATGGCTTCATGTCTACATCCCAAGAGTGGTGGGCAAAGCCACAGGTTTTGTGTCCACATGCAACATTAACGCATTGTAAATATTACATCTGTGTAACTATGTAAATCCAAAAAAGGATGAATATTCATAAGTATGGTGTTAGATTCTAGCTTGTAGTGTACTTATTCATGTTACCATACTAGAACTCATGAATTACTTTACATGTTTAAGGAAAGTATATGTTTGGGGTCAATGAAGGGTAGATGGGAACTAGGAAGGAATATGGAAAGTTACTGAGAGTAGAAAGTTCCTATTCTGTTTCTAAGGAGGGAGGTGAAGGGCAGTTGTTCGTGTCTGATAAGGCAGACCGGCTGCGGAACTAGGGAGGAGCGAGGAATGTGTCTCGAGGTCAAATCAACAGAGGAAGTGAGAAGAAATCTCTAGGAGGGGGGGTCAGAGAGGCCCACCACAATGACTCTCATACTACAGTCCTATCTAACACATACACTTCCATGCCCACAAAGCTTTTAGTAACAGGCAGGTCTGTAACTACACCAGTGAGAGGAACCAATTATATTCCTGCCTAGCAACAGAGATGTATTGGTTGTCTAGATGTGTAAGGAGCCATGAATACCCTGAAGAAGGACTTCCTGTAGCACTAATTCCAAAAGGTTTTGGGACACTGTAAAATCCATGGAGAATAAGAGCACCTCCTCCCAGCTGCCCACTGCACTGAGGATAGGAAACACTGTCACCACCGATGAATCTACAATAATCTATAATTTCAATAAGCATTTTTCCACGGCTGGCCATGCTTTCCACCTGGCCACCCCTACCCCGGCCAACATCTCAACACCCCCTACAGCAACTTGTCCAACCCCCCCACCCACCCTCACCCAAATCCAGACAGCTGTTGTTCTGAAAGAACTGCAAAATCTGGATCCCTACAAATCAGCTGGGCTAGCCAATCTGGACCCGCTCTTTCTAAAATTATCCGCCGAAATTGTTGCAACCCCTATTACTAGCCCATTCAACCTCTCTTTCGTATCGTCTGAGATCCCCAAAGACTGGAAAGGTTCCGCGGTCATCCCCCTCTTCAAAGGGGGAGACACTCTAGACCCAAACTGTTATAGACCTATATCCATCCTGCCGTGCCTTTCTAAAATCTTTGAATGCCAAGTTAATAAACAGATCACCGACCATTTCGAATGCCACCGTACCTTCTCCACTATGCAATCTGGTTTCTGAGCTGGTCATGGATTCTACTCAGCCACGCTCAAGGTCCTAAACAATATCATAACCGCCATTGATAAAAGACACTACTGTGCAGCCGTCTTCATCGACCTGGCCAAGGCTTTCGACTCTGTCAATCACCGCATTCTTATCGGCAGACTCAATAGCCTTGGCTTCTCAAATGACTGCTTCGCCTGGTTCACCAACTACTTCTCAGATAAAGTTCAGTGTATCAAATAAGAATTTGTTCTTAAATTACTAGCCTAGTAATCGGAGGGCCTGTTGTCCGGACCTTGGCAGTCTCTATGGGGTGCCACAGGGTTCAATTCACGGACCAACTCTTTTCTCTGTATATATCAATGATGTCACTCTTGCTGCTGGTGATTCTCTGATCCACCTCTACGCAGACGACACCATTCTGTATACATCTGGCCCTTCTTTGGAAGGTAACAAACCTCCAAATGAGCTTCAACGCCATACAACACTCCTTCCGTAGCCTCCAACTGCTTTTAAATGGTAGTAAAACTATGCTCTTCAACCGACTGCTTCCCGCACCCTCCCGCCCGACTAGCATCACTACTTTGGACGGTTCTGACTTAGAATATGTGGACAACTACAAATACCTAGATGTCTGGTTAGACTGTAAACTCTCCTTCCAGACTAACATTAAGCATCTTCAATCCAAAATTACATCTAGAATCGGCTTTCTATTTTGCAACAAAGCCTCCATCACTCATGCCGCCAAACATACCCTTGTAAAACTGACTATCCTACCGATTCTTGACTTTGGCGATGTCATTTACAAAATAGCCCCCAACACTCTACTCAGCAAACTGGATGTAGTCTATCACAGTGCCATCCGTTTTATCACCAAAGCCCCATATACTACCCACCACTGCGACCTATATGCTCTATATCTATCACTCCAGTATCAATGCTAAATTGTAATTATTCTCAACTCTAGGGCCTATTTATTGCCTACCTCCCTACTCTTCTACATTTTCACACACTGTACATAGATTTTTCTATTTTTCTTTTTTTTGTGTTATTGACTGTACGTTTGTTTATGTGTAACTCTTGTTTTTGTCGCACTGCTTTGCTTTATCTTGGCCAGGTCGCAGTTGTAAATGAGAACTTGTTCTCAACTGGCTTACCTGGTTAAATAAAGGTCAAATAAAAAAAATATTTTAAAAAATGCAGAAACATTGGTGTTTTACCCAATAAATTACTGGGTTTATACTTTTGGGGTGTGCGACTCTTCTTTTATTCGCCGTTAGTAAGCACCTCTACACTAAATAATTTTCTCTGGGTGTGCGCCGGCTCATGCTTTTATAAGGAGCTTAGCCCACCTATTAGAAGGTTATTAATATATGTAATATATATATATATATGTAATATATGTTATTAATATATGTGCTTGTGTAATCATGCCTTGTCTTTGCAGCTGTGTGACCCAGTGGGTGAATAAACTTGGTTTGAGATTTTTCTAGTTGTTAGTTTGAGTTATTACTTAGTTTGTTAAGAGCCTAACAGTTAGCATTGTCGGCAGGATTCACCACGATTTACAGTCGAACTAGAGAGTCCGAATCAGTGGAGCAGGAGCTGGCACCAAAACCAAGGTAGGCACAGTTCCTACACCTGTTACCATTCATTCTGACATATTGGGGAGATGAGAGTCATAAGCTGAATAAAAAATGATAGGATACGGATCTAGAAAGCCTGAGTTTATTCAGTAAGCCCATTGTGTTACGACCGGTTGTAGATTTAGGGTAAGTCCCGAAAAGGGGCGTCACTGCGGAAGGTAAATCCCAGAAGGGTAAGTCCCAAACATAGTGGTCCTGCGGAGGGTAAATCCCAAAATGGTACGCCCTGTACAGTGTGGTCCTGCGGAGGGTAAATCCCAAAATGGTAAATCCTGAACAGGGTGGTTCTGCGGAGGGTAAATCCCAGAAGGCTAAGTCCTGAACAGGGTGGTCTTTCGGAGTGTAAATCCCAGAAGGGTAAGTCCTGAACAGGGTGGTCTTTCGGAGTGTAAATCCCAGAAGGGTAACTCACAAGCAGGGTGTTCTCTGCGGAGTGTAAATCCCGAGTGGGTGAAAGCCTCAGTGGCCTTGAGGCCATAGAGTGTGTGTGTGTGTGTGTGTATGGATAAATTGTGATGCTTGTGTACTAGTATGATAGGTTATAGAGAAGTACTATATTTTTTAAATGTTGTTAATGAGTAGATCTGTCTCGATGAGTGTGAAGCAAATAGTGAATATCCAACAGAGATTGGTAACAGTATATACAGGAAACGTTGGGATGGATTAAAACACAAACGATTAAAGAGTGGAGGGAGGACTGTGGCCTCCGTGTGAACAGAATTCATCATGTTTTGTTTTATCTGTAACTAAAACCTTTTTGTTAGTGATTAAGATTTGGCAAAGTGAAAATGAACTAAATGTTTATTTTCTCTTTTAGGAGAGGATTGGGTGTCCCTATCTCTCCCTTTGAAATGTTTCCCGTGGCTGTTGCCTGGGGAGATCAGTTAGTGAAATTATGTAGCTATTTTAAGTATAAAGGTACCCAGATCTAGCCGTAAAGGGAGCTCCCAATTAAGTAAGGCCTGGCCATTTGTTTGTTTTTACCCTACATTTTACCACACAAGCCAGCACACATACACAACCCACCTATTATGAATATTTGTTAGTGATGTTAATACATTGTCTGATTTATTGTGTGGGTTCTTCACAAGTTGGAAAGGATGCACCGTAAAGGGCACACAAATGACATTTTCTGAAGTATCTGTTGTCCAAATTGTGGTTGCACAGGTGAGTTCTCCTGATAATGAATACATTGAGAAACCCAATGCAAACCTGGTACACAGAATGTTTGAAATATTTGAAATGTCTTCAAATAATGAGTCTGAAGTACAGGGAAAGAAAAATGGAAAGAACACTAACTTAATGGTGTTGAATGACCTTACTTTCTGATGAGGCCTGATCACCCTCGCCAGAAAGGCTAGAGACATTGAGTGAGATTTAAGTATAACATGTAAATGCTGGTAAATATGAAGTGTATTGCTGGTGTTTTGTTTGTTTTGTTTTTGTATTTGCTTCAGTACAAATGTCACTAGATTGGGCCTGCTGTATGGTTGAGATGTCTCCCTAAGGGTTAACCCTCTAACTCCCTGACCATGTAACTCTGCGGTGAGGTCACCAATATGATAGGGGAGTATAAGCCAATTTGCAAAATGGTTATGCTTTTGGGAGCACAGGGCATTAAGGGTGCTCCAAGTGCTTTACATAGATGAAAATAAACATTGCAAATGTTAAATGGCGAAACAAAAGTCATAAAAAAAGTGAAAATAACATCATTAGAGTTTTATTTTATGAAAAAAATAATAAAGAAACACCATTAAGCTACACAGTCCAGCTTCATGTGCTGCAGTCCAATGTAATGGAAAGCCCTTTCTCCCTCCACATTAACCTTCCTGTTAAGCAAGAGCCACTTCACTCCTTCATTACCTCACAATGGGCCTCGAGGTGTGATCCAGGGCACAAGGGCACCAGGGCAGCCATTGAGAAGCTTAGTGATTCCACAGGTATTCCCCGCTCCCCCTGTCTCTCTCTCTCTCTCTCTCCACTATTGCTGGGAGGAGCTTGACAAGAGAACTCAGCCAAGAGGAGAGGAGAGAGATAGAGAGGGGGGTCCAGAGAGAGAGACGGGAGGGGGACACAGAGAGAGACAAACACAGAGAAAGAGAGGGAGAGAAAGAGGGAGAGACAGAGAAGGGGAGAGGTGCTGTACTATTCTCTTGCCAAGACTCCCACTCATTCCCAGCAGAGCGGAGCACCAGGGGAGGAGAGGGGAGCTGGCCCCTCGACAGGATCCACTCAGACACACAGCATGTTCACAGCCCAGACCGGGACCCAGACCCAGGGCTTGGCTACTTAGACAACACCAGCCAACAGATAGACCTCTCTGGACAGCACCGGTCCCTCTGGGTCTCCCTGCTGCACTCACATTAACCTTGTACTGTAAAACACCTACAGTACTAGCGCACTGCAGCAACAGGCAAGGAATGGTGGTGCCTGTCTACCACTGTTTTCCCGGGGAAATGGGTTTGCCCATTGTGGTTGAGGTGTAAAAATGAACAGCTGAGTTGTTGTTGTTTTCTTGAGTGATTTAGCTGGTATAATAATAGCATGACATGCAAGCACTTTCATAAACAGATCATCTTTAGAGGGAGGGAGAAAGGGCTTTGAAGTACCCTTATGCAATTGTTTGAATGCATTAAAGAGCACCACTGATTACTCACTTACAGCATAAAACCTCAGCCATGAGTGTGTCGGCTTTCAGTATCCATTGGTGTAAATTATATACTTTATCGTAATTACTGTATTCATTAACAAATTACTGCAGTATATTTGAGGGACTAGTCTGATATGGTAGAATAGTTTCTGGTGATATTATTGCCTTAGAATAACTGTTTTTATTATGTGATAAACCATTACTATTGACTTGTGGGGGAAATCAGTGGAGCTGTTACGGCACATTCTGGCTGAGGAGCTTATACAGTAAGTCCACTCCACCTGGCAGCCGACCACTGCACTGTGATCAAAGGCAGGAGGAGTCCAGGAAATGCAGTGAAGCTGAATTCCTGATTTTGGACATCGTTAGAATAACTATACACAAATGCATTGATTGTGTAGCTCTGGCACTGTGTAATGTATGACGAGGAATGTGATGATATACACAAATCATGATAGTATCAGAACATAATGGTCAAATAAACAATTTGGTGGGTGATAATATTTGTCCACATGTACAAATGTATATTATACACATGTGTGAACTGTAAATGTGTTTTTTGCATATCCCCCTGAGACAACCTCGGAGAGTGGGGTCATGGCCAGGGTCAGCCATTATCAATGCCGACCCTGGAGCAATTAGGGTTAAGTGCCTTGCTCAAGGGCACGTTGACAGGTTTGTCACCTTGTCAGCTCAGGGATTCAAACTATTGGCCTTTCAGTTAATGGCCCAACGCTCTAACACCTGATATATACTTGTAATGAATACTCAGAGAGAAAAAGGTGTAGATTCACACGCAGATCGCAGCAGATGTTTTCAGGAATCGTGGTCACAGGCAGGCAATGGTCATACACAGGTAGGCAAACAGGCAGGTGAATCAAAACTAGGACTGAAGGCTATAACTGGTTCTCACAAATGAGCTAGAAAAAGGCTTAGTAGAGTCAAAATGAACAATACCTCACAAAGGCACAAACAGAATGAACTGAACCAAATAAGGAGTTGGTGAGACCAGGTGAGCAACTAACACAGGTGAAATTAAATGAAAAAATGAAAGACAGGGCTACGTTCAAGAACACAAAGAAACAGAACACAAGGTTGACTAAGAAAATAGATACAGAGCCTTACAATACTCTGGACTTGTAAAATGGTATACCGTATCACGCAACTGTCCAATAATAATTCTGTAACAAATTATACATTGATGTCAATGGGAGATTTCTGCGAAAGTTGGAAGTTAGGACTCTATTAAGATTTTTGTGGGCTACAATTTGAATTCCTAATTAGGGCATTACATTACAACATTTGAAACCTATGGCATTTTAAAACAGTGAGAACCACAGTCGATTGATTCATTGAAATTACACATCAAATGGAGGATAGATCACTCAGAAGTCTGTTTTATTTGATTGTGAAATGTTCTGTCAGAATAAATGGGTAATATTTCTGAAAGGGAACACAATGACAAAAACATTCACAATGTGTTCCTTTGCTGTCAGATTAAGCATATGTTGGATAGATGTAGAACGTGTTCTCTAGATTGGCAATCTCTCCAAGACAGAGCACAGAGAGAAAAAAAATGGAAGTACAGCAAGTACTTTAAACATGGGCCGACCACAAATACAGATGCAGGATCTTAATTTGAGCCAGTTTGCTACAGCAGGAAAGTAATCCTGCAGCAACAGGAAATGTGAATTATTATGTGGATTCAATTTTTTTGTAAGGGTTGATACATGTTTAGTTACGGAAAATCAAGTCTGACATTTTAAAGTGGAAATTACAAACTTTAGAAGCCTTTCAAAACCTTGAATACACTACAAGTTTGCATTTCCTAAGGTGCAGGGAAATTCTCAGCAACAAAAGAGTGATCAAATTAAGATCCTACATCAGTACTTCCACCCAGACACTGGTAGAAAAGCAGCTACACAACACCATGTGGGCTCTCTCCCACTCCCTCCCTCCATCAGTCTGTATGTCCGTCTCGCCTCCCTCCTCCCTGTCTTTCTCCCCTCTTTTCCTCTTGCCTTTCCCCTCTCCCAACTTGCTGCACTCCCTTTGCCTCATTCTCTCGCTCTCACTCTCACACACACTCTCACACACACACTCACACACACACACACACACACACACACACACACACACACACACACACACACACACACACACACACACACACACACACACACACACACACACACACAAAGCCCTCATTCTTTCAGTTGGTGGCTTTTCTTTCAAAACCGAAGGCTTGTGGAGGGAAAATGTACACTCCCCCCTCTGTGCAGCTGGGAACAGTCTCCCCCTCTACTTTGTCATCACACACACACACATTCTCTCTCTGTCTCTCTCCCTCTTTCTCTCTTGCTCTCTCTGTCTCTCACACAGACATACACTGCTCGGGGTCAAGGGGGTCACAGACCACGCCCGTGAAGCCTGCGAGAGGAGGAGAGGATGGGGGAGGAAATCAGAGACACAGTCCCTACTCGCAAATTTACGTACAAATAAACAGCACTGAGGCTGTTTTTCCTCAACTTGCCCTGCTCTTTTCACTCCCTGCTTTTCTTTTCTCTCTCGGTCGCTCTACCTCCCTCTCGCCCTACTCTCGCTCACTTAATACCCATCTCTCACTCCCTACCTCCCTCCCCCTTCTCTCGCTCCTCCTTCTCCACCTTCCCCCTCTCACTCTGTCTTTTTTTGCTATCATGGAATTGGTATTTTCCAAATGTGACTCATTTTTTCACTAGCCAGGGCCAAACTGTAAAAAGTCAGAGGCTGCAGGCAGCAGATTCACTCCTCTCGGCAGTGTGCATTCCTTCAGGGGGCTCTCAATTATCTCGGGCAGGTTCTGTTTGTTGGGGACAATTACCCGTAGTTGATTTTTTTCTACATGACTGCTCGCTCAAAGTCCCATTGTGACATGTGTCAGAGCGACCTAGTTCACAATTCAGGCACAAACTCAAGGTATTATTCATCCCTGTTCTTTAGCTCCCCTCACAGTCACCGCCGTTTGAGTCAACCTCCATGAACAAACATGGCCATGTTGTTAAATGTTATGAGGGTGCCCTGTTCCCGAGTATACCCTGTCACTTAAAGCCCCAACATCACAGAGAACCAAAGAACAAGGGAGGAGGAAAAAGAAAGCATGAAAGAACGCCAGCCTAAAAGAGGAGGGAACGATCAGCAGGCAGAGAAGCCCACGTGGATAGATGCCAAGTAAAACTCATTGACACAGAAAAGTCTGAGGAGCAATACTTAATCAGAGGAGGCCTTTATTAAAATCAGATTAAAGGGGCTAGGAACAAAATGGAGTAGTACATCTGCAGATGTAGGATCTTCATTTGAGCCAGTTTGCTACAGCAGGAAAATAATCCTGAATCATTATGTGGATTATAATTTTTTTGTATGAGGTTGATACAGTGCATTTTTTGTTAGAGCAAATCAAGTCTCACATTTCAAAGTGGAAATTACAAACTTTAAAAGCAAATACACTACAAGTTTAATTTCCTGCCGTGCAGGAAAATTCTCAGCAACAAAAGAGTGATCAAATTAAAATACTAGATCTGTACTGGTGACTCAAGGGGTCCACAGGTACTGAGGGGGTTGAGGAGTTGTTTAAACAAGGCAGAATATGCCAGCCTTAAAGCTATCACCAGTTGTATTGCTTTTATTGTAAACTCTGACATCATTTTGGAGACAAATTTAAATCAGGATTTCCAAAGTCTAGGGGTTTTAAACTGTAAAAACTGTAACAATTGCAGGAACTCCGGTGACACGGAATGTCAGTCATTCATGTGTATAATGACTAATTAAATGATCTATCATGAATAGATTACAGAACTAAAAACAGATGTTCACAATGAAAAAACATAGGCATTTCTCTCTCTCTCAAACATACATTTTGTTTCAGTTTCATTTATCTGCATAAGCAAAGCACAAAGCTAACCATGCTGTGCATGTCATTGTTATTAAAAGAAAGTTCTTGAAACAGGACTTGAGATCGAATTACAAGAGTTCTTCCACTGATGGACATTTGCCAAACAGTGGTCATTTTCAATAAGACATTGTACATCCTGAACATGTTTCTTTCCTGTCCATTCTGCAGCAGTAGCTCCATCCTTTTCAGCCCCTTCCTGGGGTCGACCCTCTTTACCCCTATTGGACAGTTGCCTTGTTGACCTAATCTCTTACATCCAACCTCCAATCCCCTCTTCACATCTCCAGTCATACCTAGACTTGAAAAGCTACCGGTAATTTACCAAAGTTACAGGAATCTTCAGTAATTTTGGTAATTAACAGAAAATAAATGGCAATCTATCGTAACTTTGGTAAATTATACTTTAATAACTTTTTTTTTTTAAATGCATATTTAGTATACAATTTTAAATCTGTGTTTGTATTGTCCATGAGTTTGTAGTATATAAACAATATGGTTCAAGAGAATAGAGCTTAATTAATTGCCAAAAAAAAGCATCTAATCAACAATGGCATTATTTTCAACTAACTCTACAACTCTTGCAACTATTGAAGTTTTTCACAACTGTCACCAGTTTGATGCCAAAACATTGACAACAAATACATATTGACATAGCAAAATAAATACAAGTGTGTAAAAAAAAATATATATATATATATTTCCTGCTTAAACACCAATGGTATTCACAAAGTTGATGGTTTATATTTAGGATAAAGCTTTAAAGCTTTGTCATTCTATTTTTATTTTAGAATATTCTTATTTAATTATGGTGTATGTTTGACATGTGATAAATCCACACAGAGGGACAGAGATAATTACAGACACCTGGCATAAACTGAAGTACCCAAAAGGAACACAAAATGTATTGTGATAGATTAAATAAAATCCTTGAAAGATACCAAAATTCTGGTAGCTTACTGGTAAACTTAGAAAATGTCCAGTAATACACCCTCCCTTTGCAACTCTAGTCATACCTTCACTAAATGCTTTCCTAACAACACAACAACACTTTTCTGAAATCACTCTCCCACACACACCTTATCAGGCCCCAGTCAGAAACATGAACAGGATATTCTGCCAAAGCACACACACCATTCCCTGTTAAACATTCAATGTGCATTCAAGATCTGTTAATAGTGTTTAGACTGAATGTAATTTGTTTAGGGGTATCAAATCCCACATTGTCTATGTGTGTAGGATCATATTTACCACACAGCTGGTAAAGTGAGGCACGCTATGACTAGGAGATTAGGAGGGGGAAAGCAACACTGTCTGGCGTTTCACCTCTATAATGCCTAGGTCACATCTCCCAGCACCTGTCTATAACATTCAACTAGCTGGCAACTTGTGGATGGAAAGACAAAAGAACACATTGAGGGGAAGAAAGAGAGAAAAACGGTCAAAAGGGAAGAGCCCAGTGTTTTACTTCCTCCCTCCATTCATTGGCTCTCTCTTTCTTTCGCTCAGGGAGCTATATTTAGCACATGATGTATGGCAGTGAGATCACTGAAACAATGGCAATGTCTCAGACAGCAGGACAGAGGGAGAGAAAGGAGGACAGAACAGTAAGGTATGGAGAGAGAATAATAAGGAACGCTCTGGGGGATGTACCTTCTGTCCATACAGATGTAGGATCTTAATTTGAGACAGTTAGCTAATTTGGAAACTTAATCCAGCAGCAACAGGAAATGTGAATTATTATGTGAATTATAATTAATGGGCATTTTTTGTAGGGGTTGATACATTTTTCCTTAGGGCGTTCTGACATTTTAAAGTGGACATTACAAGCTTTAGAAGCCTGCTGTGCAGGGAAATTCTCAGCAACAAATGAGTAATCTAATTAAGATCCTATATCTGTACACTCTTAGAAAAAAAGGTGCTATCTTAAACCTAAAAGGGTTCTTGGGTGTCCCCATAGGATTACCCTTTGACATTATTGGGTTCCATTTAGAACCCTTTCCCTAAAAGGTTCTACATGGAAGCCAAAAGAGTTCTACCTGAAACCAAAAAGGGTTCTCCTATGGAGACAGCCAAAGAACCCCTTTGGAACCCTTTTTCTAAGAGTGTAGACACCAATGTAACGCCTATCTGTACATTCCAACATGCAACAATGTTGTGACCCCTCCATACTGTATATTCTGTCAATCTAAAATAATTATAACAACTTAACATTTTTATCAGAGACAGTAGCTGGGTAGATTTCAGTGAATATTTAAACAATGAAAAGTAACAGAAACCTTATGTTTTATTTATTTGTTCCTTATAAATACAGGTGATCCCAATTGAGATAAAATAACACTTTTTCTAAGGATTTTCAAGGGAGACATAATGCAGGATGGCAGCAACGTTTTTTTAAACTACTAATAGAATCCTAGCCAGTACAAACAAATATAGCCAAATAAATACAGCCATAATAATCATATGCACTGATGCCATTCAGGCTAGTGGAGCAGGTGGTGGGAAGGACCTTGGTACAGTACAGACTACACACAAGAGATGATGTGATCACAGTGAGACAGTACAGGTGGAGGCAGAGGTGAGACTTCCTCCAGCGCTCAAGTACACACACAAATCTGGCATTGTTTATTTCAGTGAACAATTACCTGGGAACCTTACAACCTCTGGCAGCACAGAAACACCTGGCAATTACAGACACACACACACACACACACACACACACACACACACACACACACACACACACACACACACACACACACACACACACACACACACACACACACACACACACACACACACACACACACACACACACACACACACACACACACACACACACACATCCCTTATGGCTTCACAAATCATGGCAGGCAGCTTTCCACCGAGGGCCATAGCCCCTAAACTCTGCTCTGACAGAGGTAATGTTTCTGTCTGCTATCTTGCACAGGTTTCCATGCTGTTGTTGTGAATGACAAGCCTCCAGTCATATCAGTTCTGTTCATTCCCTCTCTCGCTTTATAAAAGATTTAATTATCACAGATTATTTTCTCAGGATTGTCAGTCTGATCCACTTGTTGGGTTTAGATCTTTATTACCCCATCTCATCCTACTGACAACAATCTCTCTTTATTAACTCCTTTCATGACCTACTTTCCATGTGCCGCTTCATCAATTTGCTCTCATTTCCAGTGAAAATTGGTGGTGGAATAAAAATACACCGGATTAGCCTGGAATGAGTGTTTCAGTCAGATAATGAAAAGTGTAGTGTCTACTACAGTGTATTTGCAATTCACTTTATTTTGAGCATAAGAATGTGGTTAAAGTAACACTGGCCTAATCAATAACCACATCAAATTAAATGATGTGATGAGATTTTCTTTCCATATTCATAACACTTGAGTGAATACGCTGATGTGGCTCCTGATGCTGACATGATGAGGTGATTCATTGCGTTCCTCTTCCCCTCTCCATTCACCTTGGCCACATGCTGTTCAGGTGCGGGAGCAGAAGCAGCACTGACTGGTGCTCAAAGTCAACCATCAAGTCATAGTGCCCTTCAGCAGTCTGCCAGAGCCTCCAACACAGTGCAACCCATCATGATTGGAATGGGTTCTCCTCTCCTTGGCAATCAGCAATTAGTACTGGGAGGTGTGCTCTTCACCTCTGCTAGGCAATTAGCAATTAGTGTTAGTACTTCAGTCCCGTTTTTTCAGAGGCAGCTGTCAGCGGCGGTCGTATCAGTGGCGGTCTCGTCGCCGAAACAAAGAAGGTTCTGCGGAGTTATTAGAGGAAGGAAAGAGAGGAAGGCTCCACACCACTCTTATCACTTGAGTATCTTACCTAGTTGTTTGCAGATGATCTCATTTTGCTATTTTGTAGCTTTGTAAACGATGTGTGTGTCACGCCCTGATCTGTTTCACCTGTCCTTGTGATTGTCTCCACCCCCTCCAGCTGTCGCTTATTTTCCCCAGTGTATTTATCCCTGTGTTTCCTGTCTCTCTGTGCCAGTTCGTCCTGTATGTTTCCAAGTTAACCAGCGGTTTTCCTGTTCTCCTGCTTTTTGTATTTTACTTTTTCTAGTCCTCCCGGTTTTGACCCTTGCCTGTTTCTGGACTTTGTACCCACCTGCCTGACCATTTTGCCTGCCTTGACCATGAGCCTTTCTGCCACTCTGTACCTCCTGGACTCTGATCTGGTTTTGACCTTTTTGCTTGTCCACGACCCTTCTCTTGCCCACCTCTTTGGATTAATATACATTGTAAGACTCCAACCATCTGCCTCCTGTGTCTGCATTTGGGTCTCACCTTGTGCCTTGATAGTGTGTGTGTTTTCTATACCTGTTCACTCCTCTCCCTGTAGGCTTTACAGATGCTCCCCACCCCTTGGCAACAACCCATTGTGATGGGAAATGTTATGTTTGTGCTTTTCTAATAACCAAATCGACTGGGTTCATGCAAGTGACTGACAGATTGTGCCTGGGAGGAATCCTCACTATTAGTATCTGCAATTTGGCAGTACGCCCAGAACCTTGTTTTGAGAACAAAAGGGATATCTCAGTTTCAAGGTCTCAGCTTGGCGAGAAGAAGCCTTGTGAGGTATTGGTTGGTCACATGCAAATGTTAATAATGAAATAATTAAGAATAATGAATAAGCTAAATCATGCAAATATAACTTGTCTGTGTAAGCAGTATATAAGAGAACTAACGGGACTGCCCCGGTGGAGCTCCTGACCGACATGTGTACTATGGTGCATTGAGTTGGTTGGAACCTCTCCAGCACACTGATAATAAAGATGATTAATTTAACCTTTTCACAAATGAGTTGCAGATATCTCTAACGGTCTCACCCCAGCGATAGTTGTTTAATGCACGTGATGTCAGAATGGACTCACTCTTACAAAATGTGAGTTACGCAACAGGACAGTTAACACACGCTGCCTGCTAATTATCTATAGGCTGTTTCAACTTGTCAATTTCAAATTATATTCTAACAAGTTTAATTTTCAAACAACATATTGAATTGAGGTGTGTTCTGCCTCATTGATTCACAAAGAAGTAGCCCATTTCAAAGTTGCAGACAGTTTCTCCTCTTTGAGGAGAGCCCACGCACTCCACCAACATTTCTACAGATCAAGTACGCAGACATTTGCACTGTCTGGTGCGAATTGGCACATTTTCTGGGTGGCGCTCGCATTGCCATCCTTGTTGATTTCCTTACAAATAACTTTGGACATGTGTGCGTTCCTATAAAATGTTTCCGTGAAAGAAGTGTGGCTAACTTAAATGCTGACTGTTGCGTCACCTGAAACTTGACGTTCTAAATAAGCATTCTAATCACACCGGTTTGAGTGTACGATGCAGGAACCACTGTAGAATGATCACACCCGTTTGTTGTTACCTGTGAAAAGGTTCATATCGACTTCTCGTGTCCCTGGAGGTCCTTTCCAAGTCATGGTCTTGAATCTCCACAAAAAATGTATTGTTGGGGAAATTACCACCAGGGACACATGAAGTCAATCTTAAATTAATAATTCTTTAACAGCAAGCTGGAGGGGTCACATTCAAACCTAGATGCATAAAATACAGGTCTGAAGTGTGCTCCACCGGGGCAGTCCTGTTCTCTTATACACTACCGGTCAAAAGTTTTACAACACCTACTCATTCAAGGGTTTTTCTTGATTTTTACTCATTTCTACATTGTAGAAAAATAGTGAAGACATCAAAACTATGAAATAAAACAAATGCAATCATGTAGTAACCAAAAAAGTGTTAAACAAATCAAAATATGTTTTATATTTGAAATTCTTCAAATTCTTCTGCTTTGCCTTGATAGCTTTGCACACTCTTGCATTCTCTCAATCAGCTTCAAAAGGTAGTCACCTGGAATGCATGTAACAGGTGTGCCTTCTTAAAAGTTCATTTTTCCATCTTAATGCATTTGAGCCAATCAGTTGTGTTTTTATTTAACAAGGAAAATCATTTAAGAACAAATTCTTATTTACAATGTCAGCCTACACCGGCCAAACCCGGACGATGCTGCGCCAATTGTGCGCCGCCCTATGGGACTCCCAATTACAGCCGGTTGTGATACAGCCTGGATTCAATCCAGGGTGTCTGTAGTAATGCCTCTAGCACGGAAATGCTGTACCTTAGACCGCTGCACTTCTCGCTGACAAGAGAGGGGGGTATACAGAAGATAGACCTATTTAGTAAATGTCCCTATTATGGCAAGAACAGCTCAAATATGCAAAGAGAAACGACAGTCCATCATTACTTTAAGACATTAAGGTCAATCAAAACATAACATTTCAAGAACTTTGAGTTTCTTAAAGTGCAATCGCAAAACCCATCAAGTGCTACGATGAAACTGGCACTCATGAGGACCGCCACAGGAATGGAAGACCCAGAGTTATCTCTGCTGCAGAGGATAAGTTCATTAGAGTTAACAGCCTCAGAAATTGTAGCCCAAATAAATGCTTCACGGAGTTCAAGTAACAGACACATCTCAACATCAACTGTTCAGAGGAGACTGTGTGAATCAGGCATTCATGGTTGAATTGCTGCAAAGAAACCACTACTAAAGGACACCAATAAGAAGAAGAGACTTGTTTGGGCCAAGAAACACGAGCAATGGACATTAGACCGGTGGAAATGTGTCCTTTGGTCTGGAGTCCAAATTTGAGATTTTTGTTTCCAACTGCCGTGTCTTTGTGAGACGTGGTGTGGGTGAACCTATCATCCTGCCACTTCCTCCTCTCCACCTTATCTTCCTCTGTATAAGCCACTTTCTTTCACTCTAAATTTCAAGCTTCTGCTCGGAAACTCTTTTCCACCTTCGCCTCCCACCTTAATTGTCTCAACTTTGTCAACCACTTTGAAAATAAGGTTGAAGGCATCAGCTCCTCATTCACTCATCCTATTGAGTCCACTGGTCCCACTCCCACAGAACTACCCTATGCTTTGACCCCTTTCTCCCAAATCCTGCAACTAGTGAGGTCCGGCTGCCCGACCCCATTCAACCCCATCCCCTCGCTCCTTCGCCAGACCATCTCTGGAGTCCTTCTCCCATTCCTCACTTCCCTCATCAACTCATCCCTGACCACTGGCTGCATCCCCTCTGACTTCAAAATGTCTAGAGTCGCTTCCCTCCTCAAGAAATCAACACGCAACAGCTCTCACATAAAAAACAACAGATATCGTGTATTTATTTTCTTTCCAAAACACTTGAGATTGCGGTCTCTGACCAACTCTCTCACTATCTCTCTCAGAATGATCTTCTTGACCCTAACTAGTCAGGCTTCAAGACGAGTCACTCAATCGAGACTGCTTTCCTCTCTGTCACGGAGGCTCTCCACACTGCCAGAGCGTACTTTCTCTCCTCTGTTCTCATCATACTAGATCTATACGCTGCCTTCGACACCATGAACCATCAGATCCTCCTCTCAGGGCTCGGCATCTCAGGCTCTGCACACTCTTGGATTGCATCCTACCTGGCAGGCCACTCTTACCAGGTGACGTGGAGAGGATCTGTGTCTGCACCATGTACTCTCACTACTGCTGTCCCACAGGGCTCGGTTCTAGGCCCTCTCCTCTTCTCTCTATACACCTAATCACTCCGCTCCATCATATCCTGACATGGTCTCTCCTATCATTGCCATGCGGATGACACTCAACTACTCCTCTGGCACCCAGGGGGCGGAAAGCATCTCTGCATGCCTGGCAGATATCTCAACTTGGATCTCGGCCCACCACCTCAAGCTCAACCTCGACAAGACAGTGCTGCTCTTCCTCCCGGGGAAGGCCTGTCCGCTACAAGACCTCTCCATCACAGTTGACAACTCCACGGTGTCCCCCTCACAGAGTGCAAAGAACCTTGGCACGACCCTGGACAAAACCCTGTCATTCTCTGCAAACAGTGACTCCCTCCTGCAGATGCATGTTCTACAATATCTGTAGAGTACGACCCTACCTCACTCACAAAGCGTTGCAGCTCACACAGAAACATATCTGTAATGCCGCAGCCCACCTGGTGTTCAATCTTCCCAAGTTGTCCTATCTTTACCCGCTCCTCCGCACACTCAACTGGCTTTCATTCGAAGCTCGCATGCATTACAAGATCATGGTACTTGCCTATGGAGAAGCAAGAGGAACGGTCCCGCCCTACCTTCAGGCTATGCTCAAAACCTACACCCCACCCAAATACCCCGTTCTGCCACCTCTGGTCTCTTGGTTCTCCCACCCCTATGGGAGGGCAGCTCCCGCTTAGCCCAGTCAAAGCTCTTCTCTGTCCTGGCACCCCAATAGTGGAACCAGCTTGCTACTGAAGCTAAGACATTAAAGTCCCTGCCCATCTTCCGAAAAAACATCTGAAACCCTACCTTTCCAAAGAGTATCTTAAATAATCCCACAGCACCCCTTCTCGCACCTAGCTATTTTAAGATGAATGCACTAACTGTAAGTCGCTCTGTATAAGAGCTTCTGCGAAATGATTTACAGGTTCGGTAGCATAAACATATCCACATGTAACATATGGATTTGCAATCTAATACGCATCAAAAATCCCAATGCAAAGTTACACCATACTTTTGTATTTTCAAGTTATCACATAAAACTGATCAGAATGCAGAAGTCATGCTG
The DNA here is from genome assembly GCF_023373465.1 of Oncorhynchus keta. Taxonomy (NCBI): domain Eukaryota; kingdom Metazoa; phylum Chordata; class Actinopteri; order Salmoniformes; family Salmonidae; genus Oncorhynchus; species Oncorhynchus keta. The sequence goes on from NC_068426.1 coordinate 27,213,059, forward strand.
GAAAAAAACATTTGACAGGGTGTAATGTAATATGGAGGACCCAGCAAGCCAGCTTATTGTAACAGATCTCTTCGTCGTCTGACGACGAGTATGAAATATCGGACCAATGCGCAGCGTGGTAAGTGTCCATGTTAATTTATTAACTGAACACACAAAACAAAATAATGAAGTGAATGGAAGAAACAAAACAGTTCTGCAAGGTGACATAAACTAAACAGAAAACAAACATCCACAACCAAAATGGGTGAAACAGGCTACCTACAGTGCCTTGCGAAAGTATTCGGCCCCCTTGAACTTTGCGACCTTTTGCCACATTTCAGGCTTCAAACATAAAGATATAAAACTGTATTTTTTTGTGAAGAATCAACAACAAGTGGGACACAATCATGAAGTGGAACGACATTTATTGGATATATCAAACTTTTTTAACAAATCAAAAACTGAACAATTGGGCGTGCAGTAGCCTCAACAGCACTATGTAGGGTAGCACCATGGTCTAGCCGGAGGACAGCTAGCTTCCGTCCTCCTCTGGGTACAATGACTTCAATACAAAACCTAGGAGACCCATGGTTCTCACCCCCTTCCATAGACTTACACAGTAATTATGACAACTTCCAGAGGACGTCCTCCAACCTATCAGAGCTCTTGCAGCATGAACTGACATGTTGACCACCCAATCAAATGATCAGAGAATTAATCTAGTACTGAAAGCATAAGCTACAGCTATCTAGCTAGCACTGCAGTGCATAAAATGTGGTGAGTAGTTGATTCAAAGAGAGAGAAAGACAATAGTTGAACAGTTTTGAAGAAATTAATTTCTTGCAAAATGAAGGAGAAGCAAGAAAGAGAGAGATTTTGGTATTTTTTTCACTTTGTTTCACCTACTTAGCTATCAAATGCAGCTCGCTAGTTTAGCCTAATCAAACACCCTGCGGAAACAGCAAGATGCTATGTCAACTAGCTAGCTAGGACTATCCAACACAACACTGGAACTCTTCCAATCTTTTTTCTCATGGTCTGAGAGTCTTTAGGTGCCTTTTGGAAAACTCCAAGCAGGCTGTCATGTGCCTTTTACTGAGGAGTGACTTAAGTCTGGCCACTCTACCATAAAGGTCTGATTGGGGGAGTGCTGCAGAGATGGTTGGAAGGTTCTCCCATCTCCACAGAGGAACTCTAGAGCTCTGTCAGAGTGACCATTGGGTTCTTGGTCACCCCCCTGACCAAGATCCTTCTCCCCCGATTGCTCAGTTTTGCCTGACGGCCAGCTCTAGGAAGAGTCTTGGTGGTTCCAAACTTCTTCCATTTAAGAATGATGGAGGCCACTGTATTCTTGGGGACCTTCAGTGCTGCAGAAAGTTGTTGGTACCCCACGCCAAATCTGTCCCTCGACACAATCCTGTCTTGGAGCTCTACGGACAATTACTTCGACCACATGGCTTGGTTTTTACTCTGAAATGCACTGCCAACTGTGGGACCTTATATAGACGGGTGTGTGCCTTTAAAAATCATGTCCAATCAATTTAATTTACCACAGGTGGACTCTAAACAAGTTGTAGAAACTTCTCAAGGATGATCAATGGAAACAGGATGCACCTGAACTCAATTTCAAATCTCAGAGAAAAGGGTCAGAATACTTATGTAACTGTACCTGAATTTGTAACCGCACTGTACCTACATTTGTCCAATAGAAACTCTTGTTTGCAACTGTTGGGCTAATGATTACACCCTATATCAGCTAGATGCAGGCAAGAGTGTGCAAGGCGATATTGAATGTCACCTCAAATTTTTCTCTTGACCTGTGTGCACCTACGTTGTAAACTTTCATTCTAAACCTATCCATGTTACATTGAACTGGGTGAATGGAATATGAATGACAGTCATCCAATATGCTGTAATAGAAATAAGATCATACTCATGAAAAAAACGTCCTTCCTCTTCTTAAACGGCACTGACCGCCACTGTTCGCAACGTACTGGTAGGTCGGTAGGAAATAGAGGTTGCAGGCTTCACATTCAAGCTCAGCACATCACCTGGTTTCAGTCAGTCTCATTCTGAATCCTGCCATTCATTGGGTATACTAAGCCATCAAAGTCCTCTGGGGTGAAATGAGCACCGCATACAGTAGAAATGTGCATGGTTCCCATACTCCAATCCGCTCGCTTCAACCAGACAAACTGTTCCGCCTTCGAAGCTTGCTTCTCGGTTTTGGGTTGTAACCACGACCTTGTGGGTATTACTTCACTATGTGGGTATTACTACACTAGCTACAAATGACGGAAAACTACTCGCTCAACTACCACAGGTGAAAAAGAGTTGCAGTTTATATGGTTTCTTCTTCGTGGATGTACATAGTAGCTCACCAGCGCATTGTCAAACATTATGAGCTAAAGAACCAATCTGACCCTGGACCAGTGAAGGGGATCAGATACACAATGTGAGTCGAAGGTATGGCAAAGCAGGGCCTAGTTGTTCTAGGTCACAGATAAGGCAAACCCGAATAATTTTAAGAGAGCTCGGTCAGGTTTTAGAACGGGTGCCATGTTAGCACCTTTTTGCTCTAAATGTTGGTGATGTAACCAATGACATGTATTAGCCCTAGATGACCGACGGGGCACTGTTTTGAAGCCACAGTGCAGCCATTCTGGTACTCCTCCATTGTAAAAAAAATATATTTTTGATTTTGGAAGCTATATAAATAACTAGTATATTTTAACTAGTATATTTTATTACTGTCCCCACTATATCAAAGAAATACATAAATACATGGCATTTTGTCCTGGAAACATTTTATTGAAATACTGTAGAAATCCATTCATTCCTATGGAGGACTGCTCCTTCTGAGGAGTAGCAATATTGCGGCCGGTGGCTTCATTAGCCACTAAATAGCACCAGCCATCGCGGATTTATACACATCATTGGATGCAACAATAAGAGATCGCCTCCGACAATTCCCTTTGAAATGACCCGCTGTAAAACAAGCAAATGAGGATGTGACTTGAACAAATGTTTTTATTTCATATCATTACGAATAATGTGTTTCCAACTCGGTCCTGTGTTGTGGTGTCAGCACGTTGCATATCTGCTTTCACTGGCTTTGAAAACTATCAGAAATAAACAGCACAAAGTGGAAGTGTCAATTATTGCTTAGCAACGGCTATGGAGGAAAAAGTGGCACTCTCAGAACGTTCAGTCAGAATCCGCATTGGCCCAAACTCTCTATATACTGTACATGACCCTGGGGCAAACTGGGTTATGGTAGTCATGACAACACTAATATCAATTAGTCCCATCTAATAACCACACAGTCAAATGTAATCATTACAGTACCTCCATAGGTTAAAATATTCCGATTGCCATGAGGTGTTGACCGGATATCCGTGGACACAGATTGACTCATCTTACAACACGTCACAGCCTCTCAGGCTGCTTCCTGCACATGCATGACACGGCCAATAACGTAGGGCACAGGCACATACTGATAAATAACTTCTCCCCCTCAGCAAACGGCCAGAACTAGATCAGATTACCCCCTTTACCACCCTTACAAAAACGAGTCATCTCAGAAATAAAGAAATAAGAGATTTTCGTAAAGCAGTACTAGTGAGATAGTGAAAATATAGGGCAATTCCACCAGGTCTTAGGACCCTGGGGAAGCTAATCGCAGAGCCACATGCATTGGGCATGATGTTTAAACACTCCACTGGTTCGACATTGAGCCAATGACAATGGCATACAGAGCCGGGCTGAGAGAGCGCCTGAGACACTGATACCTGAACACAGATGGAGCACGTGTGGACTGTTGTCTGAGGTACCAGATTTATTGAGATGTTCTGCCACTGCAAAGATTACACAGCTCAATTGAATATCAGAGCTAAAGCAGGAAAGTGTATTTTTTCAGGTACCTTTGCAGTAACTTTGCAGTGATGTAAAAGCTTAGTACATCTGGCTCACAATGAGTATGTATCTGTTTTTAGTGCTCAGGGGGAAAGGGCAGCTCACAGCACACCACACAGTGACCATGGGCTAGGTCAGAGGACAATCATTCTGGCAAATTGCATAATCCGGATTAAACAGAGAAATTATATTACTGGAGCTCTTTTTTCACTTAGATATTTACTGAAAACCATATACTCCAAACTGGAAATACAAGCTCTGAAATAATGACATTATCATTAAATGTATCAACCTGATTACCACGTTTAAAATGAAAACTCAAACATATGCAATGGTATCACTGTAATTAATATTGCATACAATTATTTCATAATATTAAACTGTAAAAAGTATTCCGTATAACAGACAGCCTAGGAATTAGGCTATAACATCATCCTTAGCTATACCGTATCGCCTCATATTTAGCTAAACCACATCAAAACACGAGTCAGTTAGTCAGGTTTTTTCCCCCTCTAAAGTATTATCTCTGGTCTCTGTGTTCCTGTTCTGAGGTGCTCTCCCTCCCAGAGACAGAAGTCTCCCAGCCAGCCCATTACAATGTAACCAGGTCTTTGTCCTGTGCTCTATTCAGCTCCCTCGACCTTTGGCTCCCTGTGCCTCCCGGCCAGCTGCACAGAGGTCCCTGTGTGGAGACATGCCAGGGGAAAATGCAGGAATAATTGGAGGGGGAAAAGAGGAGGTTAGAGGAGGGGACAGGGTATGGTGGGGCACCCAGGGTCTGGAAACCCTCGTGCTCTTGGGGAGTTCAGAGCGGATTCTAAGGAATGGAGGGGTGGGGGGGGGTAAGCATGTTTGGTTTGTGAGTGACCGAGTGAGGGAGGGGACTGGATGTCTTGGTAATGGAGGACACAGTATAGCAGTCCTACGCTCTGGGAAGAAGGAAAAAAAACACGGCATATTTTTCTCCCACGCTTTATCTGATAAGCAGGAAGCCCTGCCTTCCCTCCCTGTTCTCTGCCATAAAACACACACACACATACACAGCAGCCTGCTAAAGCCTGCTCAGACCAACAACCAATCACAAATCATTTAAAGAAGGTGTGACGTTGGCCTCTTAGGCTGTTCACTTTGAGAGCATGTTCTGTGCCAACTGTACAACAGGATTGAAGAAACTACAGGAAACCTGAAATATTGTGCTTAATATTTGGCTCATGTGCTCTGGAGGGACAACGTGAGAAAGTGGGAAAGTTAAGTGGGCTTCGTTTGTGTAGAATACCCTCTCGACCATATGACAGCTTCAGCCTTAGTCAGACTCTTCACGTCGATATTGTTTTGCAGAGTGAACACAGAGGATCCAAGCTTCCCCTGCTGAGTGCTGACGGACTGCCTCTGCAGTGGTAGAGAGACATCAGCAGCAGTGAAATCTTGCAGAGGTTATGCAATCAGCAGCAGCACCACAGTGCTTTCTCCTGCATACACTTTTTTGGACAATGAGGAGAATCGATAAGTGTGGCCCAGTGGCGAGGAATGACTGGGGAGATTAGATTCGTGGACTAGCCCCACGCTGCCCCCCTCCTCCTCTCCACTGTTTTATGTAACTCCGGGTCAGGAGAGAGAGAGAGAGAGACACAGTGTGAATGTTTCTCCCTCTGTTGCTTTTGATTTTCATAAATAATCCTCCTACAACAACAAACCCTTTGTTTAATTTGGCATGTCAAGAGGGTCACAATTGTTACTAATAATCCAGATGCTCATAAATATCAATAGTTGTAATTTTGCACATATTAATAATGCATTTCACTACATTTCAAAGACGGACGCATTTCTGAAGTTTGGATCTACTGAAGCGTCCAATATCTCTGGGACTCAAATAGACTCACACTTCCTACAGCCAACAACAACAATTGAAACAGTAGTGGTTACACATCTCTGCATTCAATATGAACAGTAGGTCTCCGACCACAGACGGGAAGACACACGCACAAGATCCAGCCACGCTGACCCATGCAGAAGCATTCCCACTCATTAGTGTCACCTTCCATTAACAAATGAAGATGAAAAAGCGGGAAGATTGCTCTCGCTGCTCCTGCCTTCTCATCTCTATCTCTCCACTAGACCACCCCTTCTCCTTACTACTAGTTATCTTCCTCCTCTATCATCCCTTCTCCTTACTACTAGTTCTCTTCCTCCTCTATCATCCCTTCTCCTTACTACTAGTTCTCTTCCTCCTCTATCATCCCTTCTCCTTACTACTAGTTCTCTTCCTCCTCTATCACCCCTTCTCCTTACTACTAGTTCTCTTCCTCCTCTATCATCCCTTCTCCTTACTACTAGTTCTCTTCCTCCTCTATCATCCCTTCTCCTTACTACTAGTTCTCTTCCTCCTCTATCATCCCTTCTCCTTACTACTAGTTCTCTTCCTCCTCTATCATCCCTTCTCCTTACTACTAGTTCTCTTCCTCCTCTATCATCCCTTCTCCTTACTACTAGTTCTCTTCCTCCTCTATCACCCCTTCTCCTTACTACTAGTTCTCTTCCTCCTCTATCACCCCTTCTCCTTACTACTAGTTCTCTTCCTCCTCTATCACCCCTTCTCCTTACTACTAGTTCTCTTCCTCCTCTATCATCCCTTCTCCTTACTACTAGTTCTCTTCCTCCTCTATCATCCCTTCTCCTTACTACTAGTTCTCTTCCTCCTCTATCATCCCTTCTCCTTACTACTAGTTCTCTTCCTCCTCTATCATCCCTTCTCCTTACTACTAGTTCTCTTCCTCCTCTATCATCCCTTCTCCTTACTACTAGTTCTCTTCCTCCTCTATCATCCCTTCTCCTTACTACTAGTTCTCTTCCTCCTCTATCATCCCTTCTCCTTACTACTAGTTCTCTTCCTCCTCTATCACCCCTTCTCCTTACTACTAGTTCTCTTCCTCCTCTATCATCCCTTCTCCTTACTACTAGTTCTCTTCCTCCTCTATCATCCCTTCTCCTTACTACTAGTTCTCTTCCTCCTCTATCATCCCTTCTCCTTACTACTAGTTCTCTTCCTCCTCTATCATCCCTTCTCCTTACTACTAGTTCTCTTCCTCCTCTATCATCCCTTCTCCTTACTACTAGTTCTCTTCGTCCTCTATCACCCCTTCTCCTTACTACTAGTTCTCTTCCTCCTCTATCATCCCTTCTCCTTACTACTAGTTCTCTTCCTCCTCTATCATCCCTTCTCCTTACTACTAGTTCTCTTCCTCCTCTATCATCCCTTCTCCTTACTACTAGTTCTCTTCCTCCTCTATCATCCCTTCTCCTTACTACTAGTTCTCTTCCTCCTCTATCATCCCTTCTCCTTACTACTAGTTCTCTTCCTCCTCTATCACCCCTTCTCCTTACTACTAGTTCTCTTCCTCCTCTATCATCCCTTCTCCTTACTACTAGTTCTCTTCCTCCTCTATCATCCCTTCTCCTTACTACTAGTTCTCTTCCTCCTCTATCATCCCTTCTCCTTACTACTAGTTCTCTTCCTCCTCTATCATCCCTTCTCCTTACTACTAGTTCTCTTCCTCCTCTATCATCCCTTCTCCTTACTACTAGTTCTCTTCCTCCTCTATCATCCCTTCTCCTTACTACTAGTTCTCTTCCTCCTCTATCATCCCTTCTCCTTACTACTAGTTCTCTTCCTCCTCTATCATCCCTTCTCCTTACTACTAGTTCTCTTCCTCCTCTATCATCCCTTCTCCTTACTACTAGTTCTCTTCCTCCTCTGTCATCCCTTCTCCTTACTACTAGTTCTCTTCCTCCTCTGTCATCCCTTCTCCTTACTACTAGTTCTCTTCCTCCTCTATCATCCCTTCTCCCTCTCTCTGCTTTACTCATTCCTCTTCTCTCATCCCATCTCCCTCTCTCTGCTTTACTCATTCCTCCTCTCTCATCCCCTTCTCCCTCTCTCTGCTTTACTCATTCCTCCTCTCTCATCCCTTCTCCCTCTCTCTGCATTACTACCAAAACCTTTCCATAAACCAATCCTTCACTTCCTCCTCTTGTCCCCCCTCTTATCTTTCTCTTCCCCTGGCTTAGTCAATAAGCTAGTTCCCTGCTGCAAGCGTGCAGCCAGATATTGCAAATGTTTCTATAAATAGAGGAGATAGTGCTGACAGTGGCACTCTTTCAGGTGAGATATCTCTCGGTAATGCGCGCACACACACACACACACACACAGGATCTAAACAACAGCAAAAAAAATGCACGTAGGGAGTCTTACTGTGTGCTTCATTACAGAGACTTTCCTGAGCCAGCACAATGCCACACAACACAAGACAGTAAAACACGGACCACACAACGCTACACATCACTAAACATAAAGCCCCTTTTCCCCCAAGTCACTGACCCCACAGCACAGCATGAGCACTTTTAATAAAATGCCTATTCAACTGTCACTCTCAAGGTCCACATGCAACAAACCCAGAGGGTGGTGGTAGCCTACTGGAGGGATGGGGGGATAGAAAGCGACAGCAACAGCGATCAGCAGCAGCGGGCTCACCTTCCAGCTCGTGATGGATGACGTCGGAGAGGTTGGGCTCATCGCCCCACCAGAAGATCCACAGCTCCTTGGCGTCAGGCTTGACTTTGCGGCGCCATACACACAGCAGGTTGGCCTGCACACAGCGTATGAAGCTGCGCAGCACCGGGTCATCCTGTGCCGGCGCTGAGATCACCGGTCCGTATTCGCCACCGCCGCGGAAGCTGTAGCACCGCCATTTGATGCCCGTCAGCTCCGCCTGGAGAAGAAAAAGAGAAAGAGTATGTTATTATTATGTCTGCATACGGTCATTATTTTGTGTTATCATAATTAGTATCAATAAAAGTTAATTTAATTGAACTGCAATACATAGAGAGAGTCAGAGAGCTTTGAATTATTGTATCTGAATACTGTAATTATCTTTGTATTATCGTAAAAACGAATTAGTATCAATAAAGTTGGTTGAATTGTAATTGGATTACTGTAATGAAGGAGATGAGTGGCCTCAATATGACATAACCAGGATATAATACACAAGGATTGGTCCCGCTATAATTGAACATGTTCACCTCAATGACTATGCTCTCTAAACAGTATTGTACTATGGCCTTCCTGCTAACAAGGGTTCTGATTACTGCCTTGTAAAGAAAAATGTGAATAAATCCACTGCTACTACTATTATTCTATTCATATTTTAATTTCACCAGAGCTGTTGTAAAAATATATATACTGTATAGTATGACACTGAATAAGCAGGTGTGAGAGAGAGAGAAAATGAGAGAGTGATTAAAAGAGAGCAACAGAGAAAGAAAGAAAGAAAGAAAGAAAGAAAGAAAGAAAGAAAGACAAAGAGCGAGAGAAGAAGGGGGGAGAAATTGTGTCAGGGTCAATCACCGCAGCATAGCCAGTATCTGACATCTTCTCAATTTCATTTGATGGAATAAAACGCATTTATGTTGTCTATCAGAGGGCTGGAGGAGCGAGGCAGCAGACAGCCTTGTCAAATAGGACGTTTGTTCAATCTATCGATGAGCAGTAAAAAGGCACCCCCACTGCACCAGGGAGAGGGATCATTAATCAGATGTGAAAACACCAATGACACCGGGGATAGATTTTCTCAGAAAGGTAAAACAGTCTGGCTTGGGTGGAATATTGTTGTCATGTGCACAGTCTGTCTTTTCCCTTCTGTGGTTTGGGTTTTATTTAAATACAATAAACAGTGGGGCCATTGATCCATATTAGGGAAGTTATGGCTGAAAACCCTGAAGTCCCCACAAGAGACATTGATTTTGCTTTTGAACGCAACTCAATGACAGAGTCATCAAATTATGATCCAGTGTGGGTGTCTATGAAGAACGAGGCTGAAAATGAACATCTCACAAAGGCTGTGTTCAATACCCACAGAAGCAGATTTGGCAGGATAAGGGAGATCGCTCTGTGAGCCACACTGCCAGGGCTAGGCTTCTCTCCTGTGTTCAGCAAGCTGTGAGGGCCTAGCTTGGCACGCCGTCCTGGCTGGCACCACGCCACCCCTCACCAACTTGGAGAAAAGAATACTATCTGTCCCATTGGAGTTTGATGGAAGAACCGGACAAATGGACAGACACACGCAGGAAAATGGGGCACCTGGCTGGAAAGTTTTATCTCAATGTGCTTATGTGGTCGGAGAGATAGCGAGAGGGGTACTGTGTGTACTGTGTGTGTACTGTTTGTTTGTGTGAGTGTTTGTTTGTTTGTGTGTGTGAGTGCGTGTGTGCGTGCGTGCGTGCGTACATGCAAGTGTGGTTGTCTGTCTGTACAGTATAGCATACGAGTGTGTCACAGACAGCCCCTGTGAAAAAAATGTAGCTCGTAGTTACAAACCCACTCGTCCATAATGACAGAGAGTGTGTAATCTGAGATATAAACATTGACACGTCGATAATCTGGCCTAAAAATAGTCCCGCCGGAGGTCAAGGGTGTGCTTCTACCAAAGCAGAGGAGAAGAAATCCGACATCGGCCCGAGGACGAGTCACTCTCTGTGAATGTCAAAACCTTAGAGAGAGTCTGACAGGGGTCACTTCTAAACCTGAAACAGGATCACTGGGAGGCCATGTATGTGTCTTACTATGGCTGAGACTGCACTAGACTCCCCCTATGCATCACATATCAATAACCCCCATGATGACCCCATTGAACCGTGAAGGAACTCCTGCTATATAAACGAATCTAATGGCACAGTACCTCACACACACACATGCAAATACATACACACACACACACATGCACACAGTCCAGAGCTGGGATGCAGACTCAGGGCGCTCAATTTTAGAGGCACATTTTCTCGTTGACAGTCAGCGAGAATCATTTTGTCCAATGATAACAGGCGTGATGTGATAATGAGGTGTGTGTGTGCAGGCCCTGGGCAGGTTGCTGTGCAGCCTGGGAGCCAAGGAGCGGAAGTGAGAGGGCTAGTGACACTTTATCCCTCACACATCGAAGGAGCATAAATCACTCACAACATGCGCAAACAACCAGTTTCCTCCAAATCAATTTTTTCCCACAAGTAATAAAAACAGAACTGTTTCATGTATCTTGTTTACTGACCCTCTGCTCTCTCATCTCTTAATGAACACAGTCACGGAGAGGACCTTCCTCTAACCTCCATTACCTCGCTTTTCTCTTCTCTCGTCTCTCTCTCGCTTTTCTCTCTCTCTCTCTCTCTGTGACAGTGCTGCCTATGGTACTATACATCCTGTGATTGATAACAGCAACAAGTGAGAAGTGCAATCTCTCCCTAGTCGGTGGAGAAGAAGAGAGAGTCTAACTGTGAGCTTTCAGTGCATATCTGTGAGAGTATACAGACAGCTGAATGACACAGTACAGTATCGGTGTTTCAGGTATTAACCAACAGAAGATCCTTCCCCAGAGGTCATACAGAAAACACTAAGCATCTGGTTGTAATCAAACACATGTGGGAGTCAAAGCTTCTCCACTGGTGAACCTTTGGCACACACACACACACATAGCTGGAACTGCAAGTAGTGTCCAGTCAGGCACATACAGTACAGGCACACTTATATAATGTAGTAATGTAGATGTTACATCTACTGGTTTGGGTTCACTGTATTACGCCTCAGCAAACCAGCACATCTATGTTGATCGTGAGTATGCTGTATACAGTAAACATAGTGTACACAACCTAATAGAAACCTATAGACTCTGAACAGGAGACACATAATAACAGGTAAAGCCCCATAACACAGGTTAAAAGGTTTCCACACAGACAGGAAAGCACACTTGACTCAAGCTTCACCTTTGAGGTCAGCAAACCGACAGAAAGGTGAAGCCACAAGAGTGCTCGTGGCGCGAGAAAACATTCAGCTTATTGTCCTCCCCTAACCTTTTACTGCAGTGGGCTAAATCATGGTCACGCCGAGTGTTTCTTGGTAGTCTTAAACAAATCTACTTTGAAACCACAGTATACACCTCACACACATGGTTATGGGCTTAAAAAAAAGAAGATGCCTGTACCATGTCAGATATAGAGTTGAAATGTATTACATTTTGAGATTGCATCCCAATATTACACTTTATATACATCACAGAAGACTGATATATAACAAAACCGTTTGACATAGAAAAACCGTAATTCGGCAGTTTAAAAGAAAGTATGTTTATTAATTATGAAATTCTGCAAAATATGAATAACATTCCACCTGTGAGGTCACTAGGTAATTTTGACTGCAGTAAAGGGCTAGCAACTTGGAGCGTTGCGGAAAACCTCTACGAGACGTAGGCATTTTAGTTCCACGCTGAAAGACGCGCGTGCTCGTGTACACAAGGCACCGCAACAGTCTGGAACAGAAAGGTGTGCATTGAACACAAGGTCATGCAGGACAACACACGCAGAGGCACGACTGTATAGTTGGGGGGAACACTTCCTTCCTTCCCCTTCCATGACAAACAACACTGTTAGGGCACTCTATTGTTTCGTTACACAAACCCACAGGTAGCCAATCATAAAAAAGCAGCCTTTTGTAAGCAGCGACAACCAAAAAATATAGCACAGAGTTGTCTGGAGTTCTACAGGAACCCAGAGGACTTCACCATACGCTCTTGACATATTATCAACACACAATGCTATCTTTTCCGTCTGAATGTTAAGTTCAGTTTAGCAAACAGCTCGAGTTTCTAAAAAAGTAACTTCCTCACTATTTAAAGCCATTTAGTATTTTTAGAATGTGGGTGTCTTGAACAGGAGCGTCTCCTCACCAGTCGGGAGATGAGGACCTGGCATCAAAGCCGCACCATCTGAATGATGAGAGAGTGTAACACAGATACCACTCTAGGATCCTTGTAGCAACGTAAGAGCGATAGAGTTGGACAGAGGAGAGCACTTTAGACAGTAGAGAGACAGCTTATATATCAGCAGCTTTACCTATCAAAGCTTCTGTGAAACACTTTCTGTCAGGGTGGCATTTTCCGCCTGTCAAATATCTGAAGACACTTGCCATGCTGCCAATATGTGGGGTTTGTTTAACTGACAAGCTGTTTTGGTAGGTCTACAATACTGTAGACACAACACTCACATATCATCCAAAAGGACTCAACAGAGTCAAATCCATTTAGCTCAAATTTAGAAAATAATCTGAATTTCAAGTCATAAATAAATTTCACATGAATTGGAAAATATTTTTATTATTTTCAGAAAATTATTGCTCAACTCCTGAAATTATTTGATTTGGAAACTGAAATTACCTTTACCCTGTAGTCTGTGTTGAAAAATGTAACTATTTTGAAAACCAGAAAGAATCTATTTTCCGCATGGGCAGGGAGGGTGGCAGACACTGGAAGTCCTGAGAGCCTATAAGGACCAGTCTGATTGACTATGAGAAATCAGAACAGGCTAGATCCCCCTTCTTCAATTAGCCCATTGAATTCAAATGAACCCATATTACCGCCTGCTTTTTTCCCTTTTGCATTTTACGGTGCACAGGGAGCTCTGCAGATATGAGCATAGCAGAGGAGACAAGACAGGAACACAAAAGCACCAAACAGGTGCAGAAAATGGCCTCTAAGGCTCTCGGCACTAAACAGGTGCTTTTATTCTGCCCTCTGCCGGCACCTCTACAAGGCCCTACAAAGGAAGGGGCGTCATTTGATCGTGTTGCTGTTGTAGGATCTGGCCCTAGGAGGCAAGCAAGCCAGGCGACCTAATTAGAGCTACACCCGTCCCCGGGGGCAGAGTGACGGATGGACCTGCCAATCAGCTGTGGCTCACACTGCGGAGAGCTGCAATCAACCTCTGACTTCTCACCTGATGCAAGGGGAGGGGGGCGGGACATGAGAATTAGGAAGACCAATGAAGAAGGGGGAGAGAGGCCACACATAGCCAGTGTTTGGTGTGGCATACGAATGCTGACAAACAAAGACATGGGGCCATACTGTTGGGTTCGATCTTAAACGGTGGACCTACCTAAAACAGTGGCCCTGCTTAACGTGAATTATTAATTAGCATATTCATTTACCAGATGTGTGTCTCCAGCGCAACGTAATTAACTGTGACAGGCCAGAAGAAATACACCAGGAAGAAAAAGGGAAGTAAAAACAGTTGCTAGGCAACATACACCATCTGTAAGACTTCGGCAACTTATTCAATTTTCAAGATTCTGTCTCCAGGGTTACTGCAGAAAGATAACATTTCAAGCAGTTTAGGGGTCTGTTCTGTTGACAGTAAATTACAAAGGGATGTAATTTTCCATCTCTTGCCCTCCCCTCCTTCTCTCTCTCCGGTAACACCTCCATTGGCTACCATGCACTGTCTCTGATTGGAATAATAATAATAATGACTATATCCAGCACAATATAAATGTCAGGAAAGCCCCTGACTTAACAGAAGCAACACATTAATATCCAACTATACTGAACAAAAATATACATTTTCAGTAAAACGCAACATACAACAATTTCAAAGATTTTACTGAGTTACAATTCATATAAGGAAATCACTCAACTGTAATAAATTCATTAGGCCCTAATCTATTTATTTCACATCACAGGGCAGGGGCACAGCCATGGGTGGGCTTCGGAGGGCACATGTCCACCCAATTGGGAGCCAGGCCAACCCACTGGGGAGCCAGGCCCAGCCAATCAGGATTCTTTGTGGAGGTCCTGGGCTGGCGTAGTTACATGTGGTCTGCGGTTGTGAGGCCGGTTGAACATATTGGACATACATTCCTGCAGTTGCACGCTCACTCAAAACTCAAGACATCTGTGGCATTGTGTTGTGTGACAAAACTGCACATTTTAGAGTGGCCTTTTTTTGTCCCCAGCACAAGGTGCACCTGTGTAATGATCATGCTGTTTAATCAGCTTCTTGATATGCCACACCTGTCAGGAGAAATGTTCACTAACAGGGATGTAAACAAATTTGTGCATACATTCTGAGAGAAATGCGAGAGAATTGTGTGTAGGGAAAAATTCAGGGATATTTTCTTTCAGTTCATGAAATTTTGGACCAACACTTTACATGTTGCGTTTATATTTTTTCAGTATATAAGGTAACTCTGAAGGTTATGACTGTGCTTTTGTTATGAGCAATTTGACATTATCCAGATGCACTGACTTCATTGAGCACTACAAGGAGGCAGCAGAGATGTCTGAAATATGATATAAACAATTGGATGACGCCTATGTACTTAAAAGTGAATTCAAATTGAATGCCTACAGAAAAAAATAACAAGTCCTATGTTCTTGAACCTAACATGACTTGCTTCATGACACTAAGTAAACAACAGAAACAGACATCAATAGCCCACCTCTCTCTGTCTGCAGCGCTGGCATTACAGAACCATGCACTGACACCTGAACAGGTTTAGACCTGCAGCTCACTTCTCTTCTGCCTGTAATCTGCTGTTGTTGACCAAGTGGGAGTGGCAGCATGGAATCAGAGCCCTTCAAGAGAAGAATCAGAGCCCTTCAAGAGAAGAATCAGAGCCCTTCAAGAGAAGAATCAGAGCCCTTCAAGAGAAGAATCAGAGCCCTTCAAGAGAAGAATCAGAGCCCTTCAAGAGAAGAATCAGAGCCCTTCAAGAGAAGAATCAGAGCCCTTCAAGAGAAGAACCAGAGCCCTTCAAGAGAAGAATCAGAGAAGTGGCTGCACTGACTGAGTGCCTTGACTTCCTGTCTCTCGCAACATCTTAACACAGCCTAGCATGACCTTCAAGTACTCCAGTACAATTCACTCGGGGCTGCTACCCTTACATATACATAGTTTCTCTTGTTCATAAGGGAACATCTAAACCCTTTAGGTTCTAGATAGCACTTTTTTTTTGTATCATCGCTGAGGCTCAATACGCCCTGCATGACAAGGCATCATTGACTATATTGACTCCAACGTGTCTCCACATTATCTTGGAAATCCCATTCACCGTGTGTGCCAGGGCTGAGATTGAGTGTGCAAATGTTCATTACCATGTGAAAAGGCCGGATGTCTGCTAATTGAAGATGAGAGCACACTTGTGGCAGCAGCGCGGCACAAATCAAAGCGCTGCGATGGTTTTCAAATCAACAATCTGGTTTTCAAATCAACATTTCTCATCTGACCACATCGACCTATTTCACCTAGCATGACACTCTTCTGTGGCTTTAAACAGCCTTTAACTTGAGTATAACTGTGAATCACAGTGCCATGCAAACTGTAACAAAGACCACAACATCTGTAAAACATCCTTACAGCATCTCTGGATGACACCTAATCCTCTCCCAGTCACAGCGTGTTGATATCCAAACAATCAAGCTTTTAAAACTCAGTATCAAGTTCACACATAACAGATTTCCAAAAGCCAGCATGATGGTGGGAAACCAGTGTGGTGAAACTCTATCGAGCCATATGAAATAGTGTGAGGGGAAAAACTAAGTGTCACTCAAACAGTTTGTGTCCCTTTGATGGAGATAAAGAGGGCAGTCCTGGCTGAGGAGCATCACAATGTTAGACATCCCCTCAGAAGCAGCCACAGCATCAGCCTCACTACTGCTCATTCCTGCCAAGTCCCCTTTCCCACTCTCCCTTCTGTCGCCCTGCCCTGTATGCAGGAACACCAGAGGGCTAAGAATAGCACACAGCTGGCACTGCAGGGCTGACATATTTCAAAATCAAGCCACTGTTCTCCAAAAGATCTCCCGCCTGCCCCATTCATGCCGTTACCATCCCTGTCCCCATCCCTGTCCCACTCCCTGTCCCCATCCCCATCCCTGTCCCACACCCTGTCCCACACAGGACCAAGTTGGCTACCTCTCCCCTCTTTTTCAGTCGTACTTCAACTCTCTGGCAGGGCTGAGACAGGTCCCGCTCAGACAAGATCTATGGCCCACCACCCAGGATTTATATCAAGGGATTGGTAGCAAAGAGAGGCCTCTTTCTCTGCCTTCCACTCCCTCAATCATCATGCCCACCCCTGTGAAATGTGAGAAGGCTCGTTAATAGATTGATTTGTAGTGGAGTAATCTGTTGGGCCGGTTGTGTGTGTGTGTGTGTGTGTGTGTGTGTGTGTGTGTGTGTGTGTGTGTGTGTGTGTGTGTGTGTGTGTGTGTGTGTGTGTGTGTGTGTGTGTGTGTGTGTGTGTGTGTGTGTGTGTGTGTGTGTGTGTGTGTGTGTGGGGGGGAGGGGGACAGAGGAGTGGGGGTAAAGTGGGTCTGTAATGAGCTAAGGATGTTATCCTGGAAGGATGATATCGGGGGACAAGCCCCCACTGAGTAGAGCCCTGTTGTGATGACAGGGATCCCCATGCAGTGACAGAGGGAGATTAGCTAACTCTACACACAGGCTTTCCAAGTGAGGACAGGGCAAACTGTCACTACACTATAGCAAGAAGACCAGCCAAGGAAGGCTGGAGTTGGTCTTGGTTTGGCTACTAGAGCCCTGATAGACGGAGAGCGGAGAGCTATAGCTGGCCAGATGGAGAAAGACCACAGGGCATTGGACTAAAGATCTACACTCTTAGAAAAAAAGGTGCTATCTAGAACCTAAAAGGGTTCTTCGGCTGTCCCCAAAGGAGAACCCTTTGAAAAACCCTTTTTGGTTGCAGGTAGAACCCTATTAGTTCAAGGTAGAACCCTTTTGGGTTCCATGTAGAACCCTTTTCACAGAAAGTTCTACATGAAACCCAAAAGGGTTCTCCTATGGGAGAACCGAATAACTCTTTTGGAACCCTTTTTTCTAAGAGTTAGCATCCCAGAATTCCTGGCTTGATGCTCTTTTAGTACTTAAAGAACAAA
Organism: Oncorhynchus keta; assembly: GCF_023373465.1. NCBI lineage: Eukaryota > Metazoa > Chordata > Actinopteri > Salmoniformes > Salmonidae > Oncorhynchus > Oncorhynchus keta. The sequence goes on from NC_068426.1 coordinate 27,230,719, forward strand.
GTCCCGGTTGAGCACATAGTAGTAATCCTCTAACATTTGAATACTGGCCATTATTATAGCTCCTTATGAGCAGGGCCACTAAGTAACCTAAATACAGTGGGGCATCCTGTTCAATTGTATTAACCAGCTCATCTCTTATCTTATTCCCCTCGCTCTCCATCTTACACGGTTGGTTATCATTATACATGCATGGACCTCTATTGGAATACAGTTTGTCTAATAAGCACCTCTTAGCTGATCACATTATACCTCCACTTGACGACACTTAATTACCAGTGTTTCACTCCGAGCAGCCCTGTCTGGGGGACAGGAGGACGCCATTAATTAAAGCAAGAAAATCCAACCTATGTTTGTACAAGCGTACATGTCCCTGTGTGTGTGTGTGTGTGTGTAAATATGTTTATGAGCATATTCTGATACGTTAGTGTGTTTTTGCAAGCGTGTGTGTGTGTGTGTGTGTGTGTGTGTGTGTGTGTGTGTGTGTGTGTGTGTGTGTGTGTGTGTGTGTGTGTGTGTGTGTGTGTGTGTGTGTGTGTGTGTGTGTGTGTGTGTGTGTGTGTGTGTGTGTGTTTTGTGCACATGCTGATGCTCCCTGCGTCATGGGCTGTGCGCTCCTTGTGTTTCATATTTTAGCAGTGACTCAAGCATGAGTCAGTTAAAGAACCTGCCCAAGCTATAGAGGAACAGCCATGATCTCTCTCCCTCTTTCTCTCTCTCTCTCACTTTCTCTTTCTCTCAAATGGGCCGAGGCTAGCGCTCAGGAAATACACATCACACATAATACTTCCCTCAAACGAAAACAGATTCCCCTGCTCCGCTCGTTCACTCTCTAACTGCTTTTATCCAGCACTAGAAAGAAAGACAGATTCTTCTGCCTCAAACAAGACTGCTTACGTTCTTTCTTCATACCCCTCTTTCTTAGGCTCCTGTTCATTCTTTTTTCTAGGATTTTTTTTGGTCCTACCAGTCATGCTGATACTGAGATGAAAGCATTTTACATTTTTAACAGCCTTTCTCTCACAATGCAGTTGACATCGGCTGACAGTAATCTGTTTCTAGTGAATATATGCTGCTTAATGCTAAACCGTTTAGGTGTTCTATTGACATGGTCAATAATAATAATAATAATAACAATAACGACACGTAGTAAATCATTCAGACAAGGTTGCTGCACAGTGGCATGGTGTTCAACAGGCTGTCAGAAAATGACTTTCACTGGTAAAAGCACCAACTTTACATAGACTATCCTGCACATACATGACCCTGAGACTGAGGTGTGAACATATTTAAATATAATATACGTACAGAAACTGTCACCATGTAAACACAATGACAAACATGCTACACAATAGTCATTATAGAAGTATTAGCAGTAATACAAAAGCAATGGCGCATGAAACATGACTCTAAATTCCAGCTTTTCTGTTTGACCTCAGCACACTGCAGTGAGCGATCTCCCCATCTCTCTCCCTCCTTGACAAGACACCGGTTTGTCATTAGTGCTCATCTGACTTTGACTTCCTGACAGCCACCACAGTAACTAACTGCTGTGCCTCTAACCACTTATAAATATTCAGAACAACAAGCAGACTTTCCTCTTCCCTCTCACCTTTCTGTTCACACAGACAGAGAGAGCGTGGAGCCTTGCCAGCCCTCTGCACAGCATAGCATAATAATGCAGGGGGAGTCTTTTGGAGGGAAAACACTGGGCATAGAAAGTTGACAAAAAAAAACAATCACTGTTTTACTCTGTTTCCACAGGCCCGCTGAAAGAGAGAACCTGACAGGGGAGCTCTGGTGACTGCACGAAACGCACTTAAATTTGATCTGATTAAATGAACGTATACCAACAGAGAGCACTAAATCAATCAAGAGGCCGTTCCTGAATTTGCACGGTATTGGATAAATCTCTTGCAAAGGTTTTCCTCCTCTCCTCCCACACTCGCTGGCCACATTGGTGGAAAGGTTCGCCTGCTACCGCGAACCCTCACAAACCACACTGAGAGCGTGACTGTAACTAGTGTAGTGTCGGAGGCACAATGCTACTAGAGATGAACATGACTACCAGCATCATAACCTAAAATGCCCCCAGGACCCCTATTGTTGTTGTGGCTAAACTCAATCCACATGCCTTTCCACTTCAGTGCATGTAGTAGTAGTGCAATGCAGTTAACTCTGGGAGTGCAGGGTCAAACTCAGTGAAGTTGAGAAACGTTTGGGACATGGAGAGTTGGGATTGAATCAAGGCCATAACAGAAACTTGTGAATTCCGCTAATGCATGTAAAATGAAAGGTCTGTTTGATAATCTGAGCAAAGGTTGCATATAATCTTCCAATAAGGACTTTGAAAGTGGAAATCCTGTTGTTAACTTGAGACATGCTACTGGCAGACAGCTCGTGTTTCCTTTCTAGTACAGAACACATTACTTCACCTGCACTTTGAGCAGAGGGGTAAAGGGTTGAATAAATAGCTTTTGGATACCTCTTATTTCATATCAATCCAGGTATAATAATTGCTTTGTGTACCCTTCGGTGTCATAACCTGCTGCTCTTGAGTGCTCTGTTTGGGCAGTAGCCTAGGCCTATGGTAGCCTTTGCATTGCTACTATTACAAAATGATTTGCAGAAAGTCAGGAAATGCCTCACATTTTTCCACCAACTCAAAAAATACTTGAGAGGCTACAGTGGAAATGCTTTTTCCACGTGAGTTGTTGAGAAGTGCAGTTCGGAGAAAGTGTTCCAGGTTTTAGTGCAAGTCTTAATAGGCCTGGCTATTCTTCATTGTTTTGTCTGTCTTGATTTTTAAGTATGTCTGCTAGTTCAATCTGTCTACACAATGTCACATCACTAGGCTACCATGCTGTCGGCTAAGAAAAAGCAATAGTGACATCATTTGGTGAATTTAAAATAAATTATAGGCCTAGAAATTAAAGTGTGACATGAACAATAAACTGGCAATATTAGGCTACTATATTTTATGAGGCTGTATATATTTGAACAAGCTACAAAACAATGTAGGCCTAGTGTTAAATCCCGTGAAGTATAATATAGTATCATAATACGTTTAGTAATAAAAAATACAGTAGTTTTCCTAGACCCGTGGCTCGCGTTAATGATTGGTTAATAACCGCCCCGACAATTGGTTCACCTTTGTACTGCGAGTGCAGATCTAAAGCTTGCCTACTACGGTCTTATGACTTGTCGCTCACGCCTCGCTCATGTCTTTATGTGCACCCATTATTTGTTTTACTGTACCAGAGAGAAGAGGTTGGAGTGGCAGTCTTCAAGGCTTGCCCCGTTAGCCACCCAATTCGCTGCTGTAGTCATAATCGTCCGCCGATCGGGTCGTCAGTGCAGGGCATTTCGAAATCCTTGATCGGTATCAAAACCGAGCAGTGGTGACAAATCGGTTCCCTCACAAGTCTGCCACGCCACCGCCAAAACACGGGAAATTGTCTAACAGATCAACAGCTAACCTCAAGTAGCCCAATTATTTTGTCAACAAAGAAAGAATTCCAAATGTATCAATAACCCGCGTTGACTGTATACCAAACTAATGGTTTCTTTTCGTACATCCATGTGGGTTCGCAGATCAGAACATTGTTACAGTCCAGCTCAGGCGATCCAAACCTGATCATTGTCAAACGCAGAAAGCAGGTAGGCTAGGCTAAAATGTATCCGTGTCTTAATCCATGGAGAGAAATGTCAATCCGTTTCCATTCCAGTCTTTCTGATCGTAGCCCTACTTTAATCATTCATTTTTAAAAATGTACATATATGTATAATAGTGTAATCCATGTGAAGTCGATCTATTATTTTCTTCCAGCGCGTAAAACCCCATCAAAACGAGTGCTTAGTCCGAGAACTTCTAGAAAAACACTGTAGTTTATTACGCGTTTATTATCCCCTAATTGAACACGAAATCGACCGTTTAGGTGTTGGAGACCAGTCAGCTGCGAATTACATGCAAGAAATCTAATTTCGATTCCCAGCCGCACAAGCTAATGCACCAGTTGTGATAGTTTTCTAGAATTGCATGAGCTATTAATAGCTTTCTTTCTTACCACCACCGTCCCCCTCACAATGTAGCCTGCCACACACAACAGGCAACTGTGACTGGAATGTTTAATCCCTGTTTCACTTTGCAAATAACATCAGACTGCAAAATAAAATATAGTTCTTTGCTCGGGTAACCCAAGGTGGACAGCAGGAGTCGATGGTCTCGCAAACAAACAAGTCCATTCAATATGTCAATGTTAAACGTTTTCTTATTTCTTCAAACGAAAAGTATACTCAATCCACCAGAAGGAAAACGGCAGCAGTAGACCGAGTTTTTTTTTTTAAATCCATCCTTCCTTTCTGTTTTATATCATTACGAAATGTCCTGCCAGTTTCCTAGTAATTAGACCTCGAAATATGTATTTAGCTTGAAATGACAATAGCTGCAGTAATGTATCCAAGAAAACGTTGACAATCCAGTAATGGTGACAATCCCTGTCTGACGTTATGATTGTCAAATAAATGCTGCACACTGGTCAGATTAGTCTAGTCTCTTTATCTCCCTCGAAAAAAACCGTGAAAAATGACGTGTTCCATCTTAAAGAAACATTTATGATGTACAAATCATACATTAAACCGTCGATGATATGCGGTGTTTCTCATCAAGTAATTCAGAAGCAGCGAGTCCCTTTCCAGGCATTGTTTATGTCTCAATCAGTGTCTTTGCTGTAACATTCGTAAGTGAGCGTGTGTGTGTGTATGTAGGAATATGTGTGGCTCTCACTCTTGTTGTGTATGTGAGTGTGTACTACTGAGTGCTTACGCGAACAGCAGCCCACCACGCATAGCAATGTAATGGCGGCCGGGAGGCTACGAGAGACTCGCTTTCCCATTTGGCCAAATAGAGTCCTCACGTGATCAAAGTAAGGGATTACAGCACTGTTTAGATTAAAATCTTTGATACAGGCCTTGATGCGACGCTAGAGGCGCCAGTGGCTCTCACTGGCAATCAGCTGTCATCTAACCACATCACACATTATCTCCCCTATTGTTACAGTGTATTGTTGCGTTGTTCTATTGTTATAGGACGGTTGCAGTGAATGTATCAATGCAATCATTACCAGGCATGTTATTGTTACATCACTGTTGCAATTCCTTCGTTGGTAATAGACTGTTGTTGCATTATGATTATTACATAATGTAACCATTCACAGCAGAGCCTTCTATTTACAGGGTTTCCAGGTGATGTCATAAACAAGGAAAGTCAGAATCACCCAATGACTACATCCATGATAGTGTCACAATCAAAGGTTTTAATGTCACATCTACAAGTACAGTGAAATGCCTTTCTCGGAAGCTCTAAACCCAACAATACAGTGATCAATAACAATGTAGTACTAAAAATAACAAGGTAGAACAAAAACACAGGAGATATACAAATAAGAAATAAGAAGAGCACAGTAAAGTAAGTAAGCATACTACATACATGGTCAGTTCCAGCACCATATTTACAATGTGCAGGGATCCTGGATCAATAGAGGTAGGTAGATATGTATATATTTTTATATTGATATATATATAGATGTATTGTATTTAACCTTTATTTAACTAGGCAAGTCAGTTAAGAACAAATTCTTATTTTACAATGACGACCTACCCTGGCCAAACCCTCCCCATAACCTGGACGATGCTGTGCCAATTGTGCGCCGCCCTATGGGACTCCCGATGACGGCCAGTTGTGATACAGGCCGGAATCAAACCAGGTTCTATAATGACGCCTTTAGCACTGAGATGCAGTACCTTAGACCACTGCACCACTCGGGAGCCTGACGCCTAGTCACCTTATAAGGGTAAGGTGACTAGGCATCGGGATATATGATAAACAGAGTAGCAGCATGTGAGTGGGTGTGTGTGTGTAGAGTCATTATAAATGTATGTGCATATTGTGTGTGTGTGTGAGCAAATGGTAGTGTGTGTTGGAGTATCAGTGTGCGGAGTGTGTTGGGCCCTGTGATTACATAGAGACAGTGCAAAAATAAGAATCAAATACAAGGGTCAACACAGACAGTCCGTGTAGCCATTTTGTTAGCTCATTAGCTATTGTGCAGTCTTATGGCACAATGATAGAAGCTGTTCAGGAGCCTGTTGGTGTCAGACATGATGCACCGGTAACGCTTGCCTTGCGGAAGCAGAGAACATTCTATGGCTTGTGTGGTTGGATTTTCCAGGGCTTTATTTCACACCTCCTGATATAGAGGTCCTGGATGGCAGGGAGGTTGGCCACGGTGATGTACTGGGCTGTCCACACCAACCTCTGTAGCGCCATGCGATTGAGGGCGGTACTATTTCCATATCAAGCAGTGATGCAGCCAGTCGAGATGCTCTCAATGATACAGCTGAATAACCTTTGGAGGATTTGAGGACCCATGCCAAACCAAGAAAATGGTTTGGAATGCATTTCCTGCTTCTACAGGAAAATAAAAGCAAGGCATTTGATATATCTGACATTGTTTAATATAAATATTGTTATATAATTATAATACAGTTTATACAGGTTTTATACACACTTTCCATATAAAATAGCCTCTAACAGATATGTAAACAGACCATAAGTGTCTAAATATGTGTTTTCTGTGAGTATAATAACATGACACAATATCAGTAGTTGTTGCATGTACAACAAGTCCTATCATCAACTGATTCCAGCCACTGTATGGCTGTGGGTTGACTGGATTGATTATATGGAATGTTGGCATATTGGCAGTAAACATTTTTTTTTAAAGTATGTAATCATTACTCTAAAACTGACTGGCTAGCTAACTAACAAACATAATGTGTAGATAATCTTCAAATGTATTGTTTTACACAATATCGTAACACATCACTGTCTGACCATGGTTGTGTAACGAACTTCTTCGTCTGATGAACAGGAAAGATCGGACCAAAATCGCAGCGTGGTAAGTGTCCATGTTAATTTAATATCACTGAACACAAAATACAAAATAACCAAGTGAAACAACGAAATGAAAATCGGAACAGTTCTGTATGGTGAAAACACAGACACAGAAAACAACTACCCACAAAACCCATTGTGGGCAAAAGCTACCTAAGTATGGTTCTCAATCAGAGACAATGACAGACAGCTGTCCCTGATTGAGAACCATACCCGGCCAAAAACAAAGAAATACAAAAACATAGAAAAAATAACATAGAACGCCCACCCTAGTCACACCCTGGCCTCACCAAAATAGATAATAAAAAGCCTCTATGGCCAGGGCGTGACAGGTTGACATACTCCCACAACAAAATGGCTGACCTTTTATACTGTCATAATAGTGCATGAGCAAGGGGGGTCTGTCAGGCTCGCCGGGGGTGAAGAGGATATTTTTTGGATCTACGTTTTTGGTCTACGTCCCTAGAGTTGGAAAATGTGATAACAGTGCAGCAATGGCAGCTTTTATATCACTCTTTCTTTCATCCCTCCATCCCATTAAGTTTCCCATATGGTATTCAACAAGTTATTGCTCACGTACTGTATACCCTTTCATCATATATCATTGGAAAGTTTAGATTCACAGCTATCCATCAGACACAGTTTTGGAATGTTCAGATCAACCAAACTTTGACCGTTGACCTCTAAGGTACATATCAGGATGACCTGTATAAATTGCTTATTAAAGGAAACTCTGATACATTTTAAATTTAGTTTGACCAGTGGTTCTGAAAAGGTCATGGAAAATTATATATAATATAACCAACTTTGAAAGCACCAGCTACAACTATTTTTTAAAAATCAACCATATTCTGTATAAAAGTGCTATATAAAATAAATATATTATTATTATTATTCATATTGCGCCGTTGACATGAGAATGTTGAAAGCTTAGCCATAGATTTCCTTATAGTGGGGTATATATGGATTACCATATTTCACACACACAGCTATTACAGGGGTTTAAAAAGATGTGTAGATATACAGTGCCTTCAGAAAGTATTCACACCCCTTGACTTTTTCAAAATGGTGTTGTGTTACAGACAGTTTAAAATGAATTAAATGTAGATTGTGTCACTGGCCTACACAATAGAAGTAAGGGATAATGTGAAAGTGTAATTAGAAACGAAAAGCTGAAATGTCTTACGTCGATAAGTATTCAAACCCTTTTTTTATGGAAAGCCTGAATAATTTCAGGAGTAAAAATTTGCTCAACAAGACACACAATAAGTTGCATGAACTCACTTTGTGCGCAATCATAGTGTTTAACATTTTTCAATGACTTACCTCATCTCTGTACCCCACACATACAATTATCTGTAAGGTTCCTCAGTCGAGCAGTGAATTTCAAACAGATTCAACCACAAAAACTAGGGACGTTTTCCAGTGCCTCGCAAAGAATTGGTAGATGGGTAAAAATTTAAAAAAGACATTGAATATCCCTTTGAGCATGGGGAAGTTATTAAATACACTTTGGGTGGTGTATCAATACACCCAGTCACTACAAGATACAGGCGTTCTTCCTAACTCGGTTGCTGGAGTGGAAGGAAACTGCTCAGGGATTTCTCCATGAGGCCAATGGTGAAAGGAGTTTTTACAGAAAAAAAATATTCCAAAACATGCATCCTGTTAAAAACAAGGCACTAAAGTAATACTGCAAAAAAAATGTGGCAAAGCAATTCACTTTTTGTCCTGAATACAAAGTGTTATGTTTGGGTCAAATCCAATACAACACATTACTGAGTACCACTATATATTTTCAAGCATAGTGGTGGTTTCATCATGTTATGGGTATGCTTGTAATCGTTAAAGACTAGGTCATTTTTCAGGATAAAAAAATAAACGGAATGGAGCTAAGCACAGGTCAAATCCTACAGGAAATCTGGTTCAGTCTGCTTTCCACCATACACTGGGAGATGAATTCACCTTTCAGCAGGACAATAAATTAAAACACAAGGCCAAATCTACACTGGAGTTACTTACCAAGAATACAGTGATTGTTCCCTGAGTTGCAGAGTTACAGATTTGTCTTGAAACTACTTGAAAATCTATGGCAAGAACTGAAAATGGATGTCTAGCAATGATCAACAGCCAATTTGACAGAGATTGAATCATTTTGAAAAGAATAATGGGACAATGTTGCGCAATCCAGGTGTGGAAAGCTCTTAGAGATTTACGCAGAAAGAATCACAACTGTAATTGCTGCCAATGGTGCTTCTACAAAGTATTGACTCAGGGTTGTGAATATTTATGTAAAATAGCTATTTCTGTATTTCAGTTTTGATACATTTGCAAAAATGTCTCAAAACATGTTTTGACTGTGTCATTATGGGGTATTGTGTGTAGATGGGTGAGAGTTTTTATTTATTTAATCCACTTTGAATTCAGGCTGTAACACAACATTAAGTCAAGGGTTATGAATACTTTCTGATTGCACTGTAGAGCATAACAGGATTGACACATTAACCATTTGTGGGGCATTTAATCTCTGAACAGTGCCTGAAAGGCAGCACTGTCTCCCAGGCTGCGCTGTCCCCCAGGCTGTGTGCCACCCCCAAGACCAGAGCCAATTGCATGCAAGGAACAACGATCCATTGAGCCACATTCAAACAGATCCAGACTGGTTTGTTGTAGATGAGCAATCTTTTTATGTTTGTTAGCTAGCTAGCAGGGCTGCTTTTCAAGCTCACTTAGCTAGCTAGTCTTGCGAGCTAGTTAGCTAGGTTGTCTTGTTAGCTAGCTAGAAAGCTAGCTAGTTATCTATGCTGGTTGTTAGCTTGCCTAACTAATATGTGTATAATTATAAGGGACACTTCATGTTTTGAGGATAATATTTACAGAGCTCCATTCCTGACAGGCTGATCAGATTAGCTTTCAGCCTCAGAGCTTGATCAGATTCAATATCAGCTTCAGAAGCTTATAAATCCGGATGCTGTCTTGTAGGCTGTTTCATGAGCAACGCGCCTAAGTCAAAGTGCCTTATAGGCTGATGCATATGATCCAGTGGCTGAGCTGTATTAATGCCAGTCTGATCAGATTCAATATCAGTCTCGAATACTCAGGATGGATGCTGCCTTGTAGGCTGTTTCATGAGAAAAGCTTCTTGCGGGCATACAGTATTAGCTATCAATGTGCCTTACAGGCTGATGCATATGATCCTGTGGGTGAGCTCTATAGCTTCCTAGGCTCATCAGATTCAATAGAAGCCTCAGAGGCTGATAAATCAAGATGCTGCCTCGTAGGCTGTTTGATGAGCAAAGCTCCTCACAGGCATATTAACAGTCAGTGCCTTATAGGCTGGTGTATATGATCCAGTGGGTGATCTCTATTCTTGCCAGGCTGATCAGATTCAATAGCAGCCTCAGAGGCTCATAAATTAGGATGATGCCTTGTAGGCTTTGTCATGAGCCAATTTTGTGTCTATCCATATGAATTGGGTCAAGAGTGCTACCTGACCTTCATTGTAGTCCTTCTTCAATCAATGATTGGATGTACTACTTTGTTTCACTAATGCTTTTGTCCTTGTCTAATTAGATGTGTGATGGTTGACCGTGACATTAAATAAATCAAGTAAATCAATTCAGTCCACAGTGTAACTTTTCTGGTTCCATGTACTACAAGTAAGTGTCATGAACATATCTGACAGCCTCCTTTCAAAATTCAGCATCACAATGATTAATTGAAATATTTACATATGAACATGCTTGCCAGGCTAATTGGCATGCTAATTGGTTTACATAGGACTACAGTGATTGCCATTTGGAATTGAAAGGGTCATTTAGTCCTAAAAAGGTAAGCGTAACAAGAAATAGTAACAGGCTACACACCATTGGCTGATAAGACAAGACTTCTTAGGGATCCATCAGCAGGGAACGCTGTGATAAGAGGAATGGTGTCACTGAAGCATTGCAGTACAGTAAGTCACGCATCTGATATTGTGTAACATAATATTGATTCAACTTCGTCCTGATGTAAACATATTGCACATCCTTCTACTAGTACATAATAGCCCTGACACATAATTCTGAAGAATGAGGTTGAACAAATGTTTACCTCTCTCAAATTCATAGTCATTGGAGAAATTCTCACCAATGACGAGACAAATCCAGCTGTGATTGTAACTAATTCAGCAGAAGGTCATATGTCAAATAAGTGCCCAAAATACTTTTAATTTTTTTTTAACCTTTATTTAACCAGGCAAGTCAGTTAAGAAAATATTCTTATTTTCAATGACAGCCTGGGAACAGTGGGTTAACTGCCTGTTCAGGGGCAGAACGACAGCTCGGGGGTTTGAACTCACAACCTTGCGGCTACTAGTCCAACGCTCTAATTTAAAAAACGCTCCAATTTAAAAAATACATAAGCGATTTGAGCAGTTGGTGTGATGGTGCTGATTACAAGCCCTCATTAATTCAACTGTTAAACGTGCACCAGCTTGTCTTCGGAAGTTTCGCGACAGGATGTAGAATTCACAGGAGGTTGGTGGCACCTTAATTGGGGAGGATGTGCTCGTGGTAACGGCTGGAGCAGAATCAGTGGAATGCTATCAAATATATCAAACAACATGGTTTCCATGTGTTTGATGCCAATCCATTTGCTCTGTTCCAGCCATTATTAGAAGCCATCCTCCCCACAGCAGTCTCCACTGGTAGATAGGGGAAAACTGAGAGGCTCCACAACTAAACGTATACAGTTGTCCAGCATTCAGTCCATTTAGGCTTTGTCAGTGCTGTGCTGATGCTGCAATGTCAACCAGAACAGAAAACATGGGTGCATGTTTCAGTAAACTGTCGATTTTCCCAAAAATAATTCAATGAATGTTATTGTCCAACAATACAAGGTTTCAATCCAGAGAAGGTACATTTACCGTAGATGCATGGACAACCAAGTTATTTGATGCTATTCTATCTCACTCGCCATGTTCTTTGGGTGATAAACGTTCTGCCTGAGGGGGAGCGGTCCAGAATGAGAGCTGAGGGGGTAAAGCAGCAGAGCTTGACCTGTGGCAGAATGGATAACATGTATTTGTGTTAAAGTTGATGTGTCTCTATTCTTGTTCATATTTGCCATTTCATCCACTAGAAAGCGAAGGCAGAGCCTGCAGCGCCCCAGTCGAAGGGGAGGGGACAAGGCAGAGGGGAGAGAAGGGGAATGACTAGTTGCCCAGAAAGAGCAGAGAGGACTCAGAGTACGTAAACTCTCCTTTGGACAAGCTGCTGGAAACCAACTACATTAGAGGAGAGGGTTTTTATATTAGCAGAGCAAAGCAGTTTTATTTTTAAGTCAACGTGGCTGGCGAAGTACCGACAAGACAACTATAAAAAATCTGACAATTTTGTGAGGTGACGAAACCCCTCTTTCTAGAAGCATGAAAAAAATCTGTATTAGAACACTATCCGCAAACACCACTTACAGTATGTTCATCTGTCCTGTCGTGCTTCTCTTCAGGCGTATGTCCTAGCCCCAAACCCAGACCAGCCTGAGGACTTACCTGTCTTAGGTGTGGGGAGATTAGTTTTCTTATCAAGACTACAAAGGATTCCCCCTGTTTACATTTGCCTCCTGGTGAAATGGGTTGCACTTGAACTCTTATTTAAGCACTGCTGGGTTTTTTTTTTGCTATTCCAACACACTGGCTATTGTGTACATTTTGGTGTTATTTCTCCTCCCGGCTTGTGTTCTGATAGAAGCACTGTGGAGGCAATGTTGAATTAGACCTGTGACAATAGATGCACTGTTGAAGATGCCTTGATAAGCTCCTTTCCTGAGGACGGCTCACCTCTCACAGTTCTGGGCGACTTTAACCTCCCCACGTCTACCTTTGACTCATTCCTCTCTGCCTCCTTCTTTCCACTCCTCTCCTCTTTTGACCTCACCCTCTCACCTTCCCCCCCTACTCACAAGGCAGGCAATACGCTTGACCTCATCTTTACTAGATGCTGTTCTTCCACTAACCTCATTGCAACTCCCCTCCAAGTCTCCGACCACTACCTTGTATCCTTTTCCCTCTCGCTCTCATCCAATACTTCCCACACTGCCCCTACTCGGATGGTATTGCGCCGTCCCAACCTTCGCTCTCTCTCCCCCGCTACTCTCTCCTCTTCCATCCTATCATCTCTTCCCTCTGCTCAAACCTCCTCAACCCTCCTCTCCTCCCTTACTGCATCCTTTGACTCTCTATGTCCCCTATCCTCCAGGCCGGCTCGGTCCTCCCCTCCCGCCTCCGTGGCTCGACGACTCATTGCGAGCTCACAGAACAGGGCTCCGGGCAGCCGAGCGGAAATGGAGGAAAACCCGCCTCCCTGCGGACCTGGCATCCTTTCACTCCCTCCTCTCTACATTTTCCTCCTCTGTCTCTGCTGCTAAAGCCACTTTCTACCATTCTAAATTCCAAGCATCTGCCTCTAACCCTAGGAAGCTCTTTGCCACCTTCTCCTCCCTCCTGAATCCCCCCTCCTCCCTCCTCTCTGCAGATGACTTCGTCAACCATTTTGAAAAGAAGGTCGATGACATCCGATCCTCGTTTGCTAAGTCAAACGACACCGCTGGTTCTGCTCACACTGCCCTACCCTATGCTCTGACCTCTTTCTCCTCTCTCTCCAGATGAAATCTCGACGGCCGGCCGCCCAACAACCTGCCCGCTTGACCCTATCCCCTCCTCTCTTCTCCAGACCATTTCCGGAGACCTTCTCCCTTACCTCACCTCGCTCATCAACTCATCCCTGACCGCTGGCTACGTCCCTCCCGTCTTCAAGAGAGCGAGAGTTGCACCCCTTCTGAAAAAAACCTACACTCGATCCCTCCGATGTCAACAACTACAGACCAGTATCCCTTCTCTCTTTTCTCTCCAAAACTCTTGAGCGTGCCGTCCTTGGCCAGCTCTACCGCTATCTCTCTCAGAATGACCTTCTTGATCCAAATCAGTCAGGTTTCAAGACTAGTCATTCAACTGAGACTGCTCTTCTCTGTATCACGGAGGCGCTCCGCACTGCTAAAGCTAACTCTCTCTCCTCTGCTCTCATCCTTCTAGACCTATCGGCTGCCTTCGATACTGTGAACCATCAGATCCTCCTCTCCACCCTCTCCGAGTTGGGCATCTCCGGCACGCTTGATTGCGTCCTACCTGACAGGTCGCTCCTACCAGGTGGCGTGGCGAGAATCTGTCTCCTCACCACGCGCTCTCACCACTGGTGTCCCCAGGGCTCTGTTCTAGGCCCTCTCTTATTCTCGCTATACACCAAGTCACTTGGCTCTGTCATAACCTCACATGGTCTCTCCTATCATTGCTATGCAGACGACACACAATTAATCTTCTCCTTTCCCCTTCTGATGACCAGGTGGCTCGCATCTCTGCATGTCTGGCAGACATATCAGTGTGGATGACGGATCACCACCTCAAGCTGAACCTCAGCAAGACGGAGCTCCTCTTCCTCCCGGGAAGGACTGCCCGTTCCATGATCTCGCCATCACGGTTGACAACTCCATTGTGTCCTCCTCCCAGAGCGCTAAGAACCTTGGCGTGATCCTGGACAACACCCTGACGTTCTCAACTAACATCAAGGCGGTGTCCCGTTCCTGTAGGTTCATGCTCTACAACATCCGCAGAGTACGACCCTGCCTCACACAGGAAGCGGCGCAGGTCCTAATCCAGGCACTTGTCATCTCCCGTCTTGACTACTGCAACTCGCTGTTGGCTGGGCTCCCTGCCTGTGCCATTAAACCCCTACAACTCATCCAGAACGCCGCAGCCCGTCTGGTGTTCAACCTTCCCAAGTTCTCTCACGTCACCCCGCTGCTCTCTCCACTGGCTTCCAGTTGAAGCTCGCATCCGCTACAAGACCATGGTGCTCGCCTACGGAGCTGTGAGGGGAACGGCACCTCAGTACCTCCAGGCCCTGATCAGGCCCTACACCCAAACAAGGGCACTGCGTTCATCCACCTCTGGCCTGCTCGCCTCCCTACCACTGAGGAAGTACAGTTCCCGCTCAGCCCAGTCAAAACTGTTCGCTGCTCTGGCCCCCAATGGTGGAACAAACTCCTCACGACGCCAGGACAGCGGAGTCAATCACCACCTTCCGGAGACACCTGAAACCCCACCTCTTCAAGGAATACCTAGGATAGGGTAAGTAAGGGTAAGTAATCCTTCTCACTCCCCCCAACAAGAGTTAGATGCAAGTGGCTGTTCCACTGGTTGTCATAGGTGTTTGCATCAATTTGTAAGTCGCTCTGGATAAGAGCGTCTGCTAAATGACTTAAATGTAAATGTAAAGATGATGGCTTGTCTCGTCTTACTCTAGCGTCATTTATATCTGGTGCTAACATGGGTGTTTTGTCCTGACCTTGTCCATATCCTGATTGAGCCCATATTTCTAGTCCCTCTTTTAAGAAATGAAAACAAAATCTACATTTTCACAAACTGTAAGTAGACTGGGCTCCTGTAGAACTCCTGTAGAATTCCAGAACCCCCGGCTCAGCATAGTAGAGGAGCTCCAACTTTGGGTATGGAGTGACTGAAGGGACCAAATGCACACAGTTACACCCAGGCAGAGAGAAATGGGACACACAGATCATTCACAGCAAATCCTCAATAATACTACATCTGCTTCTTTTCATTAAAGACCCTAAAGAGAGATTAAACTCAACATGAAACAATTTCAAATATTCTACTGAGTTACAGTTCATATAAGGAAATCAGTAAATTGAAATAAATTCATTAGGCCCTAATCTATAGATTTCACATGACTGGGAATGCAGATATGCATCTGTTGGTCCCAGATTTTTAAATGGATCAGAAAACCAGTCAGTATCCGATGTGACCACCAACTTGCTCTTATGCAGCGCGACACATCTCCTTCACATAGAGTTGATCAGGCTGTTGATTGTGGCCTGTGGAATGTTGTCCCACTCCTCTTCAATGGCTCTGTGAAGTTGCTGGACATTGGTGGGAACTGGAACATGCTGTAGTACACGTCGATCCATGGCATCCCAAACATGCTCAACGGGTGACATGTCTGGTGACTATGCAGGCCATGAAAGAACTGGGACATTTTCAGCTTCCAGGAACTGTGTACAGCTCCTTGTGTCATGGGGCCATGCAATATCATGTTGAAACATGACGTAATGGCGGCAGATGAATGGCAAGACAATGCGCTTCAGGATCTCTTCCTGGGAATCTCTGTGCATTCAAATTGCCATCAATAAAATGCTATTATATTCATTGTCCGTAGCTTATACCTGCCCATAGCATAACCTCACCGCCACCATGGAGCACTCTGTTCACAAGGTTGACATCAGCAAACCGCTCACCCACACGACGCCCGTCTGCCATCTGCCCATCTGCCATCTGCCCGGTACAGTTGAAGAGCACACTTCTCCAGTGTGCCAGTGGCCATCAGAGGTGATCATTTCCCCACTGAAGTCGGTTACAACGCCGAACTGTAGTCAGGTCAAGACCCTGGTGAGGACGAAGAGCACACAGATGAGCTTCCCTGAGACGGTTTCTGACAGTTTGTGCTGAAATTCTTCAGTTGTGAAACCCCACAGTTTCATCAGCTGTCCAGGTGGCTGGTCTCAGACGATCCGGCAGGTGAAGAAGTCGGATGTGGATGTCATTGTTGGATGACTAACAAGACTATCTAGCCAAGTGAGCTTGCTAGCAGCCCTTCAAAAAGCTAACTAACAAACACAAAAAGATTATTAATCTACAACAACTCAATCTGAAATAATATCAGTGATACATCAGTATAAAGTAAAAAATGTGAAAGATGCTAGCCTAGCTATATTACATTATTTCCTCTAGGCTTCAGCTTTCTTGCGCTGTTTGAATGAGACTATATGGCTCGTTGTCCCTTACATGTGACTGCTCTGGTCCTGGGGGCGGAACGCAGCCTGGGAGACAGTACTGCCTGGCAGGCACTGTTCAGGCTTAAGTGAGTGCATTAACCCCACAGCGCATTAACCCCTCAGAAGCCTTTTTCCAATATGGCCGCCAAACAACTCAATGGGTCTTATTCGATACATTTTGCATGACCATACCTGTATGAAATGTAATTGTAGCCCAATAATATCTTAAAATGTTTATAGTGATGTCGAATACACAACCAAATGAGCCAGGTGTGCCAGATTTATAAACTTTAAAATCCATCATTTTGAATTTGAAATCAAATGTTTTATATGAGGCAACACAGAATGTCACCTTTTATTTGAGGTTATTTCATACATGTCTGTTTAACCATTTAGAAATGAAAGCACTTGATGTACACTACATGATCAAAAGTATTTGGACACCTGCTTGTCGAACTTCTCATTCCAATATCATGGACATTAATATGGAGTTGGTCCCCTCTTTGCTGCCATTACAGCCTCCACTCTTCTGGGAAGGTTTTCCACTAGATGTCGGAATGTTTGCTGCAGCGACTTGCTTCCATTCAGCCACAAGAGCATTAGTGAGGTCGAGCACTGATGTTTGGCGATTAGGCCTGGCTCGCAGTCGGCGTTCCAATTCATCCCAAAGGTGTAGGGTTGTGGATCAGGAAAGGTCCTTCCCCAAACTGTTGCCACACAGTTTAAAGCACAGAATAGTCTAGAATGTCATTGTATGCTGTAGTGTTAAGATTTTCCTTCACTGGAACTAAGGGGCTTGAACCATGAAAAACAGCCCCAGACCATTATTCCTCTTCCACCAAACTTTACAGTTCGCACTATGCATTGGGGCAGGTAACGTTCTCCTGGCATCCGCCAAATCCAGATTTGTCCGTCGGACTGCCAGATGGTGAAGTGTGATTCCTCACTCCAGCAAATGTGTTTCCACTGCTCCAATGGTGGCGGGCTTTACACCACTCCAGCCAACGCTTGGCATTGCGCATGGTGATCTTAGGCTTGTGTGCAGATGCTCGGCCATGGAAAACCATTTCATGGAGCTCCCGACGAACACAGTTCTTGTGCTGACGTTACGTCCAGAGGCAGTTTGGAAGTCGTAGTGAGTGTTGCAACCAAGGACAGGTGATTTCTTTTGTGCTACGAACTTCAGCACTTGGCCTGTCCCATTCTGTAAGCTTGTGTGGCCTACCACTTCACGGCCTAGACGTTTCGACTTCACA
Source organism: Oncorhynchus keta (assembly GCF_023373465.1). Classification (NCBI taxonomy): domain Eukaryota; kingdom Metazoa; phylum Chordata; class Actinopteri; order Salmoniformes; family Salmonidae; genus Oncorhynchus; species Oncorhynchus keta. Next base: position 27,248,809 of record NC_068426.1, read on the forward strand.
ATAACACCACTTACAGTTGACCGGGGAAGCTCTTGCAGGGCAGAAATCTGACAAACTGACTTGTTGGAAAGGTGGCATCCTATGACGGTGCTACTTTGAAATTCACTTAGCTCTTCAGTAAGGCCATCCTACTGCCAATGTTTGTCTATGGAGATTGCATGGCTATGTGCTCGATTTTATACACCTGTCAGCAATGGGTGTGACTGAAATAGTATAATCCACTCATTTGAAGGGGTGTCCACATACTTTGTAAATATAGTGTATCTAGTGTCCCCCCCCCCATTTGAAGGTATCATAAGTGTTTGGACAAATTCATTTAAAGTGTATTACATGTAGTTAAAAGGTAGTATTTGGTCTCATATTGCCAGCACACATTGACTACATCAAGCTTTACAAACATTTTGGAGGCATTTGCTGTTCCTTTTGGTTGTGTTTTGGATTATGTTGTGCCCAATAGAAATGAACAGTAAATAATGGTTTGCGTCCTTTTTGAGGGACTTTATTGTAAATAAGAATATCATATGTTTCAGAACACTTCTACAGTAATGTGGATGCTACCATGATTATGAATATAAGGGGGCGGCAGCGTAGCCTAGTGGTTAGAGTGTTGGACTAGTAACTGGAAGGTTGCGAGTTCAAACCCCCGAGCTGACAAGGTACAAATCTGTCGTTCTGCCCCAGAACAGGCAGTTAACCCACTGTTCCCAGGCCGTCATTGAAAATAAGAATATGTTCTTAACTGACTTGCCTGGTAAAATAAAAATGAATATAAGTGAATTTGTCCAAATCCTTTTGACACCGTCACATCGGGGGACTAGATACTGTACATGAAGTGCATTCATTTCTAAATGTTAAAACAGGTATGAACATACCCTAAAATAAAAGGGCACATTCTTTAGTCTACTGTCGCCTCATGTAAAACATTTGATCTCAAACCTAAAATGTTTGAGTATAGAGCCAAATTAAAAGTTGTAGCTTCACTCTCCAAATAAATACGTACGGGAGTTTACATCATGAGAAGGTGATAGCTATTGCATTTCATAGCCTAGTCATGCTGTTATTCATGCTGCATTTGTTGAGGAAACACCTGACATATCTGGCCAGCAAATATACCACTTTGGCGTCTTGTCTTGTGTTTCGAGCTGAAGAGCAGAAAAAAACAAAGATATGAATCAAATGGGTGAGAGCTCAGCCTCCTCGTCGTTATTGATCCCCTGCTCAGGGAACAAGCCAGAATTCATTTGTTCTTTTTTTCCCCTCCTCGTTCCATACCTCCTCCAGGCCTCCAAAGGACTCTCCCATGTACCGTTACACTACACATTTGTGTTTACTAGCTAGACGACTCATACAGTGAAGTGCTATCCACTTAGTTTAATCTATTTCAGTACAACACATTCCTAATCACAGCCAGCGTATCTCAGTGGCGTGAGCTAGATTAGAATGGAAACATGCATTACTGTAATGATTGCATCTAATGCCTGTGTCTAGACTCTGGTTAGTCTTGTTAAGGTGTGTTTGTGTGTTCCCTCCTCACACCCAAAAACACCTGCAGAGACAGTGGACATAAATCCTTGGACTCACTGCTATCAACAACTACTCTAATAATTGGAACGGAAGTGCTTTTCGTTTTGTTGTGTTTTGATAAAATTAAGCCACCACATTAAGCCACCTGTGTCTACAAATAAAGACATGGAACTTTGTGTTTCACTTAAGTCCATGCAAGCGTTACCTCTTAGAAAAGCTTTGCTTTAGGTGGAGAAACCATCATGAATCATTTATCGTTTCAATAGTTTGATAGGCATGACCTACATAAATCTCGCAGACAAACACAACGGCGCAATGGCTGTGTTAGTTGGAAGGTAACACAGTGTGCAAAGCAGGCCCTGAAAAGGGTTGTAATCATGGCATAGTGACTGTGCTTTAAGTGCCCAAAAAGAATACAGAAGAACACTATCTTCATTACTGATTGATTGATCATCACTAGGTGGTAAATCAACAAAAGCCTCAGCAGATTCCTCTATGAGCAGACGTGAGTTTCTCTTCCCTCCCGAGCCCAATACCTCTCTGGCATTTCCTGGAGTACAGGGTGTCTCACAGAAGAATAGATGGTCTGCATTATAATGAACACAGGCTGACACCAGCTCATCCATCATTCCACCCAAGAAAATTATAGCAGTCCAGCGAGAGAGAGAAAGAGAGCGATAGACAATTCGAGCCACTTCCCCAAGCACTGCTGTGGCTCCAGGTCTTCTGATATCTCTGCAGGCTGTCGTCACCTTGTTGTTTTCTCGTATATTACCTACAAGGACCTGCCTGATTGTTTGGCCGTGTCAATTTATTACGGTGTAATATATTTTCATGTTCATCATACACAATTATGTTTGTAGTCGTTTCAGTATTTGTTCCATAATATTTGATGTGTTGTGACTGTTCTCCTTTTGTCGTATGTGCCGGGGTCCCGTTACCCTTCCTGGTTTATGGAGCACTGCTACTAATTAATATGATGCATGTCTGTGTTTGTGAGAAGAATGTAGCCCCCTCGCCAAGGTCCTATCTCCCCCTGCATGTGTCTACTGTGCCAAATATACTGTAATTCTCCATAATCTGGCATTATTTTCCGGCATATGCCGCTTCCGTGATTTTATGTGCTTTACACATGCCTCTGTAAAGCTCGAAAGCTTTGTCTTTGGGCACTGAAACAGAAACTAATAACTCATTCATTTCTTTAGAAGAATATATTTTGGCCTTATTTTAGCGTTAGGGTTTGGTCCCCCTTGCGTTTGGCTTGCACCAACATACTGCATCAGAAAGGGTACTAGGCTGTGGTGTCGATGTGCTTCTCTGTGCTTTGGAGGGATAAGCTCAAAGGGCTTTGTAGGCTCTGTCATGTGATAGTTCATTCAAAACGGTATCAAGCATTATTACATGTCAATTTCAAGGACAACAACTATGTTAATCAAACTGGATGTTAGATATATTCCAGCAAAGAGAACTGCATAGACATGGCTTGAAGGCTCTGTCATATTTGACCCTTGATTATTTGAGGCAGAAATCAGTTACCTTTGTTAGGTGTTTTTCATTGACTTCATTAAAATATAACATACTGTCATAGTTTCAGGCTGATTGTCTCGCTTTATTTCTTCATATTTTAACTAGGCATGCATATTTCATATTCACAAAGAAATTGACAACTTCATCAATGTTTTTCCCTGAAGCCCTTAATTATTCATGTAATCCCTATTTGGCAGAAACGAAGCAAAGTAGTGAAATATGTTATGAAAATGGCTTAATTTCTTTCTCCAGGCTAGTTAAAAGTATTTAAGACTCCAACTGAAATTAAGAGCTGTTCCATAAACCCCCAAACAGAATATTGACTTCAAAATTAAATGTGATTTGGTTGTTTATGTCAAGCATACTTTCTCCATTGACTAGGACATTTGTTTTCAAAAACAACCAAATAACCCCGAAGTATATACATGTACAGTACCAGTGAAAAGTTTGGACACACCTACTCATTCAAGGGGTTTTCTACATTGTAGAATAATAGTGAGGATATCAAAACTATGAAATAGCACATACGGAATCACGTAGTAACCAAAAAAGTGTTACATATTTCATATTTTAGATTATTCAATGTAGCCACCCTTTGCCTTGATGACAACTTTGCACACTCTTGGCATTCTCTCAACCAGCTTCACGAGAAATTATTTTCCAACTGTCTTTAAGGAGTTCCCACATAAGCTGAGCACTTGTTGGCTTCTTTTCCTTTCACTCTGCGGTCCAACTCATCCCAAACCATCTCAACTGGGTTGAGGTCGGGTGATTGTGGAGGCCAGGTCATCTGATGCAGCACTCCATCACTCTTCATTCTTGGTCAAATAGCCCTTACACAGCCTAGAGGTGTGTTTTGGGTCATTGTCCTGTTGAAAAACAAACGATAGTCCCACTAAGTGCAAACCAGATGGGATGGCGTATCTCTGCAGAATGCTATGGTAGCCATGCTGGTTAAGTGTACCTTGAATTCTAAATAAATCACTGACAGTGTCACCAGCCAAGCACTCCCACACCATCACACCTACTCTTCCATGCTTCATGGTGGGAACCACACATGCAGAGTTCATCCGTTCACCTACTCTGCATCTCTCAAAGACACAGCAGTTGGAACCAAAAATCTCAAATTTGGACTCATCAGACCAAAGGACAGATTTATACTGGTCTAATGTCCACTACTCATGTTTCTCAAGTCTCTTCTTATTATTGGTGTCTTTTTTAATAGTGGTTTCTTTGCAGCAATTTGACCATGAAGGCCTAATTCACACAGTCTCTGAACAGTTGTTGTTGAGATGTGTCTGTTACTTGAACTCTGTGAATAATTTATTGGGGCTGTAATCTGAGGTGCAATTAACTCTAATGAACTTATCCTCTGCAGCAGAGGTAACTCTGGGTCTTCCTTTCCTGTGGCGGTCTTCATGAGAGCCAGTTTCATCATAGTGCCTGATGATTTTTTCAACTGCACTTGAAGAAACTTTCAAAGTTCTTGAAATTTTCCAGATTGACTGACCATCATGTCTTAAAGTAATGATGGACAGTAATTTCTCTTTGCTTATTTTAGCTGTTCTTGCCATAATATGGACTTGGTCTTTTACCAAATAGGGCTATTTTCTGTATACCACCCCTACCTTCTCACAACACAATTGATTGGCTCAAACACATTAAGAAGGAAATAAATTCAACAAATTAACTTTTAACAAGGCACACCTGTTAATTGAAATGCATTTCAGGCGACTGCCTCATGATGCTGGTTTAGAGAATGCCAAGAGTGTGTAAAGCTGTCATCAAGGCAAATGGTGGCTACTGGGTCACTACATGATTCCAAATGTGTTATTTCATAGTTTTGATGTCTTCACTATTATTCTACAATGTTGGGGGCTCCTGAGTGGCACAGCGGTCTAAGGCATTGCATCTCAGTGCTAGAGGCATCACTACAGACCCTGGTTCAATTCCAGGCTATATCACAGCCGGATGTGATTGGGAGTCCCTATTCAGCGCACAATTGGCCCAGTGCCGTCTGAGTTAGGGTTTGGCCAGGGTACGTCGTCATTGTAAATAAGAATTTATTCTTAACTGACTTGCCTAGTTCATTTTTTATTTTTTTACAAATGCAGAATATAGTAAAAAAATGAAGAAAAACCCTTGAATGAGTAGGCGTGTCCAAACTTGACTGGTAGGGTATTTTGGCAACGCTGTATCTATAATGATAATTCTCCTATTTAACAGAAATGAGATGGGATAACCAATGTATGTTTTGTAGTCAGTGATGTAGTAGTAACAAAAAAAATGGTGGGTTATAACTTTGGTCGCTGGTATTGGTGAAAAAACGAACAATGCATTTTTCTTCAATGGATTTTTCTGCAAAAGATGGGTTACCTGTCAAGCAAAAAAAGTGGGTAAACTGCGTTTAACTGCATTTACCCTCTACTACACCACTGTTTGTAGTCGTACTGTATAACCACATCAGACATAGTGCAACATGAAAATGGCTGAATCCCCATCTCAAAGAGTAGGTACAATGATAACCATGGTTGTGCTGCTTTTATGTAGAGAGATTACCACAGATAGTGGGCCTTAAGTGAACGGGCAGCATTTCCACTTCGCTGCCCCTTATGATGTCACCTGAACTAAATCCAGCAGGAGTTCCTCATACATAATGTAACGCTTATGGCCAGCTCACTTTTTAACTTCTCCAGACACATTTAAAAAGAGAGAGCAACACTGAGACCTACAGAGCATTCCAGGCACATCATACTTTACAGCATAAAATCAACTATCACTATAGTATCACAAAACTCAATATCAATCTGTTACACTTTTCCCACCTTGGAATGAAGGCGAAATGGTTCTGTGATGGAGGCAATATGGTAAACCCTATCAGCCCAAGCCAGATTGACACTTGACCCTTTGTGTTGTTTTAACTCTAACCTCTGAGGGCATTTATTAAGCTAACACATAGTGATCCACCTGTGTTTTGAAATATTACTCCTAGCACTTTGTCTATTTTTAGATTCTCTACAAAGCAGTTATTGGTTATATTCTTGGTTATTGATACAAACATATTTTCAAATTAAATGTACGGTATTGGACATTCTGTTCAAGACCATTGTTGTTGATGTACTGTATGTGTACATGTCCAGTCATTTCCAATTGCAACAAATTACTGTATGCTCACAATGACAGCCATTTTGATATACATGTACATATACCGTGCATTCGGAAAGTATTCAGACCCCTTGAATTTTTCAACATTTTATTACATTACAGCCGTATACTAAAATTGATTAAATTAATGTTTTTCCTCATCAATCCACACACAATGCGGATTGATGACAAAGCAAAAACAGGTTTGAACATTTATAAAACAGAAATACCTTATTTACATAAGTATTCAGACCCTTTGCTATGAGACTCGAAATAGTGCTCAGGTCCATCCTGTTTCCATTGATCATCCTTGAGACATTTCTACAACTTGATTGGAGTCTACCTGCGGTAAATTCAATTGATTGGACATGGTTTTTAAAGGCACACACCTGTCTATATAAGGTCACACAGTTGACATTGAATGTCAGAGCAAAAACCAAGCCATGAGGTCAAAGGAAGTGTTCGTAGAGCTCCGAGAGAGGATTGTGTCGAGGCACAGATCTGGGGAAGGGAAGCAAAACATTTCTGTAGCTTTAATGGTCCCCAAGAACACAGTAGCCTCCATCATTCTTAAATGGAAGAAGTTTGGAACCACCAAGACTCTTCCTAGAACTGACCGCCCGGACAAACTGGTTAATCGGGGAAGAAGAGCCTTGGTCAGGGAGGTGACCAGGAACCCAATGGTCACTCTGACAGAACTCCAGAGTTCCTCTGTGGAGATGGGAGAACCTTCCAGAAGCACAACCATCTCTGCAGCACTCCACCAATCAGGCCTTTATGGTAGAATGGCCAGACGGAAGCCACTTCTCAGTCAAAGGCACATGGCAGCCCGCTTGGAGTTTGCCAAAACGCGCCTAAAGACTCTCAGACCATGAGAAACCAGATTCTCAGGTCTGATGGAACCAATATTGATCTCTTTGGCCTGAATGCCAAGCGTCACGTCTGGAGGAAACGTGGCACCATCCCTCCAGTGAAGCATGGTGGTGGCAGCATCATGCTGTGGGGATGTTTTTCAGCGGCAGGGACTGGAAGACTAATCAAGATCAAGAGAAAGATGAACGGAGCAAAGTACAGAGAGATCCTGGATGAAAACCTGATCCTTCTCCTTCCAACTGGACAACGACCCTAAGCACACAGCCAAGACAAAGTAGGAGTGGCTTCAGGACAAGTCTTTGAATGTACAGCCAGAGCCAGGACTAGAACCCATTCCAACATCTCTGGAGAGACCTGAACATAGATGTGCAGCGACACTCCCCATCCAACCTGACAGAGCTTGAGAAGATCTGCAGAGAAGAATGGGAGAAACTCTTCAAATACAGGTGTGCCAAGCTTGTAGCGTCATACCCAAGCAGACTCGAGGCTGTAATCACTGCCAAAGGGATATTTCAGTGTTTTATTTTTGAATAAATTTGCAAACATTTCTGTATAGATTGATGAGGGGGAAAAGTATTTAATCCATTTTTGAATAAGACTGTAACCTAACAAAATGTGGAAAAAGTCAAGGGGTCTGAATACTTTCCGAATACACTGTATATATAATTATACATTTTTTTGTCCGCTTGAATAAGCAATGTACCCTTAAAGCAGCCTTATCCAGTTGATGATTCTTGTTCGGTCACCATTTCAAAGATGCAACTGAAAGTGTATTAATTTAGATTTCTGGCATCATTTTTCAAATTTCCTTCCCCTATTTATTTTATGGTTTAATTGATATGCTCGGTTTCTTTTTGTTTGGTCTGAGGTAGAATCATTCATGAAAATCAATCTACACATACACTGCCACTGCTAACCAAATGTAGACTTCAGCTGACCTCAATAAATCCACCAGTGTGGATGAAACACTTGAATTATTGCCCTTAATGTGACCCGTCAATGAGCTTAACCATTTATAAATCTACCGTGATCAAAATGTTTTCTAACCTACTCCACTCCATATAATTATTTAGTATCTTGTGTCAGGGTAGGTCTATGTGGTACTTGTAACATTCTGTAAAAATATGAAATGCCAGCATCTCTGCTCTGTGTATATTCTTCATCGTTTTAGGTACAGTTGTTGATTCCTGGTCTACTCATGGGAGCAGGAGGGACCTTCATTTTCCCTACGAACAACAGAATTACACTTTGGGTAATTAATGTACAAAGAAAACATTCAAGTAACTGCCAAAATAAAATAAATACCAACATAAAGTGTCTTAATAGGGAATTGGGCAACAAGCCAGAACATCTTCAATACACCTTGGCATAGATTCTACCAGACGTCTGGAAATCTATTGAAGGGATGCCACACCATTCTTCCACAAGAAAATCCAGAATTTGATGTTTTGTTGGTAGTGGAAAACAATGTCTCAGACGCCGTTCCAGAATCTCCCATAATAAGTGTTCAATTAGGTTGAGATATTGTAACTCAGATGGCCATGGCCTACAGAGCCTTCAGAAAGTATTCACACCCCTTTCCCTTTTCCACATTTTGTTGTGTTACAGCCTGACTTTTAAATGGATTACATTTAGATGTTGTGTCACTGATCTACACACAATGCCCCATAATGCCAAAGTGGAATTTTGTTAGAAGAACATTTTCGAAAATTATAAAAATATGTAAACCTGAAATATCAATAAGTAATCCACCCCTTTCTTGTGGTTGCTTAAATAAGTTTAGGAGTAAAAATGAGCTTAGCAAATCACATAGTAAGTTGCATGGACTCATTCAGTGTTCAATAATAGTGTTTAATATTATTTTTTAATAACTACCCCGTCTTTGTACCCCACACATATCTGTAAGGTAGTCAAAAAGAACACTAAGGTAACCTGCCTAAATGACTAACGACCCGTAGCACTCACATCTGTAGCCATGAAGGGCTTTGAAAGGCTGGTCATGGCTCACATCAACACCATTATCCCAGAAACCCTAGACCTACTCCCATTTGCATTCCACCCTAACAGATCCACAGTCCACACTGCCCTTTCCCAGCTGGACAAAAGGAACACCTATGTGAGAATGCTATTCATTGACTTCAGCTCAGCGTTCAACACCTTAGTGCCCTCAAAGCTCATCAATAAGCTAAGGACCCAGGGACTAAACACCTCCTTTTGCAACTGGATCCTAGACTACCTGACGGGCCGCCCCCAGGTGGTAAGAGTAGGTAACAACACATCTGCCACACTGATCCTCAACACAGGGGCCCCCCAGGGGTGCGTGCTCAGTCCCCTCCTGTACTCCCTGTTCACTCATGACTGCACGGCCAGGCACGACTCCAACACCATCAAGTTTGCCAATGACACAACAGTGCTGCTACTCTCTGTTGTTCTCATTTATGCATAGCTTGATCACTGACAATGACGAGACAGACTCTCGGGAGGAGGTCAGAGACCTGGCCTTGTGGTGCCAGGACAACAACCTCTCCCTCGACGTGATCAATACAGAGGAGATGATTGTGGACCACAGGAATAAGAGGACCGAGCACACCTCCATTCTCATCGACTGGGCTGTAGTGGAGCAGGTTCAGAGCTTCAAGTTCCTTGATGTCCACATCACCAACAAACTAACATGGTCCAAGCACAGTCAAGTCTAGGTCCAAGAGGCTTCTATAAAGAGCTTCTACCCCCAAACCATAAGACTCCTGAACATCTAATCAAATGGCTTCCCAGACTATTTGCATTGTCCCCCTCTTTTACACCGCTGCTACTCTTTGTTGTTGTCATCTATGAATAGTCACTATAATAACTCTACCTACATGTACATATTACTTCAATTACCTTGACTAAACGGTGCCCCGCACATTGACTCTGTACCGGTACCCCCCTGTATATAGTCTCGCTATTGCTATTTTACTGCTGCTAATTAAGTGTTACTTTTATTTCTTATTCATATATTCTTTTAAACTGCATTGTTGGTTAGGGGCTCATAAGTAAGCATTTCACTGTTGTAGTCAGCGCAACGTGACTAATACAATTTGAATTGATTTGATTTGAAATGTCAAGCACAGATTCAACCAAAGACCTGGGAGGGGTTCAATGCCTCACAAATAAGGGGACCGATTAGTAGATGTGTAAAAGAAAGAAAAAAAGCAGACGCTGAATATCCCTTTGAGCATGGTGAAGTTATTATTTACATTTTAGATGGTGTATCAATACACACAGTCACTACAAGATACATGCGTCCTCCCCAACTCTGTTGCCGGAGAGGAAGGAATCTGTTCACGAATTTCACAATGAGGCCAATGATGATTTTAAAACAGTTCCAGAGTTTAATGGCTGTGATAGGAGAAAACTGAGGATGGACCAACAACTTTGTAGTTACTCCACAATAACAACCTAAATGACAGAGTGAAAAGAAGGAAGCTTGTACAAAACCAAAATATTCCAAAAAATGCATCCTGTTTGCAACAAGGCACTAACGTAATACTGCAAAGAATGTTGCAAAGAAATTAACGTTTTGTCTTGTATAAAAAGCATTATGTTTGGGGGAAATCCAACACATCACTGAGTACCACTCTCATATTATCAAGCATGGTGGTGCTGCATCATGTTATGGGTATGCTTGTCACTGGCAAAGACTAGTTTGCTGACAGCACTGACAGCACAGGCAAAATCCTATAAGAAAACCTGGTTTAGTCTGCTTTCCAACAGACTCTAGGACTCTCAACAGACTCTCCTTCCAGCAGGACAATAACCTAAACCCAAGGCCAAATCTACATTGGAGTTATACCAGACAAGATTGAATGTTGCTGAGTGGCCTAGTTACAGTGTTGTCTTAAATCGTCTTAAGAATCTATGGCAAGACTTGAAAATGGCTGTCGAGCAATGATTAACGATCAACATGACAGTTTTTAAAAGAATAATGGCCAAATATTGTACAATCCAGGTGTGCAAAGCTCTTCAAGACTTATCCCAAAAATAATCACATCTGTAATTGCCACCAAAGGTGCTTCTCTACAAAGTGTTCCCTCAGGGGTGTGAATACTTACGTAAATTAGGTATTTCTTTATTTGCAAACATTTCAAAAAACATGTTTTCCCCTTTTCTTTATGGGGGAATTTTGTGTGGGTGGGTGTTTTTGATTTTTGATTTATTTAGGCTGTAACACAACATGTGGAATAAGTCAGGGGGTATGAATACTTTCTGTTGGAATAAGTCAGGGGGTATGAATTCTTTCTGTTGGAATAAGTCAGGGGGTATGAATACTTTCTGTTGGAATAAGTCAGGGGGTATGAATACTTTCTGTTGGAATAAGTCAGGGGGTATGAATACTTTCTGTTGGAATAAATCAGGGGGTATGAATACTTTCTGTTGGAATAAGTCCGGGGGTATGAATACTTTCTGTTGGAATAAGTAATACTTTCTGTTGGAATACTTTCTGTTGGAATAATACTTTCTGTTGGAATAAGTCAGGGGGTATGAATACTTTCTGTTGGAATAAGTCAGGGGGTATGAATACTTTCTGTTGGAATAAGTCAGGGGGTATGAATACTTTCTGTTGGAATAAGTCAGGGGGTATGAATACTTTCTGTTGGAATAAGTCAGGGGGTATGAATACTTTCTGTTGGAATAAGTCAGGGGGTATGAATACTTTCTGTTGGAATAAGTCAGGGGGTATGAATACTTTCTGTTGGAATAAGTCAGGGGGTATGAATACTTTCTGAAGGCGCTGTGTGGTTTACGTTGTTTTCATACTCACCAAACCATTCAGTGACCACTCGTGCGTGCCCTGTGGATGGGGGCATAGCCATGGTGGCCAAAATACCGGCCTGCCCAGCATTTCTATACATGACCCTAAGGAATGTTCATTGCTTAATTAACTCAGGAACCACACCTGTGTGGAAGCACCTGCTGTCAATAAAGTTTGTATTGACAGCAGTGTTTCCATTATTTTGACAGTTAACTGTAGTAACTACAGGTCATCAGTCAACATGATTGAGAGTCATTTTCATTCTACATGCCATATTCTATTTTTAACATAAGCATTAAGTACTCATAACTTTAGTGAATAAAATAATCAAGTTTGTACAAAATTCTGTTAGTCATTTAGATATTAGGCTACTTAAGAAATAACATGAAGTATATAAAATTATAACCAAAGTACCGAATAATTGTGTTGGCTTGTCATGTTTTTGACAGTTCCCTCTCTCATGCATTGTTATGAGTTGGACGACTGGGGTGTGGGGATGGAGTGTAGGCTAAAGGGGCGGGGGTTATCTTGGCCACTTGTGGCCTTCACTACCCAGGCACAAATCAAAGAGGGATGTGGCTATCGGAGTGACAGATGAACAATACTACCCTTTTCCCAGACCCTGTGAACACCCCCATCCATCACATACGGAGAAATTACTTAAATTCATCAGCTCTGTTTCCTTCGGGCAGTAAATAACACCTGATATTGCTCAAGGGAGCCAGTCTCATAACATGTACAGTATGTGTATTTGATCTGGGGGCGGTCCTCTCACAGCCCTGAATTAAAACCTTACTATCACACTGTGTACTGATACACCTCGCTCCAACCTGCCAATCAGAATATACTTCTGATTATGATCATTAAGAGGGGAATCTAGACCGTGGTGTGAAAATGGATTAGAGGGAATGAGAAACAGGTACTGATTGTTGGTTGGTGTCTGAGGCTTTGCCATGAAAATGGTGCTATGCTTTTGTATACAGGTAACAAACACCAACATAGTGTCTAAATAGTGCATTGGGCCACAGGGTCAGATTGGTCATCTGGCAATTCTGGAAAATGCCAGATGGGCTGAATCAGTTTCTTGTTGGGTGGGCAGCTCGAAATTGACACACACACAGATATATTTGTCACATAAAAAAAAGTGACATTGTGTGGTCATTTTTTTAAAATTATGATTACGCAACTTCTCTGTTATACTAATCTATAATGAGCCTGATCAATGGGCAACAGCCAACCCCCCTACCAAGATGGGCCAGACCAGTTTTCTGATAGGCTGAGCTGTCAGGCAAACTCACATTCAAAGTCAAACACGGCATCAGCAAAGAGACCTGCTCCGATTCTGTCATCAGTTACACAGCCAAACGGAAAGAATGCCTCCGTAGAAAGACACATTCTACATTGTCACCCTACTCAAAACGTCCTGTTTTAGACAGCTAAAACCATGATTTGGTCAAACAGTAAAGTGCATTATCCTCATGCAATGAAAGTGTCTGCTTCGCTGGGGCATGCAGCTGTGATGAGCGAGCCACCCTCCTCTCCCCCCATGCAAAATACCTTCTGGTCATATTACATTTCGAAATGTAATTGTGGGAAAAACAGCTTTAGAAGCTTTGTCCTTGATGAATCGATGGTCTCAGCTTTCTGTAGGTGTAATATATTGACAGATATTTAACTAGGCAAGTCAGTTAAGAACAAATTCTTATTTCCAATGAAAGCCTAGGAACAGTGGGTTAACTGCCTGTTCAGGGGCAGAACGACACATTTGTACCTTGTCAGCTCGGGGGTTTGAACTTGCAACCTTCCGGTTACTAGTCCAACGCTCTAACCACTAGACTACCCTGCTGCTCCCACACTTGCATTGGATATGGAGGGGGTGGGGGAGGGTGCAAAATGCACACCAGGGGGTGCATCCGAGGGCAAAGGCCTATACTGTAGGTGTCAAGGGTAGTAGCCTACAATGTTTTTTTAGGACACATTTACTGGATGTAATTCATCTCTATTGACCAAACAACTAACCTGGAAATTCCAGAGCTCTATTTTAACAATGTATAGCAATTAGACTAATTGTCAACCCGAAATGTCAAGCAATAGAATAGGTTCAGTAAAATAGTGAGCTACAAAAGTATGACAATGTTTTGGGTCTGTACTCCAGCACTATGGATTTGAAATGCAACAACTAAGGTAAACTGCAGACTGAGCTTTAATTTGAGGGTATTGTCATCCATATCGGGTGAACAGTTTAGAAATTACGGCACGGCACCTCCAGTGGTGTTTCACAATTGTATGTTTTAAACGAGCTGGTTAAAGAAAAATAAATAAAAACATTTTGTCAGTCTCTCTGGCACAGAAATGGTTGAGACGCTATGCTGTACTGCCAATGAGTCAGTACTACTGCCTGTCTAGGTAGGGTCAGGGTGTGTGTAGGGATGGGGTGTTTGCATGGCTGGTGGCCTGCCGAGGGGGGCTGAATTGTCCCAGTCCGGCCACCAGAACAGCAGTCCCATTTGCATGGGAAAGCATCATACGAACAAACCAGCAGCCAGTTCTCATGTCTAGATTAATTTCAACTTCCGCTAACCCATTTTTTTCTGGACTAGATTCCCCCTAATTAGCATAATCAGAACTGTGTTTTGACTGACAGGTTGGAGAGCAGTGCATGTACAGTGTTAGTAAGGTTTTAATTCAGGGTTGAGAGGACCAGCCCTAGATCAAACACATGAGGCGCCCTTGACCAATATCAGGTGGCATTGAGGCCAAAGGAGACAGCTGAGGAATTGAATTAATCTCCCTGTATGTGATGGGCATTCACAGGGGCTGGGAAAAGGGGGACATTGCTCATCCGTTTCACCAATTGCCTCTGATTTGCGCCTGGGTAGTGATGGTCTCATTGATTCTAGCACGGAGCACACCACATGTTAATGTGACCCCTGGTGGTTTGCAAGTGCATCCTTAAAGTTGTGAAGCCACAGCAGAAAGAAACATTGATTGCAGTAGTTCTAGTTTCTGAAGCAAGCAGTCAGGAGCACCACAATGTGACCCCATGGCCATCACCAAAACAAGATCAATGAGTTTAGCCTAAATGACACTACCAACCCTAACATGGGAGATGAACATAACGCATCCCAAAGGAACACCTTTCACTGCCTGGAATCTCCTAGGTCCAGATTAATTGTAGCATAATAGAATTCCCAGTAGCAAGTGACAAGTCAGTGAGTGACAAGTCAGTGAATTCCAAGGCCCTCTTGTGGACATTTCATGTAATCTATTTACACATCAGTATAGGACTTTACAAAGGCAGGAGGAAACATTTATGTAATCATTTATTGTCAAACCAATCAGAACAGAAAGCAAATTTGTTAACATTTTGTTAATAGGCCTCTGCTGGGCCAGTAGCCTATTCTACCACCCCTCCACACACACATGTAGTAGCCCACAGACAAAGCTCCCATAGCAGTCAGCAACACTAGAGGGACCACCAGTAACAAGAGCCAGACTGGACACACCTTCAGTTGACCTGGAAAAGACAATATATTTCAACTTAGTCGATGACCTACTTGGACCTTACAAACAATGCTAAGCCATAGTGTGGGCAGCGCAAAATATGGCTTGTAAACATACCTCAAGTCCAGGGATGGATGAGCGCTGTACTCATTACCCAAAATAACAAATTGAAATACTTCTAGCTTTGATGAGCTGGCCTTTTCAGCCTCATGATCTGAGGACCAGAAATGTACTTCTGGTCCTCAGATCAAAACAATCTCTACAGAAACTCACTAAAAAAGGTGATTACTGAATGAGTGAGAGGACATCAGCTCACCTTGTTCCTCTACACCAGGAGTCTCATCCGAGTCATAGGTCTGCAGCTCATCCGAGTCATAGGTCTGCAGCTCATCCGAGTCATAGGTCTGCAGCTCATCCGAGTCATAGGGCTGCAGCTCATCCGAGTCATAGGTCTGCAGCTCATCCGAGTCATAGGGCTGCAGCTCATCCGAGTCATAGGGCTGCAGCTCATCCGAGTCATAAGGCTGCAGCTCATCCGAGTCATAGGTCTGCAGCTCATCCGAGTCATAGGTCTGCAGCTCATCCGAGTCATAGGTCTGCAGCTCATCCGAGTCATAAGTTTGTGGAATCTCCACAGAGATGGTCCACTGATCTACACTGTATCTTAACTGTGGAACTCCTAGAGGTAATGGAGGGAAGAACAGAGCTGAAACAGGTCAGACGCACACCTAACTTCATTGCTTTTTGTAAAAAAACAAACATAAATAGGAAAAAGATAGCTTAAGTTTCCAGATTAGCAAAACAAAAATGAATGCAAGCTTTAAAAATGGTAGAGCCAGACTTAAATAAACATTAAGCCAGTTATCAAATCATTTGGCATACCTGTTTGGGCCACAGTTGTGGACACAAGCATCAAAAACAGAGCACTGTTGATAAAGAACATCATTCTGACTATATTCCTGCACTCAGGCCACCTGGACCTTTTATGTGAGTAGCTAATGCAGTTAATTAAAACAAGTGCTGTCAGCTGTGGAACGCTTACTCAATCAGGACGAATTACTAACACTAGTTGAACTCATTGAGCTCTTTGATTTGATTGGTTTTGACAGTGGCACTCTAGGCATTTTATTGGTTAATCTATGTTGTGTTGCATTGTTGCAGTACAATCTGCAGGGAATGAAAGAGGTGACTGCACCACAGAGATAGAGAACTCTGTGTCTTTGTATATGTTCCATTGAGGCTATCTCCATTTTGAAGTAGTACATTTTCTTCTTCAAGACTGGCTGATCCCTCCTGATGAGCAGGTTGGACATGACTCCAACAGGGCCACCAAGTGTGATCAGCCAATGAAATTGGAAGTCCCACCCAGTTGACTATATTAACATCAAGGAAGCCCTCAATGGCACGCCCCTGCTAGCATGGCCTTTTGGCCACTAGAGGCCTCTATCATTCTCCATTGACCACACATATTTTTCTAAATGCACCAAAAGTCGTTTCAAATTAATGCAGACATTTGTCCAACATGTTCGACCTTAGTGACTAACCTCAAACACTGAACAATATCTCTTGGCAAGAGTTATCAATCATAATTCCCCAGAGGAATGCTACTGAGTCAGTTCTGTGCTACTTGTTGCCAGTAAGTGTGTTGTCATAACATATCCATAGTTACTCATTTTTTTCTGACACTGCAGCATAAAAGGAATGTTAAACTGTGATATGGATTTTTGAAAGTTAAATTACTCTCTGCAATAATGTTTTGGCTGTGTATGAAGTGTTGCCCATTCACCTCCTCCCAGCTGCCCCCTGCACTGAAGATAGGAAACACTGTCACCACTGATAAATCCACCATAATTGAGAATTTCAATAAGCATTTTTCTACGGCTGGCCATGCTTTCCACCTGGCTACTCCTACCTCGGTCAACAGCACTGCACCCCCCACAGCAACTCGCCCATGCCTTCCCCATTTCTCCTTCTCCCAAATCCGTTCAGCTGATGTTCTGAAAGAGCTGCAAAATCTGGACCCCTACAAATCAGCCGGGCTAGACAATCTGGACCCTTTCTTTCTAAAATGATCTGCCGAAATTGTTGCCACCCCTATTACTAGCCTGCTCAACCTCACTTTCGTGTCGTCTGAGATTCCCAAAGATTGGAAAGCAGCTGCGGTCATCCCCCTCTTAAAAGGGGGGGACACTCTTGACCCAAACTGCTACAGACCTATATCTATCCTACCATGCCTTTCTAAGGTCTTCGAAAGCCAAGTCAACAAACAGATTACCGACCATTTCGAATCTCACCATACCTTCTCTGCTATGCAATCTGGTTTCAGAGCTGGTCATGGGTGCAATGTCTTACTCACTGCAGCCGAGGTGAGTAAGACATTTAAACGTGTTAACCCTCGCAAGGCTGCAGGCCCAGACGGCATCCCCAGCCGTGCCCTCAGAGCATGCGCAGACCAGCTGGCCGGTGTGTTTACGGACATATTCAATCAATCCCTATACCAGTCTGCTGTTCCCACATGCTTCAAGAGGGCCACCATTGTTCCTGTTCCCAAGAAAGCTAAGGTAACTGAGCTAAACGACTACTGCCCCGTAGCACTCACTTCCGTCATCATGAAGTGCTTTGAGAGACTAGTCAAGGACCATATCACCTCCACCCTACCTGACACCCTAGACCCACTCCAATTTGCTTACCGCCCAAATAGGTCCACAGACGATGCAATCTCAACCACACTGCACACTGCCCTAACCCACCTGGACAAGAGGAATACCTATGTGAGAATGCTGTTCATCGACTACAGCTCGGCATTCAACACCATAGTACCCTCCAAGCTCGTCATCAAGCTCGAGACCCTGGGTCTCGACCCCGCCCTGTGCAACTGGGTACTGGACTTCCTGACGGGCCGCCCCCAGGTGGTGAGGGTAGGCAACAACATCTCCTCCCCACTGATCCTCAACACGGGGCCCCACAAGGGTGCGTTCTGAGCCCTCTCCTGTACTCCCTGTTCACCCACGACTGCGTGGCCACGCACGCCTCCAACTCAATCATCAAGTTTGCGGACGACACAACAGTGGTAGGCTTGATTACCAACAACGACGAGACGGCCTACAGGGAGGAGGTGAGGGCCCTCGGAGTGTGGTGTCAGGAAAATAACCTCACACTCAACGTCAACAAAACTAAGGAGATGATTGTGGACTTCAGGAAACAGCAGAGGGAACACCCCCTATCCACATCGATGGAACAGTAGTGGAGAGGGTAGCTAGTTTTAAGTTCCTCGGCATACACATCACAGACAAACTGAATTGGTCCACTCACACTGACAGCGTCGTGAAGAAGCGCAGCAGCGCCTATTCAACCTCAGGAGGCTGAAGAAATTTGGCTTGTCACCAAAAGCACTCACAAACTTCTACAGATGCACAATCGAGAGCATCCTGGCGGGCTGTATCACCGCCTGGTACGGCAACTGCTCCGCCCTCAACCGTAAGGCTCTCCAGAGGGTAGTGAGGACTGCACAACGCATCACCGGGCAAACTACCTGCCCTCCAGGACACCTACACCACCCGTTGTTACAGGAAGGCCATAAAGATCATCAAGGACATCAACCACCCGAACCACTGCCTGTTCACCCCGCTATCATCCAGAAGGCGAGGTCAGTACAGGTGCATCAAAGCTGGGACCGAGAGACTGAAAAACAGCTTCTATCTCAAGGCCATCAGACTGTTAAACAGCCACCACTAACATTGAGTGGCTGCTGCCAACACACTGTCATTGACACTGACCCAACTCCAGCCATTTTAATAATGGGAATTGATGGGAAATTATGTAAATATATTATTATATATTATTCATTATTCATCTCATTATTCATCTCATATGCATATGTATATACTGTACTCTACATCATCGACTGCATCCTTATGTAATACATGTATCACTAGCCACTTTAACTATGCCACTTTGTTTACTTTGTCTACACACTCATCTCATATGTATATACTGTACTCGATACCATCTACTGTATGCTGCTCTGTACCATCACTCATTCATATATCCTTATGTACATATTCCTTATCCCCTTACACTGTGTTTAAGACAGTAGTTTTGGAATTGTTAGTTAGATTACTTGTTGATTATCACTGCATTGTCGGAACTAGAAGCACAAGCATTTCACTACACTCGCATTAACATCTGCTAATTTTATTTGTATGTGACAAATAAAATTGGATTTGATTTGATTTGATTTGGGTGCACCTCAGCCACGCTCAAGGTCCTAAATGATATCTTAACCGCCATCGATAAGAAACATTACTGTGCAGCCGTATTCATTGATCTGGCCAAGGCTTTCGACTCTGTCAATCACCACATCCTCATCGGCAGACTCGACAGCCTTGGTTTCTCAAATGATTGCCTCGCCTGGTTCACCAACTACTTCTCTGATAGAGTTTAGTGTGTCAAATCGGAGGGTCTGCTGTCCGGACCTCTGGCAGTCTCTATGGGGGTGCCACAGGGTTCAATTCTTGGACCGACTCTCTTCTCTGTATACATCAATGAGGTCGCTCTTGCTGCTGGTGATTCTCTGATCCACCTCTACGCAGACGACACCATTCTGTATACTTCTGGCCCTTCTTTGGACATTGTGTTAACAACCCTCCAGGCAAGCTTCAATGCCATACAACTCTCCTTCCGTGGCCTCCAATTGCTCTTAAATACAAGTAAAAGTGGCTTCCTATTTCACAACAAAGCATCCTTCACTCATGCTGCCAAACATACCCTTGTAAAACTGACCATCCTACCAATCCTCGACTTTGGCGATGTAATTTACAAAATAGCCTCCAATACCCTACTCAACAAATTGGATGCAGTCTATCACAGTGCAATCCGTTTTGTCACCAAAGCCCCATATACTACCCACCATTTCGACCTGTACGCTCTCGTTGGCTGGCCCTCGCTTCATACTCGTCGCCAAACCCACTGGCTCTATGTCATCTACAAGACCCTGCTAGGTAAAGTCCCCCCTTATCTCAGCTCGCTGGTCACCATAGCATCTCCCACCTGTAGCACACGCTCCAACAGGTATATCTCTCTCGTCACCCCCAAAACCAATTCTTTCTTTGGCCGCCTCTCCTTCCAGTTCTCTGCTGCCAATGACTGGAACGAACTACAAAAATCTCTGAAACTGGAAACACTTATCTCCCTCACTTGCTTTAAGCACCAACTGTCAGAGCAGCTCACAGATTACTGCACCTGTACATAGCCCACCTATAATTTAGCCCAAACAACTACCTCTTTCCCTACTGTATTTAATTTATTTATTTATTTTGCTCCTTTGCACCCCATTATTTTTATTTCTACTTTGCACATTCTTCCATTGCAAATCTACCATTCCAGTGTTTTACTTGCTATATTGTATTTACTTTGCCACCATGGCCTTTTTTTGCCTTTACCTCCCTTATCTCACCTCATTTGCTCACATCGTATATAGACTTGTTTCTACTGTATTATTGACTGTATGTTTGTTTTACTCCATGTGTAACTCTGTGTCGTTGTATGTGTCGAACTGCTTTGCTTTATCTTGGCCAGGTCGCAATTGTAAATGAGAACTTGTTCTCAACTTGCCTACCTGGTTAAATAAAGGTGAAATAAATAAATTAATGAATGAATTAAAACAAAGATTCTTATTCTCGCTTATAAACTGTTAAAATATGTAGAACATTGTTTGTACATACCAATGCTTGAGGAAAGAAATAAGGCAACATTATTGATTCATTCATTTATACAATATAGGATATGTTGTTTTTCTAGAGTATATTTAAAAACAGTTTCAAAATAGGGGAATAAATAGATAGTGGCACATTACAGTATATCTTTCAGTTTCAATGATAAATTACTATATTTTGTCAAAGAAAATATGTTTGAACTTTTTTTCATACTAAAGAAAATGTCAAATGTTTTCAGTAGCTGGTTTGAAAACATATTTGAATGTTAAAGGCTAAAACATTGGAAATAAAACATGTTATAAAATAAGTGTCTCTTACAAATGTTAAATCTTTGAGGAAAATGTTGTGGAAACAACCGTTAAACATTCCCTTATGTTTCCAGCATGAAAACAAATAAGTTAAAAAAAGACACTGAAATACATTTGATTTTGTGACTATGTGGAGAAATGATCTGAAAGTGAAAACACACTATCACAAAGCTGTCGAGTTTTGGTGCCTTGGCTTTTTCACATTCACTAAGAATTAAACCATATTTAAATAACAAACACAGGAATTGACTTATAACAACATTTAAATAACAATTATTGCTGAATGTTAGTTCTGGTGTATGAACAATTGGCAACATTTCCCAGTATGTCACATTCACTTACACATTCCAATCGCAATTCCCATTTTTGTGTAAAATGACTTGGTTTTGTTGCATAGTGCAGCACAGCAATGTATACTGATGGGTAGCCTTGGCAATGATGATATGTATTTTATGCATAATCATTTCATACGCTTTCTGCATAGGCCATGTTACACAATTATTACAATACTTTCTATACCTAAAAGGTCACCAAAGGAACTGAATCATTAGTGCTAACAAAAACTTAACATATATTCTGTTCAACTCAGTATTGAATGGCAAGGGGGAAAAAAGCTCTGAGGTTAATCTCAAGACTGAACATTGAAAAGTGCATCACACTATACTCTGTCAAGCTTTTTTCAAAGTGACAGACAACTGTGCATTGTCATTCTTTCTGTAATAAACAAAAAAACTAAGATAAATGTTTACTTGTAATGAAAATAGGTTCTCAATGCCAGGTATGATGACACTGACCTGAATGTTTCCTGAATATGGCTAACAGCAAGAGCTACCTGGATACACGCCAAGTGGAGGTCTGAACATGAACAGGTGGGCACTGCAGGCCAGTAGCAGCTAGGGGTATTCATCTCCAGTCCTGGAGGGCAACACTGTCTCCTGGATCTCTATTCTCCCTGATACAATGTAATTGACGGGCCGAGGAGTCCTAAGTCCCCCTAACGTGGGAGTTGAAAATAAGAAGATGACAATAGGGTTGAAAGAGAGGGGCATAGACAACTGTGGACTCTGGAGGACTGGAGTTGAGTAACCCTGCTGTGTTGGCTTCACAGTGACGTTAGTAGAGTGATCAGCAGAGGCTTCAAGCTGGCTACAGCTGGCTACAGGATGGATGTGGTCCTTTTAGTCGTGCTTCTTTCCTATAGACTGACCGTACGCAGGCTGGAGTCCAGTAGGAAGTCCACTCCCCTGTGGAGCATAGAGACAGAGAAGGGCTTTAGGGTTTGAGGATAGCAAGGATGGGACCTCATCTCAGACACTGTGAAGACCATTACAATTTACAAAGCCATTTGTGAACCCAGAGTTCCATATGTTGAAAGAATAAAGGGAGGAACATTTGTTAATAAAGTGTACTGGCTCCCTACAGCCATTACCAAGTGCATATAGGCCGATAGATATGGTTATAAATATGCACTCACTGCGAATGGCCGCACTAGGTGGGTGAATACGCAACAAATTGGCCAGCGTTGATTTTTCAGTGTAACATTTCTAGTTTTGATTAAGGGGTTAAATTCACTCTATAAAAGTGAAAGTAACACTCAGTGGTGTAAAATAACCCTCAGTTTTGGTGTTAATAACCACAGTTATTGTTTTACACTTTGTAGTGTAAAACATTCCCATCATTATCATATTTCCCAGCATGCTATACTGCAGCTAGATTTTTTAGGATTGTTTTTAATATCTGGGATTTTGTAGGTATATTGATTGATTGGTCTGATGCTGCACAAAGATAAATAACATACATTTTTCTAACTAATCCAATCAGTTAGATATATTTATTGCACCCGTTACTGAAATGGTTGTTCCAGTTTAAATGTTTTAGGTAGTCTTATTTTAACCAAGTTTCCTAACCCTGGCTGTCATTCTGAATGCAAGTGAATAAAAATTCCAATTGTTGGATATCCTAACTCTGGATGGACTCCAATAGGAATTACGCATCACTTTGCAAACCAGATTAATGTGATTTGCAGGCCTGATGTGGCCTGTAACCCAGGAATCTCCTAAAACTGTTAGGGTAAAATTAGGCCATCAAAGTAAGGCTTTATGATATACAGTTGAAATCGGAAGTTTACATACACTTAGGTTGGAGTCATTAAAACTCATTTTTCAACCAGTCCACAAATTTCTTGTTAACAAACTATAGTTTTGACAAGTTGGTTAGGACATCTACTTTGTGCATGACACAAGTCATT
Organism: Oncorhynchus keta; assembly: GCF_023373465.1. Lineage (NCBI taxonomy): Eukaryota > Metazoa > Chordata > Actinopteri > Salmoniformes > Salmonidae > Oncorhynchus > Oncorhynchus keta. Next base: position 27,272,443 of record NC_068426.1, read on the forward strand.
TTTCCAACAATTGTTTACAGACAGATTTCACTTATAATTCACTGTATCACAATTCCAGTGGGTCAGAAATGTACATACACTAAGTTGACTGTGCCTTTAAAACGTCTTGGAGCTACCCCCCTACTTTTTTCAATTTCCGCCAGAAGACATACCCAAATCTAGCTGCCACAGAACCAAGGATATGCATATTCTTGGTACCATTTGAAAGAAAACACTCTGAAGATTGTGTAAATGTGAATTGAATGTAGGAGAATATAACACAATAGATCTGGTTTAGATAATACAATGAAAACAAACATACGTTTTTTTCTTTTTATTGTTGTATCATCATCTTTAAAATGAACAAAATAAAACAAACATCCAGATAGGATGATGGGGACAATTTCAGTGAAAAACATAAGAGGACAACAGTACTTGTGCAAAGTTTCAGAATGATAACTTCCAAAATGAGTGTGCTTACATGACATTTGTCACGAAGTGACCCAGGTGTCCCACACAAGTAGCCCAAATGTACCCAAGTGGCCAAATTGGGGAAGTTATACATTTCGAATGGAATAACTATATACAAAATACCAAAATGGTATTCTAACACCCCCCAAACAAATGGAGAAAAAACATGAAAATGATGCCAGGTGCCATAGCAGTCTCTTTCTGCTGTAAAGCAGAGGGTCACCAAGCATGTGGTGCAGGTGATGGGGGACTTCATTTTGCAAAGAACACAGCGGCGCCTTCATGCTGTGCCTATGCTGTGCCCTCAAATTTTGGCCCTGAGGCACATCCATGCCTGCAGAAATACATTTGGGCAGATGAACACCACTTGTGTCAGGACCTGGATGAACCAGCTTCAGTGGGGGATGGACACCTTGGCACTGGGGGCTCCCATTCGGAGTCAGTGTCACTGTGAAAGAAAATGTTCAGTTAGAGTATCACATATGAGCCCTGTATCAACAGGTAAAATAAACAGATATACAGTGGGGCAAAAAAGTATTTAGTCAGCCACCAATTGTGCAAGTTCTCCCACTTAAAAAGATGAGAGAGGCCTGTAAATGTTCATCATAGGTACACTTCAACTATGACAGACAAAATGAGAAAAAAAATCCCCAAAATCACATTGTAGGATTTTTAATGAATTTATTTGCAAATTATGGTGGAAAATAAGTATTTGGTCAATAACAAAAGTTCAATACTTTGTTATATACCCTTTGTTGGCAATGACAGAGGTCAAACGTTTTCTGAAAGTCTTCACAAGGTTTGACAATGATGGCATGGCTTTAGAAGCTTCTGATAGGCTAATTGACATAATTTGAGTCAAATGGAGGTGTACCTGTGGATGTATTTCAAGGCCCACCTTCAAACTCTGTGCGTCTTTGCTTGACATCATGGGAAAATCAAAAAGAAATCAGCCAAGAACTAATAAAACAAATTGTGGACCTCAACAAGTCTGGAAATTGCTCCCAAGGATGAACGAAACTCCTGAAGGTACCACATTCATCTGTACAAACAATAGTACGCAAGTATAAATACCACGGGACCACGCAGCCGTCATACTGCTCAGGAAGGGAATGCATTCTGATCCTAGAGATAAATGTACTTCGGTGCGAAAAGTGCAAATAAATCCCAGAACAACAGCGAAGGACCGTGTGAAGATGCTGGAGGAAACAGGTACAAAAGTATCTATATCCACAGCAAAACGAGTCCTATATTGACATAACCTGAAAAGCCGCTCAGCAAGGAAGAAGCCACTGCTCCAAAACCACCATAGAAAAAGCCAGACTACAGTTTGCAACTGCACATGAGGACAATGATTGTACTTTTTGGAGAAATGTCCTCTGGTCTGATGAAACAAAAATAGAACTGTTTGGCCATAATGACCATCGTTATGTTTGGAGGATAAAGGGGGAGGCTTGCAAGCCGAAGAACACCATCCCAACCATGAGGCATGGGGGTGGCAGCATCATGTTGTGGGGGTGCTTTGCTGCAGGAGGGACTGGTGCACTTCACAAAATAGATGGCATCATGAGGAGGAAAATTATGTGGATGAATTGAAGAAACATCTCAAGACATCAGTTAAGTTAAAGCTTGGTCGCAAATGGGTCTTCCAAATGGACAATGACCCCAAGAATACTTCCAAAGTTGTTGCAAAATGGCTTAAGGACAACAAAGTCAATGCATTGGATTGGCCATCACAAAGCCCTGACCTCGATCCAATAGAACATTTGTGGGCAGAACTGAAAAAGTGTGTGCAAGCAAGGAGGCCTACAAACCTGACTCAGTTACACCAGCTCTGTCAGGAGGAATGGACCAAAATTCACTCAACTTATTGTGGGAAGCTTGTGGAAGGCTACCCGAAACATTTGACTCAAGTTAAACAATTTAAAGGCAATGCTACCAAATACTAATTGAGTGCATGTAAACTTCTGACCCACTGGGAATGTGATGAAAGAAATAAAAGCTGAAATAACTCATTCTCTCTACTATTATTCTGACATTTCACATTCTTAAAATAAAGTGGTGATCCTAACTGACCTAAGACAGGGAATTTTCAGGAATTATGAAACTGAGTTTAAATGTATTTGGCTAAGGTGTATGTAAACTTCCGACTTCAACTGTGGGTAATGCAACATTTACTGTGTGGGCTGTATCTCAAAGTCATGCAAGATACTCCAGTTGTAAAACAGTGGAGCCAATACAGGGAGTTGAAATTTCTCTGCTTTTCAGCAGTGTTTTCCCCACAATCGCATGTTGTCTGCTGTTCGTGACAGCAACTCCACAATCAGCTGTTTGAGAAAAGCTGTGGGCTGCCCAAATTGCAGGTTTCCCGACAGAACAAATTGCATTCAAGTGATAAAAAAAAAAAATGCTGTTTTGTTTTAGGAAGCCAATGACCTGTAATTTCTAAATAAATGTAATGCATACCAGAGGTGGGGAAGTCCAAAGGGATGGCAGAAGCAGAGAGGGGGAATCCCTCCCACCCCCCTACAAACTGAACCCTGAATATACCTCTTCAATGACACCTCATGGATTGGAGATAAATAAGAATGGTGGCTACACATCTAACATTACATGAAGTAGGCTACCAAGCCTTAAAAAATCTATGATAGAAGCAAAGGTGTGTGTGACTCCTAATATGACACTTAAATAGATGCATACATTTTTTAAAAAAAGGTCATGTTGTTAACTAAGATCATGTGGGAATTTTTAATCTCAATGGGCTGGTGTGGTGGTGCACACACACACACAGGCAGGCTTAGACATTTAACTGCAAACTAATACCGTGGCAAACTTGGGCCATAAACATCGAAATGCAAACGTCCCTAAGTACACACTCTTCCCCCCTCTCACTCGCAGAGTTTCTCTTGCTCTACCTCCTTTCTTTCTCACACACGTTTATCATGCTCTCTCTCTCTCTCGAGCATACACAGTCCTTCACTGTCTCTCTGACAGATACACTGAGTGTACAAAACATTAACAACACCTTCCTGATATTGAGTTGGGTCATGGACTTTACAAGGTGTCGAAAGCGTTCCACATAGATGCTGGCCCATGTTGTCGCCAATGCTTCCCACAGTTATGTGAAGTTGGCTGGATATCCTTTGGGTGGTGGACCATTCTTGATACACACGTGAAACTGTTGAGTGTGAAAAACACAGCAGCTTTGCAGTTCTTGACACAAACCGGTGCGCCTGGCACCGGGTGGGTATCATTTGTGGAACGTTCCAACAGGAATCTGTTCCAACAACTGCGTAAAGTACAAGGTTGCCAACTAACAACACATACAAAGTAGCATGATCAATTCAACTAGTTGACGAATAGGCATCAACTCACCACGTAGCTTATTCTTAATGTTTGACCATAGGCCACCAGAGTGAGGACAGACATTTCCCTGAATAAACATGGTGAGTGAAAAACCTAATTAAATAGCCCACTCCCTACCTGGTATCTGCCGCTATACAATTTTGTATGCGTTGTTTGTTGACATCCTTGTTATTTACGAAGTTTTTGGAACAGATTCCTGTTGGAACGTTCCACAAATTATACCCACCCCCTGGCACCTACTACCATACCCCGTTCAAAGGCACTTAAATATTTGTCTCTTACCCATTCACCCTCTGAATAGCAAACATACACAATTCATGTAAATTTCACCTGGATTCATTATGTTTTGTACACTCAGTGTATATCTGGCACACATGTACACACACACTTAACCCCCCACCACCAACACACACACTGACCTGTCGATAGGGTGGATGATGAAGGGAATGGTGGCCATTTTGGCCATGGTGGTCCACTTGCGTACGGAGAGGGGCATGTGCGTGGTTCTTCCTAGGAGGTAGAGAGAGGCTGCACACACACGGTTGATGGTGAAGCATGGGATAGCGACCGAAGCCAGGGCCTGCCATACAAAACGTGTCCACCACCGCTGCAGCTACCTTGGTTCTTCTTCCCTGGGTTGTCACCATGCTCCTACAGAACAGGGATAGACAATTACACAACCGAATGCATTCAACCAAAATGTGTATTCCGCATTTAATCCAACCCCTCGGAATCAGAGAGGTGCAGGGGGCTGCCTTAAATTGACGTCAACGTTGGGGGTTAACTGCCTTGCTCAAGGGCAGAACGGCAGATTTTGCCACTTTGCCGGCTTGGGGATTTGAACCGGCAGCCCTTCGGTTACTGGCCCAACGCTCTTAACTGCTAGTTTACCTGCCGCTCCAAGAGACCGTAAAGCTTTGCTTTTACAAAAAGTCCTTCCTTACCACAGCAGCCTTCTTCCCCTTGTCCAAAGCATCAGCAGAAACATACACGGTGGCAACCGCACGTGTGGCCCATACAGCGCTCACTGGCACCAGGGCACGGAAGGCCTCCCCCACCTCATTGGCATAGCCTGTCAGCACAAGATTACATGCCAGGGTAAGATACGAGTGCAATAAGGCTTTAACTGCCTCACTGTTGTGAGAGGCCTCTACACAAATCATAGCCAACCCTCACCGGAGGAGAGTTGGGGAGGTAAAACATAATGTATTAGAATAATAATTCAAATTTCCCTCTTGGACCTCTGCCATATAAAGGGGGGGTACATTAATATAGACTTTTGTTCAGTGTTCTGCTTATTAGCAGTAACCCCCCTGACACAACTCTTTCCCTAGAATGGGCGGTGACCTTTGGAGCAATATGCACCGTCTGCTCCAACAGGATTGGAATGACTAATAATGCCCTTGGTCTGTCATTAGAACGCAGCTGTTGGCTGCTGCTGAACCTGTACTGCCACCCTGTGGGCAAACATTAGGCTGACGTTAGATCCGTAGGCCTTTTTAATTTAACGGTTATTTAACCAGATAAGTCAATTATGTACACGTTTTTTATTTACAATGATGGCAAGAGGCCTCATGTGAGGATGGGGCTGGAATTAAAAATAAATAAAATAGTAAGACTAAATGGACAACACAGACAGAAGACACATTTTGTACCATGTTGTGTTGCTGCCATGCTATGATGTTGTCTTAGGTCTCTCCTTATTTATTTAATTAGCCAAGTCAGTTAAGAACAAATTGTTATTATTACAATGACAGCCTACCCCAGCCCCGACAACGCTTGGCCAATTGTGCACCGCCCTATGGGACTCCCAATCACAGCGTTTTATAATACAGCCTGCAATCGAACCAGGGTCTGTAGTGACACCTCCCAAGTGCCTTAGACCGCTGCGCCACTTGGGAGCCCGGGATGTGTTGTGGTGTCTCTTGTTGTGATGTCTGTTTTGTCCTATATTTTTATTTTATTTTTTACTTTTGGTAGGATGTCATTGTAAATAAGAATTTGACTTTAACAGACTTGCCTAGTTAAATTAAAATTAAAAAACACTAGCAACAGCAGAACTGCATTATTGGTTAAGGACTTGGAAGTAAGCACCTGCAGTTGTATTCGGCACAAAATACAATTGACATATACGATTTGATTTGAAATACAACAGCAAACAATGCAGAATGTCGTCCCCGCGAATATCTATGGCAAGACATCATTCACCTACGTTTCGTCAAAATCGTGCCAGTCAAACAGATCAAGAAATAATCATATGCCCGTTGTAGCGCCACCGTGTGGTTGATATGAATGTTCTCGCATATGTTGAGTCTTGACAGTGTTTGCAACGTGTACCAAATTGAGTTACAATACAAATATCCTTGACTGATTTATATGCATTTATGTGGCAGACCACACAACTGTGTATTAGGTACTAGTCTGGAAAATATTGCACTGAGAGACCTGTGGTCTGCCAGATAACATGAAAGTTCATACAAATCGGTAATTCGGTGCCAGAAGATCAGCAGTTTAAGTGTTTTCCCTCAAACGAAATTCAAAATGGCGGATATCAGTGCAAGTTTGCCGGGTCGCTATGACAAGACGCACCCAAGTTTCGTCAAAATCGGACCAGTGCCGTCTTGAGATGTGACCATCTTACAAACAAGACAGACTTGTTGGCTATGATTTATGTAGAGGCCTCTCACAATAGTGAGGCAGTTAAAGCCTTATTGCACTCGTATCTTACCCTGGCATGTAATCTTGTGCTGACAGGCTATGCCAATGAGGTGGGGGAGGCCTTCCGTGCCCTGGTGCCAGTGAGCGCTGTATGGGCCACACGTGCGGTTGCCACCGTGTATGTTTCCGCTGATGCTTTGGACAAGGGGAAGAAGGCTGCTGTGGTAAGGAAGGACTTTTTGTAAAAGCAAAGCTTTTATGGTCCCCGATTTAATGGTCGACAGCCACATGGTACATAAAGGCGATGCAAACTGCTGACGTCGTTGATTCTAGTAGTCACTCGAGATGTCTCAACAACCTGTTCATTTGTGTCTTTTGAACAGGTTATACTTGTGATGTACCTGTAGTTACATTAAATGGGATAGGGGCAGACTTTTAAAAATAGCTCATTTTGAGCAAGAATCAGTCAAACATTCGTAAATTCGCTCTGGCTATCTACTCCCAATTTCAGAGCACCTGAGTGTGCAGGGCGCAGAATTGATGAATTTACGAACGCTCAGCCTGAACACCGACTGAATACGGCCGTTGTCGGTAAACATCGGCAAAAAAAGCGTCATTAAATCGTTGCCAGCAGCACGGTCACCAACATTCTGGATAACATGAGAAGAGTCGAAACAGCTCTACTCGGACGACTAAAATGGACACAGATGTTCTCATTTGTGTCTGGAAGTAGCTAGCCAATTAGCGTGGTGCTTGAGTTTACAGTCTAACCAGACACCTAGGTATTTGTAGTTGTCCACATATTCTAAGTCAGAACCGCCCAGAGTAGTGATGCTGTACGGGCGGGCAGGTGCGGCCAGCGATCGGTTGAAGTGTATGCTTTTACTTTTACTTGCATTTGGAGGCCACGGAAGGAGAGTTGTATGGCATTGAAGCTCGTCTGGAGGTTAGTTAACAGTGTCCAAAGAAGGGCCAGAAGTATAGAATGGTGTCGTCTACGTAGAGGTGGATCAGAGAATCACCAGCAGCAAGAGTGACATCATTGATGTATCCAGAGAAGAGAGTTAGCCCGAGAATTGAACCCTGTGGCACCCCATAGAGACTGCCAGAGGTCCGGACAACAGGCCCTCCGATTTCACACACTGAACTCTATCAGAGAAGTTGTTGGTGAACCAGGCGAGGCAGTCCTTTGAGAAACCAAGGCTGTAGAGTCTGGCCAATAAGAATGTGGTGATTGACAGAGTCGAAAGCCTTGGTCAGGTTGATGAATACGGCTGCATGGTATTGTCTCTTATCGATGACGGTTATGATATCGTTTAGGACCTTGAGCGTGGCTGAGATGCACCCATGACCAGCCCTGAAACCAGATTGCATAGCAGAGAAGGTACGGTGGGATTCGAAATGGTCGGTGATCTGTTTGTTAACTTGGCTTTCGAAGACCTTAGATGCAATGCAGAAAACTAGGCTAGGCAAACTGTTCAAAAGTTATGATTCATATTACTGGAGCTACATTTTTGTGGGTCACATTTTGTAATTTCATAAACCATGTCGTGGGCCGTGTTATACTAGCCTTCTAGTGGACCACTAACTATTTGTTGACCTGGTACCTTGTCCAGTCATGTAGCTGGCTACCAACCTAGGCTATGGTTTAAGATGGTTTTGGAAGAAAAGAAAGGAGCTGGATAGCTACTCCAGGAGATGTGCTTCAAAGATAGGATAGGCCTAATCTCCTTCTCTGGTGTTCCTATACTGTTTTGTGCTGGGAGTACCAGTAAATTTGGAACACCAGTGCTAGAACTTGGGAGCACCAGAGCTATAGCCTGGGTACCCCAGTCTGTTTTTTCTAACATTCTAGAACTTGCCACTCCTTGTCATGCCAATGTCATGTTTGGTATCAAAAGGAGTTGGCATGAAAGTATCTCACCAGCTTGAAATCTTGCCAATGGAGCTAGCAAACTGGTTTGTACGTTGTCAAGGAGAGCTGCCACAGCTGCGATCAGTGGACTATTGGTTTGAGCCTGGTAAGGGGACAGGGACCACTGGGACCAGACTACCAGTGCTACCAAAGAAAAATATAATTTAGAGCTCTGCTTGTAGCCTTCTTCTCCTAACACACTGGCAGCACAAAAAAAAACATTCAATGCACACAGCAGCCCTTCGCTATCTTTCTTATCAGGTGAACAGAGTCCAATTCTGCCACTTGAGTTAATCTGTATCTGGAACAGGTTATGGTACTCATTATGCCAGAACAGTAAATTCTGAGCACAAATGACATATTCTGTAACACTGTATCTGTCATTTCCCTTTTTCAACTACCACACAGGCTACTGAATGTGTTTTACAATACACTGATCGACAATTGATTGGTGTTGTAATAACTTTTTAAAGATGCTTCATTTGCTAAACATGAAGCTCTAGTTATAGGCTAGATGTTTATGTGGCTACTTAAGGAGGCTCCAGAGCCGTTTGTGCTTCTGAGATAATAAGCCAATCAAATCAAAGTGCTTTATTCGCACAATCAAACAACCTGCATGAAAACAGCTAAGATAAGATCAAGTCTATGTCCCAGAGCTGCATTCTTGATATCATCTGTCTGTCTGTCTCTGTCTGTCTCTGTCTGTCTCTGCCTGCCTGCCTGCCTGCCTGCCTGCCTGCCTGCGTGCGTATGTGCGTGCGTGCCTTGGTACAGTAAACAGAGTTGTCTACTACTACTAGTACTGCTCCAGCACATCTACAGGATAAAGGTTTCAGATATCCTGCTGTAACACACAACTTCAGCTCAGCAAAGGGGGGAGAGTGTGAGTGACAGAGAGAGAGAAAGACACAGTTTTATTAGAATGACGACGGAAGCGATGGATGCCGTTTTACAGGTCCTAACCAATTGTGCTGTTTATGCGTGTTTTTTTGCATTGTTTGTAACTTATTTTATACATAAAGTTTCTATGAAAATAAAGAGAGTCAAACACTCCAATAAATTACTGGGAGTTTATATATGGAGTGTGAGACTCTATTTTTATAGTTTAGAATGTATTTGCCATTAGTCAGCACCTCCACACAAAATAATTGTTCTGGGAGTGAGCCAGCTCATGTTTTTTTATTGTACATAATGTTTCTGCCCCCATCTCTTGTTACCTAAAATAGCTTCTGGTTATCAGAACAGTGATTACTCACTTCAAACTGGATGAAGATTTTTTCTTTGACGACGTGAAAGATTTACTCCAGGTATCCGACCAGGCCCAAATCCCCATCATTCGCACGAAGAGTTGACGCTGATATAGGGGACTCAGGTCGTGGTGCCTTGTGAGAATTTGTTGGCGAGTGGGTAACCCGCCTCAACCATCCGTACTATTTGTCAACATGCAATCATTGGAAAATATACTAGATGAGCTCCGTTCAAGGCTATCTTAACAACGGGAGATTAAAAACGGTAATATTTTATGTTTCACAGAGTCGTGGGTGAACGACGACATGGATAAAATACAGTTGGCTGGTTTATCCGTGCATCAGCAAGACATAACAGCTGCCTCCGATCAGACAAGGGGTGGCGGATCTGTCTATATGTCAATAACAGCTGGTGCGCAAAATCAAATATGAAGGAAGTCTCAAGGTTTTGCTCACTTAGAACCTGTTATGGCTAGACGTTCCGCTAGCGGCACACCTCGACAACATCTGGTGAAATTGCAGTGCGCGAAATTCAAATGACAGAAATAGTAATATTTAACATTTATGAAAATACAAGTGTCATACATCAAAATAAAGCTTAAATTCTTGTTAATCCAGCCGCTGTGTCAGATTTCAAAAAGGCTTTACGGCGAAAGCACACCATGCGATTATCTGAGGACAACGGCCTGCACACAAAAGCATGAAAAACATTTTTCAACCAGGCAGGTGCGCCACGAAAGTCAGAAATAGCGATAAAATAAATGCCTTACCTTTGAAGATCTTCTTCTGTTGGCACTCCAAAATGTCCCAGATACATCACAATGGTCCTTTTGTTTGATAATGGCCTTCTTTATGTCCCCAAAAACTCAGTTTAGCTGGCGCCCTTCATTCAGTAATCCACCGGTTTCCCTCCTTCAAAATGCATACAAAAATAATAAACTTTTCCAAACAAGTCAAACAACATTTATAATAAAATCTCAGGTACCTAATACGTAAATAAATGATACAATTTAAGACGGAGAATCGTTATTGTCTTTACCGGAGATAAACAAAGAATGCAGCCAAAATGGGAGCCACATAGAAAAACTACAAATTCTAGCTCATTTTTCCAAAAACAAGCCTGAAACTCTTTCTAAAGACTGTTGACATCTCGTGGAAGCCTTAGGAACTGAAATCTGGGAGGATTTCACCTCATAATAAACATGACAGCCATTGGAAATAGTGATAGACTGATTTTTTCCCCCGATGGTTTGTCCTCGGGGTTTCGCCTACCATATTAGTTCTGTTATACTCACACATTATTTTAACAGGTTTAGAAAATTTAGAGTGTTTTCCATCCAAATGTACCAATTATATGCATATCCTAGCTTCTGGGCCTGAGTAACAGGCAGTTTACTTTGGGCACGCTTTTCATCCGGACATTAAAATACTGCCCCATAGCCCAAAGAGGATAAGTAAGAGCTGTGAACACCATGAACGACCTCGATAAGCCCCCAGAACACTAAATAAGAAATTAAAATAAACGCAGAACACTAAATAAGAAATTTAAATAAACCCAGAATACTAAATAAGAAATTAAACATGTGTACTGTGTTCCTCGTGTCAAGAACACAATGACAAAACCATCAAAGATATTCTTTGGGATGCCCCTGATTGTTTTAATGGAGTGCGGATATGAGTGACGGCCATATGGGTTACATTTTCCAACCGGACGATTCAACAGTGAAGATTTTCACAAACAGCGGCCACAGCAGCCTTTTTCAAATAAAAGCAGGGAGTTTTTCTCCTGCGTTGCGGATGAGAGAATGGCTTAAGATACGTCTTGCGCTATGCCAGATCAAACAGGCCCTGAGTGGGACAACTCTGCCGGGGTACGCACTGGAAGAGGAAGTCTGGGCGAGATTATTGGAAAGCCATTGGAATCTCTTCAGTGGTGTATAGTCCCGACTCCAAAGTGGCAATTTTAGGTTGTGCCGAATTCAATAGTTCCAATGCAAACAAATCAGTTAGTTCGTATGTATTTTCAAAAGCCTGCACGGAGGTCAACTATATTGTGCCTGTCTTTAGCTTTAGGTGGAGGGATTATCATACATTCCTTAACATGATGAAACAACTTGTCAAGTGTCTAGGTGATGCAGGTAAGGAGGAGTCAGGCGCAGGACACAGAGATGAGTAATATTCGTAACTTTACTCAAACACAAAACAAAATATTCCAAGAAGGAGAAAAATATTCCAGCTCACAAAGTCAAGACAACGAAATATGAACAAACACGCACAAAACCATGGGGGAACCAGAGGGTTAAATAGGGAACAATAATTATGGAATGGAAACCAGGGAACAATAATTATGGAATGGAAACCAGCAAACAAGAAAATGCTCATCCATAGGGGGCACTCCTAGTGACCGAGGACTTTAATGCAGGGAAACTTAAATCCTTTTGACCTAATTTCTAACAGCATGTTACATGTGCAACAAGAGGGAGGAAAACACTCTAGACCACCTTTACTCCACACAGAGACGCGTACAAAGCTCTCCCTCGCCTTCCTTTTGGCAAATCTGACCATAATTTGAATCTTCCTGATTCTCGCTTACAAGCTAAAACTAAAGCAGGAAGTACCAGTGACTTGCTTAATACGGAACTTTTGCTAGCACAGACTGTAATATGTTTCGGGACTCATCCGATGGCATCAGACACCGGCTTAATCAATAAGTGCATTGATGACGTTGTCCCCACAGTGACCGTACATACGTACATACTCCAATCCCTCTATGCCCTCAGGTGAACCATCGACAACACAATGGTGGTAGGGCTGATCACCGACAATGATGAGACAGCATATAGGGAGGAGGTCAGAGACCCGACAGTGTGGTGCCAGGACAACAACCTCTCCCTCAACGTGATCAAGACAAAGGAGATGATCATGGAAAAGGATGGCTGACCCCATCCCCATTCTCATCAACGGGGCTGTAGTGGAGTCGGTTGAGAGCTTCAATTTCCTTGGTCTCCACATCACTATCATGGTTCAAACCCACCAAGACAGTCGTGAAGAGGGAATGACAATGCCTATTCCCCCTCAGAAGACTGAAAACATTTGGCATGGGTCCTCAGATCCTCAAAAAGTTCTATAGCTGCACCATTGAGAGTATCCTGACTGGTTGCATCACCGCCTGGTATGGCAACTGCTCTGCCTCCAACTGATCTGCCTCCAACCGCAAGGCGCTACAAAGGGTCATGCGTACGGCCCAGTACATCCCTGAGGCCAAGCGTCCAGCCACCCAGGACCTATACCAGGCAGTGTCTGAGGAAAGCCCTAAAAATTGCCAAAGACTCCAGCCACCCTAGTCATAGACTGTTCTCTTTGCTACTGCATGGCAAGCGGTACTGGAGTGCCAGGTCACAGCTTCTACCCCCAAGCCATAAGACTGCCGAACAACTAATCAAATGGCTACCTAAACTATTTGCAGTGACCCCCCTTTATTTTTACACTGCCGTTACAGGCAATTTATTATCTATGCATAATCACTTTACTCCTACCTACATGTACGTATTACCTCCACTAACCTGCACATTGACTCGGCACCGGTACCCACTTTATATAGCCACGTTATTGTTATTTTACTGTTGATCTTTTATTTTTACTTTCGTTTATTTAGCAAATATTTTTCTTAACTCTTGTTTTTCTCAACTGCATTGTTGGTTACGGGTTTGAAATGTAAGCATTTCACAGTAAGGTCTACTGCACCTGTTGTATTTGTCGCATGTGACAAAACATTTGATTTGAAGACAGGGAGAGGGCAAGGAGAGAAGCGGTTGGAGACAGGTATATGAGAATGAGAGAGAAAGACAGAAGGCTGTGCATGCAGGCCGAAACAGTCACCGATCTGCAGCTGGCCCTGGCATTTACTTTAGTAACACAGTACATTTCGATGTCACCCCAGGCCAATAAGAACCATGCAGAAAATGTCAATGCATTGCAAACACCAGACAAATGTACTCTCTGCCAGTGTCAATGGCTAGTTTTATTGATCCCATAATGTAGTAGGCCCATTTAGCTTGAAATAAATCTTATGAGGAGAAGGAAAGAAGTCATCGCTAATACCTGTACACTTTCAGGTCATGATGTTGTAGAACTAAAGACAGAGTCAGAACAGCTGAGCACAAACATTCAGTCCAGACCGCTCGCGTGTGTGCCCGCCATGGCCCCATGTTGATTTTGTCCTCCCACACCATACGAGATAAGGACAAGCAGGTTGAAATATCAAAACGAACTCTGAACCAACTATATTAATTTGGGGACATGTCAGAAAAGGCATTAAACACATCTGGCAATCATATCTCTGACATATCTCTGACACAAGAGTTCAACAGAGTAAAGAACACAAACTGGAAGTGCAGTCTTTGTTGTTGAATATGTATGCTATACCCCATCCACCCTGAAGAGGCTCTGAAATGTACATCAACCAGGGATAAAGAGAAAGTTAAGTGTCTGACATGTTGAAAAAGATTAAAGGTCTACAATTTCAGGTTAATTTGTCAATGTCAATATTACATTTTTATTTACTTGCCACCATTACTGTGGTTACATGTTCAGTATATGTATTGACCAGCAAACCCACTGCAGCCTACTTCACTAGCTCACTCTCCATCCCTGCTTTGGACAATTAATAGCATGTCTCTCATACTTTGCCCTTTTCCTTTATGGTTGATATTAACGACTAAATGAGATATTATCTGTCTCTCTCCTATTGTGTAACACTGTTAAATACTGTGGGGAAAAATTATGGAAAATAAGTACTTAGAACTACCAATTATTATAGATAAATATTAAAGAAAAGTGTAAACCCAACACTGGACCGAACCCCCTAATTGTCAAACTACTATTAATGTACAACAATATAGAAGAGACATAACTAGAGGTTATGCAATATGGGTGTATATCCACTGCACGCTTCTTAGGTGTGTAATTGACATGACCAAGGAGCTATTGAAATTTAAAACTATGAAAAATGTACGTTACACCGCGTGATTTTACAGTACACAAACAACCGTACTTTGTGCAATATAGAAGGGTACATTCTGCACCATGTTTGAAGTCAGAAGGTCACATGATCAACGAGCTATTGAAATTTAAAATTTTGAAAAATGTAATGTAAAAACGTGTGAGATGAAAATGGACAAACTAAAGGGTGTGAAATATAGAAGGGTAGTCAGTGGACATTCTGGACCTTGTTTGAGTCAAGGAGGTCACATGAGCTGCTGAAATTCAAATGTAAAAAAAGTTTGTAATTTGTTTACGCTCCGTACCTAATTCAACTAGGAATACAAAATGATGCTCACATTTCCACATGTTTATTAGCTTTGGAAAGCGAATTAATGTCCAAATCGTGAAAATAAGACCTGTGTAATGTTGTTCGCAATTTTTCCAACATAATGACACTTATTTGTAGTCTGTGGCTCAAGTGGTTTGAAAGCGCATATATCCGTCGAATATCCAACTTGAAACTGTCTTTACCTCGGTGCCTAGGAATGAAGACAAAAGTACTGGTGCAGATGTTATGGGCGTTTCATTTTTTTGTCAATAATGAGTCACGTAACAAGTACCTTGGAATTTAATCCAATCCCACTAAGCTAGCTAGCTAGTTGTAGCTGTTTGAAATAACTAGCTATTTCACTACGGTACTATTTGATGATTTTGCCAAGTTTATAATTGGTCTAATGCAACAATAACAAAGCAATACCATGTATAGTACAGGGGAGCTAATTATAACTGAATCAAATTCATACTAGACCAACTGGCTAGCTAGCAATCTTACTGGCAGCAATATCCTTGCCTGTGAAGCCCTTTTTGTGCAAAGCAATGATGACGGCACGTGTTCCTTGCAGGTAACCATGGTTGACAGAGGAAGAACAATGATTCCAAGCACCACCCTCCTTTTGAAGCTCCCAGTTTGTTATTCAAACTCAACCAGCATGACAGAGGGATCTCCAGCCTTGCCCTCATCAACACTCACATCTGTGGTAACGAGAGAATCACTGACATGATGTCAAGAAGGGCAGCAAAGAAGCCACTTCTCTCCAGGAAAACATCAGGGACAGACTAATATTCTGCAAAAGGTACAGGGATTGGACTGCTGAGGACTGGGGTAAAGTAATTTTCTCTGGTGAATCCCCTTTCCGATTGTTTGGGGCATCCGTAAAAAAGCTTGTCCGGAGAAGACAAGGTGAGCGCTACCATCAGTCCTGTGTCATGCCAATAGTAAAGCATCCTGAGACCATTCATGTGTGGGGTTGCTTCTCAGCCAAGGGAGTGGGCTCACTCACAATTTTGCCTAAGAACACAGCCATGAATAAAGAACGGTACCAACACATCCTCTGAGAGCAACTTCTCCCAACCATCCTGGAACAGTTTGGTGATGAACAATGCCTTTTCCAGCATGATGGAGCACCTTGCCATGAGGCAAAAGTGATAACTTAGTGGCTCGGGGAACAAAACATTGATATTTTGGGTCCATGGCCAGGAAACTCCCCAGACCTTAATCCCATTGAGAACTTGTGGTCAATCCTCAAGAGGCGGGTGGACAAACAAAACCCCACAAATTCTGACAAACTCCAAGCATTGATTATGCAAGAATAGGCTGCCATCAGTCAGGATGTGGCCCAGAAGTTAATTGACAGAATGCCATGGTGGATTGCAGAAGTCTTGAAAAAGAAGGGTCAACACTGTAAATATTGACTCTTTGAAATCAACTTCATGTAATTGTCAATAAAAGCCTTTGACACTTTTGAAATGCTTGTAATTATACTTCAGTATTCCATAGTAACATCTGACAAAAATATCTAAAGACACTGAAGCAGCAGACTGTGAAAATTAATATTTGTGTCATTCTCAAAACTTTTGGCCATGACTGTAGATGGACAGTCCCACAACTAGCAGTTGTGCGAATCAAGTCTTGCATTGCGACACACTGAGGGAGTATCTAAAACTGTAGGGTGCTATTCAGAAAAGTGAAAAAAGCATACTGTAGTCTATTTGTCTGACTTCAAATGTACTGGTACATTATTAGGACTATTATCATGAGATTCGACCACTATAAACTCACAAATATAATGTTTCACAGAAGGATAAAGTCCAAGTCCCGTGACAAAAGTAAAGAATTTATAGATAGTCCCTGATGATAATTGACGTCATACACCGACAGTTAGTGTTCTTTTAAACATAATCTTAACCACACTACTAACCTTATGCCTAACCCTAACCTTAAATTAAGACCAAAAAGTGAATCTTTGTTTTCATGAGGTTTTAACATATAGCCAA
Organism: Oncorhynchus keta; assembly: GCF_023373465.1. Lineage (NCBI taxonomy): Eukaryota > Metazoa > Chordata > Actinopteri > Salmoniformes > Salmonidae > Oncorhynchus > Oncorhynchus keta. The sequence goes on from NC_068426.1 coordinate 27,289,396, forward strand.
TTTTGACTTTGTGGCTGTTTGTAACTAGTGACAACCAAGATTAACGCATAATTGAAATTGGGATTTAGCGGAATATATCGGTCACACCGTTCATATAGGCTACCTCAATGGATCACACTGTAGCAGAGGTACTGGATCGCCTCTTCCTTTCTGACTGTAGCATCATAAATAGGCATCATACATAGACCGAGATATCGATCTGATTTAGCCAATCTCTGCATGTTTCTATTGACAGTATCAGAGGAAGGTTTGAAAAATTGCCAAAGACTCCAGCCACCCAAGTCATGGACTGTTCACACAACTACCGTCTGGTAAATGGTATCGGAGCAATGGCTCTCGGCTCAGAGACAGCTTCTACCCCCAAGCCATAAAACTGCTAAATAGCCAGACTGCTAAATAGTCAGCATTATTATTAAACAGGTGCACCTTGTGCTGGGGGCAATAAGAGGCCACTCTAAAATGTACAGTTTTGTCACACAACATAATGCCACAGATGTCTCAGGTTTTGAGGGAGCATGTAATTGGCATGCTTACTGCAGGAATGTCTACCAGAGCTGATGCCAGATCATTTAATGTTCATTTCTCTGCCATAAGCCGCCTCCGACTTCGTTTTAGAGAATTTGGCAGTATGTCCAACCGGCCTCACAACAGCAGACCATGTGTAAACACGCCAGCCCAGGACCGCCACATCTGGCTTCTTCACCTGCGGAATGGTCTGTGGGTTAAACTGTGGGTTTACACAACCAAACATTTTCGGCACAAACTGTTTTTCCGATGGTAATTTGAATGCACAGAGATACGATCTGTCGCCATCCCCTCATGTTTCAGCGTGATAATGCACGGCCCCATGTCGCAAGGATCTGTGCACAATTCCTGGAAGCTAAAAATGTCCCAGTTTTTCCATGGCCTGCATACTCACCGGACATGTCACCCATTGAGCCCGTTTGAGATGCTCTGGAGCGACATGTATGACAGTGAGTTCCAGTTCCTGCCAATATCCAGCAACTTCACACAGCCATTGAAGAGGAGTCAGACAACATTCCATAGGCCACAATCAACAGCCTGATCAACTCTATGCAAAGGAGATGTGTCGCACAACATGAGGCAAATGGTGGTCACACCAGATACTGACTGTTTTTCTTATCCATGCCCTACTTCTTTTTAAGGTATATGTGACAACAGATGCATATCTGTAATCCCAGTAATGTGAATTACATAGATTTTTGGCCTAATGAATGTATTTCAAATGACTGATTTCCTTATGAACTGTAACTCAGTAAAATCTTTGTTTTTGTTCAGTGTACAAACTATATACACACTTACTCACACACTACATTGACACTCCCACACAAAACCCATACACTATATACACAAACACATTGACTGACACAACACATATTACACATATACACATTACATACGTACATTCACATACACTTTTGCACTCATCATTTACTGCTGCTGCTCTGTTTATTTTACTCTAATGATCATCTATCACAATGTCACTTTACCCTGCCTTCATGTACATACTGTATCTAAACTCTTAGAAAAAAAGTGTTATCTAAAACCTAAAAGGGTTCTTTGGCTGTCCCCATAGGGTAACCCTGCTTTGGGTTCCATGTAGAACCGTATCCACAGAGGTTCTTTGGCTGTCCCCAAAAAGTGTTATCCTATGGACAGCCGAATAAACCATTTGGAACCATTTTTTTCTTAAGAGTGTACCTCAAAATACCTTGTACCTCTCTATACATTGATCTGATACTGGTACTCCCTGTATATAGCGCCATTCTTGAGTATTTAATTGTATTCCTCATGTTAGTTATTAAATATATATGTATGTTTATTGTTTTACTCTGTATCGTTTGGAATGGTTCGTAAGCAAGCATTGCACTGTAAAGTCTACACCAATTGTATTCGCCGCATGTGATAAATAAAAATGTATTTGATTTGGAAAGTGGAAAGTGATTGACTGCCGAGTGAACAAATAACAAGACGCAATGCGGCCCTACAAACCAATCACAAGCCATAGGGCGTTTTATGGTTGAATGGGAGGAGTCGTAATCTAAAATGGCCGCCGCCACTAACAACAACTGCCAGATATTGAATATTCTCTCCGATATTTTTCTTCGTCAGACCATGACTCAAAAAACATATTGGACGTTTGTGATTATTCTTATTACAACTTGTCGATCTTTTGCCGACGATGATAATCATGAAATGGAAGAGTTTCTGAAAAGGGAGCATTCATTGTCAAAACCCTATCAAGGTAACGTTTGCGCCATTGTATCACCCTTTATTATAGTATAATGTGAGAACGCTGAAATTAATGCTGTATATTAGACATTGCAACAATGTTATACTGACTGTGGAGTGTTGATGCTCGTAAGATCGTTTTTTTGCTCCCACTACATCAAGGCTCTACGCTATGTACAACTTGTTTTATATAATATGACAACTGTCCCTCGGTCTTTTCTGCTCTGTGTGTTACAAATAACGTGTGCTTAGGTGTGGGGTCGTCCAGCTCCTCCCATTGGGAATTGATGGGCGATGCCATGGTAACCACAGAGCAGGTGCGCCTCACAACAGACATGCAGAGCAAGCAGGGGGCAGTGTGGAGCCGCATTGTGAGTACAGAACATTGCACACTGTTAAGTCTACATCACTGATACTGATTCTCTCTATCAGAGGAGGCTGGTGGGGGGAGCTATAGGAGGATGGGCTCATTGTAATGGCATTAATGGAATGGAGTGTAACATGGTTTCCATATGTTTGATACCGTTCCATTGATGCCATTCCTCCCACCAGCCTCCACTGCTCTCTATGCATGTCACATTTTGCACGGCTTTGCCAAAATGGTCATATCTATGTATGTTTGTGTGGCCAGCCCTGTCACCTAAGGGACTGGGAGTTACAAGTGCACTTTAAGATTCATGGCCAAGGCAAGAAGAATCTGAATGGGGATGGACTGGCAATTTGGTACACCAAGGAGCGCATGCAGAAAGGTACTGTCCCACAATGTAGTTGCAAAAGAAATACCAGAGTGTAGGTACAATGCATTGCAACTGTATAAATGCATTTCTGTCATTGTGTAGGTCCTGTGTTTGGGAATCAGGACCTTTTCACAGGGCTGGGTGTATTTGTGGACACGTACCCCAATGAGGAAAAACACCTTGAGGTACAGTATGTGCATATACCTGTCAACCTCTTCTATGTGTTTCTGTGGAGGGAAGGAGTAGCTACAATACTGTTATATGCTATGTCACCAATTATAGGACTTTATCTCAACCACTTCCATTTTATTTTATTGTACTGTCTGGCAGCAGTGTTTGTGTCATATCCTGTCAAATCTGGGTCAACATGTCCTGATCTTCCTGTGCTCTGAGAGGGGCCTTAGCTAACTGACAACTAACACCTCCCACCTCAAAACAGACCGTAGTCATACAAGCAAGCCAATACAGTGGAATATTTATGAGGTTTTGTTGGGAGTGCTTGTTTTGGGCAGGGCTCACATACCTGTGTAATGGTGTTGTGTTGTGCTTCTCTGTTTTGTGCATCCCTACGGAGACAGGCACAGAAGACGAGGTACACCACACGCACACAGGTACCCCATGTTTGGACCACCCATACCAAATGTCCCCCATACCCCTCTCCTTAGCTACTCTCATCAACCCCCTAATGAACATGCTGCCCCACGTTCTTGTTGTTTACTACCTATTAACAATTGGTTGCACCTTGAATAAAAATGTGCATTTGGATGAGTAGGGGATTAGGTAGAGAATGAGGTCACTCAAGCAACTATTAGCAGCAGTATTGTACTGTTGTGGATGCTGCATCTTTTACCTGTTGTTCTGATTCTATCTCTCACTATTCGGTACCCTGCTTTCTTTTTTCACACCTTCCACCAGAGGATCTTCCCCTTTGTGTTGGCCATGGTGGGGAACGGAAGCATTAGTTACGACCACGAACGAGACGGGCGTCCCACTGAGCTGGGCGGCTGCAACGCCATGGTGCGCAACCTCAACCACGACACCTTCATCTTCATCAGATATGTCCGTCGCAGGCTCACGGTGAGAGCAGGCACACACACACATATACATTTGAACGACTCTACGATGTTATCAATATCCAAGTTATTGTGTATTAACTTAATAATAATGTAATGCCTCATTTCATCCAATATGCATATTGGGTCACTTCTGTACAAACAGAAATCTGTTGTGTTGAAGTGAATTGTTTCATTCACACCCGTTAACTCAACTTTGCAAGAGAATGTCAGAGATGCTTTGACTGTGTTAGGTAGTGCCTGGGCATACTCTGTTCAGCTAGCTCTCACAGTCTCACGTCAGAATTAGATGTTCATCCATGTTTCTCAAAATGTAAAGTTTCGAAGTTGTTCCAAATGTCACATTTCAAAGTGTTTAAGGTTAAGTTTAGGCATTAACTAACATTTGAGGTTAGGGTTAACTTTGGGCATTAAGTCCGAATGGTTAAGGTTTGGGATAGGCTTTAAAAAATAAATAAAAAAATGTTATATTGCTGGATTCGAACATACAACCTTTGGCACCAGAGGCAGATGCTTACTGGCTTGCTGTATTGGCTTGCTTGTATGACATTCCTGTCCACAGCACCCTAGCAAAACCAAAACCTACACTGTACTTGAACCTAGTGGTCGGTTTCCACGTCATCTCCCGGCGTCCTCAGACATAGATGGATGTCGAATACTGACTTGTGTCACGGGTGACCTGGCTGACCCTGTTAACCATACTCCTAATCTCTATTTCTACTAGATTATGATTGACATTGATGGGCAGCATGAATGGAGGGACTGCCTGGACATACCGGGGGTACGGCTGCCCCAGGGCTACTACTTTGGAGCCTCGGCCGTCACTGGAGATCTCTCTGGTAGTACTCCCCTCTACTGTGTTTTACATAGTAGCGTGAATGAAATCAGCTGTTTTATTGCCATGAATTAGCGCCTAGTTTTCATTTACTTCATCTACTTGGTGTTTCATTGAGGTCTCTAATTTCAAGTGAGATATGACCATCCCAGATTATCACTAATTTATTTTGATATGCCCAGAATAAAATTAATGTGGCACGTAAGTCAAATTGAGGGCATGTGGTCTAATAGGGAACTAAGAGATTGCATTTTGGTCCATTTGAATGTGTTCTTGGTGCAGTTTTCGTTGAATGACTGAAACGGTCTGTTCCACAGACAATCATGATGTGGTCTCCCTGAAACTGTACCAGCTGACTGTGTTACGCAGTGAGACAGAGGAAAAGGAGGAGGAAGATGAGATCTCTCTACCCAGTGTAGATAACATGGACCTACTAAAGAGTAAGGCTCACTACCTCTCACAAACATACACTTCATTGGCGTTACTCTACTCAAATAACAGTTATTCTTGATAAAAAGCTCAAATATATATATATATATATATATATATATATACAATCAAATTATGTTCTAGTATTAGGGCTCTTTAACCAACTCAGTGGCATGTAGAGTCTGCCCTGGGACTGGCAGAAGTTTGGGGATTCGATCCCTGTTCATACCAAAAAGACACTAAAAATGGGACCTGATGCCTTTCTGCTTGTCACTCAGCATTAAAGAGATGGATTGGGGGTAAGGCCATGTGATACACTACCTTCCTGTCCAGGGGGTGTACTTGTACATCAAGCTGCCTCATGCTACAGAAACAGGAGATACTGCCCCTATGGGCTGTTCTGGCTCAGACAAGGCGTACTTGTCTAAGGCCTACTTATTATGGCTCCTTGTCACTATTTTTCACTTTCTATCCATACTAACATCTCTATCTCTCTGTGTCAGTGGGTGAGAATGAAGAAGGGTGGAGTAGTATTGCTATGTTCTTCACCATCCTCTTCTCCATGCTGGGCTGTTTCCTGCTCATCGTGGTCGGCCTCATCGTCTACAGCCACTGGAACGAGAACAGACGCAAACGCTTCTACTGAGACGGAGAGAGGGGGAAAAAGAGCGGGAGGGAGGCCTCCCATCATAACCACTACTGTAGTCTGACGACAACTGCACTGAGACACTGAAATGACTGGCAAGATGGAGACAATGTAACTGACCTCCTAATGTAGACCAATATGCTTGATGGACAGAGGTACCATTGGGACAACACTAGTGAATCCTGGGAAAGACTGAGCAGCGGTGAATGCATTTCAACTACAGTAGCCAACCACACTGACCCCTGCCATGAGTAGACATACAGAAAGTTTGTCTGTCCCCACCCCTACTCTCACCAACCAGGCCTTACTCTACACAAATATAGAGAGCATATTATTATTATTATTATTATGTGCTTACTGTGTGAAAATGACCTCCGTGTTGTCAGACAGTGCCATTGATGGTTAATAGTTTGGTTGTCTTTTTAAGGGTCTGGGGAGATGGATTTATACTCAGTTTTAGGGTTTTGAATGTCAGAGACAAAGTAACCGATGTGTTCTAACTCCACATGACCAGGTCCCATCAGCGCTTGATCCGTCACACCAAAGATGTTTTCAATGGCCTATCTGGCAATTGATCCGTCGCTTTTCTGCTTCGCTCTAGAAACAGCATCATGTCATATTTGCCTCTATGGTGCTTGCAATCAATGTAAGTCTTTGTGCATTTCAATTGATTCAGACGGTTTCAATGAATTCTCATACTCAATTTTATTAGTTTGAAAAATGTATGGTTGCAGAGAATAGGCTTTTGTTGTCAAACTGAATCTACAGTAGAATGCATGAAGGTGCTAGACTAGTCATTCTTTTACCACTATTTATGTTAAGATTGATTAGGTCGTTTTTCTTTTCTGTATATGAAATGAAAAGGTGACCAATCCCTCTCCTTTTGGTTGCATTCATTTATTTGAGTTGCCTGATCTTACAGTATCCAGACTTAACTTCAAGTTAGGGTGTGCCCCTTTTGCTTTTCTGCACCCACCCAAACTGTTTTGGTTTTGTGGCATATTACCAGAGCGCCCTAGACAGTGGTTTCGATCCGAAACCAATGTGTACTTTACTGTTTTTCCCCACACCTGACCTCAGAATTTTAACCATTAAAATGTCAAAAGGAATTTCAATAAATGATAGCAGTGGTTCCAAACCAGGAGTTCTAGGACCCCTAGGGGGTACTTAACTCATGAGACCATAGGCCTACTGGTAAAATGCACAAGGGGGTACTCCGGGCAGAACCAAATTCAGTTGGTGGTACAGTAACTGAGAAAGGTTGGGAACATTGAATTATTAGCGTCCCTCTGAAAGGGATAGTTTGGAAATGGGATACTGCAGATACAATCCATTTTAATTCCACGTTCTGAGAAAAACAAGACAATCCACTGCGCCTCACACTGCATCTAAACTGTGTCTCATCTCCTCATGAGCAGTGTTTGAAGACAGTGCATTGCACATGCTGCCTTTTCCCCACTGTATGACAGCCTTTTACTCCTGTTAAGCCACTCGGCCTGTGTCTCCTCTTTCCACAATATGTCAAATACAGGAGCTTGTTTACTATATTGATGGTAAACTCATTTTTCTTGCCATTACCCTTAGTGATGTCGTTTCCTTACTCGTCAGCTCAGGATATGGGAAAGTAGGTCATTAAGATGTACCATAGATACAAACGAGTCCCATCATATCTTTGGCCTAGTTTCAACCAAATGGGTGTCAAAGTAGGAATGATAGCAGGTAATGTTGTATTACCGTCACTGAAGGTTGAAGGAAATATTCAACTCAAGTCACACGATTGTATATCATGAAACCACACATGGTTAAATTTGTGTTCTGCACTAATATTATACTTGGAAGTCTTGCCCCCATCCTTTTAGGCATATCTGGCAATGTGAGACTACTACATGTGACTTTGTCCGTAAAGAAGAGCATGTTAAAGGATGTCTTGGGCACTCCTCCTCCGCGTGCCTCAGGCACCATCTCACTGCCTTCTGATGCTCCTCGAGCAATAGCTCAACTGGTTCAGATGCCTGGGTGGGGAACCGCTTACTGTGGAGTACGTTATGCTCTCAGGTAGTCTTATCAAAACGCCAACACTATAGGCTTGAGAAACAACAGCAAACTAGACAGTTCAAAGCAAAAACAACAGTACAACTTCAGTTGAGTGCCAAGGTTTGTTTTATTATAAAAAAATAAAATACAAATGACCCCTAGAGTACATAGCAGACCCCCACTAAACGAAAGCATTCAAATGTACCACACATTGCAGTGCATTCCCCTATTTGTTTGTCTTGTTCTAGGTGATAATGAAAGGGGTATGCGCTTCTGGACAACCGCTTCATTTTCAAGCCGAGGGTATTTGTGCTGTTTTGGAAAAGTCTTCCCACGCGAATCAACATCCGCTTGACATTATCCAACTATGGTAGTGGGAGATATGCAAGAAACATCTGGGTTACAGGTGGGTAACAGAGCATTCTTGATTATGGGGAGAGTACATTGTTGCCTTAGTGTTGTATAATTCAAGTGCAACCCACCCCTAAGTGAGACCATGTGAAAATAAAAACATCTTCTGGGCTAGCTGAGGTGTCGTCACTGCCATCTAGCATTGGGTTATATTGACTTCCATACTTTATACAGGTCGCTATCTATATCAAAAGGTTGGGCAATTGAGGAGAAAAAAGGCAAGACCTTATTACTATTTAGTCATTGAAAATGCCTCAAATACTAAAAACAGACAGACGTGCTGCGGTTTACAAAGACACCCAATGCGCCATGACAGGGCAACACACAAGGGATGGACCAGTGGCAAAAGTACCCACAGAGCAAACAGAATAAATGTTAGTCTGAGGAAAGATTAAAATGGCATTAATCCCACAAAAAGCATTCAAAACACTACTTTAACCACCAAAACAGATGTACACCCCCCCATAATAATGAAAGCAAGAGTAATATACTTAACAAATTAGAATGAGAGCAAAACATTCTATCCACTGTCACTAAAGATGAACAGAAAGGTGAAGAATTTACTAGAATGGCTTCATCTTTTCTCCCCTCCCCACACACCAAGAGGTAACATGAAGATACACATTTACTTTTAAAGCATACACACAAATGACATAGTAGCCAGATTAACCATGAATTTGTATATATATATATATTTATTTTGTATTTTTTTTTTTTTTAACAAAGACATTACACATACCAACTGAAGTGCAGTGTGACAGAAATATTGCTTGTACTGGCAACTACAGACAGGAGTTATTGCAGCATACATCAGTGGGTTTATGTTTTTGCATAGCCTAGTCAGGTACAGTATATTACAGAGGCGTGTGTCGCTGAAATGAAGAGGAACACTTCGGGTGAAAGGAGGATAATATTCTACAATGACAGAGCTTTGGCCTAGTGAGCAAGGTAAATTAAACTTGAGCTGACAACTGATGGCACTGGTGCCAATAGCAGACTTCTGATCAGTGTCAATTACAGATTTCCGTAAAAAAACAGCATGTTTGCTATTCATGACAATAGGACAGTATGCATATGGAAGTGAGACGCCACATGTGGGTTTGAGTACAGTAATTGTTTGGTACTGGCAAACAATCTCAAAATATAAATTGTGCACTGTGCCTGCAGTACATGCGTGGGCAAGAACCCTGCCTCAAAAAATACCAACATCGGTGAGGGTTGCCACGCACTCTCTGTGACCATGTTTGGGCCCCCTTGAGGGGGAGGGGTTCCTCGTGATTCAGAGGTTTAAGCAACGAGCCATGACTCAAGCCACCCCCCCAAAATCGTCACACCTGGGGATAGTTACCTCACCAGGGACCATATACCCAACCTGCCACTGAACCTAGCTTGTGCCCTCTTTGCTGGTATACCAGAGAGGCCATGTGGACCAGGTGGGGGGCTTGAGAGGAAAAGAGAGAGATACAAGCTTCTGAACATTGAAACCAAAAGAAAAGATCAATAGAATTTATTTATTTTTACAAATAGCCTATTATTTACTACAGAAAAATGTCCAAACAATTATGTTCAGATATTACCATGTCTGCAACTGTAGGTAAAGCGGAAAATTACAGAACAGATGAATGGAAGGATGTTTGATTGACTGATAGCCCTTTATCTAGGTAAACACGTGAAAGCCAAAGAAGTTTGTTTGGCAATAATCTTGCCCAGTAAGCAATGGGACTGAATCCATGGGTCCCCATTATCCTCATTTCCAAAAACAAGAAAACACCTTTTCAATTTCCATTACCTTCATCTATACTGCGTCAAAATGAATGCACTTTAGCCTCTACATTTGTAGTTGGGAGATTTTCCCCAAACATAAAAAAAAAACATATGAATCACAATAAAACAAAACAAGCATTCATTACATTTTTTTCTCCCATTTACTAATTCAACATGCTTTCAGGTCAGTTCAAATATCAAACTAATGTCCATCATATCCTTTAACTAAACTTTTTTTTTTATCTAAGCAAAATAGGGGTACCTAAGAAAATAAATTCTACATGACCACAGATAATGGTATTTCTCATACCTTTTCTGACGAAATAAATGTTGCCTATTCTACAGGCCACAGTTTCTGCAACATATAAGAGTCATGATCTTGTCTTGTGGTTTCACTCGGAGTTTACCACATCCTAGAACAACAAGTTGAGCTGACCAATACATGTCAGACGCTTACACTTCAGACTCCATTTGTATAAAGGACGACTCTGGACTACCAGGGGGAGACATGCGCAAACATTTTTTCCATCTTCAAAAAGCATAGGTCTGAAATATAACCACCTACTCATCAAATACAGAAGCCTAAAACACATCTAGTCTACCTGTACCCAGCTTCAACTGACTGTATGTAGTAAGGCATTTCCCTATGCCTCAGAATGTCCTCTAAACGGAGTCTGCGGAGTCTGTTCATAGGCCTTCTGCAGCTCGATCCTCATGTCTGTTCCCTAGCAACCTACCAAGGCAGCTTAAGGTGTCTTATCAAAAACATGTCCTAATGTGAGAATGAGAACAGGAGTGTGTGTGCATGACTATGCACTACAACTTTTAAAACGTTACTTCTACAGCATCAAGGCTTCACACTGTTGAAGACATAGACAACTTAGATGTAGGAACTTACATTTGAGCCAGTTTGCTACAGCAGGAAAATAATCATGCAGCAACAGGAAATGTGAAAATATAATTCATGGACATTTTTGTAGGGGTTGATACAATCATGTCTGAAATTTCAAAGTGAAAATGACATAACTGCAGAATCCTTTTTAAGTCTCAAATACACGAGGGAAAAACAAAAAGTACCACTGCTCTTTATTAAGCTTTACGTATCTGCCTCAAGGCATTTTTCCCCAGAGCTTTTGTATTTTTAATTTGCACCCTTCTGTAGACATTGCTCCACTCCACCCAGTACGATGCATCGAATGGGGTTGGAGTCGAGGGAAAATAAACGTGTCACCAAATATAACAATGTGCATTTCATAAGTATTCTATTAAAGTTTATAGTACAAAAGAAGGCCTTAAGGCTGATACATAAAGCTTAACAAAGAGCAGTGATATTAGCCAGCACAGTGATACTAGCCAGAGCAGTGTGCAGGTTTCTTATTTTTCCTCAACTGTTACCATGCAACAAAGATAACTCACATGTTTGAGTGCCTTTTGAATTTTAAAATCGCAAATGCAACAAATGTTTTACATGTCCTGAATTGCAGGAAAGTTATCCTGCAACAGAATGATCAAATTAAGATCCTACACATTTATGGATAGATATTGAGAATAAATCTGTGTCAATTTCCTTTTTCATTAGATGTTAATAAACAGTGCATCAGTCCATAACCTAATTGATCAGTGCTGTATGAAGGCAAATCAATACCCTAAATAATAAAACAGCACTGCCATTTAACCCCCCTGCTTCTTCTTCAAGGTGGAACTGCACAGTAAGATCACATGCACTCCACACCCGATTCTACAACTCCGCGTCGGCAAGCGACGCACAACACTGAGGTACGTGCAGTTTATGTGTGTGCAGGTATGCTAACACTACACACACAGCAAAGCCACCCCCACCGAATGGAAAACACCACCACAAATCTCCACAAATCTCTAGCATTGCTCCTACAGGGTCCACACCACCGCAAGCCAAGGGTGTACGCAACAGCACACTGCAGGCCCAGTGCAGTCATAACATGATGAAACTAGGTACAGGGTGTCTATACTTAAAACCTTAGTTCACCCAGTCCGAGCCCCACACGACCAGGAGACTCGTGGTGAAGCTGCGTCACTATCAGGCTCTGGCTGGATCAAAACAGCAACCGCCGATTCATCAGTGCCAGCTTGGGGCCAATGGCCTAGGAGTGTGTCGCTATATGTTGCAGACACAACAAATCAGAACACACTACCTACACACAGACAAAAACAAAATGACTCATGCCTTCCATGCAATATCCTAGTGCATTGTTTATAAAAGTGGTCTAAAGCCTGGTGAATTGAGTGCATTTACACCAGGGGCCAGGGCACTTTGTAGCTACCCTAAATAAGACTACTCCTCTACACATCCTATAAAACACACAATACACCCACAGCAGCACCTTGGTAGAGCTGTGTTGCTATTAATGTGGATAATAGTGGCCTCAGCCAAAGCTGGTTTTAGAGAGAAGTAATACAATGACAAGATAATGATAAAGGAGCAAAGTACTAGAGAGCTGAACCTTCAGTATCTCTGGTAATATCACTGCCGGGCTGGGGGACACACAGTCGACCACCGCAAGGATTTTTATAGACACCAAGTTGCAGGCACAGCGATGGGATAATGTCACAGCTTGCAGTCTTGAGTTCACTTGGCCACAGAGAGAACTTGGCCACACATCAAAACGTCTGTTCCAGTCCATTCAATACATTTCAGTCTGGCCAAGTGTTGACCGGAGAACTGGTGGAGTCACGAGGGATGGGAAGCGGGGGGGATTCAGGGGGAGGAGTCTGATGTTACTGGGACACAGTTCAGAGATGGAGAGCCTATAAGAGACAGGCACAGCTTCACTTCCCCTTCCCAGGCTCTTCTCTAGATGCAAATAGCCCTGCCGTCACTCCACGAAGAAACCAGGCACAGGCTAAGATGACTCAGGGGTGACATCACTTTGCAGCTGTCTCCTAGATTACACAGTACACACCCTTACAAAAACAAAACAAGTTCCTTTTGTCACAGTCCGTACACCTTGTTCAGTCCCCTCAGGTCAGGATTGGGTCTTGAACCATTATTTTCCTGTTTTGACCCTTATGTGCTGGGGCCTAGAAGCCTGTGGGTTGGTGACTGTTGCGGTATACTGTCCTGTCCCCACGTAGGTGAAATGTTAGAAGGACCAGAAGAAAATGTCCAGGCCAGACGGTGGGGGTGGGTAGATTTAGTCAATTCTGTGCCAGCGTCAACACCTCTTCTTACCACCTGGTGGTCTCTAGAGGTTTTAGCCCCTCCCCCATCCAGGAAGACTTAACATTCTTCCTCATCATCCCCATGTTAAGAACAAAACAAAGCAGAGGGACCATGGGTATTAAACAATTAAGCCATTAGCCACACAAAAAAAAATGATATTTCTCAAATAAGAGCTTTTCTTTTTGTCATCTTCATTATATGGATCATAACTGAGAAGGATGTTAAACAACAGGACAACCTGGTTAATTCGGTGAGTTATTGTGGGGCATTTCATTTGCTGGTGGTGTCAGAGTTATTGTTATGACGACAATGACAAGAGCTCTCCTGGGTCTCCCTCCCTAAAGCACAGATCAGGCAGCAACAGCAGCCTCTGGGATGGTCGGTGGTGGAGCTCAGACCAGTCGGTCTCCGGTGCTGGTGGTCTGACCCTGAGGTTGGGGCTCAGGGGTTCTCGCTTTGTGTCTGAGGGTGTGATCAGAGGCAGAGCAGCAGTCCCCCGTGGCCCCCTGACACACCAGCTCCTCGTCCTCCTCCGGCCCAGAGCCCTCATCTAGTTGGCAAACACACACCTCAATCCCTGAGTCGCCTGTCACGTGCCTGCGCCGGGTCAGCAGCTCCTCCAATGGGCCTTCAGGGTCCACCTCCACTGGTCGCTCTGATTGGCTGGGCACAGACGCGGCTTCTTGGTCTGATGACGAATTGGCGGTCTGCTCCTCTCTTGGTGCGTCCTCTGTTGAGGGCTCCAGCATCAAGACCACTTCTGATTGGATGGAGGGCAGCATGATGGCAGTGGTGGTCTCTGGGGGAATCTCGGAGTAAGGCGGAGGGGGAGTCGGGGGATGACCCACCACCTCTTCATAGTCAGGAAGCTTGCAGTCTGTCCAGAACCCTTGGTGTAAATAAACAAACACACAGGAGTCAACCATCTTAACCCTTTACACTCATACCCATATACGGTTTGAAAATTGCAGATTTGGGCACCAATACCGCCTGAAATGGAATGAAGTGGCTGTACAGTAATATGCTATAAATGACGTCAGAGCTCAGGCTCTGTGCTTCACGGCGCTGTATAGGTTTTCACTGACCGCTGTTCTGAAACTTGAGCACAGCACATGACAAGTTGCCCCCATCCCTCCTGCAAATTGGGCAACTTCTGCAACATTTTCCGTTGATTCAGGGAAAAGCTGTAAATTAAAAGGACTCTATTTTGAAAGATGAAACGTTGATTATAATAAATACCGTTTCGAAGTCATACAATCAAGCCAAACAGCCATGAGTCCAAATGCAAACTTCACATTTCCATATCATATACCGTGTCAACGTCTCTGATCACTATGTTTGATGTACAAGATGACAAGGGGTCATACCCTGGATTGTTCTGAACAGAATGAGCCCGTTTGTCTATTGTGAAGAAACTTTGCAGCAGAACATGCACGACTCATTTCTATGCGTAACAAAATTACGATCCGTTTCTCTGAATTGCCCTGTCAAAGCCTGACACTAAGATCGTATTTTATAACTGAGCTTGTAGTGTTTTCAGTATACCAAAACGTCTGTACTTTTTCGATAGTAGAACATGAAAAATGGTTTGGTACTAGATTTATTTATTTTTTCCGGTACTTCTGTCAAACGTGTCAAGCCTATATCAGCGCAGCCAACCCCTTATTATAGTGCGCACCGTGCCTGCTCCACTTCATTACTAGCCTGCACTGGGAGTCGAGTGCATCGTGTTAGCTCCCTGCTCATGCTCCACAGAAGTTAACATGCTTGAATAATGTGACACAGCATGTAGAAACTTAATTACTGTTCGCAAAACAATGTCCATACAGACTACAACCCTTTACAATGGACGAAGATACCAGTAGTTTCCAGCTTTGTAGGCTATCTTTCCTTGCTAGCTGACGGCTAAAAATCAATTAATTACCATAGTACTTTGTCATAATATGCAAACCATAATGCAACATATGCTGATTGCCACCAAACACTTAATTTGTTCACCTATTCGGTCTCTCTCACAAAGATGACCTATTGCCTCAGAGAACTGACTGTGTTCCGACAGGTCTCCCCCCCTCTTGCCTCGCGAATTACATCATTGCTAGCTAAAGAGGCAGCACATAGTTTTATAAAAGAAGCCACATCTAGGCAAATGTTGTTTATCAGTACAGCTTGTCAACTGTAGCCCCATGAAATCAGCCAAAACAAGCTCAATAACTCAATGCATGCAAACTCCTATTGAATAGAAATGAACCTGTATTGTGGATAGGCCTAGGCTACATCTTGATGTACCTAGTTTATCACTAGAGATTAACCATTCCAATAAATTATTCCCATTATGTCGTTAGATTGGTAAAAATTCAAATTGACTGTATAATTGATTCATTAAGGCATACACAGACGTCTAAAAAAATGTTGACATAATTAAGTGCAACTGCAATGATTTTAAACTCAAAAGATGCACAACGAGTGAACAGAGCTGTAGCTGTCGGTCTGGATCAAGTGCCATTCCGTGGCTTTGGCTAATATGCCTTTTTTTGCTGTGCTATCGTTTTGGTATTGGGAATTATGATGCTATCGAGTATTGCGATACTAAACCTAATATCCAAGTAAAAATTCTGATATTGTGACAACCCTATAAACTTGTCATGTTGGTAACAGAAGAAGCTTTCAAATGATGCTCACCTGACCCGATTGTGATCTATAAAAAAATGGGCCATTTTTGGATTGCGTGAAAAGTAATTGTGTGATGGCAGGGATGCAGTATTCTGAACAACTAGAAGTGTGCTTGCTCTAGTTCAACGGCACAGCTAGGAGCAAAACATATATAACTTTAGTTGAAGACTCTTCTTTGAGTCAAAAGGTGCATTGAAATTACCTAGGAACTGTTCACACTTTGGAGAGGTGTGGCCACATGGAGACACCAGTTAATCCTCTCACTCAAATCCTTGTCATTTTTTTTGTCTGTTGCAGCCACCCCACATTTTCCAGGAATATTTTTATCACTTTACTGAATGAATCCAGAGTATTTTCAGATTTCATTATCAACAAATGCAGCAACAAAAACAAACAGTGAATATCAAAATGCACATAAAATCAACAGTATCATGTTTGGATTCAGTCTGTTTTCAGGTGATCTGTTGTGTCCTCAACTTTGGTCTAATCATTTTCCCGTAATCTCCAAACTGTTCCCTTTCAAATGCTACCATAAATTTAGCCCTAATCATTTAGGCCAATTCCCACAAGTGTAAAGGATTAACACGGTCTAGATAGGGTTATCTGGTGTTGAACTAAATAACTAATTGTCCGGCATGGTTCTGAATCTGCTAAGAACCATCTCCAAGCCACTAGGACACCCTAATTACTCTAAACAGTTGACTCAGGGACAAGTAGTAGTCATTTCAGGGATGTAATAGGTGCAGATGGGGGGGGTCATGCAATAAGTAGCCAGTTGGGGCTGAGAGACTCACTCAGGTTGAGGGGTGGAGGGGAAATGAAGGAGCTAGAAGCACCCTGGTAGGCCATAAGGCTGATTTCGCGCTGGCGCTGCTCCTGCTGCAGCCGCATCTTGACCCGGCGGTGACGGTAGGCACAGCAGCAACTCAGCATTATGATGAGGGTCCACACCAGCCAGAACCCTGCAAAAAAATCATGTAGATACATTCAATCAACCCATTTTGGCCAATGCTAATTTGTTTCAGCGCCATTGATTTCAGCATTACCACATGATTATTTGTCAAATTGGAGTGACTAAATGAAAGTGACAAATTCAGAGATTCCCATAATGAAGAATATATCATGTAAAAATCGGAGGAAAATAAATATCGGGAAGAGGGACAGTGGTGCTCGAAAGGCAAGGATAGAAGAGGACACTCAGAACATACACCACAGCTCGTAGTAGTAGGTGCAGCACTCCGTCTCACCGCAGCAGTACCCCATCTCACACCGGTATTGCTCATTGTTCACTCCAAAACAGAACTCCTTACCCTAAACACAAACACATAGGCATGCTATTCAGTGACATCTCACACACACACACACACACACACACTCCACACACAACTGGGAGAAAATCTCAGGATTATGCAAACATGCTCAGCTGTTTGACAAAGTTACATTGGCATTTACTGCACAAAATATTAACAAGCAAGCCTGCAAAGTCACAAACCCACTTTCACTGTGGATGAACATTCAAATAGCATTCAATGCGTTGAAAATCAAATGAGAAAAATAGTGCATTCTGAAAGTATTCAGACCCCTTCCATTTCTCCACATTACAGCCTTATGCTAAAATTGATTCATTCAAATCCTCAATCCACACACAATACTGTATCACATCCGGCCGTGATTGGGAGTCCCATAGTGAAGTGCACAATTGGCCCAGCGTTGCCCGGGTTTGGCCGTCATTGTAAATAAGAATTTGTTCTTAACTGACTTGCCTAGTTAAATTTTAAAAATGGAATAAAATGTGAACACAGGTTTAGACATTTTGGCAAATAAAATAAATAAATCGGAAATACCTCATTTACATAAGTATTCAGACCCTTTGCTATGAGACTCGAAATTGAGCTCAGGCGCATCCTGTTTCCATTGATCATCCTTTTTCTACAACTTGGGAGTCCACCAGTAGTAAATTAAATTGATTGGACATGATTTGAAAAGGCACACACCTGTCTATACAAGGTTCCACAGTTCACAGTGCATGTAGCACTCCACCAATCAGGCCTTTATGGTAGAGTGGCCAGACGGAAACCACTCCTTAGTAAAAATGCACGACAGCCTGCTTGGAGTTTGCCAAAAGGCACCTAAAGGACTCTGACCATGAGAAACAATTCTCTGGTCTGATGAAACCAAGATTGAACTCGTCGGCCTGACTGCCAAGTGTCACGTCTGGAGGAAACACGGCACCATTCCCACGGTGAAGCATGGTGGTGGCAGCGTCATGCTGTGGGGATGTTTTTCAGCGGCAGGGACTGAGAGATTAGTCAGGATCGAGGGAAAGATGAACAGCAAAGTAGAGATCCCTGATGAAAACCTGCTCCAGAGCACTCAGTACCTCAGACTGGGACGGAGTTTCACCTTTCAACAGGACAACGACCCTAAGCACACAGCCAAAACACAGAAGTGGCATCGGGACAAGTCTCTGAATGTCCTTGAAATGGCCCAACCAGAGCCCGGACTTGAAACCAATCGAACATCTCTGGAGATCTCTGGAGCTCTCTCTTAAAATAGCTGTGTAGCGACGCTCCCCAATCAAACCTGACAGAACTTGAGATTATCTGCATAGAAGAATGGGAGAAACTCCCCAAATACAGGTGTGCCAAGCTTGTAGCGTCATACCAAGGAGACAGTAAGGCTGTAATCGCTGCCAAAGGTGCTTCAACAAAGTACTGAGTAAAGGGTCTGACTACTTATGAAAATGTGATTTTAGTTTTTACTTTTTGATAAATTTGCAAACATTTCGAAACCTGTTTTTGTTTTGTCATTATGGGGTAATGTGTAGATTGGTGAGGGGGGGAATAATTGTATCAATTTTAGAATAAGGCTGTACACGTAACAAAATGTGGAAAAAGTAAAGGGGTCTGAACACTTTCTGAATGCACTACAGGTAAGTGACATCCCCTGATTATACAAACATGTCATAGAAGCTGCCAAATGCACTCAAGTTGTTTTCACTAAGTCTAGCGGAGTAGCATTTTAACCAGGTACTGTGATAGGCTACATAAAAGGGAAAAAAATGCAGTTACTTAGCTAGAAAGCTAGCTAGCTAACCAGTCATTTTGCGTGCTGTGTTTACTGGTGGTAGCTAACAGCCAGCTATCGAAGTGACTTGTTGTATACTTCAAAATGGTAAATTGTCCAGTAGCTACAGATAAAATCTCACTATGTCTACAAAATATTATGCTTGCAAACATTAGCTAGCTAGTTTAGTGGACAGCCACATTAAATTTGTTTTCGGTTTGGATATTCGAAGTTTGCTCGTCAATACCTCGCCCACTGAAGGTCCTAGGAAGACTTTGTTGGTTTAAAAAAAAAAGGGGGGGAATATTACAGTCGAGGCTAAAGGACCATCTTAAAAGTGCCATCAGCAGAACCTGGTGTTTACAGGATTTAATCCATTAAAGCTGCAATAATGTCATTTTTGTAGAACTGAACAATCACATAGAAAAGTGAGTTATAGATCTGTCATTCTCATTGAAAGCAAGCCTAAGAAGCGGTAGATCTGTTAAGTGCGCTATTTCTATGCTTCCCGTTGTTTTTTCCCCCATCCCACTTTTGTACGCCAGCTTCAAACAGTTGTTAATACAATATTTGTTGTGAAATATATATTTTCCATAGCAGATTAGATGGCACAATTATTCTCTACACTATACTTGCTTGTTGTTACAAACTGAAATTACTGTAGGCGAACTCTGCATAGTGCACCTTAATGCCAACTTTGTCCCCCCCACAACAATTACATTTTGATACTTTATTTTGAAGGTGTTATGTAAAAATTACAAGATCATAAATTGGCCTATGATCTTCAGTGTTTCCCCTAGGATATTTTTCAGCAGCGGTGGGAAAGGTAGGGGTGGGTTCTTTGCTGGGGGAGATTTTTAATAGAACGACTGACAAGGTGACTTCTTGTGACTTAAACATCAACATTCTACTCTCAAAATGTCATTACGTTGACACCATCTGAAATAACTGATGCGCACCATTAGCACTGTAGGGAGATGAGGCAAAAGCGATGGCTCTCATTTGCGCCACTGCTCACCGGTTTCTACAAATATACATTGTAACTTGCCATTTTTTATTAAGTTATACCTAACATTTAATACTTTTCTATCCATATGAGCGGTGGGTTCCTTTACCTCTCATGAAAGGTATACCTTTAGTTTTTTTCCCAAAATAATTGCCCTTAGATGTTATACATATTTAATCCTATTACAATTATGGTTATTTGTTCACATACAGATTTTTTTTTATTTATATAATTTCTTATCCAAATGACATACAGTGCCTTCGGAAAGTATTTAGACCCCTTGGAATTTTCCACATTTAGTTATGTTACAGCCTTATTCTAAAATGTATTAAATTGTTTTCCCCCCACATCTACACACAATACCCCATAATGACAAAGCAAAAAAAGTTTAACATTTAGCTAATTACAAATAAACTGAAATGTCATTTACATAAGTATTCAGACCCAGCATGATGCTATCATCACCCTGCTTCACCATAAGGATGGTGCCAGGTTTCCTCCAGACATGACGCTTGGCATTCAGGCCAAAGAGTTCAATCTTGGTTTCATCAGACCAGATAATCTTGTTTCTCATGGTCATGGTCTTTAGGTGCCTTTCGGCAAACTCCAAGTTTAGAGTGCTGCAGAGATGGTTGTGCTTCTGGAAGGTTCTCCCATCTCCACAGAGGAACTCTGGAGCTCTGTCAGAGTGACCATCGGGTTCTTGGTCAACTCATTAACCAAGGCCCTTCTCCCCGATTGCCCAGTTTGGCCAGCTCTAGGAAGAGTCTTGGTGGTTCCAAACTTCTTCCATTTAAGAACGGTGGAGGTCACTGTGTTCTTGGGGACCTTCAATGCTGCAGAAATGTTTGGTACCCTTCCCCAGATCTGGGCCACGACACAACCCTGTCTCGGATCTCTATGGACAATTCCTTTGACTTCAATGGCTTGGTTTTTGCTCTGACATGCACTGTCAACTGTGGGACCTTATATAGACAGGTGTGTGCCTTTCTAAATCCTCTCCAATCAATTGAATTTACCACAGCTGGATCTCAATCAAGTTGTAGAAACATCAAGGATGATCAATGGAAACACTGGAGCTCAATTCTGAGTCTCATAGCAAAAGGGTCTGAATGTAAATGTATTATTTAATAAATTGGCAAAAAATTCTAAAAATCAGTTTTTGCTTTGTCATTATGGGGTACCATTTGTAGATTGGAGGAAAAACATACTTAATCCCTTTTAAAATAAGGCTGTAACAAAATGTGGAAAAAGTCAAGGGGTCGGAATACTTTACTAAGGCACTGTACCTGTAAAACCACTTGATGTTAAGTCACAGACCTCCCTCTTTCATAGTACACCCATTATAATTTCCATTGCACTGATTTCATGAATATTTACAATTGTTGGTCCTTTTTTCAATAACTCACTGTCCACGAGCTATAACCCATCTTAAGGGTACACCTTTTCTTTTTTTTCCAAATTTCTCAAATCTTTTTTTTTTTTTTTTTTACAGATATTTATACTTTTACAGCTGTGGTTATTTGTTCACGTACAGATCAACATTTCTGTAGCTCTATATGAAGATGGTTTTGAAATCTGAAGCTGAAAAATATTTTCAATATTGCACATATTTAACATTTATATACCACTAGATGGAGCCATTGACCACAACACCTCTTACACTTGTGGACCTACTTGTATTGACAGACACCTCTCACTGGCACCACCAGCTGATTGTCTTCCCTAATCCCCATGTACTTGTCCATTCCATCTGTCATTGTTTTGATGAAGGCCGAAATGTAAATATTTTATTAGTAGTTTAAATAAAATTATATATTTTTTGCGTTCAGCAAGTGTTAGTTGTATAGGGTGGAGAGTTGATTGAATGAGCTATAATTACTTGTCAGAGGAATGATTAAACATTATGGTATTGTCCAAATTGGGAATTTAGCCAAGACACCGGGGTAGGAACCTATTCTCTCACGAGAAGTAGGCCTACCATGTTAAGCTATTCAATAACCAGAGCCAAGACACCCATTTCTTGCCCCTTCTGAAAAACTACATCTTCCACAGGAATGTCATGGGCACAACACCTAAAACATATGCACTTGCGGAGATCAAAGCTTGTAGAGACTGGTATAAGCAGTTTGAAAACGTCCACCTAGCCATTAAGAGGGCAAGTTGGAGGGACTGACCTAACATCAAGTGGTTTAACACATAGGTCATTTGGATGAGAAACTATTGAAAATTAAATCTGTATGCGAACAAATAACCACAGCTATAACAGGATAAATTGCTTTTTTTAAATTAAGGAAAATAATTTTGGAAAAATTAAAAGTATGAGAGGTAAAGGAACCCACCACACTTGTCTGTAGATCATATGGATAGGGAGGTATTAACATTTAGAACTATCACAAAAAAAATGCAAATAAAAAAAATATTTTTATATTTTAAAAAATAAAATTAAAATATCAGGAAAGTGGTGAACTGGAAATATCATTAATACAGCGGGGGAGGGGGGGGGGTAAATATAACACTCTTAGTAACTAAAAGGTAATCTCAACAAAATATTGGGCCTTCAGCTACTGGAGGCCCGATGCAGTGTGCATAATCTTTATATTAGGTCTAATTCTCCTGAATTGGAACACAATGTATATTTTTTTACTTTCACGCAATCACCGGTATTGTACTTTTACTAAGGTCCCTACACCACCCGAGCGCAAGAATAGCATATTTTCTCATTTTTTCCTCCTCTTAAAGAAAAACCCAACTCTCGGTAAAAACAAAGTGTGAACCTTCTTCTCTGCCATCATCTGATTCAGACTGTCATCATTCTAGGAACAAATGAGCAAATTCAAAATATCGAAAGCAAAAAAAAAGGTATACTGCGGTGCTCTACCGGGAAAAAAAAATAAACCAACAATAGCTAGCTACCCTAACGTTCGGTTATCAACTAATCGTACCAATAGTTTCAAAACTTCGGATAATATCGTAAGTATGTCAAGCTATAAACATAGTAGCTATAAATATATCAACAAACACGATTTGCCCAAACTGACGTCACCCAAAGTTGGAGTTGCTAGCGAGCCATGCCCAAGTTCCTTTGTGGGGAAACAAAAAGGCACAATAGAAGGCCTACTTCCAGCTGCGATCCACGGGCTTGGTTAAAAGAACTTACCGCGGAATGAACGCAAACTGCAGCTTACCTGTACCAAACAGGTCCCGGTGCAAAGCAGACCTACAATGGATCCCAGTGTTTTCTGTGGCATCTTTCTGGGTTGTTGGCCAACAACACGACGGGAATCATATAGCAGGTGATCCACAACTTGTGAAATGAACAGCTAATTCAAACCGTTACGTTACGTGACATGTTTTGTCTCTGTCGGAAGGCGTTCAGTGACTCAAATCTCAAACAGAAACAGAGATGTTGCACTAGCCACTGGATGGCGGTGTTGTCATACAACTGGAGAAGTATTTTTGTGCAACTTGTAAAGTAGCACTCCTGTCTCCTTTTCATCGGATTTACTTAAAAGGTGTGTGTAACAAAATGAACAGCTCAATAGGTGGTCCATGACATATTGACATATCATGACATATTGGGAAAAAGGCTAATGACATTGCGACTTCCCATCAAATCAACTCCTTCAATGCCCTACTTCACATGTCCAACTCATTCCACAGAGGTCCAAGTGTGTGTTTTTTTTCTCCCCCTTGTACTTGATGAATTAGGGTCACTAATTTAGTAAGGAACTCACCTGGTTTTCTAGGCCTAAATTTAAATGGAAAAACCAAAAACCTGCAGACACTCTGCTCACCATGGAATGTGTTTGACAACTCTGCCCAACTCCTTGAAGTTTTCAATTGTCAAAAAAAACTAAGCAATTTTGCTTAAAACATATATTTTTTTACCCTTTAATGTGTGTACTTTACTGCTGTAATATAAGTTTAACAGGAAAAAAATAAAGGGAACACTAAAATAACACATCCTAGATCTGAATGAATGAAATATTCGTATTAAATACTTTTTTCTTTACATAGTTGAATGTGCTGACAACAAAATCACACAAAAATGATCAATGGAAATCAAATTTATCAACCCATAGAGGTCTGGATTTGGAGTCACACTCAAAATTAAAGTGGAAAAACACACTACAGGCTGATCCAACTTTGATGTAATGTCCTTAAAACAAGTAAAAATGAGGCTCAGTAGTGTGTGTGGCCTCCACGTGCCTGTATGACCTCCCTACAATGCCTGGGCATTCTCCTGATGAGGTGGCGGATGGTCTCCTGAGGGATCACCTCCCAGAACTGGACTAAAGCATCCGCCAACTCCTGGACAGTCTGTTGTGCAAAGTGGCGTGGTGGATGGAGCAAGACATGATGTCCCAGATGTGCTCAATTGGATTCAGGTCTGGGGAATGGGCGGGCCAGTCCATAGCATCAATGCCTTCCTCTTGCAGGAACTGCTGACACACTCCAGCCACATGAGGTCTAGCATTGTCTTGCATTAGGAGGAACCCAGGGCCGCACCAGCATATAGTCTCACAAGGGGTCTGAGGATCTCATCTCGGTACCTAATGGCAGTCAGGCTACCTCTGGTGAGCACATGGAGGGCTGTGCAGCCCCCCAAAGAAATGCCACCCCACACCATGACTGACCCACCGCCAAACCGGTCATGCTGGAGGATGTTGCAGGCAGCAGAACGTTCTCCACGGCGTCTCCAGACTGTCATGTCTGTCACATGTGCTCAGTGTGAACCTGCTTTCATATGTGAAGAGCACAGGGCGCCAGTGGCGAATTTGCCAATCTTGGTGTTCTCTGGCAAATGCCAAATGTCCTGCATGGTGTTGGGCTGTAAGCACAACCCCCACATGTGGACGTCGGGCCCTCATACCACCCTCATGGAGTCTGTTTCTGACCGTTTGAGCAGACACATGCACATTTGTGGCCTGCTGGAGGTCATTTTTGCAGGGCTCTGGCAGTGCTCCTCCTGCTCCTCCTTGCACAAAGGCGGAGGGAGCGGTCCTGCTGCTGGGTTGTTGCCCTCCTACGGCCTCCTCCACATCTCCTGATGTACTGGCCTGTCTCCTGGTAGCGCCTGCATACTCTGGACACTACGCTGACAGACACAGCAAACCTTCTTGCCACAGCTTGCATTGATGTGTCATCCTGGATGAGCTGCACTACCTGAGCCACTTGTGTGGGTTGTAGACTCCGTCTCATGCTACCACTAGAGTAAAAGCACCGCCAGCATTCAAAAGTGACCAAAACATCAGCCAGGAAGCATTGGAACTGAGAAGTGGTCTGTGGTCACCACCTGCAGAACCACTTGTTTATTGGGGGATGTCTTGCTAATTGCCTATAATTTCCACCTGTTGTCTATTCCATTTGCACAACAGCATGTGAAATTTATTGTCAATCAGTGTTGCTTCCTAAGTGGACAGTTTGATTTCACAGAAGTGTGATTGACTTGGAGATACATTGTGTTGTTTAAGTGTTCCCTTTATTTTTTTGAGCAGTGTATCTACTGGTAGTAAAGTTCATGGTTTAAAGAGAAGCAAAAATATTATGGGGGAAAAAATCCCCAAATTTTAGCTTTACCTGTAGACCAAGGGTAAGCAACTTGGAAAACCAGGTGTGTTGAATTTAGGAAATCACTGAACTGATCAATTAGCACAGTTGATCAGGTGTGGTACCGAGTTGGAACAACCCCGAGAAGGGGGTAGCTGCCACTCAATATGGCGACCGGAGTATGGGCGAGTGGGTGTGTCGAAAGGAAAGTAGTGGGCGTGCAAATATTGGGTGTGTTGAAAAGAAAGTAGTGGGCATGTGGAAAGGAGTTGTTTAGGAGAGGCTCCAAGATGGCAGCTTGAGCACACATGTCCTACCAAGCTCTGCATACCAACTTTTGAAAGATAGCGAAAAGTGTATTATTTGGAACTACCAAATTACTACTTTGCTTGCTAAAAAAAATGGTTATTGATGATTTAAGATTATATTTTCCAAAATCTCACAGCGCACTGACAAGAGAAATCTTATGGCTACCTCCTCAGCTAGCAATGCTCAGGCATCATCCAATGTCTTTACACAGGAGACAAATGCTTTGATTGACAATTGCCACAACTATACTGGTCTGACAGACTCTATGACACTTGCCGTGTCAGGTTTTTCCTTCTTTGCCTATAACCAAGCAAACCTCCAGCTTCCAAGAAAGGCATGTTTGAACTGGGCCCAGATGTCGCTGCCAATAATGATGTTATCGCCACTCTTTCCAGGCTCATCAATGCAAGGTCCAATGCCATAGAGAAAATGGTTGGCGAAAACGCAATGAGTATCGAAGGCTTTAAAAAAACAGCTGACTTTGCATGCATGGAAATATAGAACGTTAAGAAGGAGGTCGCCCACATTGAAAAGTGTGTCAAAAGGAGGAGAGAAAGATGGACTTGTGCCAAAGAAGAATCGCGGAACTCGAAAGCTATTCCAGATGGTGGAAACTGAGACTGTATAGAGTTCCCGAGGCAGATGGTGAGAACGTGCGGCAAGAGACCATTGAAGTCTACCAAGCTATCCTACCTGTGGAGAAGGCTAAGCTAGCAGATGTTGTCGACACTGTACATCGCGTCGGCACGAGAAGGCAGGGTGACTCCAAGCCCAGAGGTGTCATTCTCCAGTTCACATCACGGATCTACAGGGATGCCATTTGGAAAGCAGCCAAGAAATCTACTTTCCTACGCGATAACAACCTGCGGTTTGCTGAAGACCTCTCGAAAGCAGACAGAGAAAGGAGAGAGAAACTGGCCAGCTGTGGAAAAACCATGAAAAGAAGTGAAAGCGACTTACTTCCTCGGAGGGTGCGCTTTCATCAACTGATCCGAAATCAACCTTACTCCTTGGGAACTGTCATAGACTGTGCCTTTTGGTCAACATAGGCTACCTAGATAGCTACCTCTGATGTGAGCAGATCCCACTCCCGGCTCTAAGGTGATATAACCTTCATTCTAACTGCACAGGACTACTGGAGAAATTGATGTTTACTATTTTATTTGTTCTCTCACTTCTGATATTTTTACCTGCAGTATAGTCAGTGAGCAAGCTCTTTGTTGTTTCTTGTTCTGGCGGTTAGCTTTGTTATGCTAAACTACTCTCACTCAATCATTTATATCTATATGGTGTGCAACGCTTGTTTCCTTTCATTCTTATTTGATTTGCGATTGTTGTTTAGCTCGTTGTACTTTGTTCAAAATTCCACTTTGTCGTTGTCTATAGTTTCACTCAATGCTAGGGGGTTAAGAAATAATGTAAAGTGCAAAGCCTTATTTTTATTTGCCAAACAGCTTAAAACAGATTTGTTTTTTTCAAGAGTCTCATTCAGTTGCTACCGACATCAACTTCTGGAGATCTCAGTGGGGTAATGATGTATGCTGCCCTACCAAGCGAAAAGGCAGTAACTGCTCATAGCGTGGAATTGAGAAAAATGGCTTTTATTTACCTGGTTTCACAGTAACTTTAGGCAGTTACTGCTAACATGACCCCCATTTTCTCCAAAACACAGTACAATAGAGGCATGATACTTGTCCAGATGATTAAGCATGTATTTATTGTAGCAAAAATGACAACTCATTTTTGACCAAATGAGTAGTTACTGCCTTTTTGCTTGGTAGGGCAGTATGTCTCTCTCATGGTTCTGAACTCTCTGCTGGAGTTACCACTCTAAAGAATCATTTCAATGGAAATATTTTGCACTCTGACTCTGACCCTTCTGGTCACTTTCTTTGTCTTGTTATCAACTGTAACAACATCATCATTATTATTACCAACATTTGTGGTTACAATTCCAAACTTCAAAATGATCACTTACTTGAATCCTTAGAAAAGTATATTCTCCAATGGCTAACCAAATTCCTTAATGCTTTACTTATAGTAGGTGGGGATTTTAATATTTCTACAAATAATTTAATTGATAGATGGCCTCCGGGAAAGTCCACTTCTATGAATACAAGTTTTAGGCAGTTTATGGAACGGTTTGACATGATAGAGGAGAGTAAAGCTTCCTAATGACAAGTCTTTCACTTGGAGTAATACGGCATGCTCCAGACAATCACGCATAGATTTCTGGTTGATGTCTAAATGTTTTGATTAACAGGGTATTTCTGTTAACATCCTGTCCACTCCCCTTACTGATCTGATAAAATCATTTAAATGTTGAAAGATAATGATGAAATAATTCACTCTGAAACCTTATAATTGTATGTAATTGATTAGAATCAAAAAATTATAATCTGATGTGTGTAGTTTCAGTCAGTAAAATTATCATTAATGATGTGTGTAGTTTTAGTCAGAATTATTGTAAAACAATATATCTGTGCAATATATCTTTATAGTATCTTAGACACAGACTGTTTGAGCAAAATTCGGTGCCGACCTGGCTAGGCCTCTGGGAGATTTGGGAGGGGTGGGGAGTACTTCTCACTGTCCCCCTAATCTTGGGGGAGGACAGGGAGTACTTCTCACGGTCTCCCTAATCTTTGTCAGCTGGGTAGTGATACAGTATGTGCGTAGGATACCTGCTGTTTGTGTGTATATATGTGTGTAGGATACCTACTGTTTGTGTGGAAGTATGTGCGCAGCTATAAAATGGATGTTTTTGTATTCTTGACTTGAACGTTCTCGTGAATAAACTGTACTAACCTTTTGCATAAGCTGAGTCTTTGACTAATTATTATTAAACCTATGGACTTACAAACCTCGGGATTGGTCAGAGCTATTGATTGATTGTCATTATCATTGGGATTGAAAATTCTCCTGACATGATCATGGAGCTATTTATATTGACATTAAACTTTTTATCACTGATAATGGCCTTGGCAGAGCATCCTACTGGAAGCTTAATTGCTCTATATTAATATATGTGTTGGTCAAGATGGAGATAAACAATTTCATTACACACTTTTGGAACAAACCAATAAATGACAATTCATACATTACATATGAGAATGGAAAATATTTAAGAAAATATGGGAGTATTCTTGCCAAGATGAGGAGAGCTGAAGAAGAAAGCGTAATTACAAAGATCACCTCTTGTTCAAAAGCCTGTTGAAAGTCTCTGAGGAGGACTAAGGTGTTGTCACGTTCCTTGTAACGAGGAGACAAAGGCGCAGCTTAATAAGAGTACATAATTATTTTAATGAGAAGAACGAACACTGAACAAAACTATACAAAACAAACCATGAAGCTATATACAACGAGTGCTGAAACAGGCAACTACACATAGAATAATAACCCACAAAATACCCAAGGAATATGGCTACCTAAATATGGTCCCCAATCAGAGACAACGATAAACAGCTGCCTCTGAGAATCAATCTAGGCAACCATAGACATAAACCCTAGACAGGACAAAAACACATATCACCCTCGTCAGGGCGTGACAGTGACAGTACCCCCCCCAAAAAAAAGGTGTACCCCCCCGCAAACCTAAACATATATGGGAGGATTTGGGTGGGCATCTAACTTTGGTGGTGGCTCTGGCTCTCTGGACGCCGTCCCCCTTCTTTACATTGAGCCCTGTGCCCTTGTAGCACTGACCCGTGGATCCTCGCCGGAGGCTCATTACTGCGGATCCCAGGCTGGGTACACGCACCTCAGGGCGAGTGCGAGAAGCAGGAACAGGGAGTACTGGACCCTGGAGGTGCACTGTAGGCCTGGTGCGTGATGCCGGAACTGGTGGTACTGGGCTGGGGACACGCACCTCATGGCGATTGCGGGGAGGAGGAACAGGGCGTACTGGACTGCCGAGGTGCACTATAGGCCTGGTGTGTGGTGCCGGCACTGGTGGTACCGGGCTGGGTACACGCACCTCAGGGCGAGTGCGAGGAGCAGGAACAGGGAGTACTGGACCCTGGAGGCGCACTGTAGGCCTGGTGCGTGGTGCCGGAACTGGTGGTACTGGGCTGGGGACACGCACCTCAGGGCGAGTGCGGGAAGGAGGCACAGGACGTACTGGACTGTGGAGGCGTACTGGAGGTCTGGAGTGTAGAGCTGACACAACCTGTCCTTGCTGGATGTTTATTTTCGCCCTGCGAATGCAGGGCACTGGCAAAGGAAGCACTGGGCTGTGCAGACTCACCGGAGACACAGTACGCAGAGCCGGCGCAGGATATCCTGGTCCAAGGAGGTATACTGGAGACTAGGAGCGCTGAGCCGGCACCCTCCTTCCTGGCTGGATGCCCATTCGAGCCCGGCCAATACGAGGAGCTGGAATAGAACGCACCGGGCTAGAATAGCGCACTGGAGACACCGTGTACATCTCTGCATAACACGATGCCTGACCAGTTACACATTCCCCACAGTGGGCACGAGGAGTTGGTTTAGGTCTCCTACCTGACTCAGCCAATCTCCTCATGTGCCTCCCCCCAAAAAATCTTGGGGCTGCCTCTCGGGCTTCCGTGCTAGTCATGTATCGCTGTTCCTCTATTCTCCTGTATTTCTCCTCATAGTATTGCTGTTCCCCTTTCGCTGCCTCTTAACTCCTCAGGACGGCGATACTCTCCTGGCTGTGTCCAGGGTCCTGCTCCATCTAATACCTCCTCCCAGGTCCATTCCCCCATTAATCGCTGTTCCTCCTTTTCACGCTGCTTGGTCCTGGTTTGGTGGATTATTCTGTCACGTTCGTTGTAAAGAGGAGACAAAGGTGCAGTGTCATAAGAGTACATAACTATTTTAATGAGAAGAACGAACACTGAACAAAACTATACAAAACAAACCGTGAAGCTATATACGAGTGCTGAAACAGGCAACTACACATAGAATAATAACTCACAAAATACCCAAGGAATATGGCTACCTAAATATGGTCCCCAATCAGAGACAAGGATAAACAGCTGCCTCTGGTTGAGAACCAATCTAGGCAACCATAGACATAAAAACACCTAGACTGGAAAAACATCCCCATAAACATACAAAAACCCTAGACAGGACAAAAACACATATATCACCCTCGTCACACCCTGACCTAACTAAAATAATAAAGAAAACAAAGATAACTAAGGTCAGGGCGTGACAGCTGTTCTGTTTGAGCTACAAAACAAGTTGGATGATATGTATAAACTGAAAGCAGAGGGAGGCCTTGTCAGATCTAGGAAGAAGTGGCTAGAGGAGGATGAAGAAAATGTATCTTATTTTTTCAGGTTAGAAAAATACCACTCCAAAAATAATACAATTCAACAACTAAATATTAATGGTCTCATCACAGATTATCCCAAATTAATCTCTAACTTTAGTTTCTCTTTTCACGTCATTTCCGGTCACAACTTGCAGGCTTGTTTTCGAGTTGCTGTGCGTTTTGTTGCCAACCTGTTTTGCTACCTGACAACTTTACGGTTTTCACTTTTTAATTACCGTAATATTTATTTATTTTTTCCTCAACTTTTTCACTCCGGACGCTTTATCTGGACACGATTCGTCAGGACCTCCAACAGCCGAAGCTAAGTAGTAACATTAACATGATGCCTACTATTTGTAGTCGCTGTACTCGCCTTACGGCGAGGATAGCTGTGCTACAAGCCCAGCTTCAGACGCAATCGTTAGGCAAGGGTAATTTCAGTGTAGGAAAGGATGAAACCTCGTCTGTGCCATCAGTAAGTACAGATAGTAGTATAAATCCCCTGGCACAGTCCCCGCAGCCGGACAACTTTCTCACGGTTTCTGGAAGGAAATGCTGTAGGAAAGCTCAACCGGTGTCGCTCATTCAGCCGACAGAAACTTTCAACCGGTTTTCCCCATTAAGTAGGGGGTCGGAGTCAGAGGCCGAGTCTTCTCTGGTCTCTACTCCTCCTGTTACGGGGTCTGAGACGCCGAAGCTTCCCACCATTAGCTCTGACAAATTGAAAACTCTAGTCATTGGCGACTCCATTACCCGCAGTATTAGACTTAAAACGAATCATCCAGCGATCATACACTGTTTATCAGGGGGCAGGGCTACCGACGTTAAGGCTAATCTGAAGATGGTGCTGTCTAAAGCTAAAACTGGCGAGTGTAGAGAGGATAGAGATATTGTTATCCACGTCGGCACCAACGATGTTAGGATGAAACAGTCAGAGATCACCAACCGCAACATAGCTTCTGCGTGCATATCAGCTAGAAAGATGTGTCGGCATCGAGTAATTGTCTCTGGCCCCCTCCCAGTTAGGGGGAGTGATGAGCTCTACAGCAGAGTCTCACAACTCAGTCACTGGTTTTCTGCCCCTCCCAAAAGATAGAATTTGTAGATAATTGGCCCTCTTTCTGGGACTCACCCACAAACAGGACCAAGCCTGGCCTGCTGAGGAGTGACAGACTCCATCCTAGCTGGAGGGGTGCTCTCATCTTATCTACCAACATAGACAGGGCTCTAACTCCTCTAGCTCCACAATGAAATAGGGTGCAGGCCAGGCAGCAGGCTGTTAGCCAGCCTTCCAGCATAGTGGAGTCTGCCACTAGCACAGTCAGTGTAGTCAGCTCAGCTATCACCATTGAGACCGTGTCTGTGCCTCGACCTAGGTTGGGCAAAACTAAACATGGCGGTGTTCGCCTTAGCAATCTCACTAGGATAAAGACCACCTCCATTCCAGTCATTACTGAAAGAGATCATGATACCTCACATCTCAAAATAGGGCTACTTAATGTTAGATCCCTTACTTCAAAGGCAATTATAGTCAATGAACTAATCACTGATCATAATATTGATGTGATTGGCCTGACTGAAACATGGCTTAAGCCTGATGAATTTACTGTTTTAAATGAGGCCTCACCTCCTGGCTACACTAGTGACCATATCCCTCGTGCATCCCGCAAAGGCGGAGGTGTTGCTAACATTTACGATAGCAAATTTCAATTTACAAAAACAAAATGCCGTTTTCGTCTTTTGAGCTTCTAGTCATGAAATCTATGCAGCCTACTCAATCACTTTTTGTAGCTACTGTTTACAGGCCTCCTGGGCCATATACAACGTTTCTCACTGAGTTCCCTGAATTCCTATCGGACCTTGTAGTCATAGCAGATAATATTCAAATCTTTGGTGACTTTAATATTCACATGGAAAAGTCCACAGACCCACTCCAAAAGGCTTTCGGAGCCATCATCGACTCAGTGGGTTTTGTCCAACATGTCTCTGGACCCACTCACTGTCACAGTCATACGCTGGACCTAGTTTTGTCCCATGGAATAAATGTTGTGGATCTTAATGTTTTTCCTCATAATCCTGGACTATCGGACCACCATTTTATTACGTTTGCAATTGCAACAAATAATCTGCTCAGACCCCAACCAAGGACCATCAAAAGTCGTGCTATAAATTCACAGACAACACAAAGATTCCTTGATGCCCTTCCAGACTCCCTCTGCCTACCCAAGGACGCCAGAGGACAAAAATCAGTTAACCACCTAACTGAGGATCTCAATTTAATCTTGCGCAATACCCTAGATGCAGTTGCACCCCGAAAAACTAAAAACATTTCTCATAAGAAACTAGCTCCCTGGTACACAGAAAATACCAGAGCTCTGAAGCAAGCTTCCAGAAAATTGGAACGGAAATGGCGCCACACCAAACTGGAAGTCTTCCGACTAGCTTGGAAAGATGGTACCGTGCAGTACCGAAGAGCCCTTACTGCTGCTCGATCATCCTATTTTTCTAACTTAATTGAGGAAAATAAGAACAATCCGAAATTCCTTTTTGATACTGTCACAAAGCTAACTAAAAAGCAGCATTCCCCAAGAGAGGATGACTTTCACTTTAGCAGTGATAAATTCATGAACTTCTTTGAGGAAAAGATTATGATTATTAGAAAGCAAATTACGGACTCCTCTTTAAACCTGCGTATTCCTCCAAACCTCAGTTGTCCTGAGTCTGCACAACTCTGCCAGGACCTAGGATCAAGAGAGACGCTCAAGTGTTTTAGTACTATATCTCTTGACACAATGATGAAAATAATCATGGCCTCTAAACCTTCAAGCTGCATACTGGACCCTATTCCAACTAAACTACTGAAAGAGCTGCTTCCTGTGCTTGGCCCTCCTATGTTGAACATAATAAATGGCTCTCTATCCACTGGATGTGTACCAAACTCACTAAAAGTGGCAGTAATAAAGCCTCTCTTGAAAAGCCAAACCTTGACCCAGAAAATATAAAAACTATCGGCCTATATCGAATCTTCCATTCCTCTCAAAATTTTAGAGAAGGCTGTTGCGCAGCAACTCACTGCTTTCCTGAAGACAAACAATGTATACGAAATGCTTCAGTCTGGTTTTAGACCCCATCATAGCACTGAGACGGCACTTGTGAAGGTGGTAAATTACATTTTAATGGCATCGGACCGAGGCTCTGCATCTGTCCTCGTGCTCCTAGACCTTAGTGCTGCTTTTGATACCATCGATCACCGCATTCTTTTGGAGAGATTGGAAACCCAAATTGGTCTACACGGACATGTTCTGGCCTGGTTCAGATCTTATCTGTCGGAAAGATATCAGTTTGTCTCTGTGAATGGTTTGTCCTCTGACAAATCAACTGTAAATTTCGGTGTTCCTCAAGGTTCCGTTTTAGGACCACTATTGTTTTCACTATACATTTTACCTCTTGGGGATGTTATTCGAAAACACAATGTTAACATTCACTGCTATGCGGATGACACACAGCTGTACATTTCAAAGAAACATGGTGAAGCCCCAAAATTGCCCTCGCTAGAAGCATGTGTTTCAGACATAAGGAAGTGGATGGCTGCAAACTTTCTACTATTAAACTCGGACAAAACA
The DNA here is from genome assembly GCF_023373465.1 of Oncorhynchus keta. Classification (NCBI taxonomy): domain Eukaryota; kingdom Metazoa; phylum Chordata; class Actinopteri; order Salmoniformes; family Salmonidae; genus Oncorhynchus; species Oncorhynchus keta. The sequence continues at coordinate 27,324,285 of NC_068426.1, forward strand.
GAGATGCTTGTTCTAGGTCCCAAGAAACAAAGAGATCTTCTGTTGAATCTGACAATTAATCTTAATGGTTGTACAGTCGTCTCAAATAAAACTGTGAAGGACCTCGGCGTTACTCTGGACCCTGATCTCTCTTTTGAAGAACATATCAAGACCATTTCGAGGACAGCTTTTTTCCATCTACGTAATATTGCAAAAATCAGAAACTTTCCAAAAATTATGCAGAAAAATTAATCCATGCTTTTGTCACTTCTAGGTTAGACTACTGCAATGCTCTACTTTCCGGCTACCCGGATAAAGCACTAAATAAACTTCAGTTAGTGCTAAATACGGCTGCTAGAATCCTGACTAGAACCAAAAAATTTGATCATATTACTCTAGTGCTAGCCTCTCTACACTGGCTTCCTGTCAAAGCAAGGGCTGATTTTAATGTTTTACTGCTAACCTACAAAGCATTACATGGGGTTGCTCCTACCTATCTCTCTGATTTGGTCCTGCCGTACATACCTACACGTACGCTACGGTCACAAGACGCAGGCCTCCTAATTGTCCCTAGAATTTCTAAGCAAACAGCTGGAGGCAGGGCTTTCTCCTATAGAGCTCCATTTTTATGGAACGGTCTGCCTACCCATGTCCGAGAAGCAAACTCGGTCTCAACCTTTAAGTCTTTACTGAAGACTCATCTCTTCAGTGGGTCATATGATTGAGTGTAGTCTGGCCCAGGAGTGGGAAGGTGAACGGAAAGGCTCTGGAGCAACGAACCGCCCTTGCTGTCTCTGCCTGGCCGGTTCCCCTCTTTCCACTGGGATTCTCTGCCTCTAACCCTATTACAGGGGCTGAGTCACTGGCTTACTGGGGCTCTCTCATGCCGTCCCTGCAGGGGGTGCGTCACCTGAGTGGGTTGATTCACTGTTGTGGTCATCCTGTCTGGGTTGGCGCCCCCACTTGGGCTGTGCCGTGGCAGAGATCTTTGTGGGCTATACTCGGCCTTGTCTCAGGATGGTAAGTTGGTGGTTGAAGATACCCCTCTAGTGGTGTGGGGGCTGTGCTTTGGCAAAGTGGGTGGGGTTATATCCTTCCTGTTTGGCCCTGTCCGGGGGTGTCCTCGGATGGGGCCACAGTGTCTCCTGTCCCCTCCTGTCTCAGCCTCCAGTATTCATGCTGCAGTAGTTTGTGTCGGGGGGCTAGGGTCAGTTTGTTATATCTGGAGTACTTCTACTGTCTTATTCGGTGTCCTGTGTGAATCTAAGTGTGCGTTCTCTAATTCTCTCCTTCTTTCTTTCTCTCTCTCGGAGGACCTGAGCCCTAGGACCATGCCCCAGGACTACCTGACATGATGACTCCTTGCTGTCCCCAGTCCACCTGGCCATGCTGCTGCTCCAGTTTCAACTGACCTGAGCCCTAGGACCATGCCCCAGGACTACCTGACATGATGACTCCTTGCTGTCCCCAGTCCACCTGACTGTGCTGCTGCTCCAGTTTCAACTGTTCTGCCTTGTTATTATTCGACCATGCTGGTCATTTATGAACATTTGAACATCTTGGCCATGTTCTGTTATAATCTCCACCCGGCACAGCCAGAAGAGGACTGGCCACCCCACATAGCCTGGTTCCTCTCTAGGTTTCTTCCTAGGTTTTGGCCTTTCTAGGGAGTTTTTCCTAGCCACCGTGCTTCTACACCTGCATTGCTTGCTGTTTGGGGTTTTAGGCTGGGTTTCTGTACAGCACTTTGAGATATCAGCTGATGTACGAAGGGCTATATAAATACATTTGATTTGATTTGAGTTGCAACTTGTACAGGAATTTATATAGTTTGTATTGTGAGGTTTCCTCAACTCTTTTCTTTGACTCTCTGGGGGATGTGAAATCAATTGGGGAAGCTGGGCGGGAACAGTGTGATGACCCTATTATAGTTGAAGAGATCATTTATTCTATTGAACACCTTCAAAAGAACAAGTCTCCTGGGACTGATGGTATATCTGCTGAGTTTTACAAAACTTTTTCTCAACAGTTGGCCCTATTTCTGTTGCAGGTATTTTCTGAAAGCATTTGCAAATAAAGCTCTCCCACCCAGTTTGACTCAAGGTCTGATTACATTAATACCTATGCCCAAGAAAGACTTGCTTCTCCTCGATAATCGGTGTCCAATCTGTCTGCTCAATAATGATTACAAAATATTAGCCTCTATATTTGCAAAAAGAATGAAGGCAGTATTGGACTCAATTATAGAAGAGACCCAATCTGGCTTCATGAGGAATAGACATATCTAATAATATCCGACTGGTGTTAGACCTTATTGACTATTCTGATCTAATCCGCAAAGATAGTTTTATTGTCTTCTTAGACTTTTAGAAAGCCTTCGATACAGTGGAACATGAGTTTCTATTTCTCTCCCTTGAAAAATTTGGTAGTACTATTAAAACTCTTTATATGAATGGGAAGAGTTCCATTAAATTAAAGCATGGCACTTCTAGATTTGATTTGAAAAGAGGAATTAGACAAGGTTGCCCCAATTTTGCCTTACCTCTTACTGCTTGCTGTTGGGTGGTCCTTTGCTTAGGGTGATGTAAGTTTCCTTCAACAATCACAGGAACCTTGGTATAAAACTCTTTAGTAATAAAATGCAATTGCAGACAGAGATTCGCATACAGAATACCTCAGTTGTCTATAGTAAAGATATGTGTGGTGAACAGGACCCAACACTCTTTATACTAGTTGGTGTGGACAACCTACCGTCAATCATACCTTAACATTGTTGCATTGAATTAGATACAAAGTATACAAGATGAGAAAACATGTCTAGACCGTGGTTTCTCACTCCTCTATAACCACACCTGTGTAGTCTCAGGCGCTTTGCTGCTTTCGGAACATCTCGGCCTTGATGCTGCGTGACTATCAGCAGGTGCAGGCAATTCTCAGCCTGAGAACTAAAGCACTACATCTCCATTACCCAGTACTTTTCCATCATTGCACATTGCAAGCATATAAAGGTTATCACATATATACAGTAATCATGGCATTGGCCCATAACATTTCCAAATTTCCCAGTGAACCCTTTACCCATCCTGGTCAGAACATCATTGTCACTAGGGCTGAGAGTATTAGAGAGTTTAGACATATCAAGCAGGATTTTGGCCATGTTATCGGAGGAGTCAGGAAGTATTACGCATTCGTCATCGAGGTCCAGCAGGTAATCCAAAACCAAACTGTGCCTAGCCGTAACTGCCTTAAGATTCTGGACATCCAGGCAGAGCTGGCTAAAACTCTTGTAGGTCAAATTAATATGAGCTTGTAGCAAGTAAGTCAAATTATTCATCCATATACCTAAAATGGATACACCAATGCTAGGAATAATGGAGATACCGAATATCTCAGCTGGTTTAAGGACATGGCCATACGCCTCATTGTTAATTGGAATCAACCTTTTCAGACGTGTGGAAATGGGATCAGTGGAACGGTTAGTTAGTATAGCAGAGGTGGGGTCTGAGAGCATTGGTAAGAGTTTCACTGAGGAAACAACACCCGCGGCAGTTATTTGGAATTGCCAGATAACCTCTACCACTGCAAATCCACATAAACCCCCAGGGTGATCCCATACCATCATTGAGAGCAAGATAGATCACTCTAGTAATTAAACATGAGATATTCACTAAATGCCACCCATAGGGTGTGCTAAAATTTTGCCTGCGCTCTTCTTCTTCAGGGAGGTAGCCTGCATATGACATACAATGCACTGTTACACACACAGCCAAAGAGCCATTGTTACAGATACATAATGGCGGAACACATTCTTCCTTCAGATTCTCTAAAATTGGTTCAGCCACAGTGGTCCCCAGGTTTTCACTCCAACCATACATTGTTGGGTGAGTACACATTAGCCTTTTCCTAACTATCTTCCAATTATCATCATCCCGGGGATTATGCCGTGGCCAAAACCCACGAGTTACAGTCCCTATTCTATCCACAGCTTCTGGATTCCCATTTGTCAAACACCCTCCCCAGATCTTGTATTCCAGTCCCTTTCGATATGTTCTTATTACCCTGATCAATTAGCTCATGTCCATTAAAGAGTCCTATGGTACAATTACACTGGCTCTGCTTGTCTTTTGCCCTCCTCATAAAATACAACATTCCACAGGCCTGATCTGTCTCTGCTATTGGTCTACTCATTGAACCAAACAACTCTCTCACGGATTTGGGTGTGGACAAAATTAACACCGCAGTCCAGTTTGGGGACACTTTTCTACCTAAGTCTCAAACAAACTTTGCCCGCGTGTTGACAGGGCCGGCTTCACCCACACAACATGTAGTGTGGATAGAGCCAACACAGTCAACCACCAATGACCACATGCTGTCGTCTTCCCTCTCTTGTAACCCTTAAGGGTTTGTGTCACATGTATGACGCTGGAGAGACGAAGCAGGTACGGGGAGTAAACATTTAATATAGAAAGGACATGGAATGAGACAGGAACAGTGTCAGCAAACGAGTAACACAGACAAAAAACGATTAATGCAGCAGCGGGGAGCAGAGCAATGGGATCTGACAAATATAGGGGAGGTAATAAACAGGTGATGGGTGAGTCCAATATCGCTGACGCGCGTGATGAAGGGTGGCGGGTGTGCGTAATAGATGGCAGGAGTGCGTGATGCAGGGCAGCCTGGTGCCCTCAAGCACCGGGGGGGAGCGGGGTGCAGACGTGACAGTTTGTTTATTTACAACATAACCTCGCTGATCATGTAAAACAGTTGGTTCTTCAAGGCTTTGATCGTTCCCTTCATCTTTTTCAAGTCTTTGGTCTCGACTCACATCTGCTTCTGCCTCTTGTTTCAGACTATGTCTGGCTCCATTATCTCCTGTGGGCTAAACACCTTCTGGTAGTGGGACAGGTGGTGCCAGCCGGACCTTTCCTGAACTCTAACTGCCGTGGAGTTGCCATGGTTGCCTCGAATGACGCCATCCATTTTGTCTGGTTCCATTTTCTCTTGTGGACCTGGATTTTGACCCAGTGTCCAACCTCAACAGGCTGGTAGTCGGGGTCCTCGCCTGGTACCTCCTCCTGAGCTTTCCTAGTATGAGAGTGGAGAGATCTGACAATAGTAGTTAGCTCTTTCATGTACTCCAAGTGTTCTACTTCAGCTAGAGTGTTGTCTATTTGTCTGTCAGTCATGGGTCTGTGTGCGGGAACATTCATGGGACTTCCTGTCAACATTTCATGTGGTGTACACCCCAGGCCTTTATTAACACTACTGCACACTTTAATTGACACCAGTGGTAAACAACCCACCCAAGATTTCTTGGTGGAGTGGCATGCCTAAGCTAGCCCTTGTTTAATGGATTGGTTAGCTCTCTCGGTAACCCCATTACTCTGGGGGTGGTAGATGGACATAAACTTCTGGTCCACTCCCATCAGTATGGCTACCTGCTTCACCACATCACCAGTGAAGTGGGTACCGTTGTCTGCAGGTAATACCTAGATTTGGTGTTTCTGAGATTTTATCTCCCTCACTAGTAGCTTTGCTACTGTCTTGGCATCACAGTGTGTGGTGGGAAATGCCTCCAACTGCCTGGTGAACCTGTCAATAAGGACTAAACAGTACCTTTTACTTTCTTGTCTTTCTGCAAGATCTATACAATCCATGGCAAGATGGACAAATGGTCCTCTTGTCATAGGGAAATGACCTGGTTTCAGAGGTGTTCCTTTGGCAATGTTAAATTGCGTGCACGTAGCACATCGAAACAGAAACTGTTTCACATGCTGAGTCAAATCTGGACAAAACCAATCCAAAGAAATTGCCTCTATCATATACCCCCTTGACAAATGGGCCACAAGGTAAACATAGGTGATAAGACAAGCTGGCATTCACTGTCTGCCAGACAGTCTGTCTCCAAATTTTAGAAACTGTCAAGTTTACAACCCCGCTGTTGTCATACCAAATGAGAACTAACATCCAAAGCCTGTTTAGATACCAAATCATCAGTGTCTTTCCCAACAGTAGCAGAGAAGAACATGGAGTGGCTATGACACTTTGAGGCAGCTAATTTAGCCTCATCTGCCATGGCGTTACCCATGCTCACAATCTTTCCCCCCAGTGTGAGCAGCAACCTTCACAACAGCCAAAGCAGAGGGCAGCATCTTAGCCTCCAAGAGATCTAAAACCATAGTTATATTACAAATAGGACTTCCACAAGCATTGTGAAAACCCCTACTCCTCCAGACACCACACTAGGAGAGACAACTCCCTATTGCATAACCAGAATCAAAGAAAAGTGTCAACCTTTTCCTTTCTCTCATTTTACAGGCAGTGGTTAGCACCAAAATTTCAGCCTGTTGAGCTGAGAAAGTATCTGGTAATGGTTGTTGTATGTGAGTGGTTCTATCCATTGTCACAATACCAAACCCTGCATGTTTCTTCCCTGTAGTTTGATCTACATATGCAGAACCGTCAACGAAAAGTCAGCATCAGTCAGGGCAGTGTGGGAGAGGTGAGGCCCAGCTTTTCGTTGGTGTGGGACCCACTGTCTCTGCAATGCCTTTGGTTGAATCTGTCATGGTGCTCTGTGGTTTTGTATTAATCAGGTTCTATGTAATGTGGACTGAGTGACTTAGCTATATGGTACTGTAGAAAAACCCAGTTCTATCCCAGTATACGGGTAGTAGAACCTAACATAGGATGATATACCCAACGCAGTTCTATTTTCTCTAACCCCTCGTCTTCTTTAGTTTCACTACATTTATTCACTAACCACGCTACTGTAAATGGTTCCACATATGTGTGGTAAATAACCACAATTGGTTTCAGTTGTATTTTAACTTCAGTATGGGGCTCTCCCTGTCTCCTCTCTTGTGGATGTAATGGAAGAGTAAACTCACAACATGTCTTTCCCAATACGCAATTTGCAAATGTATCCCTTCTTGTACTAGCCTTACAGTCTTGTTATCTATACCAGTCTATATTTATTTCAGCACATAGAAATTATTGATATTGACTAGCATATATCCATTGACTGTTATCAAATACACTCAACTCATACAACAATTGTCCCACACCAAATCTATAATCCCAGCAATTTTACATATATCAAAACAAAACCAATGTCTTCCCTCAGGTAAGAACACCATACACAACCATTCTTTAAAAACCTGTGCCTTCCCTCAGGTAAGTACACCATGCGCAAATAACACTTTCAATCACTTGTCACCCAGTACCTCAGTACAGACTTGGTTCATTCTAATCTATAACCAAGTTCCTCACACAAGGTTCCATTAGACCCTCAGGAATTTCTAACTATTACATCTGGGATTCTGTGTCATTTATCACATATACATCAAAATACAGTGCTTTTTCTAATTTCAGACTTTTGGTTTAACAGGCGTCTGCTTACCTTATAATTTGATGAGCTGCACAGTGGGACGAAGATCATCCAGACGCAGTGGTCACCAACTCCTGGCAAGCTCGTCAAATGTTGGGTGGTCCTTTGCATGGGGTGATGTAAGTTTCCTTCAACAATCAGTCTTCCAGATAGATGACACAGGAACCTTGGTATTAAACTCTTTAGTAATAAAATGCAATTGCAGACAGCGATTCACATACAGAATATCTCAGTAGTCTATAGTAAAGATCTGTGGGGCGAAGCAGGAGACAACACTCTTTATACTAGTTGGTGTGGACAACCTACCGTCAATCATACCTTAAAACTTCTTTGGGACTGGGTAGCTTGGATAATAAGGTGCCCAGAGTAATAATAAGGTGCCCAGAGGTGCCTGCTACTAAGGTCCAAAAGCTAGAATATGCATATAATTAGTAGATTTGGATAGAAAACACGTAGAAGTTTCTAAAACTGTTTGAATGATGTCTGTGAGTATAACATAACTCATATGGCAGGCAAAAACCTGAGAAAAAATCCAACCAGGAAGTGGGAAATCTGAGGTTTGTCGTTTTTCAAGTCATTGCCTATCGAATATAGTGTCTATGGGGTCATATTGCACTTCATACAGCTTCCACTAGATGTCAACAGTCTTTAGAACCTTGTTTGAGGCTTCTACTGTGAAGGGGGAGAGAATGAGAGCTGATTCAATCAGAGTGCCATGAGCTCAATCTCACGCACACCCGTGAGAGTTAGCTGCTTTCCATTGCATTTCTAAAGACAAAGGAATTCTCCGGTTTAAACATTATTGAAGATTTATGATAAAAATGAAAATGCAGGGCGCCAAATTAAAATAAATTACTATAAAAATCAAACTTTCATGAAATCACACATGTAAGATATCAAATTAAAGCTACACTTGTTGTGAATCCAGCCAACATGTCAGATTTCAAAAATGCTTTTCGGCGAAAGCAAACGATGCTATTATATGTGGATAGCACCTCCTCAAACAAAGATAGAAAATCATATTTCAACCCTGCAGGTGTGACACAAAACGTAGAAATAAAAATCTAATTCATGCCTTACCTTTGACGAGCTTCTTTTGTTGGCACGCCAATATGTCCCATAAACATCACAAATGGTCCTTATGTTCGATTAATTCCGTCGATATTTATCCAAAACGTCCATTTATTTGGCGCGTTTGATCCAGAAAAACACAGGTTCCAACTTGCGCAACGTGACTACAAAATATCTCAAATGTTACCTGAAAACTTTGCTAAAACATTTCAAACTACCTTTGTAATACAACTTTAGGTATTATTTAACGTAAATAATCAATAAAATTGAAGACGGGATGTTCTGTGTTCAATACAGGAGGAAAACAAACTGTAGCTAGCTTTCTGGTCACGCGCCTCTATCTAACAGTACACTTGAAGTGACCCTAGTTCTGAACAGGGCTACTTCTTCATTACACAAAGAAAAAACCTCAACCAATTTCTAATGACTGTTGACATCCAGTGGAAACGGTAGGAACTGCAAGAAGGTCCCTTAGAAATCTGAATTCCCAATGAAAACACATTGAAAAGAGAGTGAGCTCAAATAAAAAATCTGAATGGATTGTCCTCTGGGTTTCCCCTGCTAAATAAGTTCTGTTACACTCACAAACATGATTCAAACAGTTTTAGAAATGTCAGAGTGTTTCCTATCCAAATATACTAATAATATTTATATATTTTCTTCTAAAAAAAATTAAGAAAGGAGTTGTTTAGCAACAAAAACCGATGTGTGCAACTATGGGGCAAAACAGACGGGGTTGGCTTAGATTGTTGCCAACGTGTAAACTATATTTTGTCTCCAGTGTTTATTGAAAACATAAATACATTTGCACAATGAGCACTTGTCTCTCAAATACATTTTTACAGTTGTTGGTTAGCTAGCTAGGGATTTATTTCCTATATTAGCATTGACATGAAATCAGTCAAAATAACTCAAAACAAGACACGGTATCAAGAACAAGATGAAACTAGCTGCAATGAGTCACCTATGATTCCCCACATGGTAGTTTTTTGTCATTGTTGGTAGCTATCTGGTCATCCAGAATCAAAATAACTCAATCGACTTCTGCCCCATTAAAGAGCGCACATTGTTTTTGTGACATTGTCAGCTAACCCATCTATTGATGCCTTGTACAAAACAACTGGGAACTCGGAAATCTCAGACTTCCGACTTTTTAGTGTATTCACAACACCTGGGAACAAGTTAAAAAAACAAGCTCCGACTGGGAAAAAATTATTTAACTCAACTCCACAATACGATGGAGTTGCAAGCGACTTGTGTGGGCGGACTGGAGCTCCAAAGTCACATAACATGTTGTATGGTCAGCACTCAAAAGAATAGCTAGCAATTACACACATTGTTCTGTGTAATGCCGCATTCAAAAGAAACTGGGAACTGGGAACTCTGAAATCAAATTGTATTGGTCACATACACATATTAAGCGGATATTATCGCTGGTGTAGCGAAAAGCTTGGGTTCCTAGCTCCAACAATGCAGTAGTATCAAACAATTCACAACAATACACATAAATCTAAAGGTAAAATAATAGAATTAAGAAAAATATAAATATTAGGACAAGCGATGTTGGAGTGGCATTGACTAAAATACAGTAGAATAGAATACAGTATATACACTGCTCAAAAAAATAAAGGGAACACTAAAATAACATATCCTAGATCTGAATGAATGAAATATTCTTATTAAATACTTTTTTCTTTACATAGTTGAATGTGCTGACAACAAAATCACACAAAAATTATCAATGGAAATCAAATGTATCAACCCATGGAGGTCTGGATTTGTAGTCACACTACAGGCTGATCCAACTTTGATGTAATGTCCTTAAAACAAGTCAAAATGAGGCCCAGTAGTGTGTGTGGCCTCCACGTGCCTGTATGACCTCCCTACAATGCCTGGGCATGCTCCTGATGAGGTGGCAGATGGTCTCCTGAGGGATCTCCTCCCAGACCTGGACTAAAGCATCCGCCAACTCCTGGAAAGTCTGTGGTGCAACGTGGCGTTGGTGGATGGAGCGAGACATGATGTCCCAGATGTGCTCAATTGGATTCAGGTCTGGGGAATGGGCGGGCCAGTCCATAGCATCAATGCCTTCCTCTTGCAGGAACTGCTGACACACTCCAGCCACATGAGGTCTAGCATTGTCTTGCATTAGGAGGAACCCAGGGCCAACCGCACCAGCATATGGTCTCACAAGGGGTCTGAGGATCTCATCTCGGTACCTAATGGCAATCAGGCTACCTATGGCGAGCACATGGAGGGCTGTGCGGCCCCCCAAAGAAATGCCACCCCACACCATGACTGACCCATCGCCAAACCGGTTATGCTGGAGGATGTTGCAGGCAGCAGAACGTTCTCCACGACGTCTCCAGACTCTGTCACGTCTGTCACATGTGCTCAGTGTGAACCTGCTTTCATCTGTGAAGAGCACAGGGCGCCAGTGGCAAATTTGCCAATCTTGGTGTTCTCTGGCAAATGCCAAACGTCCTGCATGGTGTTGGGCTGTAAGCACAACCCCCACATGTGGACGTCGGGCCCACATACCACCCTCATGGAGTCTGTTTCTGACTGTTTGAGCAGACACATGCACATTTGTGGCCTGCTGGGTGTCATTTTGCAGGGCTCTGGCAGTGCTCCTCCTTGCACAAAGGCGGAGGTAGCGGTCCTGCTGCTGGGTTGTTGCGCTCCTACGGCCTCCTCCACGTCTCCTGATGTACTGGCCTGTCTCCTGGTAGTGCCTTCATGCTCTGGACACTACGCTGACAGACACAGAAAACCTTCTTGCCACAGCTCGCATTGATGTTCCATCCTGGATGAGCTGCACTACTTGAGCCACTTGTGTGGGTTGTAGACTCCGTCTCATGCTACCACTAGAGTGAACGCACCGCCAGCATTCAAAAGTGACCAAAACATCAGCCAGGAAGCATAGGAACTGAGAAGTGGTCTGTGGTCACCACCTGCAGAACCATTCCTTTATTGGGGGTGTCTTGCTAATTGCCTATAATTTCCACCTGTTGTCTATTCCATTTGCTTCCTAAGTGGACAGTTTGATTTCACAGAAGTGTGATTGACTTGGAGTTACATTGTGTTGTTTAAGTGTTCCCTTTATTTTTTTGAGCAGTGTACATATGAAATGAGTAAAGCAGTTTGTGAACATTATTAAAGTGACTAGTTTTCCATTCTTAAAGTGACCAGTGATTCCATGTCTAAAGTAACCAGTAATTCCATGCCTCTAAGGTGCAGGGTTGAGTAACCGGTTGGGAGCAGGCTAGTGATGGCTATTTAACAGTCTGATGGCCTTGAGATAGAAGCTGTTTTTCAGTCTCTCAGTCCCAGCTTTCTTTGATGCACATGAACTGACCTCGCCTTCTGGATGATCGCGGGGTGAACAGGCAGTGATTATCTTTTTGGCCTACCTGTGACATCGGGTGCTGTAGGTGTCCTCGAAGGCAGGCAGTGTGCCCCCAGTGATGCATTATGCAGACCTCTGGAGAGCCCAGAATTTTGCAAATTCATAACATATTGTACGTTTTGCTAATTCTTATACTAATTGTAATTTCTAAGAAATCATACAAAATTAATGATGGACATCCACAAATGAATACATACCATATGAAATGTGACATATCATACTGAATGGAATGTCTCAGATTTACATTTACATAAAGAATAATACGAAATGCTCTGAGACCAGCTGAGACCAGATTGTGTTGCCGGTGGTAGCTAATGTTGTCACGCCCTGGTCGAAGTATTTTGTGTTTATCTTTATGTATTGGGTCAGGCCAGGGTGTGGCATGGGGTTTTTGTATTGTGGTGTGTTTTGTCTTGGGGTTTTGGTGTGTATATATTGGGATTGTAGCTAGTGGGGTGATCTAGCAAAGTCTATGGCTGTCTGGAGTGGTTCTCAATCAGAGGCAAGTGTTTATCGTTGTCTCTGATTGGGAACCATATTTAGGCAGCCATATTCTTTGAGTTTGTCGTGGGTGATTGTCCTTAGTCCTGTCTGTGTTAGTTTTCACTAGTATAGGCTGTTTTGGTTTTCGTTACGTTCTTTGTTTTGTAGTGTTGTATTTTAGATTTGTGTTACGTTTTTGTTCATTAAACATGGATCGCAATCTACACGCTGCGTTTTGGTCTGACTCTTCTTCACCACATGAAGACCGTTACAAATGTGGCATTTTTTTCTGCCTCCCATGATTTTATTTAAAGTAGGATAGCAGCCTACACAAAAAATAACAAATATTTATAACCATCTAGATGTCACCTTGATACATGCACATCGTCTCCTCAATGAGGAGGATATGAACAGCAACAACACCGGGACACTTACAGTTGAAGTCAGAAGTTTACATACACCTTAGCCAAATACATTTAAAGTCAGTTTTTCACAATTCCTGACATTTAATGCAAGTAAAAATTCCCTGTCTTAGGTACGTTAGGACACCACTTTATTTTAAGAATGTGAAATGTCATAATAAATAAATAAATTATTTACTTCAGCTTTTGTTTCTTTCATCACATTCCCAGTGGGTGAGAAGTTAACATACACTCAATTAGTATTTGGTAGCATTGCCTTTAAATTGTTTAACTTGGGTCAAATGTTTCGGGTAGCCTTACACAAGCTTCCCACAATAAGTTGGGTGAATTTTGGCCCATTCCTCCTGACAGAGCTGGTGTAACTGAGTCAGGTTTGTAAAGGCCTCCTTGCTCGCACACGCTTTTTCAGGTCTGCCCACAAATTTTCTAAAGGGTTGAGGTTAGGGCTTTGTGATGGCCACTCCAATACCTTGACTTTGTTGTCCTAAGCCATTTTGCCACAAATTTGGAAGTATGCGTGGGGTCATTGTCCGTTTGGAAGACCCATTTGCAACCAAGCTTTAACTTCCTCACTGATGTCTTGAGATGTTGCTTCATTATATCCACATAATTTTCCTACTTCGTGATGACATCTATTTTGTGAAGTGCACCAGTCCCTCCTGCAGCAAAGCACTCCCACAACATGATGCTGCCACCCCTGTGCTTCACGGTTGGGATGGTGTTCTTCGGCTTGCAAGCCTCCCCCTCTTTCCTCTAGACATAACGATGGTCATTATGGCCAAACAGTTCTATTTTTGTTTCATCAGAACAGAGGACATTTCTCCAAAAAGTACGATTTTTGTCCCCATGTGCAGTTGCAAACCGTAGTCTGGCTTTTTATGGTGGTTTTGGAGCAGTGGCTTCTTCCTTGCTGAGCGGCCTTTCAGGTTATGTCGATATAGGACTTGTTTTACTGTATGTAAATATGTATATATATGTATACTTTTGTACCAGTTTCCTCCAGCATCTTCACAAGGTCCTTTGCTGTTGTTCTGGGATTGATTCACACCAAAGTACGTTCATCTCTAGGAGACAGAACACGTCTCCTTCCTGAGTGGTATGACGGCTGCGCGGTCCCATGGTGCTTATACTTGCGTACTATTGTTTGTACAGATGAACGTGATACCTTCAGGAGTTTGGAAATTGTTCCCAAGGATGAACCAGACTTGTGGAGGTCTACAATTTTTTTCCTGAGGTCTTGGCTGATTTCTTTTGATTTTCCCATGATGTCAAGCAAAGAGGCACTGAGTTTGAAGGTACAGTAGGTCTTGAAATACATCCACAGGTACACCTCCAACTGACTCAAATTATGTCAATTAACCTATCAGAAGCTTCTAAAGCCAAGACATAATTTTCTGGAATTTTCCAAGCTGTTTAAAGGCACAGTCAACTTAGTGTAAACTTCTGACCCACTGGAATTGTGATACAGTAAATGGTAAGTGAAATAATCTGTCTGTAAACAATTGTTGGGGAAATTACTTGTGTCATGCACAAAGTAGATGTCCTAACCAACATGCCAAAACTATAGTTTGTTAACAAGAAAATTGTGGAGTGGTTGAAAAACGAGTTTTAATGACTCCAACCTAAGTGTATGTGAACTTCCAACTTCAACTGTACTGTGGTACATATGCCTCACACCTCTCAAAAAAACAAGCTGGACTCCCGGGTCGCAGTGGTAAAAGCGGCAGCTGTGCCATCAGAGTCCCTAGGCCTGTCCCGGGTCCGTGGGGCGCAGGCCTAGGTCGTCCGGGTTAGGGAGGGCTTGGTCGGTAGGGATGTCCTTGCCTCATCGCGCACCAGCGACTCCTGTGGCGGGCCGGGCACAGTGAGAGGTTGCCAGGTGCACGGTGTACCCTCCGACACGTTGGTGCGGCTGGCTTCCGGGTTGATGCTCGCTGTGGTGTGCCATGGTTGGGTTGTGTATCAGGACGTGACTTTCAACCTGTCTCTCCCGAGTTTGTAGCGCAAGATAGTAGCTACTACAACAATTGGCTACCACGAAATTGGGGAGAAAAAAGGGGTACATTTAAAAAATAATAATAATAATCTACAAAAAAGAATACAAGCTCAAATCATGACGTCAGTAATCTTCATGTCGGAAAGTTGGAGATCGAGAAAGAGGCCCGAGTTCCTGAGTTTGAATTCAAAACGATTTTTCCCAGTCGGAGTTTGTTTTTTTCCCAGTCCCAGTTGTTTTGAACCCTCGGAAGTGGGAGATTAACCTCTCCCTCAATGTCAACAAAACAAAGGAGGTGATCATAGACTTCAGGAAACCGCAGGGGGAGCACCCCCCTATCCACATCGAAGGGACAGCAGTGGAGAAGGTGAAAAGTTTCAAGTTCTTCGGCGTACACATCACTGACAATCTGAAATGGTCCACCCACACAGACAGTGTGGTGAAGAAGGCGCAACAGTGCCTCTTCAAACTCAGGAGGCTGAAGAAATGTGGCTTGTCACCCAAAACCCTGACAAACTTTTACAGATTCACAATCGAGAGCATCCTGGTATCACAGCCTGGTACGGCAACTGCACCCGCAAAGCTCTCCAGAGGGTTGTGCGGTCTGATGACCTGATGTCACAGGAAGGCCAAAAATATCATCAAGGACTACAACCACCCGAGCCACTGTCTGTTCACACCGCTATCATCCAGAAGGCGAAGTCAGTACAGGTGCATCAAAGCTGGGACCGAGAGATTGAAAAATAGCTTCTATCTCAAGGCCATCAGACTGCTAAACAGCAATCACTAACTCAGAGAGGCTGCTGACTACATTGAGACCCAATCACTGGACACTTTAATAAACAGATCACTTGTCACTTTAAACAATGCCACTTTTAATAATGCCACTTTAATCATGTTTACATATCTTACATTACTCATATCACACGTATATACTCTATTTTATACCATCTATTGCACCTTGCCTATGCTGCTCGGCCATCGCTCATTCATATACTTATGTATGTACATATTCTCATTCACCCGTTTAGATTTGTGTGTATTAGGTAGTTGTTGAGGAATTGTTAGATTACTTGTTAGATATTACTGCACTGTTGGAACTAGAAGCACAAGCATTTCGCTACGGTCGCATTAACATCTACTAACCAATTGTATGTGACCAATAACGTTTGATTTGATTTGATTTTGATTTGAAGAAGGGGCAGGGTGTAGCTATAGCTAGCCATACACTCGTAAACAGTGGGGTGTACAGAACCAATGAGATGTTCGAGAAGATAGGCTACAGGCTATGTGCACACTGCCCACAAAATGAGGTGGAAACTGAGCTGCACTTCCTAACCTCCTGCCTAATGTATGACCACATTAGAGACACATTTTTCCCCCAGATTACAGATCCACAAAGAATTTGAAAACAAACCCAATTTTGATAAACTCCCATATCTACTGTCTACTGGGTAAAATACCACAGTGTGCCATCACAGCAGCAAGATTGTGACCTGTTGCCACAAGAAAAGGTCAACCAGTGAAAAACAAACTCCATTGTAAATATAACCCATATTTATGCTTATTTATTTTCCCTTTTGTACTTTAACCATTTGTACATCGTAACAACACTGTATATATACATAATATACATTTGTAATGTCTTTATTATTTTGGAACTTCTGTGAGTGTAATGTTTACTGTTCATTTTATTGTCTATTTCACTTTTGTATACTATCTACCTAATTTGCTTAGACAAAGTTTACATATGTTGCCCATGCCAGTAAAGCCCCTTGAATTGAATTGTTCGAGGGGGGAGCGGGGGTGTTCATGAATGTACCAATGGAAAGATTGAGGGGGGAACTGCCGAATTGCGGGCTGCAGTTGCACACTATTGGTCAGGTCTCAGGTTGGCAGGATGTCCATACACCAGTGCACTGTTTGCCGGTTTATCGATTTGTTGTGCAGCCCAATCAGCCACGCAAACCGGTCTTGAGTGACAACAAATCTGCCATATTACCTTATTGGCTTTCCATACACACACACACACTCCTCACTCCTTTCAACACACCAGCTCGCCTATACTCTCGGCCGCAGTTAGCCATACTTGCGAAATCCCTGCTGTAGACTATTTGTCTGAGGGAGTCACAAGCACTGGAAATGAAGACAATTTAGTAAGAGATCAGTTATTAAGATTGGCCATTCCTATTTCTTAAAACTGAAATTATCGCAGATATAAATGGGTTCAAATAATAATCCAAATAATGGCCCAAATCGTTGTTTATGGTGACGTCACGGCTACCATAGCTACGGGGAGCTTTTCAGCTGTTCAGAATGAATACAGTCAAATGCTACTAGCTAGCTAGCTAATCCACTCACTGAGCCCGAACAGGAGCCACTATCTGAGCAAACCATGGTAAGTACCCTGCAATATGATCAACATAAAGTTGGAATTGAGCTATATGGCTAAATGCAATATCGTATGGGTGAGAGAGTAACGTTAGTCAGTTATCCAAAAAGTGCGACGCGACTAACTTTAACGTAGCTTTCTAACGGCTAACAGTTAACGTTAGCTACAGTACAGCCTGTACCTGCCAAAAAGGTCTACCTGGCAGGGCATGCTTATTGCCATTCATGTAAATAATGAATTACCATTGTTACTGTCAGAACAACTTTATAACAAATAATACCATGTCTTTATGTGTCAAGTAAGGTTACGCATAGACAAGCTACATCTAGCTAATAACAGTGACAACGTTTCAAATGTTATGGACACATTTTTAACTTGTGGTTGGTAATCAGTTATTTAAACTAACAAGTCCGGCTTGATACCATATTACTGATTCCTGCAGTAATAAAGTACCCCAAACCTTTGAAAATACATTCATCCTCTAAACTGACTACAGAATCACCTGTGACATGTGTAGTGTTTAAATGTATTTAGCTAGTCCTAATTCTTGTTGCCTACTCAGATTGCATGTAATCTACAGTGATTGTGACATTAACTATGTCACAAGAATGTGGGTAGAGAATCTGCTGTCTGTTTAGTTGGCTAGATCCAAAAGTACAGTGACAGCAGTGAATAAGAAGACCTTAAGCCTCCCTCAACACTGGAAGAGTATTCGTGCTGTGCAACTGTCCAATCAAAGGTGGTGTGAAAGTAGGCCATGGCAAGAGGCTAACAGTTAAATCTGTGCTCTTAGTGCTTATTTCCTCCTGCACACAGAGCGAGCTCGCTCGTCTTGATTCATCTGTGCCATGCCAAACCCAATCACACCAGGGCGTTTCGTGATTGGCTGAGGTTACCCGCGGCCTCTGGCCTCGCATTATTTCTGCCCTGGTGTGTTGGCTCTGTTATGCAGTAATGTTCATCTCAGGTAACCCTGTTAACAGAACAGAAGTTGTTTGTAGCTGGACCACCTGCTGTTAATTATGTTTGAACATAATGCCCTGTTGCCTAGGTTCTTATTTCATTACATAGCTATAACCTAAATACCAACTTGTGCTGTTGTAAATGTAAAATGCTGTTTGTCATGATGTCACCTGACCTGGATGTGTGATGCACTGCAGGGTTTGCTGTCGATTCTGCGAAGACTGAAGCACTCTCCGGACCAGGAGGTGCGGTTACTGTTGCTGGGGCTGGACAATGCTGGCAAGACCACCCTGCTTAAACAGCTGGCCTCAGAGGATGTCAGCCACATCACCCCTACTCAGGTAAATGTACTGATGTACACAGGATTGGGGAGCAATTGATTACATGTAATCAGTTACATATTATCTTATTAGAAGAAACAATACCTGCAATCAGTTACGTTACCATTAAAAATATTGTAATCAGATTACAGATACTTTTGAAAAACTAGATTACTACTTTTATTACTTTTAAATTCCGAAATGATGTAGCCAATTAAAAATACAATTTTAAAAAATGCAGAAATCACTATGATAACGCACCAAATGCATTTGATGGATCCTTTTTGTAATCCAAAAGTAACAGAGAGTAAACATATTACTTTACTGTGTTTGGGTGTTCCAAAATGTACATTACTGAATACAATTTGACAGGTAACTAGTAACTGTAAAAGATTACATTTAGGAAGTAACCTGCCCAACCCTGGATACAGACAATAGCATAAACACAGCTCAGACACTCATGAAAGCATAGTTACACATGCTCACAGTGATCACAAACTGTCCAAAGCATTGCATTGATGGGCACTCTCCTCCTCTGTCCACAGGGATTCAACATAAAGAGCATGCAGTCCCAGGGATTTAAGCTAAATGTTTGGGACATTGGAGGTCAGCGCAAGATCCGCCCGTACTGGAGGAACTACTTTGAGAACACAGACGTACTGGTAGGTCCAAAAAGTTCTGACCACAAATAAATGGAGACAGCTTGATACGGTTGAACCTTTCTATCTGTCACTAATACTCTCCTCTGTCCATCTTCGTCACAGATCTATGTGATTGACAGTTCAGACAGGAAACGCTTTGAAGAGACCGGTCAGGTAAAGCGGCACCAGTCTGTAAAAATGCACAATATTCTATTCAGCTGTCTTCTGATATCCATATTTTGTTGCAGTTATTGATTGAACCCCTCCCCCGCCCTTCTCTTACACACACACAGGAGCTGGCTGAGTTGATGGAAGAAGAGAAGTTGAGCATGGTGCCACTGTTGATATTTGCCAACAAGCAGGACCTGATGACTGCGGCTCCTGCATCAGAGCTAGCTGAGGGCCTCAACCTGCACACCATCAGAGACCGGGTATGGCAGATCCAGGCCTGCTCTGCAATTACCGCAGAGGGAGTACAGGTATAAAACACACATCTACGTTGGTTTAGACATTTTTGCAAATGTATTAAAAAGAAAAAACAAATATCACATTTACATAAGTATTCAGACCCATTACTCAGTACTTTGTTGCACCTTTGGCAGCGATTACAGCCTCGAGTGTTCTTGGATATGACGCTACAATCTTGGCACACCTGTATTTGCAGATCCTCTCAAGCTCTGTCAGGTTGGATGGGGACTTCGCTGCACAGCTATTTTTAGGTCTCTCCAGAGATGTTTGATTGGATTCAAGTCTGGGCTCTAGCTGGGCCACTCAAGGACATTCCGAGACTTATCCCAAAGCCATTCCTTGTTGTACATTTTTTATATATTTATATATATATTTTATTTATTTTATTTTTTGTTTGTTTTTTTGTTAGTTAAAAAAAAAAAACGTTTTCACCCCAATATCGTTGTATCCAATTAGTAGTTACAGTCTTGTCTCATCGCTACAACTCCCGTACGGACTCGGGAGAGGCAAAGGTCGAGAGCCGTGTGTCCCCCAATAAACAACCCAACCAAGCCGCACTGCTTCTTGACACACTGCCCACTTAACTCAGAATCCAGCCGCACCAATGTTTCGAAGGAAACACCGTACACCTGGCGACCCCGTCAGCGTGCACTGCGCCCGGCCTGCCACAGGAGTCTCTAGTGTGCGATTGGACAAGAACATCCCTGCCAACCAAACCCTCCCCTAACCCAGACGTGACCCAATTGTGTGCCACCCCATGGGTCTCCCAGTTGCGGCTGGCTCAACAGAGCCTGGACTCGAACCCAGAATCTCTAGTGCCACAGCTAGCACTGCGATGCAGTGCCTTAGACCACTGCCCCACTCGGGAGGCCTCGAAGCCACCCCTGTGTTGTCTTGGCTGTGTGCTTAGGATTGTAGACCTGTTGGAAGGGTTGTTGTCCTGAGCGCTCTGGAGCAGGTTTTCATCAAGGATCTCTCTGTACTTTGCTTCATTCAACCTGACTAGTCTCCCAGTCCCTGCCACTGAAAAACATCCCCACAGCGTGATGCTGTCACCACCATGCTTCACCATACGGATGTTACCATTCAGGCCAAAAAGTTCAATCTTGTTTTCATCAGACCAGAGAATCTTGTTTCTCATGGTCTGAGTGTCCTTTAGAAGCCTTTTGGCAAACTCCAAGCTGGCTGTCATGTGCCTTTTACTGAGGATTGTCTTCCGTCTGGCCACTCTACTATACATCCTTGGTGGAGTGCTGCAGAGATGGTTGTCCTTCTGAAAGGTTCTCCCATCTCCACAGAGGAACTCTGGAGCTCTTTCAGAGTGACCTTCAGGTTCTTGGTCACCTCCTTGATTGAACATGTTCCTTCTCCCCCGATTGCTCAGTTTGGCAGAGCTCTAGGAAGAGTCTTGGTGGTTCCAAACTTCTTCCATTTAAGAATGATGGAGGCGACTGTGTTCTTGGGGACCTTCAATGCTGAAAACATGTTCTGTTACCCTTCCATAGATCTGTGCCTCGACACAATCATGTCTCAGAGCTCTACAGACAATTCCTTCGACCTCATGGTTTGTTTTTTTATCTGACATGCACTGTCAACTGTGGGACCTTATATAGACAGGCCTTTGCAAATCATGTCCAATTAATTGAATTTCCCACAGGTGGCCTCCAATCAAGTTGTAGAAACATCTCGAGGATGATCAATGGAAACAAGGTGCACCTGTGCTCAATTTCAAGTCTCATAGCAAAAAGTCTGAATACTTATGATGTAAATATGTTTTTTCTGTTTATCATTTTTTTATAAATTAGCAAACATTTCTAAAAACCTGTTTTCGATTTGTCATTATGGGGTAGTGTGAGGAAAAATATTAATTTAATCCATTTTAGAATAAGGCTGTAACGTAACAAGATGTGGAAAAGTCAAGGGGTCGGAATCATTTCAGAATCCACTGTAAACACAAACCGCCCGTACACTACATTTGCACACAACACACACATACTGTACGCACAATTAGAGAGCATCATAGACACTGATTGCACACTAACGTTTAATACTGTGCCGGTGTAATATGAGTCTGTTTACTTACTTTATAGGATGGCATGACATGGGTGTGCAAGAACATAGCAGTTCGTAAGAAGTGACGCCAGGGGCATACTTATTCCCAAAGACTCAAACGAAGGGTAGGAGGTGAAAGGTGGAGTGGTGTTCATTATCAAAGCTTTTGACTTGCTGTCATAATATGTTTTGAAAGTATTGTGATATTTTTTTTTAATAGATCATGAGCCAGTTGCAATAGAGTAAATACTTTAAAGAGAAGTTTTCTGTAATGTTGACATTACCAGCATTGTATTAATGCCCCTCCAGTTGTATATACTGTATATACCTTATTATTTAAACATTTCAATTATTCAGATATTACTCAACTGTCATTTCTGTGTGCTTACTTTTGCCACCTTTTTGTAATAGTCAGGAGGCTTATTATGAAGATGTCTACATTATGAAAGGAGTTTTTTAAGAATGAACAGCTGAATAGACACGACCCACTGGGCACAGACATCAGTTCCAACATCTAGTTTTGATTTACATTTGGTTGAGTTGTCAACTAACTTGAATTCAACGTGAAATAAACAAAAACTTTCATCATGTCATTGGATTTAGGTTAAAAGTTGGGTAAAAAAAAACACAACATGCCCTTACGTTGATGACATTTAGTTTTCCACGTTGATTCAACGTTATCACATAGATTCTTTGGGGTTGAAATGATGTGGAAACAATGTTGATTCAACCAGTTTTTGCCCAGTGGGTACTTTGTTGCGTGTATGTGATTGAAACTCTGTCCTTTAGTACCAGTGGGGCAGGGAAATATCCTGCTCTGTATCAGTAACCAGGTTTCTATCCAACCATTTCATGCCGATTGAATTACCTGAAGCATGAACAAATAAAATGTGTTTGTTCAAAATGGTCTGATCTTTTTGTGTCGGTAAAATAAATAATGCGAGAAATGGCAGTTGAAACGCCTTAATTCGCAAATATTATAATAACTATCATATCGAAGTCAACTTGGAGTCACGCAATGATGTTATGTGGTCCTCCCACTATGACTCGGGAAAGCATGCCGTTTGTTAGTCTAGAGATTAAATAAAAGATGATGAATTTTACATGGTTGTGAAAGTGCACGGTGATGAGCTTGATCCACCTTTTCAATAAATATTGAGGGTCTTATTCTGGTGACATGATGATCGATGCTTGGCTACCATTTAACAAACAAATTTTATTGCTCCTATTATCCGTAATAATCTCATCATATAGGTAGCTCACCCACACTGTGGGGCAAATTTGCTATAAGGCTAACTAATCCGTTTTTGTGACAAAGACATCGATAGAGTTGAAAATGTGATGGCAACCCATTTAACTTGTATGTTTTCTTCTGAATTTTACCGCAAAAGTTATTTTATGTGCAAATCAAAATCCAATTTTATTTATCACATACACATGGTTAACAGATGTTACAGTTTTTCTCAGTCGCTTTGGTGCATTTCTTAGATCCAAAGTGCAATTCTTGATACTACTTGTACAAATTCCAAATCATCTAGTTACTTGTGCACATCATTAAAGCAATTTCTTATTCCTTTGAACAAATTGCAATTGATAATGTACAAGTGTCTGCTTTTTTCCACATTATCAATTGCTCATGTCATGTTGATCAAAATATAGTAGACGGTTCTCTGTTGAATAGTCTTACCCCTCAAAACATCTAGGCATTAGTTCCTTGCATAAGCCATTACATGCAAAATTGTTGAACTATTTGTCATAAACTGTCAAGCATAGTTCTACACATTTCTATTAGACCTTTTGTACAAAAACGTGAATTGATGAATCGTGCAGGTGAAATTGACCCTCACTCATGAAGGAATGTAAAGTGTTAGTTCAACCAACAATCAACCAGTTGTCTAAATTGCTCAATGGTGCATCTCATGAAGAATCAATTGGCAAGCATATATAGAAAGACCACAACACAGAGTTGCAATTTTCCAATAATGGATGGACCAGGAAACGAACAGGGTCAACAGCCAAGAGGAGGAAGAAGAGGAGCAAGGATGTGTGGTGGAAGGCAAAACAGAGGAAGAGGCAGAAGAGGACATAGGCGCATATCTGATGACATAAGGGCCACTATTGTAGACCATGTTGTCAATCATGGCCTTACAATGGCTGAGGCGGGTCGAAGGGTGCAGCCGAATATTGGGAGATCAACCGTGTCCTCGATAGTTCAAACGTTTCGAAGAGAGAACAGGTATGTCCACCAATGTACAGTGCACTGTTACTGTATATAAGCAATATACTGTATACTTCCTACAATGCTTCATATTACAGTAGTCCACTTGTATTTCACACAATACAGAAATATACTCTGTACAGATACATACTGCACCTTACATGCACCCACCTGTATGTTTTACAGAAAAATGTATGTTCGCATAGTTTTTGTCTATGTGAAAGTGTGCGATGCATCACTGCATTTTTCCCCACATAGGACTGCAAGATTACCTCAAACCGGTGGCAGAGGATGCCTTTTCACACCTCAACAGGAGGAGACTATTTGCACCATGGTCAATGCCATGAGACTCAGGGAAATACAAAGGACCATTATAGAAGACAACGATGTCTTTGAAAACATCCATACAGTTAGTATCTCAACCATCGACAGGGTGCTGCATAGAAACCAGATGAGTATGAAACAGCTGTACCATGTACCATTCCAAAGGAATGAGGACAGAGTTAAGGAGCTACGGTACCAGTATGTACAGGTAAAATATATATCTATAAATCTACTTTACAGCAACATTTTATAGTGATACATAGTACAGTAAGCATAAACTGCACAGATTTACATTGCTGTGGAAGGAACATGCAATATATATGTACATTTTATGTCACTCTTCCTTACCAAAACAAATTCAACTGTGTGTTCTGGGATATAGCGTATAATGGAGTTGGAATCAAGTGAACTCTCTCCCAACTTTGTATACGTGGATGAGGCTGGCTTCAACCTGACCAAATGCAGAAGGCGGGGTCGGAATATCATCGGTCACAGAGCTACTGTGGATTAGCCAGGCCTACGGGGAGGAAATATCACCATGTGTGCTGCTATTTCGGAGCATGGTGTCCTAACCCATATCCCCCTTATAGGGCGATACAACACCCAGCATCTACTCAACTTTTTAGAGACTCTCTACAGGGCTCTCATCCCTGATGATGAGAGGGGTCTGTTTAGAGAGGATTTGCCAAAGTATGTGGTCATTTGTGATAATGTGAGTTTCCATCGATCAAACATCATAAGGCAATGGTTTGTGACCCACCCGAGGATGCTCATAGAATTCCTCCCACCTTATTCACCATTCCTTAACCCAATTGAGGAGTTCTTTTCAGCATGGAGGTGGAAGGTGTACGATCGTCAGCCACACACACAGATGACCCTGCTCGCTGCAATGGATGCAGCATGTGAGGACATCACAGTAGACGCCTGCAGAGGATGGATAAGGCATTCCAAAAGATTCTTTCCACCTTGCATTGGAAGGAAAAATATCCGGTGTGATGTGGATGAGAATATGTGGGCCGACAGACAGGAACGTCTGGATGTGTAGAGACAGCACAACAGTGCTGCGGGCAAAGTTGTGCCTTAGGGGTGGTTTCCTGTGTTTCTTTCTAATTTAGTTTTTTTTTCTTGGTGCCCCTTAGGTTGTCCAGTCTCTTTCTATCAATAACACACATACAGTAATATATAAATAGTACTGTTGAAATTGATATATGCCATAGAAGTGCAGCCTTGTGCATTTTCAATACAGTAACTGTCATCCAAACTGTAGCCTAAGTTTACATCAGGTAATACTGTCAAAGTACACAGTTACATTGACAACATGCCTAAACATTTTGACGACCTTGTTCGTGAACAATGACTCAATGACTTATCATTCTGATAACACTGACATGATCATTGGCATGAATATTTACTTTTGAGAGATGTACTAAGGATTTTTAGTGATTGACTAGCTTTAGAAACATATCTATTGTATATTGCAGTTTGTACAAATTGTTCTGAGAAATGCACTTATTATTTTGCACATGTTACGGATGATGTGAAAAATGTACCAAAGTGACTGAGAAAACCTGTAATGTGAGTGTAGTGAAATGCTTGTGCTTCTAGTTCCAACAGTGCAGTAATATCTAACAAGTAATCTAACAATTCCTCTAACAACTACCTAATACACACAAATCTAAAGGGGTGAATGAGAATATGTACATATAAGTATATGGATGAACGATGGCCGAGCGGCATAGGCAAGGTGCAATAGATGGTATAAAATACAGAATATACATGTGATATGAGTAATGTAAGATATGTAAACATGATTAAAAAGTGGCATTATTTAAAGTGCCATTGTTTAAAGTGACTAGTGATTGGGTCTCAATGTAGGCAGCAGCCTCTGAGTTAGTGATTGTTGTTTAGCAGTCTGATGGCCTTGAGATAGAAGCTATTTGATGCACCTGTACTGACCTCGCCTTCTGGATGATAGCGGTGTGAACAGGCAGTGGCTCGGGTGGTTGATGTCCTTGATGACATTTTTGGCCTTCCTGTGACATCCTGTGCTGTAAGTGTCATGGAGGGCAGGTAGTTTGCCCCCGGTGATGCGTTGTGCAGACTACACAACCCTCTGGAGAGCCTTGCGGTTGAGGGCGGTGCAGTTGCCGACAGGATGCTCTCGGTTGTGCATCTGTAAAAGTTTGTCAGGGTTTTGGGTGACAAGCCACATTTCTTCAGCCTCCTGAGGTTGAAGACGCGCTGTTGCGCCTTCTTCACCACACTGTCTTTGGGGGTGAACAATTTCAGTTTGTCTGTGATGTGTACGCCCAGGAACTTAACTTTCCACCTTCTCCACTGCTGTCCCTTTGATGTGGATCGGGGGTGCTCCCTCTGCTGTTTCCTGAAGTCCACGATCTTCTCCTTTGTTTTGTTGACGTTGAGTGAGAGGTTGTTTTCCTGACACCACACTCCAAGTGCCCTCACCGTCTCGTTGTGTCGTCTGCAAACTTGATGATTGAGTTGGACTATGTTATCAAGCACAGACTTGTATCTGTAATAAATCTGTTTCTTGGCAACACACTGGTGGGATATTGTGCATATTGTTTTATGCAGATTTCAGAATATTCCCATGAAAATCTGTTGCAAATTGGATGGAAACCTAGCTACTAATGCCCAAGCACCGAATGTCAGACAGGAATGCTTGCGCTTCTGCTAGAAAATTACTAGAGGGCACTATTTCTCTACTGTTGATCTCCATGACAACGCTTGCTCACGGCACTCACATATCCCCTCTTGTTGCATAGTACTTGTACTGTTTTTCAACAACATACATTTCAACATGTGTATGTGATGAGTTTATGTTGTGGGCTTAATTAATTGATCTATATTGGTTGTGATTTTATAGGGTAAAATAAAGTCATTATTCAGTATCCTTTAGGACACAAACAAGCAAAGCAAGAAATGATTTAGCCGATTGAAACTTTCCCTTGTTTCTCACTCTCATTGGGCTGGACTAATGTAGTTCGTCTAGACTAGAGAATTTGCACCACTACAATAAAAGCCCCAAATTACTACGAAACGCAACTCTAATGATCTCTGGATTTCGTACCTTAGAATTTGAACACGATCACATTTTATGCATGAGAGTTCTTTCCGTAGTAAAGCAAATACTATGAACTGCACCCAACAATCTCTGACACTGGTCGCATTTACAACAATCTCTCTTCAATACATCTCTCTTGCATATACAATAAATCACATAGAATACCTCAACCATTCAGTGAAGTTCTCACCTTGTTCACCATGATTTACCACAAGGCAATTCCATTTTTTTTATTTCTATTTTGTCTTTTATCGCAGCCCATACTAATCTGCCTGGGCTGAGTGCTCCACTGTGGTCTTATAGACATTTACATACAGCCCTTTTCCGGGACTCTAATAGATCTCCAATACAATTTGCATTTATATAGCCCTCTTCATACCAACATGATTTGGGTGCTTTGCCATGATAAAAACAAACCTCCTCCTCTGGCCTTGAGTCACAATATTCTGCCGTGTGCCGTGCTCTCCATGTAAGCTTGGCTGGCTTTAATAACCCGAAGTCTGTTGATCCTCCATCTGAGGCAAAACGAGAGCAGGAGTATTCAACTGGACCTCAAGGTGATTCAACAGTCAGCATAGAGTATGTAGACCATGCACAAGTGTGATCCATCCATATTCACTGTGGTTTGCAGCTTTGGTACACTTGAAAGCAATAGTGGTCATCACTCTACCTAAGCAGAGAAACATGTATTGTAAAGATGAACGTATTAATGAAATGGATTCTAAAAAAGTATTTCATGTATTTTCTACTGAAATGAGGAAATCTATACGGAGTTGCATTTAAGTTCTGAGGAAATTAAATAAAGAATCACAAGTTTAGCTCTTGGGTTTGTCCAGTGTATAGGTGTTTATAGTTTTATGAGGTGCATGTAGTGCTCTTCTAAAGGTGAAAAGTGAAAAAAAATATAACAGGGAAATGAAAGTCTACCATGTGAGACAGGTGATAAAATCTCCATAACTCTCTCTCTCTGCATTGCTTAATTATTAACATCTGAACCACACAATGTAATAATCAAACTAATAAAATGCATTCAAAGTTGTTTCCCTTTCCCAAATATGATGTTAATCAGATCGCAAACTGCAGAGGATGAGAGTGACAATAAATCCCAATGAACAATATAGGATTTCCCAAATAAGAGAATAGAGCGAAGCAATCAACCCTCGTTACCCTCACTGCTAACCTCGCTGAGGCGAGAGGCAGTCAGGCCTGCAGTAGGCCATAAATCATGGGACTTTCCCAGCTTCTTACCCCAGAACACCGGCCTCCCACACAGGGGAAACGAAGGACAGAAAGACAGATTGACCAGCGGGGTAAAGAGAGAGATATCCTCTAACTTAATTAAAGTGTTGTGTGTCACACAGTCTCTGTCTGTAACTATACTACAGGCAGGGGCGTAGGAGAGTATAACATTGATTGGGGCCATCAGCCCCCTGGGAAGATATTTTTGATAAACACCTTTTAAATGCTCTTTATTTTTTTTACTTTTGAGAACAGGATACAGAAAAATCTTAACTTACAAATAGGCAAATTTACAAGGCTAAGAGGGGCCTTGTAGAGGGGCACTTACTCTGGTAAACTCCAATCAGTGACTGTCTATGTGGATATATTAATTTAAACAACCATTTTGTAGTCTTTCTCTGATACTGTATGATTAATTTCCTAATATTTGTCTTACTTTCCCTATAGCATATTGTTACTTCTGCTGCTCTGCATACTGTATGGTTTGAAACTAAAAATAATATTTGTAATACAGTTATTATACTGTAACAATAACCAGCAACATAATACAATTTATAAAACTAGGCATGAAAGGTCAAACTGAAATTAATCAATCTCTCTCTACACAACTACAATGTATATATAAAGGTATGTGGACACCCATTCAAATGAGTGGATTTGGCTAATTCAGCCCACACCCGTTGCTGACAGGTGTATAAAATCGAGCACACAGCAATGCAATCTCCATAGACAAACGTTGGCAGTAGAATGGCCCGTATTGAAGAGCTCAGTGACTTTCACCTTGGAACCGTCATAGGATGCCACCTTTCTAACAAGTCAGTTCATCAAATTTCTGCTCTGCTAGAGCTGCCCCAGTCAACTGTAAGTGCTGTTATTGTGAAGTGGAAAAGTCTAGGAGCAACAACAGCTACGCCGCAAAGTGGTAGGTCACACAAGTTCACAGAACGGGACCGTCAAGTCCCGAAATCGTCTGTCCTCAGTTGCAGCACTTACTACCGAGTTCCAAACTGCCTCTGGAAGCAATGTCAGCACAAGAACTGTTCATCGGGAGCTTCATGAATGGGTTTCCCTGGTCGAGCAGCTGCACACAAACCTAGTATCACCATGCACTATACCAAGCGTCGGCTGGAGTGATGTAAAGCTCGCTGTCATTGGACTCTGGAGCAGTGGATGCGTGTTCTCTAGAGTGATGAATCATGCTTTACCATCTGGCAATCCGACGGACGAATCTGGGTTTGGCAGATGTCAGGAGAACGCTACCTGCCCCAATACATGTACAAATTACCTCGACTCATGTTCAAATTACCTCGACTAACCTGCACCCCCGCACATTGACTCATATACCCCCTGTATATAGCCTCGTTATTTTATTGTGTTACATTTTTCTGTTTTTATTATTTTTAACTTTAAAGGAAAGGGAAGGACCTTTCCTGTTTCAGCATGACAATGCCCCTGTGCACAAAGCGAGGTCCATACAGAAATGATTTGTCGAGATTGGTAGGGAAGAACTAGACTGGCCTGCACAGAACCCTGACCTCAACCCAATCGAACACCTTTGGGAGAAATTCGAACACTGACTGCGAGCCAGGCCTAATTGACCAACATCAGTGCTCAACCTCACTAATGCTCTTGTGACTGAATGGAAGCAAGTCCCCGCAGCAATGTTCCAACAACCTAGTGGAAAGCCTTCCCAGAAGAGTGGAGGCTGTTATGACAGCAAAGAGGGGACCAGCTCATATTAATGCCCTTGGAATGATATTCTCGTCATGTAGTAACCAAAAAAGTGTGAAACAAATCAAAATATATTTGAGATTTTAGATTCTTCAAAGAAGCCACCCTTTGCCTTGATGACAGCTTTGCACACTCTTGGCATTCTTTCAACCAGATTCACCTGGAATGCTTTTCCAAAAGTCTTGAAGGGGTTCCCACATGAACTGAGTACTTGTTGGCTGCTTTTCCTTCACTCTGCGGTCCAACTCATCCCAAACCATCTCAATTTGGTTGAGGTCGGGTGATTGTGGAGGCGAGGTCATCTGATGCAGCACTCCATCACTCTCCTTGGTCAAATAGCCCTTACACAGCCTGGAGGTGTGTTGGGTCATTGTCCTGTTGAAAAACAAATGATAGTGCAAATCAGATGGGATGGCGTATCGCTGCAGAATGCTGTGGTAGCCATGCTGGTTAATGCTGCCTTGGTAGCCATGCTGTAGCCATGCTGCCTTGAATTCTAAACAAATCACTGACAGTGTCAACAGCCAAACACCCCCACACCATCACACCTCCTCCTTCATGCTTCACGGTGGAAACCACATATGCGGAGGTCATCCGTTCACCTACTCTGCGTCTCACAAAGACATGGCGGTTGGAACCAAAAATTTGGTTTGGACTCATCAAACAAAGGACAGATTTCCACCGGTCTATTGTCCATTGCTTGTGTTTCTTGGCCAAAGCAAGTCTTTTCGTGTGACTGGTGTCCTTTAGTATTGGTTTCTTTGCAGCAATTCGACCATGAAGGCCTGATTCACGCAGTCTCCTCTGAACAGTTGATGTTGAGATGTGTCTGTTAAGCATTTATTTTGGCCGCAATCTGAGGTGAAATTAACTCAAATGAACTTATCCTCTGCAGCAGAGGTAACTCTGGGTCTTCCATTCCTGTGGTGGTCCTCATGAGAGCTAGTTTCATCATAGCGTTTGATGGTTTTTGCGACTGCACTTGAACAAACTTTCAATATTCTTGACATTTTCCAGATTGACTGACCTTTATGTCTTAAAGTAATGATGGGCTGTTGTTTCTCTTTGCTTATTTGAGCTGTTCTTGTCATAATATGGACTTGGTCTTTTACCAAATAGGGCTATCTTCTGTATACCACCCCTATCTTGTCACAACACAACTGATTGGCTCAAACGCGTTAAGAAGGGAAAAAATTCCACAAATTTACTTTTAACAAGGCATTCCATACCTCATGAAGCTGGTTGAGAGAATTCCAAGAGTGTGCAAAGCTGTCATCAAGGCAAAAGATGGTTACTTTGAAGAATCTCAAATATAAAATATATTTTGATTTGTGTAATACTTTTCTGGCTACTACATGATTCTGTATGTGTTATTTCATAGTTTTCACATTTCACACTCTCTCTGGAGACGGTCTTCTCCCAGGATTCAGCTGGAGACATTTCATCCATCAATTCACTTGATTCTGATTGGCTACATCCAGCCCGTCCCCTCTCACACTAACACACACAGTTTCACAGTCTGTTCTGAGAGCTGAAGCGAGATTAGATTACATTATAACCCCAAAAAAATTTGAAAGTCTTAAGAATTTAAGAGTTTAATGGCATGTAATGATGCAATACAGGATTGTATAGGAAGGAAAGACCTAAGGAAATGTTTTTGCATTCTTAACAGTAAGTTGAGACCCTGACTGAGTTTTTATTTTATTTATATTATCGAGGTCCAGACCTCAGTGTCCTCAAGCCATAGCCCAGCGAGACATGGGCCCCGCAGGAGGAAGAAGGTCCGCAATCCCTTCCCAAAGTGAGAGCAGCCTTTGTTGCCATGTCTGTCTCTGTTGCTTGTCTGTCAGTGAGCCCGGACCTCCCGCTGCTATAATAGTATAATACACAAGATGCATTTTCGATACTTGGTTGTGCACCAGCAGTTTTCTTCTTGTTACATGTCACTTACTGACATGCGGTCACACAATTAGCCCATGTCAGTTAAATATTTTTAGATAGGTAAATGAGTTTATTAAGTCTAGGCTTTACCGACAGGGAATGCGGGGCACGTGCACAGTAGCCCTGACCTCCAGGTGGCCCTGACCTCCAGGGATCCCCCATGTATTTTGTTAGTCACTCTCACTCAGATATCATATTAACATGTCATGAGTCACGGCAAAATGTGAATAATTGCAGGAAATTAGCTGTAAAACTGCAACAACAACAAAAGGTTATGTAAAGCAAGCGTATTTGCTTACCTTTTGTTAATCAAATATTTTTCTGCTAACAGATCCCTCTATACGTACCAAATTATTGATTTGAATCCGTGTGCTGAGTCAATGTGAGTACAGCAGCTAATTTGATAGGTAATAGGCTATGTGTTTGTAGATCGACTGAAGTGAATGAAGCTACAGCAACCAATGTGATGGTGGGTAGTCTTGGGGTTGGGGTAGTCTTTGCTTGTTTTTTTTTTATCTCCAAATAGCATTTCAGTTTTTAAATTGTATAGAAATACAGTAATTGAGCTTGAACTTTCTTAAAATGTCCCACCAGACCTCACTAAGACTCAGACCCTGGCTACAGCCCTGGTAGAGGAGTTGAAAGGTCCACTGGGTCCATGTCCAGCACCAGAGTGGTGGTGGAGGGGCCGTCCTGAGGGGAAGTAACCACCGTCGGCAGTTCAGAATTTGTTTTGCCAAGGAGGCCTTAGTCGGAAAATGTTACATCTAAATAAGGTGTTTAATGCAGTATTTCTCAAGTTTAAAAAATGTGCTTGAGAAACTAGTCAGTGCACTGTACAGTCTATTGAGTCGGGAAAGTCTGTATGTACTCTCAGGACATGATCTCTGAGAACAATAACATCATCTGCAAGCTGTCAAACTATCTTAAAAACGTACAAGTTACACACCGTTTATCAGTGCCGAAAATCACTTGCTGACTAGCTACGTGTTTGTTAATGAAGCTAGCAAGTAGTAGCTGGCTTGTGATTTCAGCGGTATGGCTACAGCTGTTTTATGAAAGAAAATTACAAAAAATATGTTGAAGCAAAAGGAAATCTGAGTTCCTTCTTCTGCATGGTCCCGTCTCATCTCTGGCTTGTGGCATCTGTGTCGTCAGTCATTGATTTGTGTGGCAGCTCCGACCCGTGTGAATCTTATCAGTGATCCTTTGACTCAACCCCTATCCACACACTCACACATACAGTGCATTTGGAAAGTATTCAGATCCCTAGACCTTTTCCACATTTTGTTACGTTACAGCCTTATTCTATAATGTATTGTAATTGTCCCTCATCAAACTACACACAATACTCCATACTGACAAAGCAAAAAACAGGTTTTTAGAAATCTTTCCAAGTTTGTAAAAAAAAAAAGAAGCTCTGTCAGGTTGGATGGGGAGCGTCGCTGCACAGCTATTTTCAGGTCTCTACAGAGATGTTCAAGTCCGGGCTCTGGCAGGGCCACTCAAGGACATTCAGAGACTTGTCCTGAAACCACTCCTGCATTGTCTTGGCTGTGTGCCTGTTGGAAGGTGAACCTTTGTCACAGTGTGAAGTCCTGACCGCTCTGGAGCAGGTTTTCATCAAGGATCGCTTTGTAATTTGCTTCGTTCATCTTTCCCTCGATTCTGACTAGTCTTCCAGTCCCTGCCACTGAAAAACATCCCCACAGCATGATGCTGCCACCACCATGCTTCGCCGTAGGGATGGTGCCAGGTTTCCTCCAGACGTGGTTCTTGGTATTCAGGCCTAAGAGTTCAATCTTGGTTTCATCAGACCAGATGTTTCTCATGGTCTGAGAGTCCTATAGGTGCCTTTTGGCAAACTCCAAGCGGGCTGTTGTGAGCCTTTTACTGAGGAGTGGCGTCTGGCCACTTTACTATAAAGGCCTGATTGGTGGAGTGCTGCAGAAATGGTTGTCCTACTGGAAGTTTCTCCCATCTCCCCAGAGGAACTTTGGAGCTCTGTCAGAGTGACCATCAGGTTCTTGGCCACCTCTCTGAACAAGTCCCTTCTCACCCGATTGCTCAGTTTGGCCGGGCAGCCAGCTCTAGGAAGTGTTTTGGTGGTTCCTGACTTCTTACATTTAAGAATGATGGAGGCCACTGTGTTCTTGGGGACCTTCAATGCGCCTCGACACAATCCCGTCGCGGAGCTCTACGGACAATTCCTTCGACCTCATGGCTCTGACATGCACTGTCAATTGCGGGACCTTATATAGACAGGTTTCTTTCTAAATCATGTCCAATCAATTGAATTGGCCACAGGTGGACTCCGATCAAGTTGTAGTGACATCTCAAGGGTGATCAATGGAGATTGGATGCACATGAGCTCTTTTTGGAGTGTCATAGCAAAGGGGTGTGACTACTAACATAATATTTCTGTATTTAATTTTCAATATATTTGCTAACATTTCCAAAAACAAGTTTTCACTTTGTCATTATGGGGTATTGTGTGTCGATGGATGAAAAAAAAATCTATTTAGCCCATAATTCAAGAATCATTCATATTTTTTGAAGGCTCTGTACAAGAATGATGTACTTTTAGTTCATGGTTGAAGCAGTATGTTTGCCATTTGCCAATCTGCATTTCTCAACAAGTTCAAAGAACATGAATCCATCTAACTGGTATTTACAACTTCACAACTGGTAATTATCACCTTCCCACTTGGTTATGAACGCAACATGAGAACGAAGCAGTCAGTGGAGGTAGGGGAAGTTACTAATGTTCCGGCGGAGGAGGCTTTTTCAATATAAAAGTCCCTCAACGAATCTGGCTACTATTTTTTTCATAAAAGTGTTGCTTCTAACATTGGGGGGGACATGTCCCCCCTGTTCCACCCCGGCTCCTACACCATTGACTACATTCCTATAGCTGTGGTATTGGCCTACTTTAGGATCAGTGGTTTTTATCTTAAGAATTATGATTAAGAGGAATATGACCTCAATAGCAATAAAATGTTCAAAGGCCTTTCACACCTCTATCCTGCACCTGCAATGTGTTAATACTGTATATCAAGCAAGGTACCCATTTACTCCGTGCTACAACCACCCACACATCCCACTGTGTTGAGAGAGGGGGGGCTGGCAAGGCTGAGATTAATCTGCCCTATCTGACCAACAGACACATTTACAGCAGTGAGGAGGGTTCGTTTGGCCATCTGAGTGCTCGGGGTATCATTCACGACCCATCCCTTTTGATTAAGCAGCAGAATCCCACATGATAAAACAAACAAATGTCGGCATTCCTCCCATAGCCTCTTTGATGTGTCTCTCTCTCTCTCTCTCTCTCTCTCTCTCTCTCTCTCTCTCTCTCTCTCTCTCTCTCTCTCTCTCTCTCTCTCTCTCTCTCTCTCTCTTTGGAGCCATAACAGCTCTGGGGGAACTCTGCCGCTCTCCAGGGCACAGTGGACTTGGGGGCCAATAAGGGCCACACTGTAATCAAGGCATGAGCCATAAGGAGCCACTGATGGGGACAGTAAAATGACTGGAGCTCAGTAAGAGGTAGAGGCTGTCCTCACACCTCAGTGTGGGTCAAACCCAGAGCAACACCATGGGGTCACCACTGAGGCCATCTTGACAGGGGGCCTTGTTCTGTTTGATGGTGACGAGACAGATAGCGGAGAGAGTGAGAGGTTATAGTAGCCTGTTTACTCAGTCAGGGTTACATTTCCACTATGACGTCAGGAATCCTGTGACACAGATACAGTATAAGAGAGGGTGTCGTGGGATGACATTTCTCCACACTGTTTTAGTAAGGGAGTCTCTTAAATACCAATAGAACGGATGGAACAAACATGGCACAGTGTTCTATAGCCCTGCATGGGTTTAGAGCAACGTTTTTATGTGAACATTTAGTTTTCTTGATTCACTTCTGGGCTATTATTTCATCCAGCCTTTAATGTGCTTGTTATCATTTGGATGTGCCATTACAAGTACATAATGATCAGTTGCTGCAAGTAATCATCTTTTCCACATAACAAACCACATTTCGATTAGGTTCACTTGAAACCAATAGTGTCCAATATAACAAAAACAGACTGCAGGGGACTTAAGTTCTTTGGAGCAGTCTGGGAGCCTGCTGCATCAGCTATAGGCCAGGTCAAAGGTCATGTTCTTGACCCTTCGCTGACCTCTAACTCGAGACTGCACTCGGCTGTGTCACACAGGCACTGGGAGAATTACACATTCCATCGCTCACGTGAAGAAATGCTTTCCTCATTGACTGATTGGCCTTATCTCTTGGCTGATCTTTTCCAATTCCCTGTCTCTGTGTCCGTGCATCCCCACCTGTCTCCCCAGCAGTCATAATTGAACTTTTTATCACCTCTCGCAGAAAGAGAGAGCCGGCGTCATCCGTCATTACAGCACACAATGACAGCTCTTCACAGATGCATGAAAGGAATGGATTTTTACATTTGACTCAATCCGGGGGGTTACTTTACTGTAACAGATTCAATATTCTTAAATGAGCCTGGCGATACATGCCGGTCAGATGAAATGATCTATTGCATGGCCTTAATGGATTTCCTCGACTTCAAAGGCTGGGTACTTTAGGAGGAAAATACATAATGTGCAATATAAACATCATTGTTAATTTGATTATCCTGATCATTGATGCCACTCCCATTGTCTTAGGCCTGAGTAGTGACTGTGAGTGTGTTCTATTTAGGATGCACAGATTTCTCACAATGAGATTTCTCCCAATGTCTGAAAATATCTCAGTAGAACAAAATAATTTGGAAAATGAAAAGGTATGCAAAAGTAAAGACTGTTATAGAAAATAGAGAAAATTAACAAACATATAAAAAAGCATATTATGAGAATGAACCTGCATAATATGTTTCTTTAGATAGGCCTAACTGATATTGTCCCCAAAAACACTATGAATTATTTGCAACTTTTTAGAACTCCCAAAAAAAAACCACTTGATATTTGTAACAAGATCATTCTGCTGAGAAATTATAGGATATTTCTTGGTGAGAAATTATCTATATGATATTATGATAGTTAGACATTTCCAAATATGGTACATTTGAGTCTCTGTGATTCTCTATGAGAGAATGAGAGAGACAGAGATAGAAAGAGAGAGGGCGAGGCAGGAGGAAATATTGTTTTTGTTTTGTTTAAATATCTTCCTG
This sequence comes from Oncorhynchus keta, assembly GCF_023373465.1. NCBI lineage: Eukaryota > Metazoa > Chordata > Actinopteri > Salmoniformes > Salmonidae > Oncorhynchus > Oncorhynchus keta. The sequence goes on from NC_068426.1 coordinate 27,361,589, forward strand.
TTTTTAATGGCTTGTGTTTGAGTTTTGCAAGCGTCTGTGTGTGTGAGTGCAGGAGAGAGGGAGAAAGAGAGTATTCTCAATTTCCCTGTAAAAAGAAAATTCATTTGCAGTTGCTAATGTAATGTCATCGTTGTGTTTACTGAGCGTGGATGATGTATAGGGGATGTTGCATTGAGTGAGACTGCTTAATGATGCATAGAATTAAGTCTGCGGCTTTCAGCTGAGCTCCCCTCTCCCTTTTACACTCCACACTCCCACTCCCTCCCTCTCCCACTCCCTCCCTCTCCCACTCCCTCCCTCTCTCACTCTCTCCCTTCTGCCCTTCCTCTCTCTTCCTTCCTCCTCCATCCTTCCCTCCCTTTGCTCTTCAGTCCCTGCCTCTCTCTTCCCCCTTCCTCTCTCTCTCTTCCTTCCTCCTCCATCCTTCCCTCCCTTCGCTCTTCAGTCCCTGCCTCTCTCTTCCCCCTTTCTCTTTCTCTCTCTCTCTCTCTCTCTCTCCCTCTCTCTCTCTCTCTCTATATATATATATATCCTCAATGTCTCTCCCCCACTCTCTCTCTCTCTCTCTCTCTCTCTCTCTCTCTCTCTCTCTCTCTCTCTCTCTCTCTCTCTCTCTCTCTCTCTCTCTCTCTCTCTCTCTCTCTCTCACTCGCTCTCACTCGCTCCTTCCCTCCCTTCCTCTCTCTCTCTCTCCCCCTCTCTCTTTCAGTGAGCGCTGAGAAACAGGCTGTCTCGGACTGGTGGCCACACGTTGCTCTGTGCTCTGTCGCCTAACTCCATCAATCACTATGGAGGGAGAGCGAGTGAGAAGGAGAGAGCAAGAAAGAGTGTGTGTGGGGGAGAGAAAAACAATAAAAAGAGATATGGATAAAAAGTGGTACAAAAAAATCACATTGTGTGTAGACATTGAGGAGCATAAATTATAAAGAGAAAGGGGAGAGAAAGTCAACCAAATGAAAGGTATAATAGCAGTTATTAATAATTTGCCATGCATAATGATGTCTCAAATAAATGTGTTTTCCCAATACTGCTTCACTACAGTGTGAATAAAGTGTCAGAATGGTGCACGGTTTGGCTGGGACTGTGATTATAATTGTATGATGATGGTGATGATGATGGTGATGATTATGATCATGGTGATGGTGATGGTGATGATAGTACTTATGGTAATTGTATGTCCTTAGTTGTTATGGTTATTACCTATGTGAGATCACCAACTGAGCATTATGAGGGCTGAGCGGGAGATGTACAGATGGAGAGGGGTACCTGCATATGGCATTTACGTCATCTCTGTAGGAAATTCATCAATATGCAATGGTAAAAAGCCTGAACTGAAAACCATCACCTGTTTTGCTGAAAATACTTTCATTGTTTGACAATTGCGTTATAGTTATGTGTAGTTACTGAAATGTAGCTTTGCATTTCAAATAAATACATTACACTGACCCAAGCAAAAGGAAAAGTGGAAATGTTTAGTCATGTGCAAATGTCCTTGATATACACAATTCTGAAATACTGTAATCTACATCAACAACAGCTTGATGATATTGTCATCATCCTAACAAGTTGGGGGCCTATAAAATATATTTCAGCTCTGTTGTGTGTAGATTTATGTGTAAATATACAGCCAGGCAGCTGCCACAGTGAAAGCATCGTTGAGAGTGGCCTATTTCACTTCCAACTGCTGAATGTGCTTTTCTATTTGATTTGATTTGGACTCCTCAACACTTTTTCAATGGCGTCTAAAAATGCTTAAAGGCCTAAATTCCTGGGTCCTGAAAGAGATCCTCACTATAAATCTTTTTTTTTTAAACTTAAGTCTTTCAAATCTTTCATGGAGGAAAATATAAGACATCAGTTTTCTGTCCTGTTCAAAAGAGAACCCATTTGATGCAGTATTACAGTTCTCAATACACTTTGAGTCCCACCCTATGAAGTAATAATGTTATATTAGTTGCCATCGTGTGACAATGTTCCGCTATGCAAACATGATGGTTACCAGCTGATGTCTGCAGAGAACTCTGCAATGTCAACCAAACTAAATATAAATCATTTTTCTACCGAAGTGAAATGTCCCTTTCATCACCTATGTAGTTGACAAGGTAGCCACAAGTGAAATAGACAATTCAGCCTTTCACATTTACTCAACATAAAAAGTAACGATTACATTTCTTCTAGTTTCAAAGAACTAAATACTCAAAATACTTTTTATAGCTCAGCTGGTCGCTAAATTATTGCTCAAACGACTCTGGAATATATCATAAATCACTATGGTTAACTAACTAAACTGTATTCATGAAGCTAAATGAAGCAGTGAATTCCATCATTTCAAAGAATGGTGCCAACACTTTCCTCTATAAGGACATCTGCTGGACCGTTCCTTTCAATTCATCTCATTTTCTCAGTCACACATATAATTCGCTATCTGGAGTGTCTATTTCAGTTAGTTTTGTCTATGAAAACAGCGTACAAACTATTTCACTGAATGATGCAATGTTTGTTTGCTTATGGATTTTCTAGTTATTATCTCTCTCCCGCTCTCAGGCCTTCTTCCTCCCGGTCTCTTCCTCTCTCTCTCACTCCATTGCTCCGTTGTGATCCAGCTGTCCACCCCATTCATCATTCCGCCACGCTCCCCGTGCAGAATTATTATTTATTTCATGTGTTACTAGTTGAAAACAAATCCATTTTGCTGCCCATCAATTTATCATTTGGGATGGGGAGTCACACTTCAGTTGTAGGGGCAGCAAAAATGTTCCCAATTTCCACTGTACCCGGCTGTGTGTTTGTGTGTGTGTGTGTTTGTGAGCGTGCGTGCGTGCGAGTGCTGATGTGTGTTTATTTGCGTGTTTTTTTTTATATCAGAGAGGGAGAGAAAAAGAGGGAACAAAGCATGGAGGTCAATAAAAAGGAGGAAAAGAGAAGGAGTATGTGGGAAGGAAATAGAGTGAGAAGTAGAATGGAAGGGAGAGAGGGAAGGGAAATGAGGGAGAGAGAAGGAGAAAGGGAGGGTTTCTCTTCTCCCTCTCACCCTCCCTCACCTAACGTCTGTGATAATTTATCACTCCTCCTAGCTTGGCTGACAAACTATTTGCAGGAAAATGAGTTTTTCCGCTACGGATTTGTCCTCTGGGAATGGAAAAGGGAGCTGCTGTGTTTTTATTCTTACACACACACACACACACACACACACACACACACACACACACACACACACACACACACACACACACACACACACACACACACACACACACACGCACACACACACACACACACACACACACACACACACACACACACACACACACACACACACACACACACACGCATACTCTCAATCTGACTGAGGTCTCCAGTATTTATGGGGGGGGTTAAGATAAATGAGGTAAATTAATAGAGTCACTGAGGGAAAGATCTGCTTCCGCACCAGCAAATCTGCCAGTGACACGCTGCCAGTGACACGCTGCCGGTGACACGCTGCCGGTGACACACTAGGGAGGAGGAGATAGTGCTCTCTCTTTCTTTCCCTGCCTCTCTCCTTCCCTCACTTCCCCAGGTTAATCCCTTTTGCATTCTGTCTTCACCCCTCCTAAACCCTCAGTTTTACTCATGCTGACAAATGAAACACTCAAATAGATACCAGAAGGCATAACGTAATAAAACGACAGGGTATATCCACACTGGGACAAAAACAAACACCACAATCTCCAACCAACATCTATCACACATTTACCAAGCATCCTTGAGAGAGGAAGAGAGTACTTTGCACAGTTGCTATAATTACCAAGCTTGACCTGGGTCAGTGGCTCCAATCTCACTTTCAACCTCATCAACCAATATATTGACAATGTGCTTGACGGAGAATTACATGACAATAAAGGCCTAATTACATTGCTATTACTATGGGCCATCAGTAATGGTCAGACGACGTGTCCACAGGACATCTCGGCCGTAAACTTGCAGGGGGAGAGGTGTGTATGGTGTTCATGGGAAGCACTCTCCCTCTGTTATAATGGGACTCGATGCATGCCGGCTCATTTGCATATCAAGCACATTCCTGTTTTACGGCGTAGGCTATGGTGATAAAATCGTTGGATTGAGAAGAGAGGAGAGGACTTCATGACTGTCAACAAACACAACACCAACTGCCAGAAAAGTAGTGGGCTTTGCGTTCAAATCAAGGAGTGTTACCTTATTACTGGGGGTTTTCCTCGTCACATAACCTGATTATGAAATACTCATGAGCCCTTGTTGTTTGTAATAGGTTGGCCCCACATTATTCCTTGAATCCTCTGTGTCAGCTGACTGCAAGGTCTACATACAAAAAAATAAACAAATAAGTTACCCATCAAAGCAAGGAGGAGCTGTGTTTTGGCCTATTGCATTACCCAGAGTGGGGCAAAAAGAAGGTGCTGGAACTGAGGCACAAGAGGACACCCTGCTCTGGCTGTCTGAAAAGGATTGGGGTCTTTGTGAACCCAGGAGGACCCTGTGGCAGCAATTACCTGACCCTCTGTCCACCGGCTCAGTCCAAGTGTCAAAATCCCCTGCTCACACATTATGGCTTCATCAACACAGCTACACCCTCCTCCCTCTATTATGGCCAACTTCACCTAAGACCTTTCTCTACACATCAAATTGAGTGGGTGGGTTAAATGTATCTTCTTTGGGAATAGCATGTCAGACTCACAAGGCTGTTCCCTTGGTGTGCAGGCTCCCTGGCACCCCATTGATTGACTGAATACTGAGTTGACTAATAATTTATTCAGATAACTTTAAACATAATCTATGAATTATAATCCAATTTGGATGAGTTAGACTAAAAATTGATTTCTTTGACCATCCATTTGTCAAATAGGCTATCTCTTCAGTGGTGTAGAATGTTTGCAGTAAGTGGACCACCTGAACATGGATTCCCCTTCCCCTGGGTCCACTCAACTCCACAACTCCAAACATACCGGCAACTGCCTTTGCACCCTGTGATGCCAGTCTCCATGGAAACCACTACTCTGACTGACAGGCATGAAGAGGGGTACTACCAATCACTCTGACCATCCAACTCTCCCTTTGCTGATACTTATTCTTTCTTACACTGTCTGTCTGCTCATTGTCTGTCTGTTGGTCTACATATGACTGTAAACGTAAGTGAATCATTCACATGTTAGCTGTTCTTTTTGTGTAAAGAGTATCTCTGATTTGATTGGCTGAATTATTCTCTTTCATCCATATGTCCTCTTTTTAAAAGTGAATGCTGTGGTCAAATGTTTTTATTAGCTGAAGAAAATCATTGTCCAGACCAATACATTTGGTTAACGAGGTATACATTTTGTAGGTTGGGCATTGAAATGAATTGTAAAATCTCTGAGGGAAAGGTCCACATATTTTCTTAATAAAAACCTACATTAATCAAACAAAGACCACAATAAGCTACTATGAGCAAAAAGACTGGGATTTGACTACTATACCTTGTGCTTGACTTGGACTGAAATAGGTGTCGGTACTCATTTTGGGTGCCGGTACTGTTTACATTTATTTGCAGGAGTTTCACAATGCTTTTGAGCTAATATTCTAGAAGAGGAACAGGACCTCATGTAGTAGAAAATAAGAGGTGCCGGTACTCAGCTCCGGTGACTCAGCTCCGGTAAGCTCCTGCCCAAGTCAAGCATTGACTACCAGAAACCAGGCAGCCACCATTCAGTGTTTGAGATTTCTGCCTCAAGCCTACAAGTGGGGTGAAGTAACTGATGCCTGTCACAACAGACAAGAGAAAAAGAATGAGCGAGAGAGAGAGAGAGAGCGACAGAGAGAGAGACAGAGAGAGCGACAGAGAGAGAGAGCGACAGAGAGAGAGATAGGCAGAGATAAAGATAGACGAGTGGAAAAAGAGAGTGAGGGGAGAAAGGTAGAGCCCGAATAGGCTGGATGGCAGGGCAGGTAGGGCTTAATGTGGGGCAAGCCCCTCTGTTGCTAATGGCTATTACCGCCTGGGTGCCATTGTGGCCCATACAATGGCCGTCACGCTGGGATTTTGTGAGGAGCTTGCCGGCAAAAGTTATTAGCCCCAAAACCTCAGGCGGAGCAGTCAACAGAGGAACAAGAAGATTTGGGGTGCCAGGGGGAGAGGGGAACAGGGTGTGGGGTCAGGGGTCAGACACAAAGCGGAAATGGGAGGCAGAGAGCGGGAACAATGGAGGGGGCTGGACCAGGCAGACAAAGCTGGAGGGGGGTGACAGTGCACAAAACACAGGAAGATGAGGATAGAAAGATGGGGTACCAAAACAGATGGTAAAAGGAGGTACGAGAGAAAAGGCAAGCTCCAAAGAACAGGAAAAGACCTCTATTTGCAACATATACATCATGAGAGAATCAGTCTAGTGACTGACTGAGTATCCAACTAAATGTGGGTAAATCACATATGGCAATTGGCAACATACTGTTAACTTATATAGCCCAACTAAGCATGAAAGACTGAATGGATGCATCAATGACATCTTGTAGTGTTTTCAAGGGGGGCTAATGCTCTCCTCACGCTGTAGCTGAGCAATATAATATTGTACCCTCACATATTCACTGTAAAAGCTTGCAATTTTGGACACTTTTGTGTAGGCCTAAATTGTGCAATGCATTTACTGCATGGTGTCCACACATTTAACACAAATTCAATCTAAAGCATAAAAACAATAGAAAATGTTGGAAGATCATAAAAAACGGGACAGGGGACATCAAACGTGGGTGTAGTTTAAGTGGAAATCCGTGGAAAAGACAAGATTCCTTATATAAAATAAAAATGGGGGTCTGGGTGGTATTCTTACATGGATCCTGGTAGAAATGTAGGTTTGCACCAACAACAAAAAAAGTTTGCAAGGGGGTAATGGAATCATCAATATTGAGGCATTTCTTTAGCTAGTATGATCTAATTATCTGGCACATCTCGAATCGCTGACCACAAAGAGACAAGCGTAAGGCTAGATTTATAAAAGTTGCTATTAAGTGGGCTTTAACGTGAACCCATTCATCTTGCAGAGCGTGCAGAGTGACAAGCGGAGCAGCGCGGAGCAAGAGGAGGCCATGCATCACGCAGAGAGCGGGACGGGAAACGTGCGCGCACCGAGTAATCAGCGAATCAGACACAGTGAATTCACTTTACCCTCCCTTCGCACGCACCTTTGCAGGTGGAGAGACGGTCGTTTCGTTTTTCTACAATTATTTGAGAAGAATTTTACCAGAAAAAAAGTTCAGTTACATAGATGGAAAAATTACAATTGGTGCTTATGAGGAAAAATAGCCTATGCCCTAGCTGGATAGGCTAGGCCTATTCTTTATCCCACTCTCTCGAAGCAGTTTGGTCTCTTCTTCTTCAAAACGGACTCCATATTTAGTTACTGAATGAAGCTAAATCGCTTGCTTTGTGACCTTCGTTTTATTTTTTATAATTTAGACCTATTCAAACATATTATATGTGTGCCTCATAGGCTTATCAGTTGTCATATCATCTCATAGCCTATATTTAAATGTCTACTTTGGAGTAGTCTACCTCGTGGTGTTCACTTTAATGGTCTCCAAGTAATTCCCCAGTGAAAAATAGCTCAGCTGAGTTGCAAGGTGTAGACATACATTCCTTTTACCGGTGTAAAGTGTCAGACCTAAGAAAGGTTAGCCTAATAAGGTGGAGTAATAGTTTTGTTGTGTGGAATATGAAAACGACAAAGTTGAACTTAATGTTTTTGCTTGAGGCTACAACTCAACTCCAATTCAATTATGATAAACTTGAAAAGCATATGTCTAATTGAAGTCAGAAGATTTCGGCTAATATTATAGTAGCCTATAGGCATATCATTTGTTAATCAGTTTCATTTACTAGCCTATCTTTTGGACAATAATTGATGCTGCTTTTCTGACCCTTTGCCCTCATGGTTTGCACCCGTCGCCCCTGGGTCTGAACTCTGTTGCAGGTCCAAAATTGCCCGGGGGAGCTGAATCCATAAAAACACCCATCAACAAGACACACCCGAAACATTTGGGGCATGCATCTTCTTTTGCCTCATGTCCCCAAAAAGTCCCAATGTAGGCTAAGTGAGTGATGTTGATATATTTTAAACCTATCCCTGTTTGTTTTAGTACAGAAAAGTAATTAAATGAATAGTCGATTGCCCTCAGGAAAAAGTAGTACATATGAAACCTGTCAGAAATGTAGAAAACGTTAATTATTCTGTCAATTGTGAAATTTGACTGTTAAAATGTGAATTCGTGATTTCTTAGATTAAAACGTAGATGCTTCAATGCTTCTTCTTTTTATTTTGTGGGATCATTGATGTTACACCTGTCGAGATAAAGCAATAACCTTTCAATGAAACTACAGCGTCCAATCTGCAAACGTTGGTCTAGGCATTAATCTAAAAACAAGCATTTCTTTAAAAAGTAGGCTCCAGCCATAAAGACCGTATTCATTGAGTAATTACACAGCATCCTTGGACTGAGGAGACGTTATTCATTTTTTTTTTATATATATTTTTTTAGAATGGTTGCAGAAGGTGTTCTTGATATGGGTGGCTGTGCTCAAAACCGAACGCTGCTGTAAATATTTTTTTTTCTTTGATCAAGGTATGGTTTTTTTCTTCACTTTTTCATTTTACTTTATATTAACTGGCTCCACCCGAGCGCTACGTTGATTGTGTCGGTCGATTCAATAGTCAAATCGCATAAGATCTTGAGAATATCCTCTGGCGAAATGCTTTTCTCCAATGCATGTTGACAACCAAGTCTGAGAGTGGTTCTGAACTGAAGGACATGACAGACTGACTGTAGGCCTACATGTGCAGCCTTGGAAAACAATCCGCGGGTTGTCGTAATAAAATCTCACAGTAGAAAATAAGTAGGGGCTGCATAGGCCTGCATAAATTACTAATTAAACGGGCTTGTTCATATGGCCTGGGCGGAGAATGCTCTCAGAAACTGTCTGCGAGTTGATCTAATACCAGACAGATGAATTGCCTTGGCTATACTCTTTATTCGAATGAATCATTTAGTTCAGGTTTTATTTCGAAATTATTATAGATGATTATAGACTATTTACAAAAACATTAGGCCTATATGTAAACTATATATATATAGCCTACATCCCCTCCCCCGATATCCCCCTCCCCATATGCAATACGTTTATTTTCATATTGCAGAGACCGATTATATCTGAATTTACACTGTTTCATTAGGCTATCAAAAGAGTTGTGCGATTACTGGAAATAAAATAGATTATTTTAGGCTAATAATTGAACATTTTTGGCGCAGTTTTGGCAATACACGCAACCTGAAAACCACCGTCATAATCGTTGACGTAATTATTCAATTGATGTAGGCCTAATTATGTTATTTATTCTCCTCCTCTTCCATCTTCTCATTTTCATCCCCATCATCATTATAATATTAGGTTTATTAGTTCAGGAAAGATCATTATGAGGTCATATAATTATTATAACAGTACCGAAGGTAGCCTACTATATTAACATATGCTACTGTGTTGTGTGTTGCATATTCTCTTTTCATTATAATCATTATTATTATTGGTGGATACTCACATGACCCAGTCATCTGAGAGTCTTTGGGTGTAATATTCATGCAATCAGTTTGCCTCAAAGCAAGCCACACAACAAAACCCCTGTAACTAAACATTATTAAAATGTGCACTTCTGGTGCAGATAGCCATCTAGAAGTTTTAATCGCTTGTTAAACTCTCGATAACCTCTGTGTTCCATCTTTCTTTCTATCTCTCACCTCCCTCCCCAGGCAATTGCCCCTCGCTCTCGCTCTCTCTTTGCACTTCACAGAGGAATTCTCTGCTTCCATCTAATGTTATGATTCGCTTTAGTCCCTCGACAGTTTTATTTATTTCAAAACATTCGCCCTTTTGTCCCGGAGCGAACCTGATGTAATGGTATTTACATTGCACGGCGGGCCGGGGAAGATTGAGAATGAGCTCACCAATTGTAGCCTAACGAGATAAGGATTTGCGATGCACTGACCAATGATGTTAAATTGTTTGGGGCGCACAAGGGTCCCCTTCTATCTACTTCACATATATGTCGTAATCTCGCAACTAACAGGCCGTACAACGTTTCTAGATTGTTTTTAAGGACCTACACTTAAATTGCCCCGACTATATGTTCTGTTTCCAATCACCAATTTCCATGGCAAAAGGTTGCACTTTTGCATAATCAATTTTGCTATGTCTTCAACTGGCAAAACTGTAAAACAACTGTAAATTGGTGCCACGAGCCATATGGTTAGATAGACTATAATTTCTACTGGGCAGACGACACTGTGGCCATGTTAGGCAACATGGGGTCATAAACGAGAGTCATTATAGGTGTTGTGTTTGTTTTCCAAGCTCGTGAGAACAACTAAACACTGTTGGAACGCAGAGGGACACCGACACCCTGTTGCGAAGAACCACCCGCATATTTCACGGAGCCCATCCACTTGATTAAGTGGTGAATGTGTAAAATAAGCTAAGGCATTCAATACGCACAATCAGAACGCCTTGGCACTACGATAACCAGCAGCTGAAAATGCGTGGGATGTGATGTTTGGAAGTGATGTTCAGACGTGATGTCCACTCATTTGGATAGGCAGTGTCTACTGTCTACTGTCTCTGTGTTGAACTGGGTTGACCTTAAAGAACTCGCTGTAGACTTACTTATTATGTAAGTAAGAGACAGTCTACCATTAGTTAGTAATCTAGTATGGGTATTTACAGCGCTACTTGACGGAGAGGTGAAGAGGATCGTAGAAAAGCTTAGAGGGATAGAACACAATCCACGTAACACTCACTGTCTGACCTACAACTGCACAAACCACCACAGAAAGCAATCTAAGGGCGGGTGGGTGAAAGGTAATACAATAATGTAATCCCACATCAACATATAAGACAGAGTAGTTGTTTTTTGACTGAATTTGGTGATGATGTTGAAAATGATGGATATAAGATTTACCTCTGTATCTTTGTTTAGGTAACAGAATAAAAAACAGCCATAATGTTGTGTTGGTAAAAAAATATATATATTAATAATAATATGTAAATAGAAATTCATTCCAACAATAAAGACAAGCAATCTGAAAGAAGTTTCTAATAAACATTTTGGCTATTAATGTGCAAAAAGTAATACATGTAATCAATATTTTGGCCAAACATGGCCTATGTCATCCATATTTAATTAGTTGAAAGTTGTGTAAAAAGTAGCAAATACTAGCAGACGCTTATTCAACCTTTAATGTGATCCATTATTTTGAATTGAAGTCCTCTGACACGAAATAATAGGCTGTCCTATATCATTCAAGTATGACTGTAAGCAGATCATATCTGATGTGCTTATTCAGGGTACAACACAAAACTAAACTTTATGATTTAAACGTAACATCTACAACGTGTAGGCTATCGGCTTCACCCATGTCCCTGGTCATGCTATAGTCCTATATTACTCATTTTATCGCTCAAATAAGGGGACATATACCTGTCATGTGATAGCAGACATTGTGACAGATCACAACAAATCAAGTTCCAAATTGTGTGTGAAAACAGTGTACTCCAAATTAACCGGAATTCACAGACCCCCGGAAATCGTGTCACATCTTGTACACAATCTAATCAAAGCGAAGCTGTCGCTGGGGGTGAATGAAAACAAACCGGCTCCTTGACAAGTGTTTCCGTAAACGTTACTGTTTCTCTGAGACAGTGTGTTGTATTGGGTGGAATGCCACTCAAAACACAAAATCAGTCATCCATGTGGTTTTGGGAAAGGTGACACCCTCTTTTCAAATAGCCACACCTCACCCTTAGTTCTACTGCACTCCCCTCGACTCCATCATCCAATGGCCGCGGCGCACCATCGCCACTGCGCGCCTCGGAGAGCGTCTGTTGGATAAAACCTTGCACAGTATTAGTAGCAGGTCGTGAACAGCTACACCACCTCTGCCTGTTGAGAGAGTATCATACCAGACGCTTTATCAAAGATTGACTTGGATCTCCCCAGCCGAGGTTACATTTTCTCCGGTGTGGTCTAGCATTGGATAATAATAAGGATATCTGCCCGGACCTTTTTTCTGCAAGGCGAAGGTAATTATTTGCATCAATGAGGTGTTTTTGATCGTAAACGCAATGTGCAAACGACTAGACATGGGTACATCACTGTGTTAGCAAATGTGAATGATTGATAACATCTTTAACAAATGGTTGTAAATGTGTAAAACTTAACAATGAATAATGTATTGGCTGATCGTTTTAGTTAGAGTATCGAGTCCGGTTACATTCACTAAGTAGTGTGAGAGAGTAGTCCCTATAGAGATCCTATTATTCCTAATTGGTAGTCCCAACAAAGATCCAAAGCCTAGCCTACGATAAGCAGTGAAACGTGTTTTTTGTTTTGGCTTATTATATAAGCCTATATATTTCTTTAAATAAGAGCGGAGACGGGGACTTAAGACTCAAATTGAAACTGCAACGCGGGCGCTAATATATTTTAATACTATGCCACACTATGGCATAACCTTACTTAACAGTATTCATAAGAACCCCATATTAACTATTACAATGTCCTCTTGCAGCAAAGAGTGCACTCAGGAACACATTCATTCCAAGCGAGGCCCCACATGGACTAAAAACATCTAATTAACTGGGGGAGAGAGAGAGAGCGTGGACCCTCTTGCATTTGTCAAGGACACCCAACGACAAAGACCTCAGAGATATGTCCAACACCACCGGACGAGGTAAAACACAAGATCTGAGACTCCCTTCCCTCGTATTGCTATAGTATTTTGGCCGCCAAAGAGAAGATAATCACATGCATTTAGTAGCTATTACTCAAATATAGGCTAAATAAACAGATACTTTGTTAAAATGTTCCTTAGAAAAAGCTGAACTCATTCATCAATATGAAATATTTAATTGTCAAAGCAAGCAAAAAATGCAGTACAGGCATGACAAAAATATTTCAGAGACCTTGACAGAAATCAGCCGTTAATAGTTTATGCTCAGACGTTGACAACGGAATAAATTCAAAATCCCTGTAATTATTTTCTATCCAAGTTTCGTTAAGAATACCTAACATTTTTCACCGGGATTTCGAATGGCATGAAAACAAAAAGCTTTTAAAGTAATTGAGTGATTATGCTGATAATAAACTGTATTTCAGCAGCAACGACATTTTGGCCTACGGGTGCTTTGAATTATGAAACACTTGAATAGTGTTTGTTGTTTCATTCTCTAATACTTTGACATTATTCATACTGAATAAGGACGTTATTAACAGAAACAGGCTATGTTTTGTTGTAATATCTGTATACCCACGAATTCTGAATACATTAGCATAGTTGAGTAGTCCATGGCTGGTTATACAGTTTTTATGAAGTTTATACAGCAATGTTTCTCTTATCAGAGCAGAGATCGGCTAGGAAGGCCAAGAACCTTAGTCAATAAACACCGAATGATCAATAATTGAATAACTTAATGTGCACCTGTCTTTATACACGGTTATTACATTTATTTTCCTTAATTTCAGGGTGATCTTTGTAAAAGTTATGACAGAAAGTCAATTAATGAATGTAACATTTAAAAAACTGAACTATCAATGATCAGGACAACAATTCTGAAAGTTGAGCCTGGTGTTATACATCCAGCGTGTATTTACTAAACAAAATAACAGATTTTCCTTCTCTCGTGGAGGGTTTGTCAAGTTAATTGGACGTTAGTTTAGCTGACAGATATAGATTTGGGCCAATCCGTGGTCATTGTCACTTCAATTGTGCCAATGATGGAACGGTGGGGAGCTGAATGGTATGGCTTGTTTACGTTTCACCCGGTCTACCCCGCAGCATAAATTATGACACCCTCTTGTCGCCTCAAATGCGCCATCTTCTTTCATGTTCTCATAGCACCCACTGTCAGGGGTTACAATAACCGTTCAGAAGTTACAGTGCAGCATTGCACCTCCGAGGTTTTGAGGTTATTGGGTGCCGTTTGGCTCAGTTGCTAGAGGATTTCGCTTGCAACGCCAGGGTTGTGGGTTCAGTAAGGGAAAAGTACGAACATGTATGCACTCACTATAAGTCACTCTGGATAAGAGCGTCTGCTAAATTACCAACATTTAAATGTTATGGGTCTATTCAAATTTACGTGACAATATTGTTTAAAATTGTTAGGAGTAGCCTTTAGGATAGTCAACCGATGTTGTCAAACATAGACAATCGATCTCTAGTGGCTGATACATAATTGTACCTGTGAGCATCCACATTTTCTTTTAAAACTGCTGCTGAATTTAGACTAAATAATGGGTTGTGCTAATCGTGGTCAGTGGCCACACGTTCATTCTATAACCTAATGGCAAGTTAGTGGAATAAAACAAAATATATAATGAGTAGGCTATCATATAGGGACTAAAGTGCAGTGTAACAGAAATGCTGCATTATTGAAGTTCATGTGAAACTAAAATGGAAAGTGAGAGGAAAGTGAGAGGTTCTGCAATAGTTTGTGTGGGCTATATTATATTTAATATAAGGGTATAAGTTACAAACACACACACACACACACACACACACACACACACACACACAAAATAGGTGAACAAAACCATTTTTTTCAGGTATGGTAGATATTTCCTCTGGCATTTTGACGGCTCCTTATGCTACATTGTAGATTGTGTTCTCAATCCAAATGTGTACATACTCATTCAAACGGCGGGCCTTTAGACATAGTTCCCGCATCATTTGAAGTCTAGAATCAATCAAATAATATATTTTACAGTGGATTATAAATTCGAATCCATTTTGAGGAGGAAAACCATGCAAGGGGATTCATTATTTTAAGGGAAACAACCTAAAGAATGAATGGCATCATTACAAATTACGCGAAATGGAGACAATATAGGCTATTAATTGTGCAATTAGGATAAATCGTCTTTATGAGGGATTTTTGTGTGTGTGTGTGTTTGTGTGTGTGTATGTATGTGCTTGTGTGACAGAAGAGCGAGAGAGTGCACGCGCGTGTGTATATGCGTGTGTGTTTATTCCCTTGGGGTTGCTCAGCTTTAATATCCTGCAGGTTGGTGAAGCTTGGCGGGGAGATTTTTACACACTCCGCTAGCACGGTTAATGGTGCTCCTGCTCCCCACCCAGCCTCGTCCGGCCTCCGTTTGATGTGGAAATAAAAGCTGGGAAAGGGCTGAGAAAAGAGCAAGGCGAGGAAGAAAGCTGCTGAATGGGTTAAATTAAAAGCAATGGGATTCTTACAAAGTCACTGATGCAGTCTATAGAAAGACAGAGAAGCTGCTGACAACTTTCAAAATGACATGGCAAACCCTTTCCCCCAGCGTCATTTCCAAGTCCTCTTAAAGGAGACGTCGATTTTTGATTTTGTAAATTAAAATGGTCAACTATAACTAGAACATGTATTACCTGGTGTAGTCTAGGCTATTCATTTAAGCATCGACACAAGGGAATACATTTTATTCTACAAACGAATATGCATGCGCATTATCTCGAGCATATTGGTGAACCATAATAATTGTATAGGCCTATATGGGAAATGTTCATAGGAATCACTATTACATTAATCCCCATAGTTCAAATACAGACGATGGACACGTTCTGCCATAGACTACATCACTCTCAATGTAATATATATATTTTTTTTATAATAACCGCATTTTACCAACTGACTACTGACAGCCCATCGAAGTGTTTAGACGAGAAGAAATGTAGTGAGTATGCTTGCACGCAAATAGGCTATCAATAACTTGATTTACACGACACAATTGCTATTTGACCTAATATAGCTATTGGAAATGGTCAACATGCTCACGATGTAGGCCTCATTTTTCTAATGTAAAAAACGAATTATTGCCATTTATTTTGCGTAATTGTAAATGTGATAAACATGCATGTCAGAGAGGTGGTTTCACATCGAACTTGGTGCTATAACCTATAGAAACCCATTATCCTCGCAGATATACTTTTTTTTTTGCGAATAATTGACCAAATCGTGGAAAAATAAACTCCAAAGCATAACATGATGATAAATAATTGACTTTGTCATTTAGGCTATAGAATTGTAGCTTAGACAGTATCACTTCAGGGCATTTTGAAATCGAAATGATGGCAATATCGTATCATTGTGCATGTGAGCTGTTTTTCCATGCCGCTTGCCAGAATGGGCCTAAATTATGCATGGCCTATGGGCCCCAAACTCCTTACATAAAAAATGTAAAAGGCGTAAAATTCTCCGCTTTATAACGTTTAATGTGAAATTCATTTATATCAAAGTTAGGATAAACTTACTTCCTCTGCGAGAAATGACTACCTTCTCTCGCTGCCTTGTGTGTCCCATAGGAAACCCAAACCCGGAGAGAGGAATCTAGAGGTCAGAACCAGGCTTGAGAACATCTAGAATGTGGAAGACTTACACAGAGCTGTCTAGACCAGAGGCTGTCAAATTTCTAGCTAGATCCGACTTAATTGGTCAGTTACCCTCTTTTACCACTCTTTTAAAACAACACTGAATTATGCATGATAAATTGACAAAATATATTCTGACATGTGCATCATTCACATCTCTGTCATCATTTTTATATAGCCCTTTTAAGATCTGTACCCGGGTTCGTTTGATAGCTAGGGGCTCTATTCAATCTGTATCGCTGAAGCGTTACAGATTGCGCATTAGAAATGTAAAGGTAATTTCCCGATTGAGCCAACATAGCCTGTACAGCGTTTACCGTGAATACAGTCTCCGCTAATGCGGGAACTTTTCATTTACATTTCAATCACTCTGTAATGCTGAACTTCAGCAATATAGATTGTGTAGAGCCCTATGCTACTGTAATTTATAGTTTAGTGAATATTTTTTTTGTCCAACATACATATCAATTAGCTGTAAACTTGGACACACTAAACATGCCTGTCTCCTCAACATAAAAAAAAAAAAAAACAGAATATGAAATAACTTTATTTCAAACAATACAGTGAAACAAATTCCAGGAAATATATGCTCATTGTTATGTTCATGACCTGTACAATTTTGTGTGCTGAATTGTCCCACCAGGTTCAATAACAAAGGACCCACCTTTTATCCTGTTTTTTTTTTTATTCCATTCTGAAAATGATATTGCCAGTAGATGCCTAAATAATATGTGATTTATTTGATCAATTCATCTATTTTGTTCTACATGTCTGTAGTATGTCATTGTCGTATCAAGGTAAGAACATTAGGTGCCAAGTAAGCCCTGTCACAGACCAAACAAATAGCTTGAAGTAGAACCAGCCCAGACCCAATATCAGTGTTCCCTCCCTGTATGTGGTATCCTCTGTGTGAGGTAGTGCTGTGTGTGGGTGGCAGTGAGCTCAGGTTCCATGACATTTATAAGTGTTTCATCCCCCCTCCTCCTCCAGGTCATGGGGGTCTTAACCAACTAGGGGGTATGTTTGTGAACGGCCGTCCGCTTCCGGAGGTGATCCGGCAGCGCATCGTAGACATGGCCCACCAGGGCGTCCGTCCCTGTGACATCTCCCGCCAGCTCCGTGTCAGCCACGGCTGTGTCAGCAAGATCCTGGGACGGTGAGCACCTCATAGCACCTTTACACCTTTACACTACAGGGCGATACTGTTAGCAGCCCTCTATTGTGTTCTCAAGACACCTAAAACCACGAACCACGGTCTCCCATTGTGAAAAGTGGCTGGGTTCACTACACAGTACATCATTGGTCATGTAAACACCTATTTTTGTTCAATCCAAATGATGACCACACCCACAATCACTATATTGCTCTCTGACTGAATAAACCTCTCTCGCCTTTTCCAGCTACTACGAGACTGGCAGCATCAAGCCAGGAGTGATTGGGGGCTCCAAGCCCAAGGTGGCCACTCCTAAAGTGGTTGATAAAATAGCAGATTACAAGCGTCAGAACCCCACAATGTTTGCCTGGGAGATCAGAGACAGGCTCCTGGCAGAGGGGGTGTGTGACAGCGACACCGTGCCCAGTGTTAGCTCCATCAACAGGTACTGACTAACCTCTACATTATGCTATGTGTAAACCAATATATATCACTAAGTGGGCCTTTAAAATAAGAACTGTGATCTCTTAAGTAGTGTTAAACAAGTGTATAGAAATTGAATCAGCAGAACAATCGCAGATGTAAGTATGTGGTGCAATAGATTTTACACTGTTGTCCAATAAACACATTTCACTGCACCTATCTGGTATGTGACAATAAAACGTTGATTTAATATAATTTATAATCTCTGCTTTTTATTCCAGAATAATCCGAACCAAGGTGCAGCTGCCTTTCAACCTGCCTCTGGATGGTAAAGGCCTAAGCCCAGGACACACACTAAGTGAGTCTCTACACACACACACGCACATACACGCACGCGCGCACACACACACGCACACACACACACACACACACACACACACACACACACACACACACACACACACACACACACACACACACACACACACACACACACACACACACACACACACACACACACACACACACACACACACACACACACACACACACACACACAGATAGACACAGACAGACACCCTAGTCATTAACAAAGCACTATCACCC
Source organism: Oncorhynchus keta (assembly GCF_023373465.1). NCBI lineage: Eukaryota > Metazoa > Chordata > Actinopteri > Salmoniformes > Salmonidae > Oncorhynchus > Oncorhynchus keta. The sequence goes on from NC_068426.1 coordinate 27,380,211, forward strand.
CCCCACTCCAAGCACCAACACACGCCTTCACTAAGGCCTAGCATTATGATCTGATCATGTAGTATTTAGCCTAAAGAAACTCCATGCTTAATGGTTCGTAAGATTAAGCGCTAATGGTCAACGATAATATTGCAGTAATAATAGTCCGTTTTCCCTTTCTTTCTGTCAGTCCCCAGTTCAGCTGTCACTCCCCCAGAGTCACCCCAGTCCGACTCCCTGGGCTCCACCTACTCCATCAGTGGCCTGCTGGGAATACCACAGCCCAGCCAAGAGGGCAAGAGGAGCCATGATGACAGTAAATACCCACAAATTCTTGTGCAATCCCAAATCCTGATGTTCTATACTCCTCTCACATTTTATAATATTTTTTTATGCAATTCAGTAAGATTCACTCTGACAATTTATTCTACCATAATTTATGTACAAACTCAAATAGATTCAATAACTTCTCAATATAACCCCTCTCTCTCTCTCTCTCTCTCTCTCTCTCTCTCTCTCTCTCTCTCTCTCTCTCTCTCTCTCTCTCTCTCTCTCTCTCTCTCTCTCTCTCTCTCTCTCTCTCTCTCTCTCTCACTCTCTCTCACACTCTCTCTCACACCTCTCTCTCACACCTCTCTCTCTCTCTCTCACCTCTCTCTCTCTCTCTCTCTCTCTCTTTCTCTCACCTCTCTCAGGTGACCAGGAGAGTTGTAGACACAGTGTGGACTCTCAGGGCAGCGCGGGTGTTCCGAGGAAGCAGCTGAGACCGGAGCACTTCCCCCCGCAGCACCTGGACTGTGGCTTTGACCGCCACCACTATCCACCAGACTTCAGCTCTGCAGCAGCCAGCAAGACCGAGCAGGTACGGTGACCTACATGTCACATTGGCACTGAGAGGTGGAGTCTGCTTTAACGCCACTAGCATGGGAAACATATGTTTACATTGCCAAAGCAAATGAAATAGATAATAAACAAAAGTGAAATAAACAATAACAAATTAACAGTAAACATTACACTTACAAAAGTTCCAAAAGAATAAACACATATCAAATGTCATAGTGTTGTAATGATGTGCAAATAGTTAAAGTACAAAAGGGAAAATAAATTAACATAAGTATAGGTTGTATTCTCAATGGTGTTTGTTCTTCACTGGTTGCCCTCTTCTTGTGGCAACAGGTCACAAATCTTTCTGCTGTGATGGCACACTGTGGTATTTCACCCAGTAGATATGGGAGTTTATAAAAAAAATGGTGTAATCTGAGGGAAATACGTGTCTCTAATATGGTCATATATTTGACAGAAGGTTAGGAAGTGCAGCTCAGTTTCCACCTCATTTTGTGGGCAGCGTGCACATTGCCTGTCTGCTCTTGAGAGCCAGGTCTGCCTTCGGCAGCCTTTCTCGATAGCAAGGCTATGCTCACTGAGTCTGTACATAGTCAAAGATTTCCTTATTTATTTGAATTCCCCCCTCTATTTTTCACACACAACACAACGCTCACGTACAAATGGTTCATCCGCTTTTATTCTTCACAGACTGTGTACCCTCTCTCGCTCATCAATGGCAGTCTAGAAGACGGGAAGACCAGCCTCTCAACATCGAGTGCTGCTATTGGTCGGAATCTGGCAGCGCACCAGGGTTACACTGTGGTGACAGGTAAGACTCTAACGATGGATGGTGCCCTCTCACCCCGCACAAAGATCAGCGCTCAAAGATGAAGCAGAAGGAAAACTGAACACGCTGGCACATGGAAACATTAGCATATCTCAACACCCAATTCACAAAGGCAGTTATTTTAAATATCATAATGCATTCATAATCTGTGAATGTAATAGCAGTCTGTTTAGGCGTGTATACTCCGGACTGTAGCAACTGCGGTTGTCATCAATCTGATAATAGATCTTGTTTCCGACCGAGCTATCATAGCAGTTGATGTTTATCTCTGCAGTGCAGCCACATGTTAGCTTGCCGTGTCTGCTGATGCGTTGTACAATTAATTTGGCCTATTATCACGAGCTGCCCAAAGCACCCTTTCAAGTTTAATTTAAAACAGACGTACAATATGTGCTGTATGTCTAATGCAGTACCCGTTCACTCGTCATTTGTTTCAAGCATTAATTTCAGCTTCCTGGATATTTCTGCTGTGTATTTGTTAATCCATTCATTCATATTAGTTAATTCCATTTTATTTCATTTTCTCACCCATCCACCCACTGGCCATGCCACCTCAGACCCCCTACAGCCCCTCACACTTTGTCTGAAACAGGAAATGTCCCCGGAGGTGACCAGCACAAGCCCCTCCCTAAATGCGGTGGCCAACTCTGCCTTCCTAGAGCTACAGTCATTGCAGGCCCCTGTCACTGTCAGTAGCAGCTGCAGCAGCTCCAACCATTTCCCTCATGCGTTCAACTCATTCTCCCATCATGCACCAGTGTACGGCCATTTCAGCAGCCAGTCTCTCATAGCAGGTAATGAAGCATTCGTCTCACCCATTGCCACGCCCTGTAGGGGGTCCATACAGACAGTATAGACTACACTCGCTTATCATGTCACCTGCCACAACACACCAAACCCCATGTGCAGTACTGTACTGGAACGTCAATTGCTGTAGATGACGGTGAGCACCACTGACAGTGCCAGAATTGATTTGTTTTTCATGTGTATATCCAGCTGCTGCACTACTACAGTATGTGTACATCCTCATGCTGACAGTGTGTGGTCTGTCCTCCTCTGTTTCAGGGCGGGATATGGTGAGCTCCACTCTCCCTGGCTACCCTCCTCACATCCCCTCCAGTGGCCAGACAGGCTACTCATCCTCGGCCATCACTGGCATGGTAGCAGGTAAGACTCCCGTCCCTTGACACACACAGGCTATGAGATAGGCCATGGCATCCTAAAATGGGATTTCTGAGAAAGAGATGAATGATGTCTCTACTTTCAGTTCAGCTTATATAAATGCAGTTCATAGTTTAATTTTTAGCCAAACCTGATCCTATCTGGGTTTTCCCTTGGGGAACGCTGAAACTGCATATGCTATTAGGACAAAGCACCACTGAGAAGGATTTAGACAAAAAAAAAAAAAATTAGGCAGTGAGCAAAACCAACGCTAAAAAAGCAAGGATGGGCGTGAGACAGGGAGAGCGAAATGCTGGGAGGGAGGATTGGAGATTAACAGGAAGGCATGCTGGTTAATGAGTAGCCTGCTCGGCTGGTGAACTGCATGGCGGTGCAGCCAGGGCCCAGGGGGTACAAGAGAACAGGCTGGGGGTTCCGCCTTGCTGCCCGCACCCCCACGCCGCCCCTCTGACCACACATCACCATGGGAACCAGGGGCCCCACCAGAGGGGGGGAGAGGGTGGGGGGCCACAGGGTGGCAGAGTGGGCCTGGGTGAGAGAGAGAGAGAGCAGAGGAGGAGGGTCTTTGTGGTGTGTGTGTGTGTGTGTGTGTGTGTGTGTGTGTGTGTGTGTGTGTGTGTGTGTGTGTGTGTGTGTGTGTGTGTGTGTGTGTGTGTGTGTGTGTGTGCGTGCGTGCGCCTTTTTATTTGAAGTCTGCCCTTCGAAGCGCGAAATGAGAGGGTCTGATTTATTATTTTTCTGGTGGGCTTGCTGTGAGGAAGCGTTCATACACAATTACTCACAGAAAGGGGGGTCTGGGGGAGCAGGGGTATTCAATCCAGCCAACATAATTACCAATTAGATATTGGAATGTTAAAAAAAAGAAGAGGAAAAAATAGAGGAGACAGAGAATGGCTGAAAGGCTGAAGCAGGAAGTGAGGGATAGAGAGGAGAGGAGGGCATTTTGGACGGACCGAGAGGGGAGGGGTAAACGCTAAAGAGAGGAAGCGGAGACTAGCCACACGCACCAATGAGTCGAGGGATTTTACCCCCAGCCATCCACCTGGCCCATAGATTAATGGTTTACAAGATGCCCTAACCATTGGTGAATTATGAGCTAAGTCTTAGCAGATGCTGGCAAGAGGACAAACACCCTCAACTGAAGGCAAGAAAACAAACACTTTGAGGAATGCTGTGTCTCTACAAGACATTTTATGCCTGATATTGTCTGTGATGTATTTCTTTCTATACACGTACATCTGGGAATTTCTTACTGAATGATGTTTGTTACTATATGTCTCTTAGTGTACATCTGATGTACGTGCTGTTTTGTTCCATGTCCTTGCAGGTGCAGACTACTCTGGTCAGACCTACACTCACTCCCCCTACACCTCCTACAGCGAAGCTTGGAGATTCACCAACTCCAGCATTCTCGGTGAGTCAGTCAGTCCGGCACAGTGGTGTACAATGGACACACCCTTCATAAGTATTAGAAGCATGTACTGTAGTTTGTGTTGTGTCAGTACTGGAACGATGAAAGATTCCACACAGGACCATACTGTTTATAAAGCTGATGTGTTATGATTGAGGTGAACGTGACAAAAGTGACTGAATTGTTATAGATAAAAGTCCCAGCTTCCAATTATTATTATTTTTTTTTAATGCAAACCATTCCTGTCAGGTCAAGTTTATACTTTGAACCTTATTCAATAGCTTTGAACCTGAAATACAATGAATTTGAACCTAGAGTATCAATGGGAAAACCTCAAATACAAATCCTCACGCCAACCAGGAAATAAAGTACAGTCAAACTTTTGGTTTCAGTCAGGTCACATGTATCAGGATCTCCCCTAGTCCCCATGGAAACTAGTTACCCAGTTACCAGGGGGTCTGCGCTATACCACTGCTGTCTCTTGGTGTGTACGGTAAACTCTCTCTGAGCTTACCAGCCTATGAGAACTTGTGTTCTGTTGTGACTTTCTGGTCACAAGTCTGTGTGTCACCTTGAACCAGCTGATTTCACCAATTATTAACGACACCGGGGAACATAGACAGTATTAATGCTTGTGTGTTCTGAATGCTTAATTCTATGCATAATGCAAAATATTCGGTGATATTTCTTCCATCAAGTAGACCCATACTTTAACAGAGAGAAGGTGCAAAACAGGCAGCTTTATTCATGGGACAAACTATCCAAGCAAGGCAGATTTCCATCTGAACCATCTGCTATTGTCATGTGGTTGATGGGATTAAGAAAGCCTGCTCTGCGTTGCATTGTCCCTCCTAACACCATCAAAGCCAAGCTAAAAATCAAACCACAATGGTAAACTCCTTTATCTCTGTCGCCCCCTGCAGGTTCGCCCTATTACTATAGCTCGGCCTCCCGCACCGCTCCACCATCCACTGCAGCCTACGACCATCTCTAGCTCCCATGGACCAACCCTCATCAAGAGGACTGATAATGGGGACCAAACAGGCAAATTTAGCAAGGGATAGGAAGCTATAAGGAGAATTGGACTGTCTCCCAATGATGGACAGGGGAGTAAAGACATCCGAGGGACATTGAAGACTTTTAGTGGCAACACTGGACCAGCTATCCTTGACCCTGAACTCATGGACACTACCTTCTCATGGCTAACTAATTCATTATTTATTTGTTTTTAATGACAGCCTCATCCAGGGTGACTTGACACGTTTACACATGACATTCTAAACACTGTAATACATTTGGGCAACTGATGTCTATGACTTTGTCAGTGGCAAAGACCCTGAATCCTGCATTGTGTGTATGTCGCTCCAAAGCTGTTTCACCAAAGACTTTATTTGTAGCACATTTTGCAACACTCTGACACGCGACTTTGACTTCATGACATCATAGGATGTTTTGGTGGCACAGTACAGTAAACAGCTTTTTTTTGTGAAGCTACTCCTGTATTTGCATCAAGTTTACAATAGTTTTATACAATAATACACACGTCCCTTTCGCATTCCAGTGTCAGTTTTTTCAGGACCGTCTGTGTTGAATTCAAAATTCAGCCTCTTTGAGCTCACCACCCAACCAAACCTTCCAGATCTTAAATGTAGTGCAGTGCCAATTGTCTGAATGAGGCATACAGTCACACGGGGTATCATTCTCATAGCAAAATGTCCTCACGTCCTTGTAAAAAAAAAATGTGTTTCATGAATTGAACTGTCTGGGTTACTCTTGTTTGGCAATATGTATATATTGTAAATGGCAAACTGCTCTTGAGAAAGAAATGCAATTTTATCAGAAGGATGATTTGGGGGTGAATATTGTGGGGATTAATGACTGAGTATCTGAAAAACAAAACAACTCTTTAATTTTTTTTCCTTTATGATAATTCGATTTTGTTGTCATGTTTAGTATGAGAACTGGGACTAAACTGTTTGTTCTTTTCTTATACTGCTATTAATGTTATTGAAGATGTAAATATGGAATTTCTAAATAATTATTTTAATTAAATAAAGCATGACAAAGTGATTGTGCATTGCATTATTTTCCCCACATGTTTGCACATCTAATGAGTCATGAGAACCTTTACATTAGAATAGAGTCCTATTAATGTCCTTAGAATCAACTGACAAAAAAATAAGAAACCCGTTTCTATTAAAGTCTTTACAGTTTGAGTGTTGTGGCATGTCGTATGTAGTGCATGAACAAACATAGGCCTACACAAAGCTCCCCACTACTTCCATCACAATAAGGAATGGACATCACAATGAGAGGATCATTGTTTCGTCACAGTGTTGTTTCATGCTGCACAAAGCTCCTATTGTTCTAACAATCACAAAATGCCGCTTAGAACTTCGCTTACAATCTTGTAAGATTGTAGCCCTGTATACCAACTCCTCATGCTGAAGCATTTCTAATCGATTAGTAAATCGTTCATACATCATCTATTAATCATTACACCGTTCATAAGATGTATAATAAATGTCCGTAGAAACCATTTACTAATCATTAGTTAAGTATTTTTGCGTCGTCTAAAGTGTGGGCCATTTATACTTCAGGAATGTTTTGAGGGATCAGTGTTATTTCTCTCTAAAAGATGGGTAGACATTCCAGCAGACAAGCAGACAATTCAGAGGATGTTTAAATATATTGAAAATGTTATTCCAAAACAGTCACATTATTGTAATAGTGTGATGTGTAACTTTAGACACACGTTATACTGAGTAAAATAACGTTTCGTCTGAAAATGCTATCATCAGCGTTTCTTGGCAGGGACTTTTCTACCAAAACCAAGTTGCAGATTGCAGTCACTCCGTTATCCATAGTATGCTTATGAGTTAAGGAAATAAATATCTGAATAGATCATAACGTTGAACTATCCCATTACGGTAAAAGTGCTGCCAAACAATGCCATGTGTGAAAATGAGTCTGTGGTTAAAAGACTGAAGCACTGGAAGCACTTAAAGGTCATAACATTTCTACATGCACATCATAAATGTAAAATGTCTAACTCAATCACATATCAGTAGTTATGAAAGAATAAAAACTAGAGAAAAACTGGCAGTTCTGGCCAGCTTTTGTGTGTAGGCTACATCTCTCTGTTTTATGATTATATTGTGTTCATGAGGTTGACAACATTAGTAAAATAATCACATTACAACACCTCTTCACATCATTGAGACAGTTGTTTTACAATAGTTTTTGTGAATAAAATGTTTAATATATTTCCTTAAAGGCCTAGTGCAGACAAAAACTAGATTGTCCTGTGTGTTATATATACTGTATTTCCACACTATGAGGTTAAAATAATACTGTGAAATTGTGAAAATGATGTTGTTTGAAATGACTGCCTGAAATTTCAGCCTGTTTTGGTGGGATGGCGTTTTGGCCTGCCTGGTGATTAGTTAAAAGACCAACAAAAATGACAGTTCCAAACCTCTCTGCCAATAACAGCTAGTTTTTTTTCAGTTTTCCCCTCCCCACTCAGACCACTCCCAGACCGTCCTAGCAAAATTCTTGTTTGAGAAATTGACCTTTGCCAAGAGCTATTTTTCTTTATTTTTGATCATTTTTCATTTGAATTGAAAACAATCACAGTAATACAGTTAATTGTTACCCACAAATGATGCAGTGGACCTTTAAACATCCTGTGTTGTGTGCTTATTATGTTACCATTGATATGTTCTAGGCTATTTTACGAGCTTAAGGAGCATCAGATACTGCTGGAATGTCTATCAACCGCATTTCCCTCTTGTCAGAAATTACACTCGTCACTCAAACATTTATCAAGCATTTATAAAGTATAAATAGCACATACTTTAGACACGGCCATGAGTAAATGGTTTATAAGGACCTATATTATATGCCTTATGACCGGAGTAATGATTAATAGATGATGAATAAACCTTTTTCTAATCCATTATAAATGGTTTATTACGTGGAGTGATTATAAAGTGCTACTAGGGATTTTAGTCGCAGTGCAACTCTTTAGCCTACAGTTAAAATAGGTGTTCTGCTAATTTCAATTTATCAACACAATATCTCACCAGATCTCACTCCCTCACACCACTTTACTGTGTCCTATTAGTGATGTCAATTATTCACAAAGACAATAGGCCTAGTTTCCTCCCGTGGATCTAAAATGTAGGATTCCCATTGTGCACAATAAATACGTAGTGAATTAAATCGTTATAACAGAATACATAACTATTCCTATTAGTTGCTGTTGTTGTTATTATTATTATTGGGGTCTATATGGTTCCACTGCAAAACTCAAATGTTGCATATTTTCTGCAACTCAGCAATTTACCAGAAACGTAAGAGGACAAAATCAATGATCCTGATCAAACGCGCATCTGTTTAATTTCTTTTTTTATTTTCTGCTTCATGTAGTTTTATTTGCAATTATTTCTCCCCTCTTTGCGGCCTCATAATTATACCGCGGTAACGAGGCCACGGTTCGGCGGTGCCACGGCCCACCTGGACCCACCATCGCAGCACAAGCCGCGGGACTTGATGGATGGCCTGCCTCGCCGCCGTGCATAAGTCTGATTCGATACCAGATCACACCCCATGATGTTGGAAAGAAGACCTACTGTATGTGTAGGCTATTGTCTCTGGAAAAGCAGCCAAGCCAAGGCAATTCCTTTTGTCTTCAAAAGGGACTCAATCCTGTTCTGTCTCACATTTTATTTGTTTTATTTGAAGGTGTAATTTAGGACCGCAGTGCTTGTGAACTGGGGATGAATTCGTTGCTGTCTTTATTTTCCCCTAGTCTTAGAGTTTATATTCAACTTCATCAGTGAGTTTCTGCGCTAAGGTAATAACCCTTGATTGTGAGCTGACAAATCTAATAGGCCTACTGCCACATATCCTTTGCATATAGTTGCATATTCAGACAATTCGTAACCTAAAATTAGTGCATTGTGGTATTCTACTTCAAGATAAAGACTCATACATTATATCAATAGAATTAAGAGACTACATTTTGTTTTGTTTTTACCATAGGCTAATTCAAACTCTTTTTAATGAAATACTATTTTGAACTACATCCATTTTTTAAAATTCATGTGTTTGTTTTTCTTCTGAATGTAGGCTATAAACCTTTATTGGTCCCTCAAAAACGGAACACACCGTGGCCTTAATTTACCACTAAAAGAACCACTAAAACAATGCAAAAATCAAATCAAATTAAGGCTAAGCACCCGTTTGAAAAATGGTTTTAAGCAAACAATATCAATGATAACTGGCAAGCAATACAATGTAATCAGGGCAGTACTCAGCAACTGACGAAGATGATTCATGACATCTCTTTATTTACTGTATGTTCTGTCTTCCTCCCTCTCCCTCCCTCCCTCATCCTCTCACTTTCTCTCTCTCTCTCTCTCTCTCTCTCTCTCTCTCTCTCTCTCTCTCTCTCTCTCTCTCTCTCTCTCTCTCTCTCTCTCTCTCTCTCTCTCTCTCTCTCTCTCTCTCTCTCTCTCTCTCTCTCTCTCTCTTCTCTTCACACCTCTCTTTCCTATCCAAGTTGAGACCCTCATGCTCACTCTACTCTCTGTCCTGTGTACTTAAGACAATACTCCCTTCTCCGTTGTTGTTGAAGTGGGATGTCCCACTCCCATCAAACGAATGGAACACATTGTTTTCAGTTCCCTGTGCAGAGGCACGCAGAAACACACATCACATCCACATACTGAAACACAGAGGAGCTTTAAAGTATATGTCCCCTCTGTTTTTTAATGGCTGCAAAATGAGGCAAAATCCCCCCAAAGCATCAAATTCAAATTCCAGAGCCTCCACAAAACCCAGCCAGCTGACGGACTGCCAGGGAAATAATGACAGCAACTGTTAAACATTAACAATCCTGCAGCCAAAGAGTCGAAAACAACATAATACTGCCACAAACAACTACAACACAAATACTTCATCTCTCTCTCTCTCTCTCTCTCTCTCTCTCTCACACACACACACACACACACACACACACACACACACACACACACACACACACACACACACACACACACACACACACACACACACACACACACACACACACACACACACACACACACACACACACACACACACACACACACACACACACAATTCCCAGCCCAGGCCTGGCTCTGGGCGACAGTGGGCCTATTAGTGTTAAGGTTTTGGGCCACAGTGCTTCTAGTAATGAGCCCGGCAGCACAATACAGGCACCCGGCCGGAACAGCTGAGGGGGGACAAAGCCAGCAGGATGGGGAGAGCGCTGGGGGCTTGGGGTAACTACATTTAACACAGTGAGGGACAGAGCGGTGTGTGTGTACACATGCATCCATGTGTGTGTGTGTGTGTGTGTGTGTGTGTGTGTGTGTGTGTGGTGTGTGTGCCATAGCCATTACTGGGACAAACTAAGAGACAGATAGAGGCCCCTGGAGTAGCTGCTGCCAAAAAGGCAGTGCAGAGAGGAGTGTGTGGCAATCAGTGGAATGACGGGTCAGAGTTGTCCCGCGCCAGTCAACTGGAAACTTCTCCACTTATCTCTGAGCCTGAAACATTGGGCGAACCAACTCAGACTCGCAAATAAGCATGGTGCACAGGACAACATTGGTCTGCCTAAATGAAACACAGGCTGCTGTTGTTTTAAACTGTGAATTGCGGGGCTACAAGGTTGCGCTGAGGGTCTCGTCTGCAGGATGTTTTCTGTGAGGACAGGCTTTGAGGCTTGGTGAAAAGCACTTCATCCAGACTGTTTGATTGAACTCGTCACCTTCATTTATTGATTTGGATGGAGCAGCGGTCATTAACGTGAGCCCTGTCGGTCTGTTACAAAAAGGTTTCTCTTTCAAACTATTTAAAATGAGCTCATTGTCCTGGAATGACATGTCCCTACCAATTCTGAACGGTCTCTGATGTCATCATTAATATATTTCCTTTGTCAGAATAAACCTGAGACAAGCTTTAGTGATCACTAATCTACAGATTTTAATATGAGTACTACTTCTTTCAATTATACCCTTGAAAACAGTCCCTCTTCCTCAAACATTTATAATGAATACCATCAGTAACTTCAAGGATCTCATCTGTCCATCAAACCATAGAAGGACTTAAAACAATGGAAGTGGCCAAACAGAAAAGAAGTGGCCAAACAGACGGTCTCTGTGAGCCTGTGGTAGATCGGAGGTGAAAGACAGGTGCCCTCTGTTTGACTGGCCTATTAGCACACAGCCCTGAGGGCAGGAAGCACTATTGACTGGAGACATCAAGAGGAACGCACCTTTCAAAGCACACACCTTCCGGACTCACATACACACACTCCTATATACAACCACCTGGATCAAATCTGCCAGGTATCAGGTACTGCCCCGAGGGAGAGGCCTGAACTCTGGACATGGGGACAGAGTCAACCAAGACCAACACTGCTCTCTCCATCAGATGCTTCAAAACATACTCTCCTCACACTCAACATTTCATTTGCTACGCAGCACTGCGCAGATCTATCATGAATAGCACCAAGATGAAACCCCTCACCAGTACTGATTAAAACTCGGTCAAGCTCAGATTGAAAAGGACACACCGTCAACATACAGTGTTTTCAGTGTTTGTCCTGCCTGCCCAGATTAAAAGCTCTAACCGCAGCGTACCGTACGCCGCCTCTAAACCCTATTCTACGTTTCATTATGTTTGTCTGCAGCGCCTGGGTCTGAGAAGCACTGAATCCCTGCCTAGGGAGTGTTGTCCCAGGCAGGAGTGTGTGGAAGTGGAGAGTGTAATGTTAGGTCATGCATTGAAATGCCCTTAAGCCAGGCACTTTACCTTAACTGTTCCAGTGAGAGACTCCACGGGTACAAGGGCTTCCATTCTAAAGGGGACGAAGGAAAGAGTAGAACGTGGAAGTGTTATTCATGTTAGGCCTGGGTCTGCTCAGCAAATCAAATGAATATGTCTGGTTTCTGAGTCTAAAATGGGGGAAAGAAAAAAAGGATGAGTCTAATGCTATTTCTGGACATCTCTGGCCTCCATGCCCTCACATCTGGTACCTGTGAAAAGGGGCTAAATAAAATAGGAAAGAGGACAATAAGAAATATGATGATGACATGATAAATAATAAAAGCAACAAAAAAAAACGAGACAATAAAACTGCTAAAAAGAGTTAGAGAAACAGCGTAAGTATGAAATGGAGCACGTTGTGGGGTTTGGTGTTGATTGTCACACTGGAGACTCTCTAACTCAAGTGGACACAGAGGGAGCTGACAGTGGATAAGTGAAGGGGGACGAGGGTCCAAATGGAAAAGAGACTCCTGAAAAGATCACAGAGAGAAAAGAGTAGAATTCAAGAGCCGGGCCACAGAGGAAGCCACGCCACGACGCCAGCAGTCAAGAGTGGAGCGACTGAAAGGCCAAGGATATAAAAGAGGATGGGGAGAGGTAGAGGGAGTAAAAAGCTACATCGAATACAGAGGGGAGAGAGAGACAAATAAAGGGTTAGTGCGAATAAAAGATAAAAAGTAACAAGTAGAGCGTGTGAGGCGTCAGCACCAGATGGGCAATGTGTGTCGGGAGGGACATTGAGGGCAGAGGGAGGAGAGACAGACGGAGAAAATGAAACACAGGGACAAATACTGTGTGTGTGTCTGTGTGTGTGTGTGTCTATATTAGGGCTTTTGGAATGTTGGATAGCGTTCAACACAGGATGAGTGTTTGTGTGCTTCACAGGGAGACCTTATGTGTGGAGGGGCTTATTTTGAGTCCACTGCCCAGTGCAAGCGTTGGACAAGCCCCTAATGATCACAACTCTGGCCTTGCCTTTTTAATTACCCAACCAGCCCTGACAGAGCGCCACAAAGCTCTCCAGTCCACAGAATGGGGAGTAGAGGAGGGGAACAAAAACAGGACCTTTCCATCTGAAGTATGGCCCTAACCTCTGCTAATGCAAGGCTGAGTCCTGCCTGCCTGACTGCCATGGCCACTCTTTGTGTGGAGTGGAGGAGCAAGATGGCACTCCAACCCAGCACCACTGCTGCTGTCATGGTCTAGAGAACATGTATAGAGCCTGGGTCAAGACCCTCCATTGATGAAAGCCAAAGTATTCACTGCAATTTGTACCCTGCATGCATTAAGAAGAAGCCCAATGTGAATGTGTGAAAGTCCATGTGTTTAACAGGTTAACATTGCCTCAGAACAGCAGGATTTCTGAATTTCTCCTACTGTTGCAATTCATGTACAACAGTCCAAGAACTTGAAGGTTATCCAAGATGGCGTCTTTTGAGCTTATCAGGCAGACACACCCGGAGCATTGTCATGGCCTGAAGCTCCTGCCAATCATTCGCTCAATCAATCATCCACATCTTTAGAATCGGACTTTATCTTAATGGTTTGTGGTTATTAAAATGAATGAATATGAACCATTTTAACAGAAAAAAAACACACAAATAAGCACTATCACATTAACGCAGGTCCTGTGTCAACAATATCATAACATTACACATTTGATGAACCCATGTCTCATGACACGGGTCCTTTACTTGTCATTACCAGATGACCTGAACAAGAGAAACTCTGGGCCTTAGTATGCCAGGATAAACTTGGTGCCCAAGCAAATTATGTATAATGTATTTCTGAATGTATGCATGTTCCTGTTCAAAACACTAGTCTTGATCCTGAAGAGACTAGCCCAGTCAGAAAAGGTTTGTCCCATCTGTATTGTCTGGGCACTTTTTTTATATACCTATTGTCACATCACATTCCTTTGTGTCATCCATAACAGTGACATTAAAGAGGAACGTGAGGGTCTTCTGAAACATCCTGTTCTGACCGTGGCTGAAGATGTCCCTCTGAAAAAGAACGGCCCAGAATTCCTCCACGTGCCACGCGAGATCAAAAAGCTATTAAATCCCTTTTCACCATTCTTATTGACAAGGGCATACGTGACTGGCAGCTCACACAACTGGGATGGATCATTAAACTGTTTTGATTCTAAACTCAAGGAGCCTAATCAAATCATTGTGAAACTTACAGTGAAATGTGATGGTAGTCTTTCATGGAGATGAAATCCAAATATGTTTATATAAAAGGACATAGAAGATACAAGACTGCATAACTAGAATGAGCATATTGACATAATTTAGATTCTTTTTCAAACTGTTTTATAACTTCTTTTTTATTTGATGTGTGATACGCTGTTGTATAGCACCCTCATGTGGCTACAGTTCCACACTGGCTATACAGAGCAAATGAGTATGATTTTGAAACTGCAGAGACACATTTCTAATATAAATAAATAGGTATCTCAACATATCACAGCAAATTCATAGGTGTAGGTAGGTCCATGTGGGTTTTGAGGGATCAAAATCGTTAGGAGACAATCATTCTATTACTCTTTTTGACCCGTCAGCATGAAACATCGACTTCTGAGGTTCAATTAATTTTGTTAAATTGAAAGTGCACAAAATATGAACTAAAATACTTTTATCTTATGAAGAGAGAATGTAACAAACAAAAGGACTCAAGCAAGTTCCCTGAGGGATGCATTCTGTTTTATTGACCTTTGCCTTCTTGCTGAATAAGTACAAGCTGAAAATGAAAACTTAAAAAGGACTGTGCTTGGAAGTAACACATTGCCCCTGTCCTAAAAAAAGAGCCATTGAAAAGTCATGTCAGAGTTCTATGTGTCCCCACACTTTTGGACACCTGCCCTCATATGTCCTGGTTGCGTCTCGGTATGATGATCTTGCGATAGGTCCGTCTCTCCGAGATGTTGCGTTTAACTTTGACCACAGGTTGCGAGGCCATCTCCAGATCCAGGGAGGGGCTGGAGTGGGACTTCTTCAGGGTTCCCTCCTCCCCCTCCTCATCCACTGTGTCCTTACACACAGCTCTGTCAAACAGGTCGAGCTCACTGGTTCCCACCTCAGTCTCGGTTGACTGGTTCAAACCCTTCCAGACCTCCAGCATCTGGATGTAGGCCTCGTAGCGACATTTCTGTGGGGAGAGGAAGGAATGAGACATCTAATAGAGTGAAGGGGGAAAAATGTAGCCTGCATTACAATAATGTCACAGAGCTTAACATTGTGGTCAATCCCATATGCACATACATATGCAGATATATCACACACACACACACACACACACACACACACACACACACACACACACACACACACACACACACACACACACACACACACACACACACACACACACACACACACACACACACACCTCATGCTGCAGGTACTCCTCTCTGACTCGGTGTTCCTCCATCTCCTTGGCTTTGGCCCTGCGCCCATCAGGGAGACTCTGCTGCAGGTAGGCCAGGTCTTCCTGGAAGGACTCCAGCATGCCTGCATGGGACTGCAGCTGTCTCTCCTGCAGGGGGCAGCAGAGAGCCAGGCTCAGTGAACAGGCTCAGAACAGGTAGAAAGTGTCCCTAACCATAGATCTAGTATCAGATTACCCTACCTGGCCCAGCACAACTAGAGTACATAAACTCAGCAAAAAAGGAACGTCCCTTTTTCAGGACCCTGTCTTTCAAAGATAATTCGTAAAAATACAAATAACTTCACAGATCTTCATTGTAAAGAGTTTAAACACTGTTTCCCATGCTTGTTCAATGAACCCTAAACTATTAGTGAACATGCACCTGTGGAACGGTCGTTAAGACACTAACAGATTACAGACGGTAAGCAATTAGGTCACAGTTATGAAACCTTAGGACACTAAAGTGGCCTTTCTACTGACTCAGAAAAACACCAAAAGAAAGATGCCCAGGGTCCCTGCTCATCTGCGTGAACGTGCCTTAGGCATGCTGCGAGGCATGAGGACTGCAGATGTGGCCAGGGCAATAAATTGCAATGAGAGATGCCTAAGACAGCGCTACAGGGAGACAGGATGGACAGCTGATCGTCCTCTCAGTGGCAGACCACGTGTAACAACACCTACACAGGATCGGTATATCCGAACATCACACCTGCGGGACAGGTACAGCATGGCAACAACAACTGCCCGAGTTACACCAGGAACGCACAATCCCTCCATCAGTGCTCAGACTGTCCGCAATAGGCTGAAAGAGGCTGGACTGGGGGCTTGTAGGCCTGTTGTAAGGCATGTCCTCGAAAATAGAAGAGAGCCGCACCTTCTAGGAGCTCAGATGCAAAAATGTAATACCAACGTTTCGACAGCCAAGCTGTCTTCATCAGGGTATAGACGTAAGGCAGGTCCTCACCAGACATCACCGCCAACAACGTCACCTATGGGCACAAACCCACCGTTGCTGGACCAGACAGGACTGGCAAAAAGTGCCAGTTTATCATCGAAGGAATGAGCGTTACACCAAGGCCTGTACTCTGGAGCGGGATCGATTTGGAGGTGGAGTGTCCATCATGGTCTGGGGCGGTGTGTCACAGCGTCATCGAACTGAGCCTGTTGTCATTACAGGCAATCTCAATGCTGTGCGTTACAGGGAAGACATCCTCCTCCCTCATGCGGTACCCTTCCTGCAGGCTCATCCTGACATGACCCTCCAGCATGACAATGCCACGAGCCATACTGCTCGTTCTGTGCGTGATTTCCTGCAAGACAGGAATGTCAATGTTCTGCCATGGCCAGCGAAGAGCCTGAATCTCAATCCCATTGAGCATGTCTGGGACCTGTTGGATTGGAGGGTGAGGGCTAGGGCCATTCCCCCCAGAAATGTCTGGGAATTTGCAGGTGCCTTGGTGGAAGTGGGGTAACATCTCACAGCAAGAACTGGCAAATCTGGTGCAGTCCATGAGGAGGAGATGCACTGCAGTACTTAATGCAGCTGGTGGCCACACCAGATACTGACTGTTAATTTTGATCTGGACATTATTCAATTTCTGTTCGTCACATTAGTGTAACTTGTTCAGTTTATGTCTCAGTTGTTGAATCTTGTTATGTTCATACAAATATTTACACATGTTAAGTTTGCTGAAAATAAACGCAGTTGACAGCGAGAGGACGTTTCTTTTTTTGCTGAGTTCACAGTCTCAGCGTACTCCTAAATATCACACCCCACAAAGATGAATACATAATGTACTAAAACAAAGCAGTTGGGACTACAGAGAGTGAACCAAGAGGGTATGTGAATACAGTACCAGTGTGTGTGCAGACTGCGAGGCTGGCAGGATGGGTCTGCAGAACTTCCTCTGAGAGCCCACGGCAGCAGGGAAGGGAGGAGAGGAGTGTAGGGCTGACACCAGGTTGATACGGCTGATCCATGAAATCATCTCTGCTGTGGAGCTTCGGACAACAAGGGAACCGTGCACATAGAAGACATAGCATATCTAATCATATCTTTGTATACAAAGTCACAGGATTATTGGACTGCTGCATCCTGATTGATGCGATTGTTCCTTCACACCGCCAAACAGTCAAACACATTAGACCTTTGTGTGACAAATGTAAATTCACAACTCCAATACTACATGGATATACAGTGAGGGAAAAAAGTATTTGATCCCCTGCTGATTTTGTACGTTTGCCCACTGACAAAGAAATGATCAGTCCATAATTGTAATGGTAGGTTTATTTGAACAGTGGGAGACAGAATAACAACAAAAAAATCCAGAAAAACGCATATCAAAAATGTTATAAATTGATTTGCATTTTAAATGAGGGAAATAAGTATTTGACCCCTCTGCAAAACATGACTTGTGATTGCAAAACCCTTGTTGGCAATCACAGAGGTCAGACGTTTCTTGTAGTTGGCCACCAGGTTTGCATACATCTCAGGAGGGATTTTGTCCCACTCTTTGCGGATCTTCTTCAAGTCATTAAGGTTTCGAGGCTGACGTTTGGCAACTTGAACCTTCAGCTCCCTCTGCAGATTTTCTATGGGTTTACGGTCTGGAGACTGGCTAGGCCCCTCCAGGACCTTAATGTGCTTCTTCTTGAGCCACTCCTTTGTTGCCTTGGCCGTGTGTTTTGGGTCATTGTCATGCTGGAATACACATCCACAACCCATTTTCAATGCCCTGGCTGAGGGAAGGAGGTTCCACCCAAGATTTGACAGTACATGGCCCCATCCATCGTCCCTTTGATGCGGTGAAGTTGTCCTGTCCCCTTAGCAGAAAAACACCCCCAAAGCATAATGTTTCCACCTCCATGTTTGACGGTGGGGAGGGTGTTCTTGGGGTCATAGGCAGCATTCCTCCTCCTCCAAACACGGCGAGTTGAGTTGATGCCAAAGAGCTCCATTTTGGTCTCATCTGACCACAACACTTTTAACCAGTTGTCCTCTGAATCATTCAGATGTTCATTGGCAAACTTCAGACGGGCATGTATATGTGCTTTCTTGAGCAGGCGGACCTTGCGGGCGCTGCAGGATTTCAGTCCTTCATGGCGTAGTGTGTTACCAATTGTTTTCTTGGTGACTATGGTCCCAGCTGCCTTGAGATCATTGACAAGATCCTCTTGTGTAGTTCTGGGCTGTTCCTCACCGTTCTCATGATCATTGCAACTCCAACGAGGTGAGATCTTGCATGGAGCCCCAGGCCGAGGGAGATTGACAGTTCTTTTGTGTTTCTTCCATTTGCTTTTCTTCCAATAATTTCACCAACTGTTGTCACCTCCTCACCAAGCTGCTTGGTGATGGTCTTGTAGCTCATTCCAGCCTTATGTAGGTCTACAATCTTGTCCCTGACATCCTTGGAGAGCTCTTTGGTCTTGGCCATGGTGGAGAGTTTGGAATCTGATTGATTGCTTCTGTGGACAGGTGTCTTTTATACAGTTAACAAACTGAGATTAGGAGCACTCCCTTTAAGAGTGTGCTCCTAATCTCAGCCTGTTACCTGTATAAAAGGCACCTGGGAGCCAGAAATCCTTCTGATTGAGAGGGGGTCAAATACTTATTTCCCTCATGAAAATGCAAATCAATTTATAACATTTTTGACATGCGTTTTTCTGGATTTTTTTGTTGTTATTCTGTCTCTCACTGTTCAAATAAACCTACCATTAAAATTATACACAGATCATTTCTTTGTCAGTGGGCAAATGTACAAAGTCAGCAGGGGATCAAATACTTTTTTCGGGTCTCTCAAACATACACACGACATAGACTCACGAGGCCTGAAAGAGGAAAACCCTCCAGTCAGCGGTCTGCAGGCGGAAGACGTGTGGTCTCTTAGTGTAGTCTGCTGCCTGCTCTGCCAGGGCATGGTGCACACTGACCACCTCCTCTGTACTCTGCCACTCCATCATATACTCATCCTGAGGGAGAGGACAGGTTGGATAGGGTAACAAGCAGTGAGGGATTCGTGTCAAAGGCATCCAGAACATTATCAAGAGGCCGTGATATGGAAAGTATGGAATAAAATGAGGGAGAGGAGGAAACTCTAACCTTCTGCAAGTAGAGGACCATTCCCTTCAGCACTCCATAGAAGATCTTCCAGCTTCTCTTCCCCCAAGGAGCTGTCACACACAGTTACATTACATCACTCCTGAGGTCAAAGGATGCTTCTCAAAGACACTCACACCCTAAATCATTTCACCAGACTGATGAATCGTCAAAGGATTTATCAAAACACTATGACGCTCTTGTACACACTTTATTGCCCTGATATTTGAGTTCCTATGGTTTCGTGCAAACAGTGTCACAGTCCCACTCACTGCGTTTGCCATCGATGTCAAGGTGGGCCTTGCGTTTGAGGAAGCTCTGTTTGAACACTGTGGCCTTCCTGTCATGCGGCACATCTTGGAACGGGTTGCTCTTGGAGCGCAGGGGTGCGTCCTCTTTAGCATCCTCCGCCAACAACATGGAGTTCTTCAGTTCCTTCTCATCACTGAACAGGGCGATTGACGAGATGAGGGGAGGAATGAAGAAGCATTGGAGAGAAAATTTAAAAACAATGAAAATATGAGAGGTGTAACACAACCACAATATATTGGAGAAAGCAACATGAAGAGGAAGCTGTGTGTAAATCTACCATGCCCAAGGGGAGACTGAAAAGGTGGTGGCAAATAGTATAGAATAATGCTACCCACTACCTTGTTCTTAAGTCAGACTACTTACACTGCCCATTCCAGAGGCTCGTTCTTAATGGAGTTGTAGAGAGCCTGAGCAAGAAACAAGAGAAAGGACACTGAAGTCTTCCGTAAAAAAAGGGTTACTTCAGACTGCTATAGACACAGTTCTTTCAGTTAACAGTATCTACTGAAATATTGAGTAGGTGTAGAATGAGGAGGATAATCTTACCTTCAACAGCTCCTTACTGAAGCTCTCACCCTCATTCATCCCATCCAGGTTGGACACGAAGCTGGACACAGACATGGGTTTGCCCACATTCTGAGGACAGACACAAAAACAATGTTTAACTCAGTAGCGGTCAGTGCTGTTTAATAATTTTTTTATGAGGATGATCTTATTTCTATTAAAGCATATTGGATGACTGTCATTCATATTCCATTCACCCAGTTCAATGTAACAGCGATAGGTTTAGGCTACTACATGATACTCACATTTTTCCTATACCCATCATGAGATTGCTACAACCTAGACAACAAATTAAAGTTTACAACGTAGGTGCACAGGTCTAGAGACATTTTTCAGTAATCAAGGTGACAGACCGTGACACATTCAATAATTCCTTGCACACTCTTGCCTGCGTCTTGCTGATCTAAGGTGTAATCAGTCGTCCAACAGTCGCAAACAAGAGTTTCTATTGGCCAAATTCAGGTATGTTTAACTCCGTTTCATTCCGTTTTCTTCCGTTTAAGAAATGTATTTCAACAGAATCGGGCGAATAAATAAACCCTTGATCACCACAAACAGTTCAATTCATAGCAGCCACATAGAAGCCACATACCAACAGCATGATCATTTGCTCATTGTATAATTCCTTCTCGCATCTACACGCTCTCGTCCTCTCACATTTTCCTTTCAACTTCAGTGCACAATACAGTAGCTGACCAAGAAAAAAAAACCTTCCAAAACAAAACTTCATTACCATAACCTCTACACACAGCCTACATCGTTGTCACCATATTATAGCTAACGTCATAGTTAAAATACTTAGCTATATTGACTAACTCTCAATAAACCCGCTACAATCTTGCAGTACAGTGTACAGCAAGCAGTTTAGCAGTTACACCGGTGGGCCCCGTTGGGAATAAATCAAACCAAAAGCGTACCTTGACTTAGAAGAGTTAAAGTGTTGGATAGCCATAGCCATCTAACATAGCATCCCTCTCTGTTTGAGCCAGGAGTTTGTGTAGGCTCAACTAGCTAGCTGAATTCACTAGATAGGTACGTTTTTTTTTAAAAAAGACAATGAAATATAGCTAGCTCTTGCTCTCTTTTGCTTCTCCATTTTTTAAGAAATTAATTTGTTCAAAACTGTTCAACTATTGTCTTTCTCTCTCTTTGAGTCAACTACTCAACACATTTTACGCACTGCAACGCTAGCTAGCTGTAGCTTATGGTTTCAATACTAGATTCATTCTCTGATCCTTTGATTGAGATGAAAACATGTCAGTTCATACAGCAAGAGCTCTGATAACTTCCGGAGGACATCCTCCAACCTATCATAACTGTGTAAGTCTATGGAAGGGGATGAGAACCATGAGCCTCCTGGGTTTTGTATTGAAGTCAATGTACCCAGAGGAGGATGGAAACTAGCTGTCCTCCGGCTACACCATGGTGCTACCCTAGAGAGTGCTGTTGAGGCTACGGTAGACTTATTGCAAAACTGTGTATTTTTTTAATTTTTTTTTACCCCTTTTTCTCCCCAATTCCGTGGTATCCAACTGACAGATTAACTTCCGGCGCCGACAGAGATGGCCGCCTCGCTTCGCGTTCCTAGGAAACTATGCATTTTTTTTTTACGTGTTATTTCTTACATTAGTACCCCAGGTCATCTTAGGTTTCATTACATACAGTCGAGAAGAACTACTGAATATAAGATCACGATTTTCACGACGCGGATCCTGTGTTCTGCCTTTCAACCAGGACAACGGAATGGATCCCAGCCGGCGAAAAACGCCTCCGTAAAAGAGGGAAACGAGGCGGTCTTCTGGTCAGACTCCGGAGACGGGCACATCGTGCACCACTCCCTAGCATTCTTCTCGCCAATGTCCAGTCTCTTGACAACAAGGTTGATGAAATCCGAGCAAGGGTAGCATTCCAGAGGGACATCAGAGACTGTAACGTTCTTTGCTTCACGGAAACATGGCTCACTGGAGAGACGCTATCGGAGGCGGTGCAGCCAGCGGGTTTCTCCACGCATCGCGCCGACAGAAACAAACATCTTTCTGGTAAGAAGAGGGGCGGGGGCGTATGCCTTATGGCTAACAAGACATGGTGTGATCAAAGAAACATACAGGAACTCAAATCCTTCTGTTCACCTGATTTAGAATTCCTCACAATCAAATGTCGACCGCATTATCTACCAAGAGAATTCTCTTCGATTATAATCACAGCCGTATATATTCCCCCCTCGATGGCTCTGAACGAACTTTATTTGACTCTTTGCAAACTGGAATCCATACATCCTGAGGCTGCATTCATTGTAGCTGGGGATTTTAACAAGGCTAATCTGAAAACAAGACTCCCTAAATTGTATCAGCATATCGATTGCGCAACCAGGGCTGGAAAAACCTTGGATCATTGTTACTCTAACTTCCGCGACGCATATAAGGCCCTGCCGCGCCCTCCTTTTGGAAAAGCTGACCATGACTCCATTTTGTTGATCCCTGCCTACAGACAGAAACAAAAACAAGAAGCTCCCACGCTGAGGTCTGTCCAACGCTGGTCCGACCAAGCTGATTCCACACTCCAAGACTGCTTCCATCACGTGGACTGGGATATGTTTTGTATTGCGTCAGATAACAACATTGACGAATACGCTGATTCGGTGTGCGAGTTCATTAGAACGTGCGTTGAAGATGTCGTTCCCATAGCAATGATTAAAACATTCCCTAACCAGAAACCGTGGATTGATGGCAGCATTCGCGTGAAACTGAAAGCGCGAACCACTGCTTTTAATCAGGGCAAGGTGACTGGTAACATGACCGAATACAAACAGTGCAGCTATTTCCTCCGCAAGGCTATCAAACAAGCTAAGCGTCAGCATAGAGACAAAGTAGAATCTCAATTCAACGGCTCAGACACAAGAGGTATGTGGCAGGGTCTACAGTCAATCACGGACTACAAGAAGAAAACCAGCCCAGTCACGGACCAGGATGTCTTGCTCCCAGGCAGACTAAATAACTGTTTTGCCCGCTTTGAGGACAATACAGTGCCACTGACACGGCCTGCAACGAAAACATGCAGACTCTCCTTCACTGCAGCCGAGGTGAGTAAAACATTTAAACGTGTTAAACCTCGCAAGGCTGCAGGCCCAGACGGCATCCCCAGCCGCGCCCTCAGAGCATGCGCAGACCAGCTGGCCGGTGTGTTTACGGACATATTCAATCAATCCCTATACCAGTCTGCTGTTCCCACATGCTTCAAGAGGGCCACCATTGTTCCTGTTCCCAAGAAAGCTAAGGTAACTGAGCTAAACGACTACCGCCCCGTAGCACTCACTTCCGTCATCATGAAGTGCTTTGAGAGACTAGTCAAGGACCATATCACCTCCACCCTACCTGACACCCTAGACCCACTCCAATTTGCTTACCGCCCAAATAGGTCCACAGACGATGCAATCTCAACCACACTGCACACTGCTCTAACCCATCTGGACAAGAGGAATACCTATGTGAGAATGCTGTTCATCGACTACAGCTTGGCATTCAACACCATAGTACCCTCCAAGCTCATCATCAAGCTCGAGACCCTGGGTCTCGACCCCGCCCTGTGCAACTGGCTACTGGACTTCCTGACGGGCCGCCCCCAGGTGGTGAGGGTAGGCAACAACATCTCCACCCCGCTGATCCTCAACACTGGGGCCCCACAAGGGTGCGTTCTGAGCCCTCTCCTATACTCCCTGTTCACCCACGACTGCGTGGCCACGCACGCCTCCAACTCAATCATCAAGTTTGCGGACGACACAACAGTAGTAGGCTTGATTACCAACAACGACGAGACGGCCTACAGGGAGGAGGTGAAGGCCCTCGGAGTGTGGTGTCAGGAAAATAACCTCACACTCAACGTCAACAAAACTAAGGAGATTATTGTGGACTTCAGGAAACAGCAGAGGGAACACCCCCCTATCCACATCGATGGAACAGTAGTGGAGAGGGTAGTAGTTTTAAGTTCCTCGGCATACACAACACAGACAAACTGAATTGGTCCACCCACACAGACAACATCGTGAAGAAGGCGCAGCAGCACCTCTTCAACCTCAGGAGGCTGAAGAAATTCAGCTTGTCACCAAAAGCACTCAAACTTCTACAGATGCACAATCGAGAGCATCCTGGCGGGCTGTATCACCGCCTGGTATGGCAACTGCTCCGCCCACAGCCGTAAGGCTCTCCAGAGGGTAGTGAGGTCTGCACAACGCATAACCGGGGGCAAACTACCTGCCCTCCAGGACACCTACACCACCCGATGTTACAGGAAGGCCATAAAGATCATCAAGGACAACAACCACCCGAGCCACTGCCTGTTCACCCCGCTATCATCCAGATGGCGAGGTCAGTACAGGTGCATCAAAGCTGGGACCGAGAGACTGAAAAACAGCTTCTATCTCAAGGCCATCAGACTGTTAAACAGCCACCACTAACATTGGGTGGCTGCTGCCAACACACTGACACTGACTCAACTCCAGCCACTTTAATAATGGGAATTGATGGGAAATGATGTAAAATATATCACTAGCCACTTTAAACAATGCTACCTAATATAATGTTACATACCCTACATTATTCATCTCATATGCATACGTATATACTGTACTCTATATCATCGACTGCATCCTTATGTAATACTAGCCTATCACTAGCCACTTTAATTATGCCACTTTGTTTACATACTCATCTCATATGTATATACTGTACTCGATACCATCTATTGTATCTTGCCTATGCTGCTCTGTACCATCACTCATTCATATATCTTTATGTACATATTCTTTATCCCCTTACACTGTGTATAAGACAGTAGTTTTGGAATTGTTAGTTAGATTACTTGTTGGTTATTACTGCATTATCGGAACTAGAAGCACAAGCATTTCGCTACACTCGCATTAACATCTGCTAAACATGTGTATGTGACAAATAAAATTTGATTTGATTTAGATTTGATTTAAGTAGCTACTATCTTGTCTCATCGCTACAACTCCAGTACGGGCTCGGGAGAGACGAAGATTGAAGGTCATGCGTCCTCCGATACACAACCCAACCAAGCCGCACTGCTTCTTAACACAGAGCGCATCCAACCTCGGAAGCCAGCCGCACCAATGTGTCAGAGGAAACACCGTGCACCTGGCAACCTTGGTTAGCGCGCACTGCGCCCGGCCTGCCACAGGAGTCGCTGGTGCGCGATGAGACAAGGACATCCCTACCGGCCAATCCCTCCCTAATGCGGACGACGCTAGGCCAATTGTGCCTCGCCCCACGGACCTCCCGGTCGCGGCCGGTTACGACAGAGCCTGGGCGTGAACCCAGAGTCTGATGGCACAGCTGGCGCTGCAGTACAGCACCCTTAACCACTGCGCCACCCGGGAGACTAAAACTGAAAATATTTAGTATATTTTTATCTAAAAAGGATAACTTTGTTTTTGTTTCACTCTTTATTTTTCTGAAATTCACTAAGGAGGATGGTCCTCCCCTGGTTTAACTGTGTATACATTTGTTACGTTCCCCAGTTTCTGTGTTGTAGTTTGTGTATTTGAGTGTGTTTCAGGAGATGGCTTCCTGAGATCCCCCAGCAGCTGATTAGTCGACTCCACGATTAATTGGAGAGCTGACCCCTGCCCCCACGTCAGGACGCAGCTGTCTCCAATGCCTTCTGAAGCTATAAAAGCCAGTGTTCTGTTGTTCAGGGGAGAGATTGTTCGTGATATAGATCATTGCGGAGAGAGGAGGTTGATGGCTGAGGGGTATAGCATGTTGGTCATTAGTATGTACTATGTTAGTTGTTCTTGGGAGCAGCTTTGGTGCGGTTCTGTGTTTGGCAGAGCTTCTTTAATGGCCTGAGTTAGTTTTTTCTCAGTTTTGTTGTGAAGTGGGTTGTTTAATATTCTGTTTCATTTGTTCCCAGGGGGGAAGGGGAAGGCACCAAGGGAGTGCTTAGGCAAGAGGCCTGAGGGCATACATATACCCGTAGTATATTCAGTGTCTAGGCACACTAGGTAAGACCTGGGCGGACCACCCCCTGTATTTTGGTTCGGGCACCAGGTGGTGCTAAATCAGGTAAGTAGTGGGTAGGCAGGTAAGATAGGAGAGGGGGTTTGAGATTTACTTTCTTTGCTTTGGTTCCATCCAGCCCCTTTTCCCCACATTACCGTGTGAAGGAATAAATTCCTAGTAAGCGGTAAATTCTACCTTTTGTCATCCTTACTCGCACCTACAGTCCATACCTCTTTCACTTCACGGGGAGTTGAGTTAAAGCAGGGTGTTGCGTTCCCTCTTCATGGAGGCGTGCGTAACAACATTCAAAACCCTAAATACCTACACGTTTGCAGTGCAGTGGGGACTCACCTGTCCATGCAGATCAGAGTTCAGGAGCATCACAGAACAGGTGAGTGTGAGTACTTCTCCAGAAGAGGAGAAGGTGTGAGGGTTGCATTGCTGGAATCGACAGGAGAAATGCTGCAGCACACGTTCTCTTTCCTGGGTCTCACCGATAAGCACCACCACCCTCAGGAAAGACCTGGGAGAGGAGGGCAAAATACAGGAAATATAAGATAATGTACAGATGGAAGATGCTAATTTGAGGAAAAATCGAATTAGAAAGTGTGAAGGACTTACCTCAGGCCTTGGTCCAGTCTCTGACCGGTGAAGTCAAAGAACTTCAGGTACTCCTCCCCAACGGCTCGGCTAAAGTCATTGCTGAATTAGAGAGGGGCCGGGAGACAAAGACAGGTCAAGTTCATGATTCAAAGTGACACATTATGAGAAAATACTTCAGAAAGTCTTCAGAAAATACTTCAGAAATATCAGAAAGTACTTACTAGCATGGATCATTACCCTAATAGTTACTACTGCATAAGACCTATGTAATGTAACGTTTGACCACTCCAAAGTTTTGCAGCCTTTGGTCTTACTCTTTGTCCAGGTGTTTGACCACATCTGTCTTGTAGATCCCATCCAGCCTGTAGAGTCTTTCAGCCAGCCTGCAGGCCCTCTCCCTGTCCAAACCTCCACCATTCATACGGACCACCACTGGTTCTGAGGCCTCCGTCTGCTGTACCTGAGACTCCAGTTGCTCTCCACTTCCTTCCCTGGGCGGCAAACATGAATCCTCTGTACAAACGTTCTGTTCCAATTGTTCTACATGCTCTGTCAGCTCAAGCTCTTCTGTCGACTCAGTTAGTGCAGTCTGCGCTGGCTGTTCAGCCCCTGAGTGTTTCTGGTCTTCTGTCTGGTCTGACTGTTCTGTCTGTTCAAGCTCCTCTGTGCAAAGGAAAAGTAATTCTTCTAACTGCTTTGAATGTATTGGTTTGTCCGTCTGCTCTGACTGCTGCGTCTGCTCTGACTGCTCGGACTGCTCCATCTCCCCTGATTGTTTTGACTGCTCAGAATCTTCAGAGTGTTCCGTCTGCTGTGATGGTTCTGTCTGTGGTTCTGCCTGCACTGAAAAGTCTGTCTGCTCGGAGTGCATAGTTTGCTCAGAATGTTGCGTCTGTTTAGATTCTAAACATTCTGTCTGTTCTGGCTGTTGCGTCTGCTCTGATTCTTTTGATTGTTCTGACTGGTCTGTCACTTCTGACTGTTCTGCCTGTTGTAAATGGGCCTCTTCAGTTTGCTGCTCTTCGTCCCCTGACTGATTTGAATGCTCTACCTGGTCGGACTCTACAAGTTTCTCAGAGTCTTCTGGCTGCTCTGTTGTCTCGTTATTGTTCCCGTATTCACTCTGTTCTGTGTGATTAGGCTCTGACTGCCCACTGTGTTCAGACTTCTCTGAGAGTTCTGACTGTTCTTTCAGTTCAGCTGGCTCAAGCAGGTGCTCTAAGAGTTCTATCATCGTTGATTCCTCCTCACTGTCCGACTGTTCCCTCCCCTCTGACTGTCCTATCTGTTCTGTCTGCTCCTTCTCCTTCTCCTCCTCCTCCTCATAGTCCATAGAGCTGGATCCTTGCTCTGGGTTGATCTGTATAGTCAGGACTGTGCCAGTCTGTTCCTGTTTCTCTCGCGGCACAGAGCCTAAACTCTCACTATCCGGCCTAGTCTCGGACTCTCCTGTCTCTACAGAGCTAGGAGCTATGTCAGAGGGTGTGATAGTCTCCTCTGTCACAGACTGTCCTATCCCTTCCTCTGGCCATGGACGTCTCCCTGAAAGAGAGTCTAAACACACAAATACCCATGTTAATATTGACCAAGTCAATATCACAGGAAACCAGGTGTTTGATGTAATTGTTACCATTCCACTTTTCAGCTCCAGTCATTAGAACGAGCCTATTTCCCCCAATTAAGGTGCCACCAACATCCTATGCACTCCACATACTATATGATCAAGTCAAGGTGAGAGGTCAAATGCATTTGAAGGGGTAGCAACTATCAGAATATGTCAACACATGTTAAAATAAAATCTTAGAGTATGCCCATGGTGCATTTGTGAAAATGACCTCGGTCTGCACTCACCATGGTCCTCAAATAGCTCTTGTGCTGAAGCCTCCTCTTCCTGTGTGTGTGCTGCATGCTCCTTCACATATGGCCTTGGTGTATCACATGCCTGGAATTGCAAAAGCAGCTATCAACAATAAACATCGAGCTGGGGAAAACTTGTGATTGAGAAGAGGTGGGATGATCAGCACTCAGACAGAAGGGACCTGGCTCTCAGATGACTGATATGTACAGTATCAGTCAAAAGCGTGGACACACTCATTCAAGGGTTTTTCTTTATTTTTTTACTATTTTCTACTTTGTAGAATAATAGTGAAGACATCACAACTATGAAATAGCACATATGGAAACATGTAGTAACCAAAAAAAAAAGAGTCTACAAAGCAGCTACACTTTGCCTTGATGACAGCGTTGCACACTCTTGGCATTCTCTCAACCAGCTTCACCTGGAATGCTTTTCCAAAAGCCTTGAAGGAGTTCCCACATATGCTGAGCACTTGTTGGCTGCTTTTCCTTCACTCTGGGGTCCAACTCATCCCAAACCATCTCAATTGGGTTGAGGTCAGGTGATTGTGGAGGCCAGGTCATCTGATGCAGCACTCCATCACCTTCCTTCTTGATCAAATAGCCAGGGTCATTGTCCTGTTAAAAAACAAATGACAGTCCCACTAAGCTCAAACCAGATGGGATGGCGTATTGCTGTAGAATGCTGTGGTAGCAGCATAAGTGTGCCTTGAATTCTAAACAAATCACTGACCGTGTCACCAGCGAAGCACCCCCACACCATCACACCTACATACTTCACGTTGGGAACCACACATGTGGAGATTATCTTTTCACCTACTCTGCGCCTCACAAAGACTCGGCAGTTGAAACCAAAAATCTCAAATTTGGACTCATCAGATTAAAGGACAGATTTCCACTGGTCTAATGTCCGTTGCTCGTGTTTCTTGGCCAAAGCAAGTCTCTTCTTCTTATTGGTGTCCTTTAGTAGCGGTTTCTTTGCAGCAATTCGACCATGAAGGCCTGATTCACGCAGACTCCTCTGAACAGTTTGTTGAGATGTGTCTGTTACTTGATCTCTGTGCAGCATTTATTTGGGCTGCCATTTCTGATGCTGGTAACTCTAATGAACGTATCCTCCGCAGCAGAGGTAACTCTGGGTCTTCCTTTCCTGTGGTGGTCCTCATGAGAGCCAGTTTCATCATAGTGCTTGATGGTTTTGCGACTGAAATGTTCTGGATTGACTGAGCTTCATGTCTTAAAGCTGTTCTTGCCATAATATGGACTTGGTCTTTTACCGAATAGGGCTAGCTTCTGTATACCACCCCTACCTTGTCACAGCACAACTGATTGGCTCGAATGAATTAAGGAAAGAAATTCCACAAATGAACTTAACAAGGCACACCTGTTAATTGAAATGCATTCCAGGTGACTACCTCATGAAGCTGGTTGAGAGAATGCCAAGAGTGTGCAAAGCTGTCATCAAGGCAAAAGGTGGCTACTTTGAATAATCTAAAATATATTTTGATTTGTTTAACACTTTTCTGGTTACGACATGATTCCATATGTGTTATTTCATAGTTATGTCTTCACTAATATTCTACAATGTAGAAAATAGTAAAAATAAAGAAAAACCCTTGAATGATTAAGTATGTCCAAACTTTTGAATGGTACTGTATAACGGTGTATTCCATTCACCTCATCTCAACCTACAACTGAAACCTATATGCTGGTATATAATCTATGAATAGACAGAGGTAGAGCAATTTCTCATCCTAAATACTCTCTTTCTCTTGTACTTTCACAGACAAACACACACATGCACACAGGAAATAAAGGTCCACAAATGCACACAAACACACAGCAACATAATTTCAAATGACAACAGACACATAACCACAATCCTTTCCGTTCTGCCTGACGTACCCGAGGGGAGCTTTCACCCTGGTCTGTGTCCAAAGGCAGCTGTTGCTCCGGTCCGTTGTGATTATGTGTCTTCTCCTGGACAGACAGCTCTATGTTGATTCCTGTCACACAGGCTTGATGTTGCTGCTGCTGCTGGGACAGGGGACTCACAGTCCAGTCCAGACTGGCCGCTCCACTGGAGTCCAGCTCATCGGCCGAGCTGTTGTCAGTCATGGGGTAGGGAATGTCAGGGGAGGGGTTGGTTATGTCCCACTGCACCGTGGCAAAGGACAGAGGGACACTGGGATGGATCATGGGGTACACAGGTAAAGTCATGGAATCCCAGTGCTCCTCTGGCTCCTCAGTCCTTCCAGTCTGATGAGAGTTATCATCTTCCTCCCTGTCCATCTGGTTCACTTGCTCCTCCATCTCTCTCCACCCAATAGCCTCCTCCAGTGGCCTGCTCTGTAGTGGGAGATCCATATTGGGCCATGTCTGGCTGTCTTGCTCCCTGAGGTCTGGGAGAGGAGAGCGCACCCTAGACCCCTCCATAACCTCTCTCTTCACTCAGTCCTAAGCAGAGATATGGCTCAACTTAGTTTAGTCTCGTTCCTCTGTGCTGGCCAGGGTATCCATCTTGGAATTAGGTCAAACTGATGCTGTCATGGTTGACTCCTGTGGTTGGTTAGCTTCCGGTGCTGCCCTAGTTATGTGCACGAGGTCCGCAAAGCAAGAACATTCATGTACAATAAAATATGGCAAAACATACATCCATTCAAACTAACTAGTGACTCGCTACCTGCCTTTTATATCAATAATATTACAGTGTGAAATTTCAATTTTTAAATTGTATTATTTTAAAAAATTTAAATGGACTAGGGTGTGAGATTAACACACTTTCAATTGACAAAAAGCCAACATCCTAAAACTTAGACCAGCGGTAGCTCATGTCACTCTCACACATCATACACCAATAGGCACAGTTCAATGACAAACATGGTCTCTTAAACATATTCAAATGTTAGCCAACACTCACCATTCACTTCTGCATACCAAACACTATCCAGTTCATATATTTTAAGGAAGAGGTTGTTTTATAAACCCTGTTTACTTCTCTCTCTTTTGGCGTGGCACAGCGGATGTGCTTTGCAATGACTTTTGCTGAAACATTACAGAGGCGCATTTACTTCCTGACCACAGAAGAGCAGCCTTTACAGAAAAAGAGAGAGAGAGAGAAGTTGGAGAGCATAGGTGGAGAGAAATAGAGAGCCAGATGGTGGGGGTGTGAGCGGTTTCACTGTATCCTAAATATTCATGTCTACTGCTAACCATCAACTTGAGCTACCATGATGTACATGTATGGGTCATGGTCCATGGACCGACCCGGAGGATATCAGTGAAGATTTACAGTAGTATGTTGTTGATCCATATCAAGGACACTACCTAATATAAACACAGCATTTTTGTAACAATTCATGTGAAGCCTCATACTAAGCCTCTAGTCTTCAGAATTGCACTGTCATAAAAAGAAGAGTGACATGGAAAAGGGGTTTAAATACCTCCTATTCCGTCGATTTAAACTTTCACTCCATTTCTCTCTTTCAGTCGCTCAGCCTTTTTGTCAATAGTCTACTCACATCACATAACCAACATCCGGGACAGTGCTTGGCCACACTTCCTGTGTGGGTGCTCACTTCTCATTTCCTTTTAGGGTGCTAGGCTGGCGCTCCACTTAAAAACAGCATAGAACGGTATAAGCTTACAATGATAGACAGATATTTTCTTTTTGCACCCCATACTTCCTCGTGAATGAGATTTGCAGCTCTCTGAGATTGTATAAAGGTCCATGTGTGTGTTGTATAAACTAGATTACTCTTACTTTGGAGTCTGGATAAAGACTTTACAGTCATCATCTTCCTTTAGGTATAATATTTGAAGGTATTCAGGTCATAGGTTACAGTTATCTAATTAGAGGAACATTGTTCCCTTTATGCAGGCACAATATAGGCCTATCTATTGTTTGGTGTAATAACAACAATAATCTCTGACCTTGGATTTGAATGTTGCTGGTGATTATGTCTTCAGGTTTTTAAAGTTAATAAGACAGAGATTTCAGTTGTGTCCTTTAAATTACCAGCATTACTACACTGAAAAAAATATGAAACGCAACATGTAAAGTGTTGGTCCCATGCTTCAAGAGCTGAAATAAAATATATCAGAAATGTGCCATATACACAAAACACATATTTCTCTCACATTTTGTGCAAAAAAATAGTTTACATCCCTGTTAGTGAGCATTTCTCCTTTGCCAAGATCATCCATCCACCTGACAGGTGTGGCAAATCAAGAAGCTGCATAAACAGCATGATCATTACACAGGTGCACCTTGTGCTAGGCACAATAAAAGACCCCTCTAAAATGTGCCGTCTCGTCACACAACACAATGCCACAGATGTCTCAAGTTTTCAGGGAGGGTGCAATTGGCATGCTGACTGCAGGAATGTCCACCAGAGATGTTGCCAGATATTTGAATGTTAATTTCTCTACCATAAACCACCTCCACATCATTTTAGAGAATTTGGCAGTACCTCCAACCAAAGACCACGTGTATGGAGTCGTGT
Organism: Oncorhynchus keta; assembly: GCF_023373465.1. Lineage (NCBI taxonomy): Eukaryota > Metazoa > Chordata > Actinopteri > Salmoniformes > Salmonidae > Oncorhynchus > Oncorhynchus keta. Next base: position 27,413,701 of record NC_068426.1, read on the forward strand.
GGGCAAGCGGTTTGCCGATGTCAACGCTGTGAACACATGGTGACACATGGTGGTGGTGGGTTATGGTATGGGCAGGCAGGCAGCCATAAACTACAGACAATGAACACAATTGCATTTTATCAATATCAATTAGATCCTGAGGCCCCATTGTGAGTCCCATTTTTTTTAAGTATCTATGACCAACAGATATGTATTCCCAGTCACGTGAAATCCATTGATTAGGGCCTAATTCATTTATTTTAATTTACTGACTTCTTTATATGAACTGTAACTCAGTAAAATCTTTGAAAACGTTGCATGTTACGTTTATATTTTTTAAATTCAGGAAATTAAGGTCTAATAAACATTGAAATGGCAAAGGTTTAGTGCAGCTGATGAACCATTACATTAACTTGTGGATGTCCCAGTGATTATGTGGATTATCCCCTACCAGTGGACCATTGTATTGGCAGGCACTATGCATGGGACTCTCTAGCTGTTGAAGCAGTCTATCAGAGGGAGATGCCAAATTGACTGTAACCACATTGACTCGTCAACAACACACCCAAAGGCTCTACATGACAAGTACAACTATGCAGAAATCAAACCACAAACTTGAATGAAACCATCAATACCAACAGGATAACAAGGTTAATATATATATTATTCATGTGTGGAAACACCAGATAATAAACACTACTGCTGTCAGCAAAATAATAACATGCCTGAGATCATTAAAAACTCAAACTCAAACTACTTTCAGAGAGTAACACTTGCCATTTTCTTAGTAAACTTCGATTTGGACTTACCCTTTAAAGCTTTCTCATGGGGTATCATATAACCAGTCAGTTAGTAAGGCTTTAAGTCAGTCTGGGGGGAAAACCTCTTTATTGCCATGTAGACACAGAGCTTAGTGCACAAGGTGTAATCCCTCAGATGACACGTTTTCTAGCCTCTCTCACTTACACAGCGCTAGCCTGGGGTGTCACAGAGGATGCATGCGAGTCGCAAGTCCTAGTCCACTCCTCCCTCCTCTGTGAGAGATACCTCATCTCCAGGCAACAGATCCCAGACTTCCGCCTCCCTCTGCTCATCTGCAACATGGATATGCCTTGCAAAAACAGGGAAAGAGGCAACAAAAAGAAAGAAAAGCCACATTGTGATTGGCAGGGAGCGAAATAGCACAAAGACACCTGAGAGCATTGGGCCCGCCCACAGCGTCAAGGCACAGATGCGCACAAGCATACATTGAGGGGATTCTATAATGCTGGCCCGGGTAGGTATTGTTTGCACTGGGTAAAAAGTGATTGCATTCGTTTTGGAACCGTGCTGCTCCCGGGCATGAGCCAGCTGCCTCGTTCAGGCCGACAGCGAAGTTGACTCAAAGCAAAAGGTGGACGAATGAGTAGGATTCTGTATGTTTAAAATAATACAAATAAAAAAAGGCTTAAGCTACCTTCCCAATGAAAACTTGTTTGAAAATGTGAACATACATTTTATGGAAAATATATGTATGTTTCTGAACGATGGATCATGCTGTCTTGTTGACAACATAACCAAGCGCTGCAGATTGCTGTTTGATTTGAGCTTGGCGCTCCTCCCTCACCGGTCACGCCCGGTCCAGCTTAATATAACTCTGCCACTCATACAGCCACAGGTCAGGAGAGTGGCTTAACTTCATTCCTGCAAGTCTTGACTGACACAAGGGAGTGGACTGGTCGAGCCTCAGGGCACTGTAGGCATCCTTTGAAGCAAATACTTATGAGTCCCAGTGGACCATATGCCCCCTGGTTTATTGGTTCCATGACAACATTCCCACTGTTTTTCTAATGGTTGTTCCATGTAAACCTCAAAATAACAAAAAGGATAAACATAACCACTGTGCATGTGTCAACTTTATGAATTATGTTGTTGTTAAGCCATATAAGACGCAGCGCTTGTAGCCAGGACTAGTTGTTGTGACAAGTATGACTTGGGTCTATGCTTCTTGAACTGTAAACACGTGTCAAATCAACAAACAAGCTACTACAAGCCGCCCTCGAAAGAATGCACTAAATGTATCACATATATAACATTAAACATATACAAGTACCTGCCAAGGTGGTTGGTTGCCTACGACACTTGAAATCGACGGCTAACACACATGCAATGCGTCCTCCTTAACTGCGGAGGCGGTGAAAGAGGGACAGAACGACATATTGACGGGATGGAACGTCACTTTCAAGCGACGATTACTGCTTTGTTCCGGACACGGCAACAACCTCGGTCACACCCACATCGTAAGATAGTTAAAAGGTTTTAATATTTGATTTGTATGCTATTTATTTGCAGATTATGGCAAAGTCAAAAGACTTAAAAGTGTTTTTGGAGTCGTCTCTGAACGAGATTTTTAAAGCCACAGTAAGTGACATATTGGACTCAGTGGACCAAACGTTGTCTGAGTACAAGGGCAAAATACAAATAATTGAAAGTGAGAATGAGGATCTTAAACGAAGGCTGCACGAACAAGACAATAAGGATTCGATCGTAAAGGGTACGTACACAATGCAGTTGGCTTCAAAATAATAATCGCCAGTGCAGCTATCGTTAGTTGCAGCTGTCCTTTGTTGTCCCATTTTGATGTACATGCTGCCAAGATGGCCACCGAGCGTAGCTGACCCCTCTCTGTTGCATGTTTTACATGTCGTTTTCAAAAATTCATTGTAACCATGGACAACATTTGTTGTCAGCGGTACTTTCAGACTAGCTTTCGACGTTGGAACTTGTAGTAGATAGTAATCCCCTTTGTTGGACAGTTTTTACATTTAACATGTATTTGTTGTTGCCTAGACCCTGAAAGTAACCAGGACGTGGTTCACCTCCCAGACTTATCAAGGAAGACATGTTCCAGCCGTTCATCTGTCAGCCAATCCCATAAGCCAATCAAAACACAGGGTGATGAGAGGAGGAGCTCCAGGAGACAGCACAAGGGCAAGATACCTCAGAGCAGAGGGTCTGTCTCCATTATGGATCCAGCAGCTCAGCAGGAACCAGAATGCCTCAAAAACATCCCAGACACTGCGGTTTCCACCCTCATTTTCAAAAACATAAAGACAGAACCTGATATGGAGGATGACTATGCTATAGACCTCTCAAAACCACCATCTCCTCTCAACCTGGCATCTCAGCAAATTAAGATGGAGAGTGCTGAGTTGAGCTATATCATTCCGGAAGAGTATGATGAACATTTTCAGTCACCACTGGACACAGATGTGGACTCTAGAGACAGCGACAGTGATGTCAAAGTCACCATAGTGTCTGACATTCACATGGAGATGGGAGACGATGAGGGTGGCCATTTTGTTGAATCGGAGGGAAGGCTGTGTCACAATGATACTGGAGAGTCTGAGCCAGAAGAAGATTCTTTCTTGGCATACTACCCTGACACGGGAACTGACCCTGCTGGGACGACAGGGGAGGACATTTTACCAACTCTGAACTCTCACGCTACAGAGCCCTCTAAAAACACACAAGGCTTCTACAACTGCACCCAGTGTGAGAAGACATTTAGTCGAGTGAGCTCCCTCAACATTCACATGAGGAATCATAGTGGCGAGAAGGCCCACTGCTGCAACTACTGCGGCAAACGCTTTGGCCGGGCAGACCTGCTCAAGTCCCACAAGCGCACTCACACAGGAGAGAGACCGTTCAGCTGCAACCTCTGTGGGAAGAACTACAGTCACCCGGGCCAGCTCAGAATACACAAGCGTGTTCATACGGGAGAGCGACCGTACTGCTGCCCACATTGTGGGAAGCGCTTCAGTGAACACAACCAGCTTAAAGTCCACTTACGAACTCACACAGGAGAGAGGCCATACAGTTGCACTGTCTGCACCAAAACATTTAGCAACGCAGGTAACCTGAGAATACATCAGAGAATACACACAGGGGAAAAGCCTTACTGCTGTGTACAGTGTGGCAAGAGGTTCAATGGTATGGGGGACCTCAAAACACATTACAGGATTCATACAGGGGAGAGGCCGTACCACTGTGACCTGTGTGAGAAGACCTTCAGCCAGGCAGGCCACCTCACCATACACAAGCGGATGCACACGGGAGAGAAACCATACACGTGCTCAGAGTGTGGTAAAAGCTTCAGCGTGGCGAGCAGCCTCAAGCTGCACCTGAGGACTCATACAGGGGAGAAACTCTTCAGCTGCTCTTACTGTGGGAAGAGCTTCAGTAGGTCTGGCCATCTGAAGAGACACGAACAGGTCCACACCAAGGAGAAGGTCTACCCCTGTGACCTGTGTGGGAAGACCTACACTGACCAGTCATCCCTCAAAAAGCACCAGAAGACTCATGGAGATGAGGAGATGAGGACTGAGGAGATTGAGGGCAGTACCAGTGGGACTGATGTTCCCCATAACCTGGAAATAAAGATTGAGGACTAAGACAGTCATATTACTGTATGTGGTACATTGCAATATATATGGATATTTAATGTTGATGTATCAGTACAGTGTTGGAGAAACACTCTGCTGAATTTCATGAGAACTCAAGTTTAGATTTGTCCCAAGTAGTAGGACAGCAAACTGCTTTTAGTGGATGTAGCCTAAGAGCTAGTCTTTGCCAGTATTAAACTATGGTAATAATTGTAATTTGTGGTAGTCTTTCTATATATATATAGTGGTAATGTTGTTTACTAACACTGTACATAGCTTTTAAGTCATATTCTCTAAGTAAATTTAGATTTTCTTAAAAAGAATGTCATGCATTTTAGTGTAAATAATGAAATTCACCCAAATTGGTTGCAATGGCCTTTACCTAGAGACAAGCTAGATCATTTAATCTATGAACATGCTGTTCATTTTCACGATTAATGGTTTTAAACAAATCAACATGTTACACTAGGATATTGCATTCTTTTGGTAAGAATGATGCCAAACTTTGAAAACTATTTATTATTCAAAGTGTAATTAAAGGAATAATCCACCCAAAACCACGCATTCTTTTCATTTACAGTGTTAAATAACACTATGTGAACAATATTTTTTATGAACAAATGTTTCATTTTGATGTTATAAGGTTGGTAGCAACACGAAATCCGCATTGCTCTCTCTTGGCGATTTAGCAAACGGAGCTACACAGTAATACCGAAGACTATATCAGCATGTAAAGTGGGTAGTTAGCTGTAAAATCGCCTGAACAAATTGTAGGAGTCTACAATCTCACCATGTTCAACCTGCAGATTGATGTGGAGTCTAACATTCGCAACTGCATATATACTTTTGTGGCGATGGGAAACTTCCATACTATGTCAATGGGCCGTGCGGGGCATTTTGGGTGATTCTGGGACAAGAAGCACACGGGTATTTCACCCAATAAATATGGGAGTTTATCAAAATTGTATTAGTTTTTTAGAATTCTTTGTGGATCTGTGTAATCTGAGGGAAATATGTGCCTCTAATATGGTCAACAATTTGGCAGGAGGTTAGGAAGTGCAGCACAGTTTCTACCTCATTTTGTGGGCAGTGTGCACAGCCTGCCTTCTCTTGAGAGCCATGTCTGCCTATGGCGACCTTTCTCAATAGCAAGGCTATGCTCCTTAATTTTGGGTCAGTCACTGTGGTCGGGTATTCTGCCACCGTGTGCTCTCTGTTTAGGGCCAAATAGCATTCTAGTTTGCACAGTTCTTTTGTTAATTCTTTCCAGTGTGTCAAGTAATTATATTTTTGTTTTCTCATGATTTGGTTGTCTAATTGTTAATTGTGTTGCTGTCCCAGGGGTCTGTTTGTGTTTGTGAACAGAGCCCAAGACCAGCTTGCTTAGGGGACTCTTCTCCAGGTTCATCTCTCTGTAGGTGATGGCTTTGTTTATGGAAGGTTTGGAAATCGCTTCCTTTTAGGTGGTTGTAAATTTAACGGCTCATTTCTGGAATTTGATCATTAGCGGGTATCTGCCTAATTCTGCTCTGCATGCATTGTTTTTTTACGTTGTACACAGGATAGTTTTGCAGAATTAAGCCAGATCCTAATTGGTATGTTGAATTTTATGTTCCGTTTGATGGCATAGAAGGCCCTTCTTGCCTTGTCTCTCAGATCGTTCAAATCTTTGTGGAAGTTACTTGTGGCGCTGATGTTTAGGCCGAGGTATGTATCGTTTTTTTGTGTGCTCTAGGGCAACGGTATCTAGATGGAATTTGTTTTTGTGGTCCTCTATGGCAATGCATCCTGGATGAAAGAGGCAGACAAATGGGACAAATGTGCTAGACCCTCCATTAAATTACACATTTCTCAAGGAATGAATATCACACAAAAAATGCTCAATGGCTCATTCGAGAGAAGACATCTGCCTGAGTTATGACATTGGCCAGTACTGAAAACTGACATGTGTGATAGACGTTTTCACAATTTAAAAGTCATTCCTATTAACATCCAGTGCTAGTGAGAGACTTTATCACTGTGCTGCATCATACCGGCTGAATTCCTGCCTGCTTGAACGCCAATAGCTCAGATACACGTGAAAATATGAAATTACAGGTACAATATCCATTTTAATTAATATATTCAGTTCATATAACATTTACCAGTGAGCTGCCACTCAAAAGAAAAACAAAACACACACAGAGTTTAAGTAATAATACATTCAGTATAAACAGAAACAATTAAAATTCAGTGGGCCTCCACCACCAACCTTCCATTCCATTCTCCCAACCCCACCCAGCCAACATGTCTCCATCCAACCCCACTAGCAACTAGGGTTCAATTATGTGTTTCTTTCTACAATGTTATATTTACATATTTTTCATTCTGACACCAGCATTCAAATCAGTTGGTATACAGACACAAGCAAAAGCATAATCCACTCAGACATAGTATAGTATGTGTTAATAACTTTTTATTAAATAGCTTTAATACAACAGCAATAACATATGTAAAGACATTGGCATACAAAGACATTAGCCTACATATGAAAATAAGAGTATGGTTTTATTGCATTTATTTGCTTGACAGGTCTATTTCCCCAAAGGCATGTCCATCCCCGTATATGACATACAGTATGAAGTTAGTAAATTATATATTTTTTAAATGCAAATGTTGTTTCAGCTTAAATCTTAGAGATGTTCTACTGGCAGTCTACCTACATCTTGTGTCTTCATCTGTACCTTACATTCAGTCTGTTTTAGACCAAAACATATTCACACCCTAATAACCAGACCTGTACAGTATGTGTGTTGAGGAATCATCCTGAGTTGGCTGTATTTCCAGTACAGCAGGAGCCAGGTTTCTGTGGTAGTATATTGTCTTTGAACAGGTAAAACACAGTCTGGATGCTGCTGCTGATGTTCCTGAAGCCAAAGACAATGTGGTGGTGGATGTAGCAGCAGAATGCATGCAGGGAGAAGTAGTGCTGGAATGGGAACAGAGCCACGGGAGGGAAGTAGTTCAAAACAATGATTGCCAAGGTGATGAGGACCATCTTAAAGGCTCTTTTCTTGACGGGGTGCATCTCGTGGCGGCCCGGCCCAAACTGCCTCAGGGCCCACAGGATGGCAACGTTACGGAATAACATGAAGGCAAATGCCACCAGGATCTTGAATGTGAAGACCTTCTCAAAGTTCATGATGTTGCCCACGCACTTGGCGGTAGCATAGGCCAGCGTGAAGAGCCCAGTGGCGGTGCTCCTTGAGCTCTGTGAAGGTGATCAGGTGGAGCACGGCCATGTAGCGATCCAGACAGACGCAGGAGAAGAAGTCCTTGACGCCGTAGAAGTAGCGCAGCATGTATCAGGTGCTGGTGGTCCGGTAGAGGACGTTGGCAACCTCCAGAGTGGGGGTGAGGCGGAAGAAGGTGTCCAGGATGGCAAGGTGCATTACGAAGATGTCTGAAGTGGTAGAGTCGTTCTTGTGCAGGGCCACAGCACCATAGCGTTGGCTGGGATCCCAGGAACATGTTGATGAACTGCAGCGCCAGGTAGAAGAGGAGTACGGCTGGCATGTCTTCAGACTGCCCATACACACTCTTGTCCCCTATGCTGGAGTTTAATGGTTTGTGAGAGATTTAAGAGCAAGGACGAGTCAATGTAGAACAAGGATGAGTTGAAGCACTCCATGATGACTGGACTAGTAGGAGACTCAGTGGACACCAAACAGGTCAAGGAGGACCCTATAGACAAACAAAGAATAAAACTGTCAGATTTGGCACATTTCTAACAGCTAGTTGGACACTTTGACATATCATGACATTGATCATGCTTTGTAATAAAACAACATATCCCGTTAGCATCTTCCTTTTCCTCTAGTCACTGAACTTCAACATGACTTAACATCTGCCTTAAGAAATAAATCTGCTTACTTGATTCCAGAATAGAGTTGTCTGATATTGAATAATTCCTCTCGCCACGTGTTTTTAATATGGGACACTGTTTAAACGTTAACTGGGAGTGCATTCCGTTTTAGTTCATGTGCACATAATAAGGACTGAAACTTGCCATGACACCTGTTTGCAGATGCCTGTAATGTAGAGTATAGGCAAAGTAAACATGCAGTATTTATTATCTTTGTTTCCTAGGATATATGCTGACAAGATAAAGGTCAACTGTGCAGGCAAGGAGATTGAATCTAAAACAAGTGTAACTTATCTTGGTGTGTCCCTAGATCAATCCCTTTCTGGAGACCTAAAATCTAAAATAGCGAACAAATATATATATTTTTTATAGCGTAACACTAGATATTTTTACATCAAAGTTAAACCGCTTGTCTCAAACTTGATTCAGTGTCATTTTGATTATGCCTGCTCTGCTTGGTATAGTGGGCTATCAAAAAAGCTGAAAAAGAGAATGCAGGTAATGCAAAATAATGTTATCAGGTATATGCTGAATGTCCCCCCCTGGGACCCACATAGTGGTACAGGAGTTCTGGGAGGTGGGCTTGTTGCCTTTGGAGTCCAGAGTGGACCAACTTAATCATATAACTTAAATGATCGTGCCCCAGGTTATATGGAAAACCACATTGATGGTCTATAATCAACACAATCACAATACCAGAGCTAGTGTTATGTCTCGTAAAATCCCAAGAGTAAACAGTACTGTGAGGAGCATGGTTTTCTATACAGGCATTTGTCTATAGAATAATGTAGGTGCACATATTTTTGAGGTGACAGATGGACAGACAGTGACACATTCAATACTGCCTTGCACACTCTTGCCTTCATCTAGCTGATCTAGGGTGTAATTATTAGGACAATTGCAATTGAGAGTTTCTATTGGACAAATTTAGGTATGTTTATCCCGGTTTTGTACCTTTTGCTTCCTTTTAAGAAACATGTTTCAATAGAATACACCCCTGATCATTTTTTATTTTGGACAAGATAAAGCATAGCAGTGTGAACAGACAACACAGAGTTACACATGGAGTAAACAATTAACAAGTCAATAACACAGTAGAAAAAGGGGAGTCTATATACATTGTGTGCAAAAGGCATGAGGAGGTAGGCGAATAATTAAAATTTTTCAGATTAACACTGGAGTGATAAATGATCAGATGGTCATGTACAGGTAGATATATTGGTGTGCTAAAGAGCAGAAAAGTAAATAAATAAAAACAGTATGGGGGTGAGGTAGGTAAAAATGGGTGGGCTATTTACCGATAGACTATGTACAGCTGCAGCGATCGGTTAGCTGCTCAGATAGCAGATGTTTGAAGTTGGTGAGGGAGATAAAAGTCTCCAACTTCAGCGATTTTTGCAATTCGTTCCAGTCACAGGCAGCAGAGCACTGGAACGAAAGGCGGCCAAATGGGGTGTTGGCTTTAGGGATGAAAGTGCATGGGTAAACACAGTTCACTAATAGCAGCCACGTTGTATTCCTCTTCGCATCTATCCGCTCTCCTCCTCTCACCTTTCCCCTTCACTTGTGGACTTCAATGCACAACACATCAGCTGTATGTGACCAGGCAAAAAACTTTCCAAGCTAAAGCATATCATAACCGCTACACACAGCCTACATCTTTGTCACCATATTAGCTAAAGTAATGTCCTAGTCAACATAGCTAATATAATTCACGTTAGTCAACCCGCTGCAATCATGCAGTATTGTTAGTGTACAGTCAGAAAGCAGTTTAGCACTTACACCGGTGGGCCCTAGTGGCAATAAATTAGTCAAACCAAAACCTTACCTTGAATTGGAAGAGTTCCAGTGTTGTGTTGGATAGTCATAGCCAGATAGCTAACATAGCATCCCTCTGTTTGAGCAAGGTGTTTGAGGAGGCTAAACTAGCTAGCTGCACTTGCTAGTTAAGTAAGTGAAACTAAAAATGAAAAAATGAATTTGTTAACTGTTCAACTATTTAATTTCTTCCAAAATCAAGGAGAAGCAAGAGTTCCTCTTTTTTGTCTTTCTCTCTCTTTAAATTAACTACTCACCACATTTTATGCACTGCAGTGCTAGCTAGCTGTAGCTTATGCTTTCAGTACTAGATTCATTCTCTGATCCTTTGATTGGGTGGACAACATGTCACCCAGTTGGAGGATGTCATCCGGGAGTTGTCATAGTTACTTTTTAAGTCTATGGAAGGGGGTGAGGACCATGAGCCTCCTAGGTTTTGTATTAAAGTCAGTGTACCCAGAGGAGGATGGAATGCTTTTGAGGCTACTGTAGACCATTGCAAAACAGTTTATTTTAAACACATTATTTGGTGACGTGACTATATTTAGTATAGTTTTATCTAAAAAAGACAACTTTTGTATGTTCTTTTTTAAAAAATAAATTCACTGTGGAGGATGGCCCTCCCCTTCCTCCTATCTGTAGAATAGCATGAGATTAGCTATAAAACTGCACATTTTCCTCTCTGCCCCATGGCAATATGTGTGGAATTGCAGGAAATTACTCTACATGACCAAAAGTATGTGTCATCTCACGTCTTATTCCAAGATCATGGACATTAATTAATATGGACTTGGTCCCCTTTTTGCTGCTATAACAGCCTCCACTCTTCTGGGAGGCTTTCCACTAGATGTTAGAACATTGCTGTGGGGACTTGCTTCCATTCAGCCACAAGAGCATTAGTGAGGTCAGGCACTGATGTTGGGCATTCCAGTTCATCCCAAAGGTGTTCAAATGGGGTTGAGATCAGGGCTCTGTGCAGGTCACACACTGATCTCGACAAACAATTTCTATATTGCTTCGCTTTGTGCACGGGGCATTGTCATGCTGAAACAGGAAAGGGCCTTCCCCAAACTATTGCCACAAAGTTGGAAGCACAGAATCGTCTAGAATGTCATTGTATGATGTAGGGTTAAGAGTTCCTTCACTGGAATTAAGAGGCCTAGCCTGAACCATGAAAAACAGCCCGGGACCATTATTCTTCCTCCACAAAACTTTACAGTTGGCACTATGCATTGGTTGCAGGTAGAGTTCTCCTGACACCCGCCAAACCCAGATTTGTCTGTCAGACTGCCAGATGGTGAAGTGTAATTCATCACTCCAAAGAACGCGTTTCCACTGCTCCAGAGTCCAATGGCGGCGAGCTTTACACCACTCCAGTCGACGCTTGGCATTGCGCATGGTGATCTTAAGCTTGCGCGTGGCTGCTCGGCCGTGGAAACCCATTTCACGAAGTTCCCGAAAAACAGTAATTGTGCTGACGTTTCTTCCAGGGGCAGTTTGGAACTCGGTAGTGAGTGTTGCAACAATGACAGATGATTTTTACGCGCTACACGCTTCTGCACTATGCTTCTCTGAGCTTGTGTGGCCTACCACTTTGTGGCTGAGCTGTTGTTGTGGTGTGGAAATTCTTACACACATGTTGTGGAAATTACCACCAGGGGCACTCAAAGTCAATCTTAAATGAATCATCCTTTGTTATTTGCGCGCTGGAGAGGTTCCAACCAACTCAGTGCACCATAGTACACATGTCAATCAGGAGCTCTGCTGGGGCAGTCCCAGCAGTTGTCTGTGTACAGCCGTATATAAGACAATTTATATTTGCATGATTTAGCATAATGAATTCATCATTACCGTTTTTGTTTAATTCATGTGCCCGACCAATACTGGTTCATGACGTTTGACAGACCAATAGCTCACGAGGCTTCTTCACTCCAAGCTGAGACCTTGAAACTGAGATATCTTTCGGTTCTCAAAACAAAGGTCAAGGCGTACTGCCACATTGCAGCTACTGATAGTGAGGATTCCTTCAGTCAGTCACTTACATGAGCACAGAAAACGGTTATTAGAAAAGCACATGAATAGAACACAACTTCACTTCACAATAACAGCACTTACATTTGACCGGGGCAGCTCTAGCAGGGCAGAAATTTGACAAACTGACTTGTTGGAAAGGTGGCATCCTATGATGGTGCCACATTGAAAGTCACTGAGCTCTTCAGTAAGGCCATTCTACTGCCAATGTTTCTCTATGGAGATTGCATGTCTGTGTGCTCGATTGTATACACCTGTCAGCAACGGGTGTGGCTGAAATAGCCGAATTCACTCATTTGAAGGGATGTCCACATACTTTTGTATATATAGTGTAGCTTTATATATACTTTATTTTCTCTCAGCCTCATGGCAAAATGTGTTGAATGAGATTAGCTATAAAACTACAAATGTTTTATCTTTATTTGTTTACTTAGGTATGCCACTGTCGTTGAGACACAGCCTACATGGTGTCTTTGGTCTGTTCTCTGTACGGATGGCAAGATCCCTAATACTCTGAATGTCAGAAACTGATCTCATAAAGAGGTTGTTTGACCTTTCAGATGACCTCTCACATCGCAGAGCTCAGAGTGTTCTTTTTTCATTTTCATTCCATTATGAATGTATGAAGGAACAGAAAGGAAGATGAATAAAGACATCGACACAAGTGAAGGAAACCTTTTTCAATTACAAATTGGAATTAGATTACACTTCACTGTGACATCAGATATTGCTTGTTGTCTTTAGAATATATGAATACGCTTCTCATACAGTGAAAGTCAATCAACACAGCTAGATCCAGTCCAGAAGGAGTCACCTTATTTGTTTACTAATTTGTATGTCTGATTTGTTTGGGCAAACATGGTTATTGAAATCTATCCACACACACATCTGTATAACTTTGAGTGTTTTATCTTGGTTATAATGGTTACAATTCCCCACAGCATCTGTCGAAACAACCCAGGTTCTTTCATTGTGTGACTGAATCCAAGGTTGTGTTTACATTAGTGCTATGCTCACACAGGACATATTTTGCTCATATAAGGCAAGATTCTCAGATGCATGCCACATTCAGCCCTGGGCTCTGAGCACCACCTCCAGCCACAAGACAAGGGTTCTGTTTTTACAACTGCAGACATAAGATCAAACCAAAGTTCATTTAAATGTCTCAATGTTGAATTATACCATTCTGATTTAATTACGTGTCATTTCCTTGTCATTTCAGGAAACTTTCATTAGATTACCAATTTGGCTGAAAACGCCAGCAATGAAACTGATTGGTTAAAAGGAGATGCCATTCAGTTGACTTACTGTAAATCCCCTTCTCTTGGATACCTCAGAGAGAAGTGACTACCTGAAGTCACAGTGACACATAATTGAGGAGCACATTATGCCAGACATTGTTTGCATGCTTCTCCTATCTCACAGACAGTATCTTGTGTGAAAGTCACATCCCCACCATGCAGAAGTCAGTCATGCAGATGAATGATGATGCTCATGGGATGGTTTTTCCATTCTGTTTAGTTAGTCTCTGAGAGAGAGAGAGATGAAGTGCAGAGGGAAACTTCCCTTGGGGTCTCTGACTCAACATGCTTAGCTGTTGTTGCGTTGGGTGCTCATTTAATTAGTGGGAATTAATGCTTCAAAGGGGACTCAGTGGAGTCTAAAAATAATTGAAATTAATTAGGAATGTTTCTTTTTGTTGTTTGTATTGCTGTTGTTTTTATTGTTTCTGAAGCTGAAGCTGATTCATTTGTTTATGGATATTAGATATATAATCAAATTCATATATATATAATCAAATTCATTCGGATCCCCATTAGCTGGGGCGCCAGCGTAGCCTAGTGGTTAGAGCGTTGGACTAGTAACCGGAAGGTTGTGAGTTCAAACCCTCGAGCTGACAAGGTCTGTCGTTCTCCCACTGTTCCCAGGCCGTCATTGAAAATAAGAATATGTTCTTAACTGACTTGCCTGGTTAAATAAAGAAAAAATAAAATTATCCCCATTAGGTTTTGCCAAAGCAGCAGCTATTCTTCCTGGGGTCCACACAAAAACATAAAACAGGACAAGTAACAAAACACTGATGGACAGGAACAGTCACACAACTTTAAAATACAATGATATACAAGCAATACAACTAAAGAATAACGTGTGATAGTGTGTCTGGGCGTGCGTGTGTTTGTCATTTCACAGTCCCTCTTGTGCCATGAGATGTTGTTTTATACACTTTCAAAGGTAATTTGGCTTTTGCTTAAGTAATAGAAGATGGAATGTGATCATGGCTCTGTTTAATACTGTGCGTTGCCGTGAATTTGTTTTTTGGGGACTGTGAAGACACCCCTGGTGACATGTCTTGTGGGGTATGTATGGGTGTCTGAGCTGAATGTTATTTGGTATTTTCATCACAGTAATATTTCTCATAAAAACTAGAAGAGAAGCAGTTCATCTCTCGTCAACTCTCAACCAGGAAGGACTGGCATGCATGTCGTTGATGATAGTTCTGCATGTGCAGTTGAAGGACAAGCTGCGACTTTGCTAGGTCTTTCTTTGCTTCACATATTCCGGGTGGTGATCAAGATGGGACAAGACCAGAGCCTGAACAACTAGTACAGTTGATTTTTGTGTAAAAAAAAACCACAGAGCATATTTTTTTTACAACAGCCAGACCCCTCCCCATCTTCACAACAACTCTGTCAATATGACTTGACCATGATAATTGACCATCCAATGTTATACCTAGGAGTTTAGCTTCCTCAAACTTGCTCAATGGTCACATCCTAATGTCTCATGAATAAACCCCACAGTCTCACCATTTCTAAAACATTTGAAAGACATAGTCATTATACCAATCCCAATAAAGTCTAAGATGTATGTTCAGGCCAAACAGAATTATATTACTTATTAAAAACTTCTCCGTTGGATCTTAACTAATATAATCCAAATTGAATATTGGATGAATTATGTCATACTGTGATAACGTACTAGGGCATTTTCTAGTCTGACGGTTATCTGTGGAGGCATTGTCCACCTAATGAAATACAATGGTAACCATTGATCGGTCAGAGAAGCCTAATGCCAGTTATATTATCTCTCAACGGAAGACACAAAGATCTCTATCTGAGAATAGACTATGTAGCTTCTAGTAGTCTGGAAGAGATACATGGGTAATATTTCTCATTGTTGCACAGATCATTTACCATCTCTGGTCAGTTACACTCTGGCCATCCATCTTTACAATAACACACTCAATCAAAAAGGTTATTCATTTCAACCTGTCCATCAACTTGGCACGGGTTGCTTTTTTATTTGATCAGAAAGAACAAATTGGAGAAAAAAAAAACAGTCAACTAGTTAAGCGCTATTATATGTGTGTGATTATTTAATGGTACTATTTACTGGCAGCCACCGACAAAAAGAGTTTTACAAAAGAAGAGGAAGAAAGAGTATCAGATGCAAATGTATCAGTAATTCTATCCAGATAAACAAGACCGTCTTCTTTCTCTCCACACATGAGCACTACTACCCGCCATCTAGTCCCGCGTTGGCATACCTCCAAAATCACGTTGTTGTCACACCTGTTTTAGGGAAGCCTGGTTCAAGACAAAGCTACACGTCCTCGAATACCTGTCCTCTTACACACTTTCTCATTAAGACGTTTGTGTGTCAACAGTTTTAATAAGATGCAACATTTTTCCATAGACACCCCACACATTGTTGTTCCCCACAACGTAAACACCGCGTCAAATATGGCTCTTTGATTGATGTTGCAGAAATGGTTTAAATTCAACACTGGTTTCAACCACAAATCAACAAGAGGGTTTTACTGTTTGGTTGATTTTTAAATTGAATTCATGTTTGCTGACAACAACAAATCAAATATGAATCTAAATGTGAAATATTTGCCCAGTGTGCTGTCTGTATAAACCTTTTTTTTTAACCAAAGTAAGAATTATTTATATTTTCCTTCACTTTCTAAATATCTGCTATACTGGAAAAGAGGTTGTTTTAGAGGTAATATAACAGGTCCTACGTACTTTATAAGCTCCCAACTGTGCCATGAGAATTTCGTTATCAATGTGGTCCTTCTGTAGCTCAGTTGGTAGAGCAGGGCGCTTGTAACGCCAGGGTAGTGGGTTCGATCCCCGGGACCACCCATACGTAGAATGTATGCACACATGACTGTAAGTCGCTTTGGATAAAAGCGTCTGCTAAATGGCATATATTATTATTATTATATTATTATATTATTATTATTATATTATTATATTATTATATTCATAAATGTCAATTAACCTACTCGGTCTGCAACCCAGAGTTTATAAGATTCTGGTTGAAAAACACGACTTGGAGGCACCCTGCACCCAAAAGCTGTTCAGTCAACATCCTGACCCATAACATCCACCTGCATAGAGGTGACTGCTTTCTAAATCAAGTCAACTTTGTTCAACAAGAGGCTAATATAACATCTTCAAACCACCCTACTACCGAAGACCCTCATCTGGATCAACCCTGGAATACAACGGAATGAAAAAGCAAGGCTAAATTAATCACAAGGTAAAACACCACAAAATAGATGAAAAGGTGGCTGATCGATAGTATGACCTTATTGGCACCTTTTGGTGTTTATTTTACAGTCAAGTGGGAATACTTCAATTGAAATAGGAAAGGATTAGGGTGGCATTCACTCATATACTCATGTGCAGCGAGATAATAACGAGACCAAAGACATACAAATCAAACAGGAGAGACAGACAGGCAGTCAGTCACAGCAGTCAGTCACAGGCAGTCAGTCACAGGCAGTCAGTCACAGCAGAGAGTATTGGTATGCAGACATCACGACAGTAACCTAATACAAGTTGCACTGCAACATCATCACATAGCTGCGTTACATAGCAATCTACAGCCACTAAAAATAAAAATTCTCAGTTAAAAAGGGGGTTCAAGACTGAGCGGCCCCTGTCGACCATGTGGTTTATTATCCTGGATTAGTGGGACCATTATGAAGGACAGCAGTAAAGAGCGGTTGCACCTGTGCTTGGTGTTCACCTCTCAGGGAACCAAGTCTCACATACCATGTTAGTACAGGACGAACAGAAAGTGGGATCACACATTATTTTTTTTCTCTTCTTCTTTTTTTTTTACACAAAGGCTCCAGGACACCACAGAGGAGAAGAGGTACGATAAAACCAGTCTTGCATGCATCATTACATTAGAGGCCTATTAACCAAGGAGTCACTTTAATTCCACTAGCCAACACGACAGCCCTCTTCTCTGAGCCACGTCCTGCTCCAGGGGTCACACTGCCGCTGAGGACCAGGGCTCAATGCACATTCAATATATACCAATCCTTCTCATCTTCAAGTCTCTTCTACGTGCAAACCTCTCTCTTACCCTCTCCACTACTCGATCCCCTTGGCTTGTAGGACCTTTTGGTGTTCTCAATATACATTCACTTTGAGGGAAACAAAATGTGACATTTACACGCTGCTCTGCTTCTAAAATGGTGGGCAATAGGCTATATATACTGGTGAGTCACTTAAAGGGCACATAGAGAGACATAAATGAGATGCTGCACAGTCACTGTGCCCTCCAGGTCAGGAGAGCTCAGCTTCTCATCATATCAACCATTTCAATGAAGGTTTGAGGTACACAACTGGGTGTATTGGAATAGAAGGGGAGAAATATCGACCAATGTGTGACCGCGATCAAAGTCTCTGGATTAAATGGTTAACAACATTGTGTTGGAATGGTAGATCACAGGGGGGACTCGCATCTGAATGTAACCACCGAATGCCACAACAACACTAAAGTTATAATCAAAAATGATTTGAAATGCATTTAAATGGTCTGAAACTTGTCTGCCTGTTGAACACACATCCTCAGCCTTTGCCACCTATAGGAATTGAACGACTGCATAGGGCTATGTTTTGGATGACTGGCTGCGAATGTTTATTGAATTGTTTTGTTTCTGCCTTTTCTATTCCAGACATTCTGAAATTCACTAAAGCATCCCATGTCTGTAACTTTAGTCTTTCACTTTTCACTTTTCAATGTTAAGAGGGTCCGGAAGTCCCTCTAACAAATGTATTTTGTACAGCAGCTGTTGTCATGGTGATTGGCAGGGATGGATCCTGTAGCTCCCTGTCGCGGTTTTAAATGTAGTCCATGATGTCCAATCACATAGGATATACTGTGATGAGAGGGAGGGTAAACATAAAGGCCGGTCCAATAAGGTAGGAGGATCCTAGTGCATCACAGTAGATCCTTGAAGTGATCAAGTGGGAGTGGAGGCCCCAAGTGGAGGCCCCAAGTGGAGGCCCCAAGTGGGAGTGGAGGCCCCAAAGGCCCCAATTAGGAGTGGTAAGACTGTGGTGTTCCTGGATTTTTGCCCAGTGGGTGAGGCTGACTGTATTATAGGAGGGTTGACTCGGGGGTCCCTCCCCTCAAGGAGTGGCCGGCCCAGATTAGTGTGCAGGCCATTTTAAGTGGAGTGGTCAGTTGGGGACATCCAAAGGGAGTGGGACAATGCGGGGTCAAAAGTTCAAGGTGCTTTCATCATGACAGAAGTGGTGAGTTTAGTGTGGAATCCAGTAGGAGTGGTACAGCTGATACAGTTGTCTTGTTGTGACTGGGGGGTCAGATAGAGCTGGAGCCCAGCGTGGTTGTATTATGGTGTCCGTATTCAGATGAAGGTGGAGTCCATGGTGCTGCTGTCATGCGTGCTCCGGGCGCGAGCCTCAAACAGCTGTTTGATCAGAGCAGACTTCTCCTGCTCCAGCTGAGTGATGCGCTTACCCTTATCTGTCACCTCCTGCAACGGGATGGAGGACGAGAGACATGGACAGGGGGGGAAGATCGTTTTGAGTTTAAACAAGCCTTTATTGTGCATTGAAAGGAGTTTACACACAGCTCCAGTGCAGCAGGGAGAAGACATAGGTAGAGGTCAGACCATCATAAAGGGACAGTGGTGAGGTGTTCAGGAAATCTGGACATTTACAATACATTGACATGATATGTTCAGTTTACCTGGATGAGAAGGCGGTTCTGGTCCTTTAGTCTCTGAATGGCTTGTGGGGGGGCAGGAGGCTGGGAGCTGGAGGAGATCACTGTGGGCTGGGAGCTGGAGGATGGGAAAGACTGCTAAAGAGGGAGAGAAAGAAAGATTATTCCCCATTAATTACCATGTTTCAGTAACGACTCTAGTGTTTAGGATTGACTATACTCTGTTTCTAAAACGTAGAACTACCTCTCAACATCTAATTGCCACTGGGAGGACTCCAGTAAGAGGAAAATAAGTCCCTTCAAAAATTGCAGTGGAATTCAATTTGACCTTAGAAATGACACAGTCATATGAGACAACCATCCCCCATTTTTAGAGCAGTGAGGACGCTCAGTTAGACACAGTCAGGTAAGGTGTCTTATTTCAAGACGCACCACTCCAGAGCAGGAAATTAGGTCATTAAGGCAACGGTTGACTTCCTGCAGCTTGGGAAGCAGAACATTCCTGTGACTTTGATTCTGGGATTCTGCGAAGGAATCCTGGTGGGAGAGAGAAAGAGAGTAAGAACTGGACAGTTTCAGATCATTCCTACACTGTATCATCCATTCCTACTAAATTGTCATGGGTCATGTTCATTATGGCATGCAACGGAAAACGAAAAGGAGCGTTTCTTATTGAACCTCAATAGTAGTCCCTCCCTGTTTCAGTTATTGTTCCGTCTGTTTCTTGCCTACTGAACAGTCGTTACCGTGCAGTGGTTGCTTTGGCCCACGTGTCTCTGTCTCTCGGTGACGTTGTGGATCTGAGTCTGGTACCACTCTCTAGCCCGCTCCACCACGCCCAGACCGGCCAGCAGAGAGTCCTTCTCCTGCTCCAACTCCTTCATCTGCTTCAGCTGGAGGGAGAGGGGAACAACTTCTCTCTTACTGTCATCGTCAATATGGGTCACTTACCTCATTTGGCGAACCTGTCCCCTCAAGCTTATACTCATCCTGAGCCCCAAACAAAGCTTGCATGTCAACATTTATGATGGTTTTGTTGTTTTGGGTGACTTGGGAAATCTGCACCCTTCTATTTGCACATTTGACTGCCGCTTTTGTTCTGAGACCATGGCACCGGGCCAATTGTGCCGGAGTGGTACCCTGATCTCAACAGGAGAGACAATGTTAAGAGCAGCGATCAGCCCGGCGCCATGGCAACCGTGCAGAGACCTAAGAATGGGAAAACAGTAGCCACTACAACAGGTCGTCCTGTCCCAGTGACAGGTAGACAGCATAGAGTTCTGCTGACCATCCTATCCTCCAGTACCACAGCACAGGCCCCATTCCTGGCATTCAGCCACCCTCTCTATACACTATCACCGTTGGGAAAACCATGTCTGTACAAAGGCCTAGTTCCCAATGACATAATGTGGTGGCCAAACCAACCAGCATTGTCAAAGTCCACTGATCCTGTCGTTGTTGTCATCTGATCTGGACTGTAATTAGCCAGGGTAAACCTCTTGTGCCATCACTGCATACTAAACACATTTCGCCTTTCAGCTCTGGCCATGCTGGGATGAATGGGAGCTGCAAACAGAGGAGAGGAGAGGAGAGCGAGGGATGAAAGAGAGCTTGGGGAGTGGGGGGGTGGGGTTGTGGCTGGAATGAAGCGTGACCCAGAGTGTCAGGCTGTGTTTGTGTGGTGGGCCACAGGCAGGGAAAATCTGCTCTGTAAAGAGGGGAGAGAACACAGAACAGGGGGAGGAAGAGTTGCAGAGGGGAGAGGAGGGTACGGGAGGGGAGAACTGGCTGACAAAGCTAACATCACCAGGGCTGCAGGTGGCCTCGCGGTTAACAGCGTCACTGAGAGGTCTGTGGTTTGAATCCCCGAGCCGACGATGTGCCCTTGAGCAAGGCACCTAACCTTAATTGCTCCTGTAAGTCGCTATGGATAAGAGCGTCTGCTAAATGACTTGAATGTAAATGTTAAAATGACAAAGCGTACTACAACGGCATGACACAGCTGATGTTGTCGTATCTAAAATCACAAAGTACAAAATCATGGGCATCAGGATAATCTACACAACAGCTCCAAACAGTACAAACTATCATACACCTGCTAGGGCCAGAGGAACAAACATTACAACTAGGAGTTTACTGGTTATCAACAAGACACCAACTGAAACTGGTACTTTCCACTAGCTTCAACAACACATCAACCGCAGACACAGAACTGTTAAATATTCGGCTAGTTGACAAACAGTTCTCTGCCTGACTCTGCTCATAACTCCATAGTTACATTTTGACACGGCTCAACACACATCTGCAAGCGTGTAATAGACATACACATACATGGAAACAGCTCAATGACCAAACAAGACTCCGTTTTTACTTCTCTTTCCTGACCTCTCTCCTCTAGTTGTTCTCACTCACCCCGAGGAAAAAGTGCAGCGCCTTGCTGCTGTACAGACTGCTGCTGAGAGGGATGAAGACAGTGGTGTAGGCTGCCCAGACAGCTGTCCAGGCTGGGCCGGGTGGGCCAAGCGAATCCCCTGCTTCCAGGCCCCTGGGCCCGACCCGGCTCATTACAATGAGGACAGGCGGCCAGAGGGGGGAGGGGGGAGCAGCTCCCTCTACGACTTCACACAGAGAACGAGTGGAAGGAGAGGAGAAGACATAGAGAGAGGGATAAAGTTGGGCTCAGAGAGAAACTGGAGGCAGGGGGATAGAAAGAGAGAAAAATAGGGCGAGAGGAGGCATGGAAAGGGGGCAGGAGATTGGGAAGGCCACAGGGGGAGAGGGGTTGGACTGAGTGAAAGGTGGGAGGGGTGTAGGGAGAGGGGTTGAATGGGGGAGTTAATGGTGGGTGTTGGCCAACAGAAACAAAGTGACCTACAGCAGTTGCAGTCTGCACAGAGCAGATAGGCCTGTTTATCCATGAAACTGTTCTCCACCTCACCCCCACTCTAGATAAAAAGTTGAACTGACCCCTAACACCAACCATATCACTGAACACCAGTATGAGACCACTTTCACGTTGTCTGTGGGTCACAAAATACCTCTTTTCACTGGCAGTGAGAACATGGTTGTTTGACTGCCTCTCTGAAAACTGTGCATAATGCAACAGTGTGTGTGTGTGTGTGTGTGTGTGTGTGTGTGTGTGTGTGTGTGTGTGTGTGTGTGTGTGTGTGTGTGTGTGTGTGTGTGTGTGTGTGTGTGTGTGTGTGTGTGTGTGTGTGAGCGGGCGTAAGTACCATTCCATAATCCACCCCGTTGGTGATGGTGTGGCGTCTCTGCTCATCTCGGCTCCGCCCATGGCGTCTGGAGACAGTGAATCCTGTGGCTGACTCACTCTGGGACCTCGGTAACCCAGCCTCCACAATACCTGGACCAGAAATTGGGCAGGAATGGGTGGTCAGAAAGATTTTTTGCTGATTTCACCAACTGACTTCCAGGTCTTGTCTGGAACACAGGTATCAACTGTCTGGTTAGTACAACTATGCTTTGGGTAACTGGATAATTAATACATAAAATGTAAACATACCCATTTGCTGTGAGGAAGAACAAACTTGTTTGCACTTCTATAATGTTAGTATCAAATACATAGAGCTCGATGGACATGAACATCAGAGAGAAGTTCTGACTCACTCTGTTGTGTTCAGTGCATCACGGTTTCCATCTATGATAGAACTGAACTGTCCCCCAGCCAACAATCAAAAGAGACATTGTCACCAAAACCCCACCCCAAATCAAATTGTAATTTGTCACATGCTTTCACATAAACAACAAGTGTAGACTAACAGTGAAATGCTTACTTACGGGCTCTTCCCAACAATGCAGAGAACATTTTGAAAAATTATTTTAAAAATAACGAGGAACAAACACAAAATGATCAATGATAACTTGGCTATATACATTGGGTACCAAGTCGATGTACAGGAGGTAATTGAGGTAATATGTACCTATAGGCAGGGGTAAAGTGACTAGGCAACAGAATAGATAATAAACAGAGTAGCAGCAGCAGCATACAGTAAGTGATGAATCAAATGAGTTGGTGCAAAAATGGTAAATGCAGTCTGGGTAGCTACAGTGCCTTGCGAAAGTATTCGGCCCCCTTGAACTTTGCGACCTTTTGCCACATTTCAGGCTTCAAACGTAAAGATATAAAACTGTATTTTTTTGTGAAGAATCAACAACAAGTGGGACACAATCATGAAGTGGAACGACATTTATTGGATATTTCAAACTTTTTTAACAAATCAAAATCTGAAAAATTGGGCGTGCAAAATTATTCAGCCCCCTTAAGTTAATACTTTGTAGCGCCACCTTTTGCTGCGATTACAGCTGTAAGTCGCTTGGGGTATGTCTCTATCAGTTTTGCACATCGAGAGACTGACATTTTTCCCATGCTGGGGACTCCTGGCACCATGGCTCCTTGCAAAACAGCTCGAGCTCAGTGAGGTTGGATGGAGAGCATTTGTGAACAGCAGTTTTCAGTTCTTTTCACAGATTCTCGATTGGATTCAGGTCTGGACTTTGACTTGGCCATTCTAAACACCTGGATATGTTTATTTTTTAACCATTCCATTGTAGATTTTGCTTTATGTTTTGGATCATTGTCTTGTTGGAAGACAAATCTCCGTCCCAGTCTCAGGTCTTTTGCAGACTCCATCAGGTTTTCTTCCAGAATGGTCCTGTATTTGGCTCCATCCATCTTCCCATCAATTTTAACCATCTTCCCTGTCCCTGCTGAAGAAAAGCAGGCCCAAACCATGATGCTGCCACCACCATGTTTGACAGTGGGGATGGTGTGTTCAGGGTGATGAGCTGTGTTGCTTTTACGCCAAACATAACGTTTTGCATTGTTGCCAAAAAGTTCAATTTTGGTTTCATCTGACCAGAGCACCTTCTTCCACATGTTTGGTGTGTCTCCCAGGTGGCTTGTGGCAAACTTTAAACAACACTTTTTATGGATATCTTTAAGAAATGGCTTTCTTCTTGCCACTCTTCCATAAAGGCCAGATTTGTGCAATATGACTGATTGTTGTCCTATGGACAGAGTCTCCCACCTCAGCTGTAGATCTCTGCAGTTCATCCAGAGTGATCATGGGCCTCTTGGCTGCATCTCTGATCAGTCTTCTCCTTGTATGAGCTGAAAGTTTAGAGGGACGGACTGGTCTTGGTAGATTTGCAGTGGTCTGATACTCCTTCCATTTCAATATTATTGCTTGCACAGTGCTCCTTGGGATGTTTAAAGCTTGGGAAATATTTTTGTATCCAAATCTTCTTCACAACAGTATCTCGGACCTGCCTGGTGTGTTCCTTGTTCTTCATGATGCTCTCTGCGCTTTTAACGGACCTCTGAGACTATCACAGTGCAGGTGCATTTATACGGAGACTTGATTACACACAGGTGGATTGTATTTATCATCATTCGTCATTTAGGTCAACATTGGATCATTCAGAGATCCTCACTGAACTTCTGGAGAGAGTTTGCTGCACTGAAAGTAAAGGGGCTGAATAATTTTGCACACCCAATTTTTCAGTTTTTGATTTGTTAAAAAAGTTTGAAATATCCAATAAATGTCGTTCCACTTCATGATTGTGTCCCACTTGTTGTTGATTCATCACAAACAAATACAGTTTTATATCTTTATGTTTGAAGCCTGAAATGTGGCAAAAGGTCGCAAAGTTAAAGGGGGCCGAATACTTTCGCAAGGCACTGTATTTGGTTAAATATTTAGCAGTCCCATGGCTTGGGAGTAAACGTTGTTCAGGATCCTGTTGGTTCGAGACTTGGTGCATCACTACTGCTTGCCATGCGGTAGCAGAGAGAACAGTCTATGAGTGAGTGAGTGAGTGAGTGAGTGAGTGAGTGAGTGAGTGAGTGAGTGAGGGAGAACACGAGAGAGAAAGAGACAGAGAGAGAGAGAGAGAGAGAGAGAAATGGGAGAGGCCACTACTCAGAAAAGTGAAATCTGTAAACCCTGCAGTGCCTTTGGTGGCCACACGAGGACGCTACCCTCCCTCCCTGCTAACCTTATCAACCCTATCTGGTTGGGTTGTAATTGAATGGGGATAAATTACAATTCTGGGGGAAGATGAGAATAAAATGTAAGAACTTATGTATATAAAAACAGTTCAGGTGATAGTTGATAACAGAGCAGAGAAAACATGACATGTTTCCATGTTGTATCCGGACTTCCAAAAATCCTGTTAATCGGTAACTGGAGATAGTTCCTTGAGGGCAGGAGTATGCAGGGTTCAGAGAGGTGGATGGAAATATGTAGAGCACCTAGTTTAGTGGCTCTAGATAATCGTCAAGTTGGACTGTGGCACCCAAAGAGGATACTGTTTACCAGTATAGGTAAGCCTCATTTGCATGCCTTGAAACAGCATTGCTAATTGAAAGAGGGTAATGAGGGTCTACTTTTTTGTTGTGGAAAACATTTAACATAATAACACAAAGAATGAATGTGAAAATAATAACGCAAGGAATAAATACACAATGAGTAATGATAACTTGCCTATATACATGGGATACCAGTACAGAGTTGGTGTGCAGGGGTACGAGGTAATTGAGGTAGATATGTACATATAGATAGGGATAAAGTGACTAGGCAACAGGATACATAATAAATAGTAGCAGCAGTGCATGTGATGAGTCAAAATAGTTAGTGCAAAAAGGGTCACTACAGTTAGTCCTGGTAGGTATTGGTTAACTATCTAACGAACTATTTAGCAGTCTTATGGCTTGGGGGTATAAGCTGTTCAGGGTCCTGTTTGTTCCAGACTTGGTGCATCGGTACCATTGCCGTGTGGTAGCAGAGAGAACAGTCTATGACTTGTGTGGCTGGAGTCTTTGACAATTTTTAGGGTCTTCCTCTGACACCACCTGGTATAAAGGTCCTGGATGGCAGGGAGCTCGGCCCCAGTTATGTATTGGGCGGTACGCACTACCCTCTGTAGCGCCGTACGTCTGATGCCAAACAGTTGCCATGCTAAGTGTTGACGCAGCCAGTCAAGATGCTCTCAATGCTGCAGCTGTAGAACTTTTTGAGGATCTGAGGGCACATGCAGAATATTTTCAGTCTTATGAGGGTGACGAGGCGTTGCAGTGCCCTCTTCATAACTGGGTTTATGTGTGTGGACCATGATAATTCCTTATTGATGTGGGCACCAAAGAACTTGAAGCTCTCAAACTGTTCCACAACAGACCCTTTGATGTGGATGGGGGCATGCTCGGTCCTCCGTTTCCTGTAGTCCACAATCAGCTCCCTTGTCTTGCTGACGTTGAGGGAGAGGTTATTGTCCTGCCACCACACTGCCAGGTCTCTGACCTCCTCCCTGTAGGCTGTCTCATCGTCGTCAGTGATCAGGTTGTGTCGTCTGCAAATTTAATGATGGTTTTGGAGTCGTGGGTGAACAGGGAGTACAGGAGGGGACTAAGCACACACCCCTGAGGGGCCCCCGTGTTGAAGGTCAGCGTGGCGTAGTTGTTGTTGCCTACCTTAGCCACCTGGGGGTGGCCCGTCAGGAAGGATTCAGTTGTTGAGGGAGGTGTTTAATCCCAGCATTGTTAGATTAGCGATGAGCTTGAAGGGCACAATGGTGTTGAACACAGAGCTGTATTCAATGAACTGCATTCTCACATACAGTGGGGCAAAAAAGTATTTAGTCAGCCACCAATTGTGCAAGTTTTCCCACTTAAAAAGATGAGAAAGGCCTGTAATGTTCATCATAGGTACACTTCAACTATGACAGACAAAATGAGAGCAAAAATAAGGATAGGATTTTTTATGAATTTATTTGCAAATTATGGTGGAAAATAAGTATTTGGTCACCTACAAACAAGCAAGATTTCTGGCTCTCACAGACCTGTAACTTCTTCTTTAAGAGGCTCCTATGTCCTCCACTCGTTACCTGTATTAATGGCACCTGTTTGAACTTGTTATCAGTATAAAAGACACCTGTCCACAACCTCAAACAGTCACACTCCAAACTCCACTATGGCCAAGACCAAAGAGCTGTCAAAGGACACCAGAAACAAAATTGTAGACCTGCACCAGGCTGAGAAGACTGAATCTGCCATAGGTAAGCAGCTTGGTTTGAAGAAATCAACTGTGGGAGCAATTATTAGGAAATGGAAGACATACAAGACCACTGATAATCTCCCTCGATCTGGGGCTCCACACAAGATCTCACCCCGTGGGGTCAAAATGATCACAAGAACGGTGAGAAAAAATCCCAGAACCACACAGGGTTGACCTAGTGAATGACCTGCAGAGAGTTGGGACCAAAGTAACAAAGCCTACCATCAGTAACACACTACGCCGCCAGGGTGTCAAATTCCGCAGTGCCAGACGTGTCCCCCTGCTTAAGCCAGTACATGTCCAGGCCCGTCTGAAGTTTGCTAGAGAGCATTTGGATGACCCAGAAGAAGATTGGGAGAATGTCGTATGGTCAGATGAAACCAAAATATAACTTTTTCGTAAAAACTCAACTCGTCGTTTTTGGAGGACAAAGAATGCTGAGTTGCATCCAAAGAACACCATACCTACTGTGAAACATGGGGGTGGAAACATCATGCTTTGGGGCTATTTTTCTGCAAAGGGACCAAGACGACTGATCCGTGTAGAGGAACGAATGAATGGGGCCATGTATCGTGAGAATTTGAGTGAAAACCTCCTTCCATCAGCAAGGGCATTGAAGATGAAACGTGGCTGGGTCTTTCAGCATGACAATGATCCCAAACACACTGCCCAGGCAACGAAGGAGTGGCTTCGTAAGAAGCATTTCAAGGTCCTGGAGTGGCCTAGCCAGTCTCCAGATCTCTACCCCATAGAAAATATTTGGAGGGAGTTGAAATTCTGTGTTGCCCAGCAACAGCCCCAAAACATCACTGCTCTAGAGGAGATCTGCATGGAGGAATGGGCCAAAATACCAGCAACAGTGTGTGAAAACCTTGAAGACTTACAGAAAACGTTTGACCTCTGTCATTGCCAAAAAAGGGTATATAACAAAGTATTGAGATAAACTTTTGTTATTGACCAAATACTTATTTTCCACCATAATTTGCAAATAAATTAATTAAATATCCTACAATGTGATTTTCTGTATTTTTTTTCTAATTTTGTCTGTCATAGTTGAAGTGTACCTATGATGAAAATTACAGGCCTCTCTCATCTTTTTAAGTCAGAGAACTTGCACTGACGAAATACTTTTTTTGCCACACTGTAGGTGTTCCTTTTGTTCAGGTGGGAAAGGGCAGTGTGGAGTGCAATATCGATTGCGGCATCTGTGGATCTTTTGAAGTGGTATGCTAATTGGAGTGGGTCCAGGGTGTCTGGGATGATGGTGTTGATGTGATGCCATGACCATGACAAGGCTTTCAAAAAATGTAATGGCTACACATGTGAGTGCTACGGGGCGATAGTCATTCAGACAGGTTACCTTGGCATTCTTGTGCACAGGGACTGGTGGTGTGCTTGAGACATGTAGGTATTACAGACTGGGTCAGGGAGAGGTTGAAAATGTCAGTGAAGACACTTGCCAGCTGGTCTCACTACGTGTCCTGGTAATCCGTCTGGCCCTTCGGCCTTGAGAATGTAAAACTGTTTAAAGGTCTTACGCACATCGACTACAGAGAGCGTGATCACACAGTCATCCAGAAACAGCTGGTGCTCTCATGCATAGTTCAGTGTTGCTAGCCTCGAAGCACGCATAGACAGTATTTAGGCACTGGACAGCTCACGGCTGGGTTTCCGTTTGTAATCCATGATAGTGTGCAAGCCCTGCCACATCCGACGAGCATCAGAGCTGGTGTAGCATTATTCGATCTTGGTCCTGTATTGACACTTTGCCTGTTTAACGGTTCGTCGGAGGGCATAGCGGGATTAGCTCATTGAAACCAGCAGATCTAGCCTTTAGCTCAGTGCGGATGTTGGCTGTAATCTTTGGCTTCTGGTTGGGATATGTATGTACAGTCACTGAGGGGACAAAGTCATCGATGCATTTATTAAAGAAGCAGGTGACTGATGTGGTAAACTCCTCAATGCCATCGGATGAATGCCAGAACATATTCCAGTCTGTGCTAGCAAAACAGTCCTATAACTTAGCATCTGCTTCATCAGAGCACTTCCGTATTGAGCATGTCACTGGTACTTCCTGTTTGAGTTTTTGCTTTTAAGCAGGAATCGGAAGGATAGAGTTATGGTCAGATTTACCAAATGGAGGGCGAGGGAGAGCTTTGTATGCGACTCTGTGTGTGGAGTAAATGTGATTTCAGTTTTCTTGAATTAAAGTCACCGGCCACTCTGGGTGAGCATTTTCTTGTTTGCTTTTGGCCTTATACAGCTTGTTGAGTGCGGTCTTAGTGCCAGCATCAACTTGAGGTGGTAAATAGAAACTATGTAAAATAAAGATGAAAACTCTGTTGGTAAATTATGTGGTCTACAGCTTATCATGAGGTATTCTAACTCAGGCGAGCTGAACCTCGAGACGTCCTTAATATTACAGATTGTGGACAAGTTGTTGTTAACAAAGAGACATACACCAACTCCTCTGCGCATCTCCAAACGGTCTCTGGCTCCAGAGACAGTTATTCCAGAGGTGAGTTGTTCCTCACGCCTCGTGGGTAATTTGCAGTCAGACGGGACGGAAAGGCCAGCTCTGACAAGCTCTCTCTCGCCCTGTCTGTCCAACCACTTCCACACATCCTCCCCTGCCTGCGTGGCTGCCTACAGTTCACTACTCAGGTACACAGAGATAGAACAACAGGCACTGCAACCATGAAAAATGCTCAATCTGTCCTCATCTTTTTTCAGTGTTTAGAGCATTGTATAGCATGGACGTCATGTCGCCCACACAGTGACGTTGTCCAGAAGCTGCCGTTAACAGTGTGGGAAATACTTCATAGTGTTCCAGTCCACAGTCCAGCTCCATCCACTGGCCCATTACCCTGCTCCAATATCACATCTGCCTCTTCACATTACCCTGCTCCAATACCACATCTGCCTCTTCACATTACCCTGCTTCAATACCACATCTGCCTCTTCACATTACCCTGCTCCAATACCACATCTGCCTCTTCACATTACCCTGCTCCAATCAGCCTCTTCACATTACCCTGCTCCAATACCACATCAGTCTCTACACATTACCCTGCTCCAATACCACATCTGCCTCTTCACATTACCCTGCTCCAATACCACATCTGCCTCTTCACATTACCCTGCTCCAATACCACATCAGTCTCTACACATTACCCTGCTCCAATACCACATCTGCCTCTTCACATTACCCTGCTCCAATACCACATCTGCCTCTTCACATTACCCTGCTCCAATACCACATCAGCCTCTTCACATTACCCTATGCCAATACCACATCAGCCTCTTCAATGAGTTCCACAGCCGGGCAGACGTGATCTCTCTTCATGATTTTGGACATCCCCCAAGAGTCTGCATCCCGAATGGCACTCTATTTCCTATATAGTGCACTAGTTTTGACCAGGGCCAAATAGTGCACTATGTAGGGAATAGGATGCTATTTGGAACACAGTGAGAGCGAGAGAAAAGAGAGCAGGGTAACGGTAGCTTGGGCAGGATTCACCGCTGCAGTGCCTCAATTACTCTGCACGTATTCTGTGCTAATCCAGCGGGTTTGCTGGGGGAGATTACATTGCCATTCACCATACTCTCCGATCCCATGGCTCTACAGAGAGTAGTGGGTAGAGTGGGTCTATGGCACTGATATAAGTAGCTTGCCAGGGCCTCCAGGCTGCTTCACGGACATGTCCCTGTTATAGATACAGACAGGATTGGACTCAGCAGGGCCATTAGAGAGGGCGAGAGAGAAAGCGAGAGGGGGGGGGGTGGCCTGTGTGCACATAGGAGAGAGAGAGCAGGATTTTCTCCATAGCTTTCCCGACTTCAGTGAACACAGGTCAGTCTAATGAGCGAGACCAGGAAAATTGTGCTGATGATCCCAATAGGAGGAGCCCAGAGCCCAGTCTAAACTCTGGCTAAGCATCCAGAAGAATTTGAGACATGATCTGTGACTCACTCTGGATGAGCTGGAGGTCAATTATTCAATTACACACTCTTCACTGCAGCAGAGATTTGAGAGGCATACCAGGGCTTTGAAATAACGATAACAAAATAATGTTAGCTGAGCTCCCCCATTAGTAAAAACCCAGAGTGTGTGGAAGGATTGACCCCTAGCTGTGGTCCCAGGTCATGGGCTCTGTTTTAATGTGTCAACAAATCAAATATAATTGTATTTGACACATGCGCCGAATACAACAGGTAGAGACTTTAACGTGAAATGCTTACTTACAAGGCTGTTCCCAACTATGCAGAGTTAAGAAATACAAATAAATACAAATAATAACACAATAGGAATAAAATACACAATAATGAGGCTATATATACAGGGAGTACCAGTACCAGATCAATGTGCAGGGGTATGAGGTCATTGAGGTAGATACAGTGCCTTGCGAAAGTATTCGGCCCCCTTGAACTTTGCGACCACTGCAAATCTAGAAATCTAGACCACTGCAAATCTACCAAGACCTGGCCCTCCCTCTAAACTTTCAGCTCATACAAGGAGAAGACTGATCAGAGATGCAGCCAAGAGGCCCATGATCACTCTGGATGAACTGCAGAGATCTACAGCTGAGGTGGGAGACTCTGTCCATAGGACAACAATCAGTCATATATTGCACAAATCTGGCCTTTATGGAAGAGTGGCAAGAAGAAAGCCATTTCTTAAAGATATCCATAAAAAGTGTCGTTTAAAGTTTGCCACAAGCCACCTGGGAGACACACCAAACATGTGGAAGAAGGTGCTCTGGTCAGATGAAACCAAAATGTAACTTTTTGGCAACAATGCAAAACGTTATGGTTGGCGTAAAAGCAACACAGCTCATCACCCTGAACACACCATCCCCACTGTCAAACATGGTGGTGGCAGCATCATGGTTTGGGCCTGCTTTTCTTCAGCAGGGACAGGGAAGATGGTTAAAATTGATGGGAAGATGGATGGAGCCAAATACAGGACCATTCTAGAAGAAAACCTGATGGAGTCTGCAAAAGACCTGAGACTGGGATGGAGATTTGTCTTCCAACAAGACAATGATCCAAAACATAAAGCAAAATCTACAATGGAATGGTTCAAAAATAAACATATCCAGGTGTTAGAATGGCCAAGTCAAAGTCCAGACCTGAATCCAATCGAGAATCTGTGGAAAGAACTGAAAACTACTGTTCACAAATGCTCTCCATCCAACCTCACTGAGCTCGAGCTGTTTTGCAAGGAGGAATGGGAAAAAAATTCAGTCTCTCGATGTGCAAAACTGATAGAGACATACCCCAAGCGACTTACAGCTGTAATCGCAGCAATAGGTGGCGCTACAAAGTATTAACTTAAGGGGGCTGAATAATTTTGCACGCCCAATTTTTCAGTTTTTGATTTGTTAAAAAAGTTTGAAATATCCAATAAATGTCGTTCCACTTCATGATTGTGTCCCACTTGTTGTTGATTCTTCACAAAAAAATACAGTTTTATATCTTTATGTTTGAAGCCTGAAATGTGGCAAAAGGTCGCAAAGTTCAAGGGGGCCGAATACTTTCGCAAGGCACTGTATGTACATATAGGCACCAGGATAGATACTCATAAGAGTAAAATAAGAATAGAGTAGCAGCAGCATATATAATGCATGAAAGTGTGTGTATGTCCTCATTGGTTTTTAGGAGCATATACCCACGTGGGTGATTGAAACATGAACTGAGGTCCACACTCCAGTGCAGTCGGTGGTGATAATGCACCTTAAAGTTGGTTGCCAACCGCCATATAAAGTCCAAAGAAGAAGCCTGAAGGAGGAGAGATTTCTAGAAACAAACTAGGTTTACCCTTTTATCTGTGGATTCATTGTCAGAGTAATAGACTTTAAGCATTTCAGTTAAAATAACAACCCAATGTTTATATGGAAGGACAAATTAGCTAGCAACAGCAAGCTATGTAGCTAAATTGCCATGCATGTTTAATGCTTTTCAACCTAGTCTAGTCAGCATGTGATGCTAAACATGTTGGAACCTGGTGCTAGTGCTGCAGTTGTTTAGTGATGACAGTCTGGTATAGAAATGTGTGTAATGGGTGTGTGTGTGTTTCCAACTCCTCTACCTCCACAACTGGGTCAATGAGACTGAGGCAGCAGAACAGCCCTGATCTGTTTATACCCCACTTGATCTTATTGCTGAGTACGATTACTGATCGCTTAGCATAGTGAGAAACAAAATACATACACATGATGGGGAGATGGATAGAGATGATGGAAGACTGGTCCTGATTGGATTGAGCTTTGATAATCAAACTTACTTGATTTTTGGAGACTTGACGACTCGAGAGCAAGGGATTCTGTGGACCTCACCCGACTCTTCTGTGGATGCGTCTGCTTCCCCATCCGAACCGAATCCGCTCGATATGAACCGCTTTCGGGCACAATGGTTATCCGTTCCAAACTTCTGCCTGTTCTCTCATAACCCGTATTGGTGTAACGCAAGGGACCCCCTACGACCGAGGTGACTGGTGGGTGTCCAGTTTTCCCCTCATTATGTCTGGACCGACTCTGAAGTGAGGACGCGCGTTTGTGATGCGTATTTGTCCCATTGCTTGGACCCAGTGGGCGAACGTTGTTTTCAATCAGAGTTCCGAAAGAGCAGGTAGAGAGCGGGGCAGGTTTTTGCGCTGGCATATGGTGCCGTTTGGAGTTCAGAAGTGCTTGTTTCGGGTGCAGGGAAACCTGAGCCTTTATGTGGTTGTTGTTGTCCGCTTTCGGCATGGAGTATCGCAGCCCCGCCACGAAGCGCTCAAATGTCAGGCAGCCATGAGGTGGGGCCACCAGCCTCAGACACTCCAGAACCCCGCCGGACAAATCATGAGTATCTGCCCCTTGCCATCTACTCTCAATCTCCGATATGTGCACATATCCTCTCTTACCATCATCAAGAATGTCAAAGAGTGTCCTCAGACTGTGTAGAAAGGCTTTTGGTAACCCATCTGTTGAATATTCCGTGTCTTTGGGCTGCATTTTACCGGTTATGCCTGTCTTGCCTTGTCTTCTTGTGCCAATCCCACCGTAAATTGTCGACGGCCCGTTCAATTTGCAGCTACCATCAGTATCAGTTTCTATCAAAGCCATGAAGTTATCAATAGTTGAAATGAATGATGCCAAAATCAAACCTCACCAAGATATATCTTATAATGTGGTTATAAACAACGTCTTATTACTTTACGCGAGATACAAAAATAAATGTGTTTATAAGTAGCCTACCCTACATGTCTTTATAGACTATATTTATCCAAAACAGATTATAAATCCGACCAGCTTTTCTTTATGCCTTCGCTGAACGAAAGTATCTACTTTCCCTCCCAAGTCTTGCGGCTCCAGCATACCTTTTTCAACAGGACCGCCCTTCAAACATCTGCGCAGATTTGTCCAGGGACGCAGCCATTGGTCATGGTCAGAATTACCGTGAGCTTATTGGTTGGAGGTTGTGGAAGGCAGAAGTTTGAGTTGTGCTTTTGTTATTCATAAAGCCGGACGTTATTCACCCTCGGATTCATACCCTACCCGCAGGAATTTTTTTTGTGAGGAAATATGTTTCCTTACCCTCCCTACATGTGGGTTTTATTGTAAAAAAAAAAACAGCAGTCTTTTTTACAATATGTTTATTATAATGTTTGTACATAGTATCATGCTTTTGATACATTGTGACACAATGTATAGCCTACATTGTATAACATTGTATCACAGAGCTACATTCTATTGAAAACGTAGAGCTTTGTATGGCTTCCTATTACCAAAAATATCATAAAAGATCTTTAGAAAAAGGGTTCTTATAACACAAGTCAAGTCTTCTAGTCCCATTTTATCCTAAAGCCTCGCTTGTTCAGACTTTAATTCTTATCTTATCCCTTGAGCTCAACTTTGAAATAGATGTAATTTAGTTTCACTGCAATATATATCACATGATCTATAAATTAATATCCTGTCACACAGTAAACACAGCACTATTGCAGACGTATTGATTGTTGAGAGAGAGAGAGAGAGAGAGAGAGAGAGAGAGAGAGAGAGAGAGAGAGAGAGAGAGAGACTGTTCAATGGGGGAGGGGTGCTCTTTTACTGATCGGTAGGTTCACAGGGTCATGCAATTGGGTCCTCAATGCTTTCTATAAAGGAAATTGAATTCCCGAAAGTATATAATCTAATTAGCCAAATCCCTTCTATACAAAAATAAGTAAAATATTTAAAAAATGTTATGACTGTGCCACAGAGGATCATTAGCTTCTTTTTAAAAAATCAAGTTGTGGAATGTTTTTAGTACTGAGCGATTAACCGACATTTCGGGGGTTCGGTTAGGGACTATTAAACAACTAATTGACCGATGTCAGTTCAGTTAGGCTACTTGAATTCCATTTAGTTCGGTTTTTCTTTGCCAAACGCGCCATTTCTCGAAAGAAATCAAATCACTCATGAAAGAAATCAAGTGAAGAACTATGTTTGACGCTGGGCTGAAGGGAGTTGTCGTTTTCATTACGGAAATATTCCAATTAGTTCCGCGCAGAAACGTGGCAATTAACTACAATGACATTAATCCATTGCGCATGTTTTCTTGGCTCAGAGATGGAGACACTTTTACGCCCGCTATGTTCTACTTTAGGTTAGATACACACAGAGAGACGGCATTGGCGCATGTACACAACACAAAGACAAGGGAGAGGGATAGAGACAGTGCGTGAAAGTGTCTTATCTAGTTTAAAGAACTAGTCAAATAATTTCGTCAGACAGCTCTGCAGCATCCTTAGGCAGGTTAGCCTTTCTAAACAGGATGACTAAAGATAGCATAGTATGGGGAGCACATAGATAACGTTATCTGGCTAAGCAGAGATGAGATTATGATGTTAAGGTATGACAAGCAATACAATCATCAAATCAAAACGAAGCAATTTCCACAACTGATATTTTATTATTTCATAGTAATTTCCTATTTATTTTATTTTATGTCAACCCAATGTGGACCATCACTTTGCCTTTAATTGCCTACAGTCGGAAAGAAAGGCGGCGCGTACAATTTGGGCAGCACGTGTTGCCAATACCAAATAGATGATTTTTGAGTTGCGACTGTCAGTGAAAAATTAAGTCCAGGCCAAGCAGATCCCAATATTTCAAAATATAATAGCGGGAAAATATAGTTTGTAAAGCAAATGCTATTGCGGTAAAGAGAAGACAATGCAAATACGAAACTGTATTTTAGTTATCACAACTCTCAACTTAATTGACCGAACAACAGTATAGCCTATCTTATTGGCTCCAGCGGAGAGCATCTCCCTTACCCCTGGCGAGGATGACGTCTGTGATCTTCAGGTTGAAAAGTCGGAGCTCTGGAACAAGGTTCCCCGGTAGGGTCGCCACTGACTGGAGACATTAGCAAAATCTGATTTAATACCACAAATTACAGGTTAGCCTACTCTGCTCACACTGACAAACAGATAAATAAAAACAACGTTGTTCATATAATAGGCCTAGGCGAAAGGGAGACGCAAATAGATGATGTCCATCGAAGCATTTAGCTACACCCGCATCAACATCTGCTAAATGTGATACCAATAACATTTGATTTGAAAAACTGGAAGAGGAAATTGTCCAAAATCAAACTTTTATTTTAAGTGGCACTGACCCAACAATGATATAGTGAATATGCACAGTCCGACTTTTCAACCTGAAAATCACAGACGTCAATTTGACGTCGTTTTTTTCAGAGTTCCCAGTTGTCTTGAGAGCAACATTACTACAGCGAAAATGGCTTGCTTCTAGATAGAAGACACCGAAGCAACATTTGTATCTTCCTATTGCGGTTCACCGGGACAGCATTTTACATTCATAACCATGTCGTGGGGGGTTCTAAAACTACTCGCCCGTCGTTCAGTTACGTTTCCCCATTGGCTAGCTAGCTAACAACTTGTTATCTTTATCAGTATATCCAAACATTTGGTGGCACGGAAAGAAAGGAAAAGAGATTCAGGAGATTAGTGATCATAGCAACTAATGAATGACAGATCTCTTGCTTGTCAACACAAATCTGACATTTTTAAATAGACAGTGTACAATTTTCAATGTAATGAATCTCATCTCAATCATATACATTAAAACCAGGGGAATCTCAATAGTTAAATAGTGCTTTAACACAACTTAGAAGTCTAGTATTCCACAAATGACTTTGTCATTTCAATGACAGGTATGCAATGAATATGAACATTTGAGCTTTTATAATAAACTAATGTAGGCTATTTACAGGGTTACATATTAGTTTCTAAAGGCACAACATGCTTCAAAAGTAGCTCGTTTTCATATAGGCTGTATCTAAAGCTTAAAAAAATAAAAATATCACCAGTGCTACCAATTACGATGTTTAGCTTAGAGCCCTGCATACACCGCCACAGTCACACAAACACACGCTCACACACTCACTGCAGTGCCCACAGATCATGAGTGGAAGCTAAACCATCTGTGCGCTGAGGGACTTATCCCTGGTATTGTTAATCTTACTTATTAGAACCATACTTTTCCTCGCCCCACTGGCCACCCGGCCCTCAGGCATGCATATGTACACACACACACACACACACACACACACACACACACACACACACACACACACACACACACACACACACACACACACACACACACACATACACATACACATACACATACACACATACCATACCTTTTTTTTCTCACTCTGTGCCTTGCTTGCTCTCTGTATTTCTGTCTCTCCCTTCAACAATATCACTACATGTGGCAAATGATTTGAGAGCTGGGTCACTGCAGTATTCTTTTTCAGGAAGTGCTTCAAAATCATACAGTCTTTTAATCAAAGCTTAGTCACAGTGGAAGACAAAGAGGAAGTGGAAGTGAATTCAGGCCAATTCAGACTAAAGGAGAGAACAGATAGTAACAAGTATTTGTCTCATTTAGCCTTCAGTTATGATTTGACTTCATGTCTGTCATCAAATGAAAACAATCCAATCCTGGATGAGTTTCGTCCATGCCAATCCACTTCTCCAATCTGTTCCTGGCGCCTAGTATTGTTAAGAGGTTTTCTTTAAGCACTTCTTTGGGTGCCTAAGGGCCTGGACTTTGGTCACCTAGTTTCTCCTGGGAGTTATGTGTAAAAGGAGTCCATTGTTTCACTGGCCTCCATTAAGAAAAACAAAATTGAAAAAGTAAACTAGTTCAGCTATGCAAATATAAAAACGGACTCTGTTGGTGTATAAAAACGGATTGTGTTGGTGTATAAAATGGTGTATTAAAAACGGACTGTGTTTTTCTTACAGTACTGATGCAAAGCCAAATCCTTGCTCAAACTCCTATAAATACACTATTTATTTATAGATTGTAATGCATGTCTAGCTCTAAGCCATCTATAGAATCCATCATGTGACTGCATGGCTTACGATGAAAAATGTGTTCTTGTTTTTGGAAGCATTGTTTATCAGTGTGCTTGCCACTATATGGTAATAGCACACCTCTGGTATGTACAACAGAAATGTCACACCAATTGGGTTGACACTAGTTCAAGTATGATTTTGAGCGCCTTGAACCATATTACATCTTCATGTTTTACCCAGCCTCTGTATATTCTTAAGGACCCTACTCTAGAGAAGACTGAACTTCACTACTACACTGGGTCAATCTTGGGGTTGTCGTTTTTGGGTTGTTGGCCAATGCATTGCGTGAGACACAACATTGTCTACCTGAAAAGTCATTCAGAGTCAATAGGATGAAATGTATTTATGATACACATAAAACTACTGGTAGACAGACCCAGCTGAGGAGCAGCCCCAGGCAGTTGGAGATTGTCAGGGAGAGCTGGGAGTGTCACCCAGTGGTGTCAAATCAAATCAAAGTTTATTTGTCACGTGTGCCGAATACAACAGGTGTAGTAGATCTTACAGTGAAATACTTACTTACAGGCTCTAACCAATAGTGCAAAAAAAGGGGGGGACGGGGACGGGACTACCTGGACTGCAAACAGTCCAGGTAGCCATTTGATTACCTGTTCAGGAGTCTTGTAGAGAGAACAGTCTATGACTGGGGTGGCTGGGGTCTTTGACAATTATTAGGCCCTTCCTCTGACACTGCCTGGTATAGAGGTCCTGGATGGCAGGCAGCTTAGCCCCAGTGATGTACTGGGCCGTACGCACTACCCTCTGTAGTGCCTTGCGGTCAGAGGCCGAGCAATTGCCGTACCAGGCAGTGATGCAACCAGTCAGGATGCTCTCGATGTTGCAGCTGTTGAACCTTTTGAGGGTCTCAGGACCCATGCCAAATCTTTTTAGTTTCCTGAGGGGGAATAGGCTTTGTCGTGCCCTCTTCACGACTGTCTTAGTGTGTTTGGACCATTCTAGTTTGTTGTTGATGTGGACACCAAGGAACTTGAAGCTCTCAACCTGCTCCACCACAGCCCCGTCGATGAGAATGGGGGCGTGCTCGGTCCTCCTTTTTCTGAAGTCCACAATCATCTCCTTAGTCTTAGTTAAGTTGAGGGATAGGTTGTTATTCTGGCACCACCCGGCCAGGTCTCTGACCTCCTCCCTATAGGCTGTCTCGTCGTTGTCAGTGATCAGGCTTCCACTGTTGTGTCGTCTGCAAACTTAATGATGGTGTTGGAGTCGTGCCTGGCCATGCAGTCGTGGGTGAACAGGGAGTACAGGAGGGGACTGAGCACGCACCCCTGTGGAGCTCCAGTGTTGAGGATCAGCGTGGCAGATGTGTTGCTACCTACCCTCACCACCTGGGTGCGGCCCGTCAGGAAATCCAGGATCCAGTTGCAAAGGGAGGTGTTTAGTCCCAGAATCCTTAGCTTAGTGATGAGCTTTGAGGGTACTATAGTGTTGAACGCTGAGCTGTAGTCAATGAATAGCATTCTCACATAAGTGTTCCTTTTGTCCAGGTGGGAAAGGGAAGTGTGGAGTGCAATAGAGATTGCATCATCTGTGGATCTGTTTGGGCGGTATGCAAATTGGAGTGGGTCTAGGGTTTCTGGGATAATGGTGTTGATGTGAGCCATTACCAACCTTTCAAAGCACTTCATGGCTACGGACATGAGTGCTACGGGTCTGTAGTCATTTAGGCAGGTTGCCTTTGTGTTCTTGGGCACAGGGACTATGGTGGTCTGCTTGAAACATGTTGGTATTACAGACTCAATCAAAGGACAGGACGTGTGCCAGGAGCACACGTCCTGGTAATCCGTCTGGCCCCGCAGCCTTGTGTATGTTGACCTGTTTAAAGGTCTTAATCACTTCGGCTACGGAGAGAGTGATCACACAGTCGTCCGGAACAGCTAATGCTCTCATGCATGCCTCAGTGTTGCTTGCCTCGAAGCGAGCATAGAAGTGATTTAGCTCGTCTGGCAGGCTCGTGCCACTGGGCAGCTCGCGGCTGTGCTTCCCTTTGTTGTCTGTAATAGTTCGCAAGCCCTGCCACATAAGATGAGCGTCGGAGCTGGTGTAGTATGATTCAATCTTAGCCCTGTATTGACGCTTTGCCTGTTTGATGGTTCGTCGCAGGGCATAGAAGGATTTCTTGTAAACTTCCAGATTAGAGTCCTGCACCTTGAAAGCGGCAGCTCTACCCTTTAGCTCAGTGTGAATGTTGCCTGTAATCCATGGCTTCTGGTTGGGGTATGTATGTACAGTCACTGTGGGGACGACGTCCTCAATGCACTTATTGATAAAACCAGTGACTGATGTGGTGTACTGCTCAATGCCATCAGAAGAATCCCGGAACATGTTCCAGTCTGTGATAGCAAAACAGTCCTGTAGTTTAGCATCTGCTTCAATTGACCACTTTTTTATAGGCCGAGTCACTGGTGCTTCCTGCTTTAATTTTTTGCTTGTAAGCAGGAATCAGAAGGATAGAATTGTGGTCAGATTTACCAAATGGAGGGTGAGGGAGAGCTTTGTACGCGTCTCTGTGTGTGGAGTACAGGTAATATAGAATTTTTTTCTCCTCTGGTTGCATATTTAACATGGTGTCTCACCTTACCTGGCTGCCCCATGCTGCCAATGCATTATGAGACCCCTTGCCATTCTCTTATGGCTAATCCCTGGTCGCCGCACCATAGGTTATCAATCTGCTGGGCCCAGATTACCTGTTGTACTGTACACAAACAAGACCCTGTCAGCCCTCAATGGCAAAGAAAAGCATTTCTCATTCTCGGACAAGCAGCTATTCAATGAGACCAAAGCAGATGGGACATATACACCTCTCCTCTGATGTGTGGGCAGATGCTGGTGAGAGATGGATTCTGAGTGATGTACAAGTCCTAATCTATTCTGTCAGGAGCGCTGAATGGC
The DNA here is from genome assembly GCF_023373465.1 of Oncorhynchus keta. NCBI lineage: Eukaryota > Metazoa > Chordata > Actinopteri > Salmoniformes > Salmonidae > Oncorhynchus > Oncorhynchus keta. The sequence goes on from NC_068426.1 coordinate 27,455,260, forward strand.
AATAATCTACAGAGCAGGGCCATAACTACAGGCAGTTACTGCAATGAGGAAGTAGAATACACTGACTTGTGTCATATGGTCACAATTTCATGCTCTCACCTCTGCTTCAACCCAGATGAGCAAATTCTCACAAGAGAGGTGTGAGAGTGGATTTACACATATGTGAGCCAGCTAGTGTTGACATGCCTAAATAATGCTGACCAACGTCTCCTCTCCAGACTCGTAGCGTTTTCTATATACACTGAGTGTACAAAACATTAGGAACACCCTCCTATTCGGATTCTACAAAGTGTTGAAATCATTGTACAGAGATGCTGGCCCATGCTGACTCCAAAGCGTCCCACAGTTGTGTCAAGTTGACCGGATGTCCTTTGAGTGGTGGACCATACTTAAGACACACAGGAAACTGTTGAGTGTGAAAAACCCAGCAGCATTGCAGTTCTTGACACACTTAAACTGGTGCGCCAGGCACCTACTACCATACCCTGTTCAAAGGCACCTAAATCTTTTGTCTTGTCGATTCAGCCTCTGAATGGCACATGTACACAATCCATGCCTCAATTGTCTTAAGGCTTAAAAATACTTCTTTAACCTGTCTCCTCCCCTTCACCTATACTTGATTGAAGTGGATTTAACAAGTGACATTAATAAGGCATCATAGCTTTCACCTATGATGGGTTCTGACTTCTAACCTTGAAAATATGAAATATCCTTGTTCAAGTCACTGAAGGAGAGAGGGGAATGTAGAACGTTTACATTCTGTTAGAATATCTTATTGTTAGACATCAGGGATCCTACGGGGAGGAGTGAGGAATCTGGGGCCGAGGTCAGGTCTGATGAAGTGAGGAAGAGCAGCTATCACTAAAGTTCTGCCTAGCAATAAAGATGTCATGTTTAGAGGGAAGGAGGAGACTTCACCCACGTTGGGGTGTATATACTTGTGCTGGTGGAAACATGTCTTTGTCTTATGCAGCTGTGTGACCCAGTGGGTGAATAAACTTGGTTTGAGCGTTACTAATCGTCCGTGAGTTTTTACTCTGTTTATTTAGAACCTAACACCTGGATTCGGGCCGATCTCGGTCCAACACTTTTCTCTGTATATATCAATGATGTCGCTCTTGCTGCGGGTGATTCTTTGATCCATCTCTACGCAGACGACACCATCCTGTATACATCTGGCCCTTCTTTGGACACTGTGTTAACAAACCTCCAAATGAGCTTCAATGCCATGCAACACTCCTTCCGTGGCCTCCAACTGCTCTTAAATGCTAGTAAACCAAAATGCATGCTCTTCAACCGATCGCTGCCCGCACCCGCCCGCCCACCTAGCATCACTACTCTGGACGGTTCTGACTTAGAATATGTGGACAACTACAAATACCTACATGTCTGGCTAGACTGTAAACTCTCCTTCCAGACTCATATTAAGCATCTCCAATCCAAAATTAAATCTAAATTCGGCTTCCTATTTCGCAACAAAGCCTCCTTCACTCATGCTGCCAAACATACCCTCGTAAAACTGACTATCCTGCCGATCCTTGACTTCGGTGATGTCACTTACAAAATAGCCTCCAACACTCTACTCATCAAATTGGATGCAGTCTATCACAGTGCCATCCATTTTGTCACCAAGGCCCCATATACTACCCACCATTGCGACCTGTATGCTCTCGTTGGCTGGTCTTCGCAACATGTTTGTCGCCAAACCCACTGGCTCCAGGTCATCTATAAGTCTTTGCTAGGTAAAGCCCCGCCTTATCTCAGCTCACTGGTAACCATAGCAACACCCAGCCGTAGCACGCGCTCCAGCAGGCATATCTCACTGGTCATCCCCAAAGCCAACACCTCATTTGGCCGCCTTTCCTCCCAGTTCTCTGCTGCCAATGACTGGAATGAATTGGAAAAATCACTGAAGTTGGAGACTTATATCTCCCTCACTAACTTCAAGCATCGGCTGTCAGAGTAGCTTACCGATCACTGCAGCTGTACACAGCCCATCTGTAAATAGCCCATCCAACCAACTACCTACCTCATCCCCATATTTGTTTTCTTTCTGCTCTTTTGCACACCAGTATTTCTACTTGCACATCCTCATCTGCACATCTATCACTCCGGTGTCAATTGCTAAATTGTAATTACTTCGCCACTATGGCCTGCCTTACCTCCTTACTTAATTTGCACACACTGTATACAGATTTTCTATTGTGTTATTGAGTGTACATTTTTTTATCCAATGTGTAGCTCTGTGTTGCTGTTTTTGTCGCACTGCTTTGCTTTATCTTGGCCAGATCGCAGTTTTTAATGAGAACTTGTTCTCAACTGGCCTACCTGGTTAAATAAAGGTGAAATAAAAAATAAATAAATAACAATTCACCTGGTCAGTCGGTCACAAAAAGAGCAGGTATTCCTAATATTTTGTATACTCAGTGTATATATATATATATATATATATATATATATATATATATATATATATATATATATATACACTGTGACATAAAGGCAAACATGATCTGTTTAATGGATGTTTCAGAGGCAAATCCTGTATGTTAACGTTGTACATTAACACTAACGCTGACCGTTTTAGCCTCTCCATTTTCAACTGCTTTAGTTGAAATGAACATTATGTTATGAATCATTACAGACACCATCACATTAGCTTACATGGTGTCTGTGCTCACCAAGGTTATTACAGCTGTTTTTATTTATATTAGTTTTAAGATTTGTATTCGAAATGTAGTTTAGTTTCAGTTAGTTTTGAGATCTGATTTACTCGTTTTTATTTAGTTTAAGTTTTATAAAAACATTTCTATTTCATTTTCATATGATTTAGTTTTTGTGTTAGGGATATCAAGTAGCCAATTCGTGGGAGGCTAGGAGCCAATTATGTGATGTATTGTTTTTGTGTTAGTTGGGATTCCACTTCTTGCCACTCTTGCCACAACAACCAGGAGTGTTGAAGCACCAGGCTAATGGTGCTTTCAAGACAACTAGGAACTCTGGCGAAAAAAACAAGGTCAAATCATGACGTCAGTGATTTTCAGATCGAAAAGTCAGAACTCTAGAAAGATGCCAGAGTTTCCAAATTAGAATTCCGAGTTGGATGACCATAAAAATACAAATAAATGCAACTAAGTTGAATGCAACTAAGTCTGAGATTTCCGAGTTCCCACTGGTTTCCTCTCGAACATGGCCAATGACTGTAGGAGAGAGCAAGGTCTTGCATCACACTCATCCCGTTCGAGCGGATACATTTTGTCTAGTCAAAGACCATTTGATCAAAGGTAAGGTTGTTTTTGATTAAGTTGCCTTCAAGTCGCTGCTGTTGCTTCTCACCAACTGCACCATGCAGCCATCTCCTGCATTGTGGGAGGCACTATTTGTCAACCAATCATAAGGGTGTTTTTGGTTGACCCACGCAAACATGACCTGACTTGACTGAAACAGGAACCAACTTGTCCGCTATTCTAAAGCTAAAGGGTATAGGTATGAACATTAGATTTGAGACGTTATGTTTTCAGTTTGTGACTGTGTGTTATAGGGGTATATTTCCACATTTATAATTAAAAACCTTGTATAAATAAAAGCAGCTATGTTGACACTGCAATGTTGATCTGAGCCTTGCGGTTGGAAAACCACCAGTGTCTGACTTTCCACTGTCACAGTTGCACCTCCCCCGACTTTACTCGCCAAATTTTGTCTACAATCGACTCGTTAGCCTTATGGCTCGAACACACCCAATATCTGTGGTGCTGCTCGAGGCAACATGATCTCGCTGAGTCGACCTTTCAATTATAAAGTTAATCTCAATTATTCAGAAGCTTGAAAAACCCCAATCTTCTGAATTACCCCAATTTCATGGTACCCGATTGGTAGTTACAGTCTTGTCTCATCGCTGCAACTCCTGTACGGACACGGGAGAGGCGAAAGATAGAGAGCTGTGCCTCCTCCGAAACACAACCCAACCAAGCCGCACTGCTTAACCGGGAAGCCAGCCGCACCAATGTGTCGGAGGAAACACCGTACACCTGGCGACAGTAACAGCGTGCACTGCGTCCGGCCCGCCACAGGAGTTTCTAGTGTGCGATGGGACAAGGACATCCCTGCCGGCCAAACCCTCCCCTAACCCGGACGACGCTGGGCCAATTGTGTGCTGCCCCATGGGTCACCCGGTCGCGGCCGGCTGCGACAGAGTCTGGACTTGGCCCCAGAATCTCTAGAGGCACAGCTAGCACTGCGATGCAGTGCCTTAGACCACTGCGCCCCTCGGGAGGCCTCTATATTTGCTACATACTTCAGTCTGAGACTGCCCTCGTTGAAGTCATTTGTGGTGATGTCAAAATGAGGGGTGTCATACGAAACAAAGTAATCAGCGATTAAGCCAGTGACGAATTTTCAAAACTTTGCTTTACCCATGTGTGTTCTGGTTCTGGCCCAACCCATTGGTTTCTGGGACCAATCAGAACGGTTAGAATGTGTTAACATTCTAGAACTCGTCGGGGAGGTACTCAGATCCAGACTCATTGCGGAGAAGAAACTGACGTCTGTGGGCGTAGCGTTTGGCCGGAGCAAAGAGTTTGGGTAGCCAGACAAAATAGTTTCAGTATAGTTTTAGCTTTTCTAAATGGGCTTAATTATTTTATTTCAGATTATTAAATGTTTTTTTTTCATGTTTAGTTATTGTTTTACTTTCAGTTTACAATAAAAAACTTGGAGTTTAATTCCCTTCTTTCCCTCCAGTCATCAGTGCTGTCTTCTAAATCAGAGGAACTTCTGTTGACTTAAATGAACAGAATTCAGCATATCATGCAAAGTACTCACAAATGTGAAAGTGAAAATACACATTGCTTTCATACCTGCGATCACTTAATGATAACACAAGATCTCAAGTTATTAGGGCAGCGTCTTCCCTTGACATATGTTTTAATGCATCACATGGCACATTTCTTAAGAACAGAAAGGGTTGGTCAACTCTTAAGGGAGCTGCTCACCAAGTTAATGAATGCAGACAGTACAGTCCTTACAATGGAATTCTATCAGACCTTTTGTCAAACAGTAAAGCATTATGTAAGTAAGGCATCCTCATGCCCTTTATATCTAGTGATATACGGTATGTACCGTATGTTATTCTGTGACTAGCATCTGTCCCAAACTGTGTTACAGGCTCAGTGGTTATACAAAACCTCAATAATCGATACTGACCACTAGTGGCAAATTATGAAACTACAGGTTTGTTTCACCATACAACATGCCAACCCAAACATAAAGAATAATACATGATCATGAGCTTCAAATTTGACCCCCCAAAAAAAGAAGAAAAAAATGATTTGTGGAACTCTGTCAAAATGCAGCATCATCATCAGCCCTCATATCCGGTTCCAAATCCCACAGCATATCTGTCTGGAAATCTCACCCTTACTTCCATGTGTCAACAGTGGATTATCTTTGAGGAGATAAAAGCTTGATGATGATGGCCATGACTTCTATTGCAATAAACCCAGTATTTTCAGGATGTGATCAAACGGACATTGTTTATTCAACCTCAAGACTCAAGTTTCACTTGCCTCCCAAGGACCACTCTGTGACAGAGAATAACAATGTTTCCCCCTACCTGTTCCATATATTACATATGCACTAGGCCCCTTAAACTCAACTCCGGACCTTGAAGCCAGTTCCACAGCTTTTTTTAATCGTTCCCCTCTAATCACTGTTTTAGACCTTGGACACCAGGTGGGTGCAATTAAGTATCAGGTAGAACAGAAACCAATAGGCTCCAGACCTCATAGGGTAAGAGTTGAATACCCCTACAATAGGCTATACGGTACACATCTGGACACAAGTCAAGGTGGCCAAATCTGAAGAAATACAATGATCAACTGAAACTAGGGCCGGGAGGATACCAGTTTCACCATACTCATTAGTATCATGGCAAGGAAACAAAACATGAAGCAGATTTAACTTCTTTAGGAAAACAGCCCTAATGTTGAAAACAAACATGATGTTGTCCTCCAGTCACATTTATTTTCCAAGCTATAGCACACACTTATTTACATACGGCAGGTTTTTAAAGGAACAAAGAATTAGGTCTGCTTTGTGATTTTATTTTGGCCATGGAAAAAAATATCAAGATACTGGTATTGTCCCGGTCCTAACTAAACCCTTTTACAAGCTTCTCTGCTCCAAAAAGAGGGTTCAATTAAGTTGCGTGAAAAGAAGTCCAACATGGCAGAACATCGTCCATTGGTGGTGACACAATCAAACCATAATAAATAAATGTGATCGTTGATGGGATTGACCTGGTGTGATGTGAAGCAGAGAGCTGGGGTTGCCTGTACATGAGCATGTCTTGTGGTCATTCCATCACATCTCCATATGGGGTCTTCTTCGGCCCAGCTGGTTCCTCAGCTGCAGGCTCTGATACTGTAACACAGACAGCACAGACGGACACTGAGAGAGGTCAGAGAGCTGAATAAACCCCTGGCCATATGGTATCCCTCTTCATCAGGTACAGTATTGTGCACACCAAGAATTCCAGTGGAGTCCACATAGAATAAAATAGCAGCCAGGGCTGTAGCAGTGACCATATTACCGCTGCAATGGCAGTAGAATTCCATGTGACTGTTGAGTCGTGGTAATCTCCTCTATGCACTCAGGACATGTGTAGGTAGTACCCTAACAGCCACTTATCAAAACAGTATCATGCTTCTAAAACTCACCTCACTGTGATGATCAATTTGAAGAAATTTGTTCAAAAGCAGGTTAAAACAGGGTAAAACATGGCTGTTGGAATGGATAACGTTTTCTAAAGTGATGATTAATTCAAAACAATTTTGGGAATTTTGCTAGCTTGCTTGAGCCTGCTGTTTCCATACATGTTTCATTTTAAAACATTTATCTTAATCTAACTGCTTAACTATTTATCTGTACATGGAACTGTATTTGAGGTTTTTAATTTATTTAAAAAATATATATATTTACAGGAAAATGCCACGGACACTATCAGATGTGTGGAGACATTTCACTGCAGCTAATGTAGAAGGAAAAGCTGTGTACATTTGCAAATACTGTGCCAAATTATATGTGAGGAATGCAACAAAGATGCAGAATCAGCTGGCCGAGTGCATAAAGTTTCCTCAGCGCTCACAACAAGCAACCTCTGACAAAAGTCCCTCTACTTCTATTCGAGGTGGAAATGATGAATCAGACACCTTATCGATAGCAACAGCTCATGGTCCTCCTGGAATTCAATGTTTTTTTTACTCAATGGAGGAGCGTAGTCAGAGAAATACTGATGAATGTCTTGCTCGAGCTGTGTATGCAACTGGCTCACCTCTGATGCTCACAGGCAATGTGTATTGGAAGAGATTGCTGAATATTCTTCGCCCAGCATACACCCCTCCAACCAGATATGCTTAATTTACTCATTTGCTGGATTGCAGAGTTCAACAGAGTTCAAGTGAAGATCAAGCAAATCATAGAGAAAGCAGAAAGTTTTGCAATCATCTCTGATGGGTGGTCAAATGTTCGTGGGCAAGGAATAATTAACTACATCATCTCCACCCCTCAACCAGTATTCTACAAGAGCACAGACACAAGGGACAACAGACACACCCGTCTCTACGTTGCAGATGAGCTGAAGGCAGTCACCAATGACCTTGGACCACAGAAGGTATTTGCACTGGTGACAGACAATGCTGTGAACATGAAGGCTGCTTGGTCTTAAGTGGAGTCCTACCCTCACGTCACACCCATTGGCTGTGCTGCTCATGCTTTGAATCTGCTCCTCAAGGACATCGTGGCACTGAAAACAATGGATACACTCTACAAGAGAGCCAAGGAAATGGTTAGGTATGTGAAGGATCATCAAGTTATAGCAGCAATCTACCTCACCAAGCAAAGTGAGAAGAATAAGAGCAACACATTGAAGCTTCCCAGCAACACCCATTGGGGTGATGTTGTCATCATGTTTGACAGTCTCCTGGAGGGGAAGGAGTCTCTCCAAGAAATGGCCATATCACAGTCTGCCGATATGGACAGCCCCATCAAGAGGATCCTCCTGGATGATGTATTTTGGGAGAGAGTGGTAAGCAGCCTGAAACTCCTGGAACCTATAGCAGGTGCCATTGCACAGATTGAGGGAGACAATGCCATCCTGTCTGATGTTCAGACTCTGCTTGCAGATGTAAGAAAAGAGATCCGTACTGCCCTGCCCACTTCACTGTTGCTCCAAGCAAAGGAAACTGCAGTGCTGAAATACATCAAAAAGCGTGAAGCTTTCTGCCTGAAGCCCATACACGCTGCAGCGTACATGTTTGATTCCAAGTATGCTGGCAAGAGCATCCTGTCTGGATCAACAAGGCCTATGGTGTCATCACTACCGTGTCTTGCCACCTTGGCCTGGAGGAGAGCAAGGTTCTTGGCAGTCTGACAAAGTACACTTCCAAGCAAGGGCTTTGGGATGGAGATGCAATATGGCAGTCGTTCCAACATATCTCATCAGCCACCTGGTGGAAGGGACTTTGTGGATCTGAGGCTCTTTCCCCTGTTGCCTCCATCGTCCTGAGAGGAAGAAAACCAAAGCTTTAGTTTCTAGACTATCATTTTACAGATGTATGTTGAAAATGTTTTTGGGAGATGCGATGGATCATTCAATATTCCCTTTTGTTGTTCAGTGAAATCTTCCCATGTGAAGAGTCAACTCATTTAATTCATAATTAAATATTTTTTTATTTCTATTGGAAGGATTTAATCATTTGCAATTATGTCTACTGATGATAAGGTAAAAGGTTTATGTCTCCATATGATATGGTAAATATGCAAAAAAACATCTACATTTAAATGGTATTAATATTAATTTCCATATATTTCAGTTCATTCCTGTTAATTCCCACGGAAAGGTTCCACCTCCCCAAAAATGTGCAACCCAATTTGAGATGATTGCTTGATGTTGAATATGTCCTCTAAAAATGCCTCTGTTCACAACACAGGTACAACTACACTAGTAAAATAATGACGAGGCTGGATAATATGACAATAACGTCAGAAAAAATACATTCCATCATCCAGTTTTACATTTCAAAACAGAATGTGTGTCTTCTGAGCTGCAGCGGCCACCAATATGTTGCATAAAGGTTGAAGGAGTAAAGAGAGAGATACATTACTGTACTCTATTTTGGGGACAGAAAAATATTTTGTTTGGTGGGATAGTTTATTTTCTGCTGAGTAATACTTCTTTAACCATATGATTGATGCAAAAATGAGGATCTATGATTTGAGATTCACTCATTTAACATCAGTGATTTGAAACAAACATGGGCATCAAAATAAACAAAACATTTTTAAAAAATTGAATTCCGGGCATTAATACTGAATAATAAGCCTGTAACAGTTGATTATTACATTTTTCCATCCACACAGTCTTTATGAAAATCACTGGTATTGAGACGAGCCCCCAAAACCCATTCTCTGAAGCAGCACCATTCTCTGAAGCAGCACCATTCTCTGAAGAAGCACCATTCTCTGCTTGTTTTAGATTTTTCCGTGTAAACCCATGCTTTCCACCACGGATCATTATCAGCTAAGCTTGGTCCAGTTTGTTGTTAGGGGATGTCTTCCTCGGATTTCGCTCTGCACTCTTGGTCCTGTCAAAAGCCTTGTCCTAGGACAGAGATGTACACAGACAGAAGGTTAGGGTTACAGGAAGGGATGTGAAGGCAGAACACAATATTGAAAGACAGCAGAGTGTTCCAAGTTCCAGATAAAAAGTCAACAGGACCCCTACCGGTCTCTCAGCAGCTTGTTTCCTGTCCAGTCCAGTTGTGGGTAGGAGGGAGGAATGGGATGGACTAACTTCACTGCATCTGTTGTATGTACCACCACAAACAGACATAAGCACAAGCACAGACATAAACAGATGTATGACAGGAATAGTGCATTTGTGTTGTTGCTAAACATGTAACATATTCACCTATATGATGGGGGATACAGGGGAGTTTTCCTCTGTCTCTAGGTCCTCTTCTGAGAGCACTCCACTGGAGAAACATCCCTGGGGTTATACAACAGGTGCACCATTACCCATAACCAGTGAAGCCTCTATCTATTTGACACACAAATATAACCTACCTGGTAGTCTCAACCCTAGGAAACAGCAGTGACTAGGTTCTGTTTTCAATTACTCTTTTGGCAACTTCAATGAAGGTTTGTTTTTTTTTAATCCGGGGAGGGCCCTCTTCAGACAGACAACTCTCCCAACAAATCATGAGGAAAACATGCCAGAACATCACAATTTGTAAACAAAGTTTGCAGGCCAAATTTGCAGTGGTTTTAATTGATGCAAATTAGCCACTTGCAAAATGAACTCATTCAAAATAATGTCTGTGATCTCCATCTTGCTAGCTACTATTTTCTATTTTATTCAAGCGGATAAGGTAGTGGCATAGGCAGTGACGTAGCTCCTCTATGCCAAACTGACGTTCTATTACATACAAACGCGTTAAGCCGGAACATTAGAAAATTGTGGGAGACAACCAGGATGTCTAGTCAGACTACCTACATGGGCTTATTTGGGCCCTGAGGCATGAAGGGTCTAAATGCTGGTCCAGGCCACGGTGGGACTGCCTCTCAAGCAGGTTTTCCTCAGTCCTAGCCTGGAGATGGAGCAGGGGCCGGACTGGAAGCCCAGCAGGGAAGACAGATACTCCTGCCCTCTCTTTGGCTCTCCTCCATAAGGCCTTTGCATCATATCCATTCACCAGCCCCATGGTCATCGTCTAGAACAAAGAAATAAAGTAAAACAGGAGAAATCATTAGCGCTTGGATTCCCCCAAAATTGCTTTGTTACTGCACTGTCTAAGATACCAAAGTGTAGGTAGGCCTACCTCAGATGATTCCATTTTGCTGCCATCACAGCCAGCAGATGAAGTGGAGACCAAAGGTTGCCTGGAGGAAGGAAAAGAAAAGGACATAAAATCACGCAACAAATCTACACGTCAAGATGATCTCTCAAATGACAAAGCTTCGTTTCAGATGAGGGTAACCTGTGTCTCTCTCTGTCGTGATCAGTCCCTCTGTATTGCCTGCTGGACAGATGGACCTTGGTCAGATGGTCGTGTGCAGAGTGGGGTTTCTTGGCTTTTTCCCCGATCTCTGTGACCTTTCGTCTGACCTCTGTTGCCTCTGTGACTGATGGGGGTGATGAAGGAGTCTTAGGAGGAGGCTGACGGCTGGAGGAGTACAGACACCTGATAGGCAGTCAGACGGACAGAATATAACAAAACTGTGGCTTGTGATACGGCCCCCACACATGGGAAAGAGCATCACTTGAGACCGAACACTCTTAAAGTCCACCCTGTCAATGGATAGATTCAGTTACACAAGCTACATGTTAGAGATATAATCGGATTGTCTCTCCTCTTCTCACCTCTGTGTGTACGGGTACTCGTCGCGAGCGGTCCTCTTAGTGACGGACCGGCTCTGAGAGCGCCCTCTGGTGGTGATGGCCGTTACAGTACAGGTGTAGGCCGTGTTGGCGGCCAGACGGCGGGCAGTGTGAGCACGCGCCGTGCCCAAGTAAGCCACGCAATCGTTCAGCCTCAGCTCATAGTTGAACAGGCGACCCAGGGGCACCAGGGGAGCCCCCCACATAATCTGCAGCTCATGCCTGCCCAGCACCACCATGGTCAGGCCGCTGGGTGCGTGGTCCTGGTCCTTGGCTGTACGGACCTCCACCTCCGCACAGGGGCCCACCTCTTCCCCTGGCCCCACTGCGCACACACCCAGCTGGAAAAGGGTTCCCGGGGACAGACCACCCACTGCAGCCCTGGCAAATAACATCATATAGTGTTTGGTGTTATGGTTAATATTCCAGGCTTTTGTGTGGAGGATGATGATAACTCTTTACTCAAAAGGAGCTGTTTAAAAAAGGACATTGATTGTTACAGCATCATTTACCTCAGCTCTGTTGTGGTATCTAGTAGTGTTTCCCCACGATACAGCTGATACACCTGGGGCTTCAGCACACCCGCCGGCGCAACCCAACTCAGTCGCACATGAGAGGCTGTGCATCCAATCACGCGCAGCTTCTGTGGAGGACCAGGCCTTGTCCCCGTCTCCTCTGATTCTATGACCAATAGCACAGGCTCGCTGTAGGGGCTGGTGTCTCCATCAGCGGAAGAGTGGATCAGTCGGAGTGAGAACTCATGTCCAGGTTTGAGGACTGATACCGGTAAAGTCACGTGACATTGGGTTCCACGATACAGAACTATCTCTCTGTCCAGAAGGCTGAGGACAGTAACAGACCACATATCAGTTTATTGCTAAAAAAGATACATTTCAGTATTTGTTCGTTGTTTCTGCAATTCTATGTTAAATGCCAGTATGCCACAATGTAAAACTGGTTGTTTGTTAGCACACTCTGATATTTTCTGGTTTCCTCTAAGAATATTGCGAGAGAGTGTATTTGGTGAAAAGGTCCCTATAATAACACTCCTTAACATTCCTACATTCCTGCATCCAGCTGACCTGTAAGTGACCTCTAGGCCACTCTCAGGGAAACACTTCTCCCATGACACAGTGCAGGCCCCAGATGGGAGGCGCCTAGTTGTCGGGGGCAATGGCTTAACAAGAGGCTCCAGCTTCCTAAGACATGAGGTCACTTCCTCCCTGAGATCCTTGCCAATGGAGGGAGAGCTGGAGAGAGACTGGAGGAGAGAGTCAGAAAGGGATTGAGACAATGTAATGAATGCAAGTAAGACAATTGAATTTTCAATTGATAACTGTTAATGGATATTGACATATAATAAAACTTTGATATAGTAATATGATTGATGTAGTAATAAAAAAAATAATAAAAAAAAATATGCCATTTAGCAGACGCTTTTATCCAAAGCGACTTACAGTCATGTGTGCATACATTCTACGTATGGGTGGTCCCGGGAATCGAACCCATCATAGACCCATCAATAGACATCCTATTGATACTGAAAAAAAATATCTATAGGCTATGTAATAACTGACCAACCAAGCAAACACTGCATTCCAGGCACATTAGCATAAACTGGTTCAACAGAAATGCTCCAGAGAGTACTGTAATAAGACAACCTTCAGTCGCTCCCTCAGAGACCTGTGCTCTCGCACGTGTAACACTCCTGCCGGTCGTGACACGAACACTTTCACTGCCCTGTGAGACCGAGAGAGGGACGGCAGGGTGAGGCGGTGTGCTTCAGCTAGCTACCTAACCTGACTTCACTATGATAGATTGTGAAATATTTTCCATGTTCTCTAGTAGTGCAGTGACAGTGAGACTATTAATGCTTCTTGATCATGGAAGGAGGTAAGCCCTAGGGTGTAAGGTGAAGGATTGAGTGACATACGTACATGGCAGCAAACCAGGCACTGTCCTGGTCTTCTGTTTGTAAGCGGTAGAGAAGAGCATCAAGAAGGCTGGGAAGGGATGGGCTACCCAGCACCAGAGCGTGTCCATCTTCTTCTGTTACTAGGCAACTCAATGCAAAACAGGCTGTCTGTCCTGCCTCTGGCCCAGCCACCTCACTCATGAGGGCTTGCAGACTGTGAACCTGGAGAGATGAAAAGTACAAGGCCCTTTTGAATGACAGAGCTTGGTGTGGATTCAGAATATACTATTTATTCCACCATCTACTGTTCTCCTCAACAGATGTGTACAGTGTCTTACCAGTTGGTACTCTGGCGCAAATGTCAGAATGAGACTCCTGCCTCTTTCACTTCCACACAGACGACCCAAAGCAAAGGCTGCATTCATAGCCGTGTCTATTACAAGTGAAAAACAGCCATTAGAAGCATGCAGCTAAACGTTTATCTGTTAAACAAGAAAACCTGTCACTGTCAACATTTGATGAAACATCCCGACTAGCGAAGCAATAAAATCATTCCTACTGGTATGTTGGGTTCAATAGTGCAGAGCATTGGCAGCACTATGTTTTGCCACACAAGACCTTATCCCTCCTGCGTCCTTAGCTCTGACCTGTATGGCTGTGTGCCAGGCATTGTACCAGGCAGCCCAAGGTGCTGGGGCCTGAGGGGTGGCGTAACAGGCCTTGGCAGGCAACATCACACAGGGACAGCCTGGCCAGGATCAGGGCAGCAGAGTTCACCATGCTCTCCGGTCCGTGGTCCAGCAGGGTCAACAGGCTGGTCAAGAGCTGACTAAACACAGCCTGGTCTCTCTGTAGCCACCCACGTCCAGCCGAGCTCTCAACCTGAGAGAGAGGGATGATTCAAGACAGAGAGGGTCACTGGTAAGGCTGCCCCACACACTCTCTTTTACACACAGACACACACACACTCTATTACCAAAGAGGCTAAAGCACCAGCAGCATTCATCACAATGTCTGGATCATGTCTGGTTAGGAGCTGCCCTAGAGTCCCAACAAGGCTGTTGCTGCCCTTTGAAGCCTTGGCCTTGAGCTGCTGCACAACCTCCTCTCTCTCCACCAGGACTCCAAGAAGATAGGCTGCGGTACTGCAAAGCCTGAATGAGCAACGGGAAAAACATGAACCCACCAGTCAGTGTAAAGGCTGATATTAATATGCGTTTAGAGATTTACGTATATGCGTCTTGGAACCATGGTTGTGTAAATTACAAACAGCAGTAAACATGATTTTCTTTAGTAGTCACATTCAGTAGTCACAAACTCAGGCATATTCAAGGGCAGCCAGCCTCCATATCACTTATTGGAGTTCAGGGTGGGGACCTTGTTGTTATGGGAACGCAAAGCGAGGCCCGTACAAGGCAGGGAAGACTTTTCCTCTCACTGCACAGGAGAGGATAGACAAACGCTTACTTAGAGGAAAGATGTGCATTTTGCCTTAGCACCACAAACATTGATGTGCAGGGACTAATTACTTCTTTATTACAGTAAAATAAAACATTGTACTGTATAGGTACACATACAAATACCATAATGCAACCTTGATCACAAGACATGTTTGCATGACACACCTTTAGGAATAGAGTACGTGTTGGGTTGTTTGAGAGCTCAGGCGTAAAACAGGGCAAAACAGTAACGTGTAAAAACTGTAAAGTAGTATCAATCCGCACTCACCATGAGTCTGTGGAGCTGAGTAAATATTCTAGTGTCCTGATGTAGCGCTCTCTCTTAGGATCCTTCAGTATCTCCACCACCAGCTGCTTTCTGCTCTCCTGAGCAGACCTACTCAGAACTTCCAACGCAGCCTTCACATGAGTGGGCTCCGGACACAGGAGCATGGACAGTGATCTCTCCGAGTGACATTGGCAAGGACAAGCCATCAATTGTCAGGAGTGGTTTTATTTCAGGATTTCAGTGCCTTTTGGGAATAAAAGTCCCCAAAGTTAGGATTCCCCGAGTTAGGATTTGGTTATGATTGCCTGCGCAGCTCTTCGACACCGTCTGCCCTTACAATAATACAAATGTAATTATACGAACATATAAGCTTGAAATACTCACCGGGTTGGTGCAAAGTGAGTTTTCAAAAAGTTGTGTTTCGGGTACAGACTTTATACATCCATATAAGCTGTCCAGTAAGTAAATCATAGCCCACTGGGCACAGCAGAGCAAGCCATCTTTCAGCACTCTGGTAACTCTATTTGAGCCTCTGGGCCAATTGTAACTCAACTAAGATAGAATTTTGTGACATTTTCTGGTAGCAGTCGTAGTGTTTCTCTAACAATTTTCCCTTAAGCCGCTATTTCACATAGGCTCTAATTCAATATAGTGAGGGTTTGTCACTCCTTTGCCTGGGTTCGCTTTGGGAATGTGAAGGAGAGGGGAGGGGATAAATGTCACAGGCTCCTTATGCTCCTATCTCTTGTCCCAGAGAGCTGCACAGTACCAGACCAGCCCACTGATCACCATGGTGACGTCGAGTAAAGGTTATTCATTCCACTTTACTTAGACACACATTAAACTGTCTGTCTGCTGTCCCTTTGACTTTTTCTTCTAGTTTATTCGCACACCTGCCAATGGAAGTAAAGATCTAATTTTACAAGCTCCACAATAAATTCCCGGCTATTATTTCCTGAGCCTAACCCTCATATGTGACACCTTCAAATTGCTTCTGTGTCACACTTATTGTATCAGGCCAAGTGAACGTAGACCATTTCCTCCATATCTAAATGAACATCCAACAAACAGTTTTGAGGTGACATACCATGAGGTAACTTAAACTCCCACCAGTCATACATCCATGAGAAACATTTTGTTATTTTATTTCATTTGATAATTTTACAGTGAAAAGAGACAGCTAGTAACCACCAACTGTACTCCTGTTCATATACTGTAGCTTTTTACTCTTATGTGATTAATTCTGTCATTCTGTAAAAAAAAGGAAAAAAGTAGAATTTTTACACCCAACAGTCAACTCTCCCTACCTCTAAACTACCCCCCATCTCTATGACAAGGGTAACGGTTGGGTGTGTTAAAACAACTCAGTGCACAGTGTTATGAACCAGTCCACATAAACTATCAACGTGTGCTGCATGTATTATGTCGGTCTGTTTGTTACATGCATTAATCTGTGAGAGTGTCAGGATTCCTCATCGTCACCTAAGACACAACAGGAAGACAAACTTTGAGCAGGTGTTCATCCATCACTCCAAGGGAGTGATCATTGGGCATAGAACAAATATCTCTGATGACTGACGTGTAGAAAACAATGGAATTGAAGTCGGGCCATTTCATACAATCCCAAGACCCGAACTGACATGGCCTGTCCAATGGCCAACCTGGGTTTTCCCAGGATATCCCTTGAACGGTAGCGTTAGTGACAGGGACTGCTTGTGTGGGCATCTGGAAGGGCAACCGACCAATCGCAGATTCATTCAGAGATGTTTAACACAGGAAAGTAACAATGCCTGATCAAGCCCAAAGTTGATGACCCCTTCCCAACAAAGAGGGACACTTATTTTGTTTTTATATATATACACAGAACAAAAACACCCTTCCCCCCAATGTTCAGCACTTCATCCATGTCCGTCAGTCCAAAATGGCAGCACACACAACACTGCTAGTGCGAAACAGCAAAGTAAATCTATCTGCTGTATGTTGGTCTTAGAGCATAACAAGGAGATGACTGAGTGTGTGCAGCAGAGGTCCAAGAAGTACAGTGAAAAGGTCCATGTCCCATTGTACAAGGTGAGCAGCAGGTACTGTCCTCCCTAGATCCCTGTACACGGCATTACAGGTTGGTGGATGGCGGGAAGGAGAAAGCTGATGACGACAACTGTCGATAATCAATTGCTGTCCAAAAGAAGCAATTTATCCGTGTGACATCATCTTACTCAAACATACAAATCCATAGCAGCAGGTAGAGCTCGAGGAGGATCGCCCTCTCCGGGAAAAAAATGATATATACACTTCCCCACCATCCCCATTGACATGTAAAGAAAGTATATGGAGATTTTTTTTTTTTTTTTTAAAACCCTTCCAACCAACATTGTCCTCTCATAATTCTCTGTTGGCAGATTTTTTTTCTTTGCACTTCATTCCCAATCTTCCCCTATCCTGGTAGTTGATCCAGAGATCATCGCTCTGGTTCAGACTCCAGGGCCAGGACTCTTTTGCGCTCACGGCACTGCTTCTTGTGGGCGGGCCAGTCCCTTTGCTGGCATTGAGAGCCACAGTAGCGAGCCACCTGACAGCGACCACAGATGTTGAACTCTCTAAGCTGTGGACAGATGGAGACAGAAATCAGACTGGTGGAAAGACACCTGTATGGGTTTTGTGACACTGTTCTGAGACTAACATATTAAAACGCCTAAAAATAGCAACAATATCTATGTCAGCCTCGGAAGTAAATGGGATCACAGAAATCCTCAAAGCCATGTACTTCAATATTCCCTTGCCTACAGTGAAAGTATATGGAGTGTGAAAATAACTGAAGGTAACTGAATATGATGGTAGCAGTACGTACTCTCCTCTCGATAAGCGAGCAGGGTGGGTAGTGACACTCGTAGTAAGTACAGGAGCACTCCTCCTCCTCCACCAGCTCTCCGTTAGCATTGTAGTAGCGGGTACGACTGAGCTCCAGGTACTGCTCCTCTACAGGGTCAGCTGGTACCTGCTGGATGGCCAGCCAGTACAGAGACTGCTCTCTACAGGGGGAGAAATAAAGACCATAACATACCTTCATGACAACTGAAACATTTAAACGCACCAGTCATACTAAGCTAAGTCTGAATATCCTTGTCTTTCCTCAGTAAAGATGTTGTATTTTCCTCAGTAAAGAAGTGGTGGATGCTAGGAGAGCAGAATGTAGCTCTAGTTATTGTAGTGGAGAAGTGATGAATGCTAGGAGAGCAGAATGTAGCTCTAGTTATTGTAGTGGAGAAGTGATGAATGCTAGGAGAGCAGAATGTAGCTCTAGTTATTGTAGTGGAGAAGTGATGAATGCTAGGAGAGCAGAATGTAGCTCTAGTTATTGTAGTGGAGAAGTGATGAATGCTAGGAGAGCAGAATGTAGCTCTAGTTATTGTAGTGGAGAAGTGATGAATGCTAGGAGATGTAGCTCTAGTTATTGTAGTGGAGAAGTGATGAATGCTAGGAGAGCAGAATGTAGCTCTAGTTATTGTAGTGGAGAAGTGATGAATGCTAGGAGAGCAGAATGTAGCTCTAGTTATTGTAGTGGAGAAGTGATGAATGCTAGGAGAGCAGAATGTAGCTCTAGTTATTGTAGTGGAGAAGTGATGAATGCTAGGAGAGCAGAATGTAGCTCTAGTTATTGTAGTGGAGAAGTGATGAATGCTAGGAGAGCAGAATGTAGCTCTAGTTATTGTAGTGGAGAAGTGATGAATGCTAGGAGAGCAGAATTTAGCTCTCGTAATTGTAGTGGAGAAGTGATGAATTCTAGGAGAGCAGAAGGTAGCTGTAATACCTTTGCTTGCTGGAGATCTCCTCTGGTTTGGGGCTCCAGCCCAGGGGGACCAGTCGCAGATTGTCCAGACGGTTATCCACTGTGACAGAGTTAATGTGGACAACTTGGAAGCAGGGAGCGATGCCTCCTCTGTGCTTCTCCCTGGAGAAACATTGACATTTCCTTTTGACAACCAGTCTGCCAGCGTCACACACAATATGAACAATGGATAGTTTGTTTGATAAAAGGCAAAAAGCTGCCCTTACCAACAGACTACGATGATGTATTCAGGAGCAGAATGTAGGGGTGGGACATCAACTCACCAGAGCAGCTCGTGCAGTGGCCTGCCAGCCCAGCGCCCTTTGCCAATGTCGAAGGCATAAGCAAAGATCTTTGCCCCATTGCCGTCTGCATCGACATCCATGCGTGCCTGAAAAAAATGGTGTGACATTTTTATATCCCAGACCATTTCCTCAAAAAATGTCCAGTTGTTCTTGTTTTGTTTACTGGGGCCAGTCTCGTGTGTGGAATGGTCTTTGACTAGAATGACCCTCACCACACCCTCCTCGTAAATCCTCACCATCTTACCTCAAAGGCATAGTTCTCCACCAATGGTATGTCCTGTTCATCGATCAGTGTGTACTTCGTCTGCAAAAGAGAGGACAGATAATACCACCTGGAATGTGGGTTAACACTATTATTGTGTAGTGTAAAGGTCACACAACAGTGAGGTGTGACACGACACTGAACCATGTGGACGGTATGAGGGCGTGAACATTATTTATAATAAGGGTTAAATGGAGAAAATCGGACTTCTCTGAAATGAAAATGGATGGCCCTTTTATCTAAAACCTCCCTGAAGGTATGAAAAAAAAGCGACACCACCCTATACCCAAAATAACAATTAAAACAAAGTGGATAGTAGAGAACATTTGCCATCACTTCTTGGATAGACCAGAGCCTTAAATACACAGTTTTATAAACTGTTCTTCATCCTGTATCCATTACATGCCAATGTAGGAATTTTGATAGTGCACAGGGCTGCGGGCCAGACCACCGTGGACAAGAGTAGGGGTGGAAAGATATCCTTCATAGTAAAAGCATTGCATGAATCAATTGGCATATTTGATGGGCCAAGACAAAAATAGCCTTTTATACAGTGCATTCAGATGTACCCCTCAACCTTTTCCACATTTTGTTACGTTCTTATTCAAAAATTATTTATTTTCCTCAAATCTACTCGCAGTACCCCATAATGAAGCGTAATGAAAGCGAAAACGGGTTTTATAAATATTTGCAGTTATTACAAATCAAGAACAGAAATACCTTATTTAAGTCTACAGATCCTTTGCTATGAGACTCGAAATTGAGCTGAGGTGCATCCTGTTTCCATTGATCATCCCTGAGATGTCCACCTGTGGTTAATTCAATTGATTGGAAATGATTTGGAAAGGCACACACCAGTCTATAAAAAGGTCCCACAGTTGACAGTGCATGTCAGAGCAAAACCCCATCCATGAGGTCAAAGAAATTGTCCACAGAGCTCAAAGTCAAGATTGTGTCAATGCACAGATCTGGGGAAGGGAACCAAAAAAATGTCTGCTGCATTGAAGGTCCCCAAGAACACAGTGGCCTCAAGCATTCTTAAATGGAAGAAGTTTGGAACCTGAAGGACTCTCAGACCACGAGAAACAAGATTCTTTGGTCTGATTAATGCCAAGCCTCACATCTGGAGGAAACCTGGCACCATCCCTACGGTGAAGCATGGTGGTGGCAGCATCATGCTGTGGGGATGTTTTTCAGCAGCAGGGACTGGGAGACTAGTCATGATCGAGGCAAAGATGAACAGCGCAAAGTACAGAGAAATCCTTGATGAAAACCTGTTCCAAGGAGCTCAGGATCTCAGACTAGGGCAAAGGTTCACCTTCCAACAGGACAACGACCCTAAGTACACAGCCAAGACAACGCAGGAGTGGCTTCAGGACAAGTCTCTGAATGTACTTGAATGGCCCAGCCAGAGCCCGGACTTGAACCCGATCGAACATCTCTGGAGAGTAGAGGTCAACCGATGAAAAATCCTAAACATCGATACCGATTATTGGAGGACCAAAAAAAGCTGTATATATTTTTAAACCTGCATATTTAGCTAAAAGAAATCCAGGTTAGCAGGCAATATTAACCAGGTGAAATTGTGTCACTTCTCTTGCGTTCGTGGCACGCAGAGTCAATGTATATGCAACAGTTTGGGCAGCCTAATTATGACATAACATTGAAGGCTGTGCAATGTAACAGGAATATTTAGACTAATGGATGCCACCCCTTAGATAAAATACGGAACGGTTCCGTATTTCACTGAAAGAATAAACGTCTTGTTTGAGATGATAGTTTCCGGATTCTACCATAATAATGACCTAAGGCTCGTATTTCTGTGTGTTATGTTATAACTAAGTCTATAATTTGATACAGCAGTCTGACCGAGCGGTGGTAGGCAGCAGCAGGCTCGTAAGCATTCATTCAAACAGCACTTTTGTGCGTTTTGCCAGCAGCTCTTCGTTGTGCGTCAAGCATTGCACTGTTTATGACTTCAAGCCTATCAACTCCTGAAATTAGGCTCGTGTAACCGATGTGAAATGGCTAGCTAGTTAGCGGGGTGCGAGCTAATAGAGATTCAAACATCACTCGCTCTCAGACTTGGAGTAGTTGTTCCCCTTGCTCAGCATGGGTAACGCTGCTTCGAGGGTGGCTGTTGTCGATGTGTTCCTGGTTCGAGCCCAGGTAGGAGCGAGGAGAGGGACGGAAGCTATACTGTTACACTGGCAATACTAAAGTGCCTATAAGAACATCCAATAGTCAAAGGTTAATGAAATCAAATGGTATAGAGAGAAATAGTCATATCTACAACCTAAAACTTCTTACCTGGGAATATTGAAAACTCATGTTAAAAGGAACCACCAGCCTATAGCCTAATGTTGTTTGTGAAACCGGGAGATGGAACAAACTCTTATTTCTTAAAAAGAAACAAGCAGCAACACAAAGCCCTCGTTATTAGTAAAGTCTAATTAAGATGTTGAAATGGATTATGCCTACTCTAATTTGCCTAATTTCAGCACCATGAGCTGTCCCATATCCTATTGATTGTGCCGGGCTGCTTCAAGTTTCTTCACCACAATGCAAGTTACTTGCATCTGGCTTATTGGGAGGTCAATAACTGTTAACTAAATAATGGGCAAGAAACATATTGTTTAATAAAAATAATTATAGTAGTAGCAATCCAAGTTTACCTCCGGCCCTCATCTTCACACTCTCTTTCTCAAACGGAACAGAATTTAGGCTATAGGCTAGTCTGGCGCGCAAGATGCATTTTTTAGACTAGGCTTGATAAATAAATACAAATCAGAACTGCCATTGGTTAGGCAGCACCCCAAAAAGTTTATCAGCAAGGGCAGAGCAGCCTGGGGCTCAAGGTTGGAACATCCATTGCATGTGTAATGCAGCCTTGTTTTATTTATTCCTACACCATCCCAGCAGCTATCATAGAAATAGAACTTTGCTCTGTGCTTCTCCGAGCATGCACTTCGTAGACTAGAACTAGACCACACTAAATAGCCTATAGGCCTGCTGTTCTGAAACTACTGTTAAGTTCAAACCCAGACTAATTTAGGGGGTATGCCATAGGACTACGTATTTTTACCAATGACCTGCCACTGGCATTAGACAAAGCATGTGTATCCATGTATGCTGATGATTCAACCATGTACGCATCAGCAACAACAGCTAATGAAGTCACCGAAACCCTTAAAGAGTTGCAGTCTGTTTTGGAATGGGCGGCCAATAATAAACTGGTCCTGAACATCTCTAAAATTAAGAGCATTGTATTTGATACAAATCATTCCCTAAATTCTACACCTCAGCTGAATCTGATAATGAATGGTTGAACAAGTTGAGAAGACGAAATGACTTGCTGTTACCTTAGATTGTAAACTGTCATGGTCAAAACATATAGATTCAATGGTTGTAAAGATGAGGAGAGGGCTGTCTGTAACACCACACTCCTGCAGGCTCTAGTTCTCATATCTTGATTATTGTCCAGTCATATGGTCAAGTAGTAAAAGGAAAGACCTAGTTAAGCTGCAGCCACCCTTTGCCTTGATGACAGTGTTGCACACTCTTTGATGATAGTGTTGCACACTCTTTGATGATAGTGTTGCACACTCTTTGATGATAGTGTTGCACACTCTTTGATGATAGTGTTGCACACTCTTGACATTCCCTCAACCAGCTTCACCTGGAATCATTTTCCAACAGTCTTGAAGTTCCCACATAAACTGAGCACTTGTGAGCTGCTTTTCCCTTCACTCTGCGGTCCAACTCATCCCAAACCATCTTAATTGGGTTGACGTCGGGTGATTGTGGAGGCCAGGTCATCTGATGCAGCACTCCATCACTCTCCTTCTTGGTAAAAAAAAACCAACCTTACACAGCCTGGAGGTGTTGGTTCATTGTCCTGTTGAAAAACAAATGATAGTGGGACTAAGCGCAAAGCAGATGGGATGGCGTATTGCTGTAGAACGCTGTGGTAGCCATGCTGGTTAAGTGTGCCTTGAACTCTAAACACATCAAGTGTCATTAGCAAAGCACCCCCAGACAATCACATCTCCTCTTCCATGCTTCACGGTGGGAACCCCACATGCAGATATCATCTATTCACCTACTCTGCGTCTTACAAAGACATGGCGGTTGGAACCAAAATCAAACATTTGGACATCTGTCCTTTGGACTACCGGTCTAATGTGCATTGCTCGTGTTTCTTGGCACAAGTAAGTCTCTTCTTCTTATTGGTCCTTTAGTAGTGGTTTCTTTGCAGCAATTCGTCCATGAAGGCCGGATTCACAGTCTCCGCTAAACAATTGACGTTGAGATGTGTCTGTTACTTGAACATTGAAGCATTTATTTGTGCTGCAATTTCTGAGGCTGGTAACTAATGAACATATCCCTCTGCAGCAGAGGTAACTCTGGGCCTTCCTTTCCTGTGGTGATCCTCACGAGAGCCAGTTATCATAGCCCTTGATGGTTTTTGCGACTGCACTCGAAGAAACTTTAAAAGTTCTTGAAATTTTCTGGGTTGACTGACCTTCATGTCTTAAAGTGATGATTGACTGTCCTTTCTCTTTGCTTATTGGAGCTATAATATTGCTATATGGACTTGGTCATTTACCAAATAGGGCTATCTTCTGTATACCACCCCTACCTTGTCACAACACAACTGATTAGCTCAAACGCATTTAGGAAAGAAATTCCACATATTAACTTTTAACATGGCACACCTGTAAATCGAAATGCATTCCAGGTAACTGACTACCTCATGAAGCTGGTTGAGAGAATGCAAAGAGTGTGCGAAGCAGTCATCAAGGCAATGGGTAGCTACTCAAATCTAAAATATACATATTTAGATATTTTTTATTTATTGGTTACTACATGATTCCGTGTGTTATTTCACAGTGTTGATGTCTTCACTATTATTCTACAATGTAAAAATGGCAACCAAAAAAAAAAAAAAAAAAACACTTGGCATGAGTAGGTGTCCAAACTTTTGACTGGTATTATATATATGTATTCTATATATCTATCTCAATCATACATTGTTAACCTTAAAGCTAAATGAAAATTATTTAAATCTAAAACATAAAATTCAACCCGGGTGTCCTTTGATTGTGGGAAAGGCCGCCCTTGATTCGGAATTATTCAAGTGCGGCCTTTCGAGCTGTCATGTTACCGAATGCTTCAAACAAAGCATTCAAGGGTAACTTGAGGAGTTTTGGTACCTGATTCAAAGGGAATACCCTGCCATTTCCCTCAGAGGATTAGAACTCATGGTACCCTTTGTGAAGCTGGATTCAGCAGTGCTCTCATCTGCATTAAAACCAAATATCGATCCAGGTTCGATTTGACAGCAGAGATGAGGTGTGCACTGTTGACCACACCCACTGACTTTGAGATGCTCTGACAACATGCATCATGCACACCCATCTCATTAGTGGTGGTGAGATATGAGACATTATGTAATTGACTGTCATAGCCCCACATTAAAAGTATGTGATTGTGAGCTGAAAAGACAATCAGAAATACTGATAGAATGTTTTGCAATGGACTGTCATAGCCACAAATAAAAAAAGTTAACATTGGCTGTTAATAACAACAAAAATGAATATGGATAATACATGCCCAGCAGAGAATGAGAGATGGGGGGGGTGGCACAATCGGGCACACATCAATATGTAGCAACTAATTATAAAACAAATAACTAAATTTCATCAATTACATGACCCTCCCTTGGACTACATTATTATTTTTTTAAATACTAAACCCTCCCTTTGCCTTAAATTTAAAAAGCAAGGTGGGGTGGCAGGTAGCCTTGTGGTTAAGAGTGAGGGGCCAGTAACCGAAAGGTTGCTGGATCGAATCCCTGAGCTGCCAAGATAAAAATCTGTCATAAAAATCTGTCGTTCTGCCCCTGATCAAGGCAGTTAAAGTTGTAAATAAGAATCTGTTCTTAACTGACTTGCCTTTAACAAATTAAATAATGACCCCTCCCCATTTTCCTTCAGGTAACCATTCTCTAAATGTCGACCCATCCCTAATTAAGACCACGAGTCAAGTTAGATTTGATTTAAGTAAATTAGCAATCATGAAACAAGCATTTTGGGAAGGCATAGCAGTGGCATGCAACAGCACCGCATTGTGGTGTTGACTAATGTTCCTGGGGGGGGGGTCACACACGTGATATGTCCAAGTGGTTCTCGTGGATAAGTGACACACCCATTTCAATGTTCACCAACTGCCCTCAGTCCTAAAACTATGGCTAAAAGCAAGAGGGCCCCTAAATATTGTTCAAATTCGTCAGGTAAAAGTAGATCACGTAGCTACTGTCGCTAGCCTAAATAAAACGTTAGCTAGCTAAAAAAAACACTAACATTAGCTAGCTAGCTAGCCCTAGTAACGTTACATGTTATGTGGCGTCATTATTGACATTTGTATCAGCCTTCAAATGTTAAAATAAAAATAAGCTAGTTTAAAAAATACCGTTGGCTAAAACATGCCGGTGCTCAATCACGTTGCAAGGGGTTCCAGGATAAAGCGTGGCAATGCAATGGCTTCCTCATTAAGACCAGAGCATAACTATCTATACCAGTTAGCTAGCGTACACTACAATTGCTTTACCGGTAAAGTGTGCATTTAGATTACATGATATTTTAACTTTCAACATTCACCAAAGACATCGTTGCTTCGATAAATTAACTAGCTACGAACGTCGGTGAACTGTACCTAGCTAGCTATTAGTAATTGGCTTGAGCTGGGCGGCTTCGTGAGAATACGAATTTAGCTTAACATTTGGGCCACCTAACGTTAGCTAGATAGCTAACTTATGCATGCTTCTTTTCCGACAGATATTCAAAATTAAAATATTTTCGATGCCATCACCTATCTCAACGAGCCATTTTGTAACCGCTTTTTGAGATCCCCTCCCCTTCTTGTCGCACATGGCAGCCCTCGGATCCAGCTCACCTTCCCGGCCACACGGCCAAGTCGAACAATCCCAAGCTTGAAATCCGACATTGGAAGACCAGTCGATCAAGTGGAAAAATGAGGCGATCTACACGTTTAAAACTCGTCAGGGCGACCCCCCAGCCCCGATGTACAGCCGGTTAAGTTAAACAGGGTCAATCGTTTCTGGTCCTCACTACCCGCTAACAAAATCTCCATGACACACCGCTGGATTTTGGGGAGGGACAAAGAGGCTAAAACATTTTAAACCAATGAGAATAGAGCTTTGAAAAGCTTTGGTCCAATCCAAAAATCGTAACATATGTTGCGTTCTTAATTCTCTTGACGTCCTATCCGATTCGCCAATCAAGACGGGGATTTCTTTGGAGCAACACCCATGCTCCATCACGTTAACGTCTGTGCTATTTGGGAACCTTTGGACGTCCATGCCCTAAACCCTAACTTTAACCCTTACAATGAACCATAACTATTACCTAACATTAACCATGCCAGTTAACAAATGTACATTATAATCATAAGGATCCCGTTGAGATCTTAATACCCATAAAACCTAGCGGTCAAACAATGAAATGGTTCCAATTGTTTTTCCACCATAATTGTTTTTCCCCATAGGGGGTTTAGAAACCCTTCAAATAAGAGTTATGTTTCGTATATACTTACACTGCGTGACATTTTGATAACCATGTGAATCTCGCTTAGGATAAGGTTACTTATCAACATATTTGCCTATATTTACCCCCAAAAATGAAATACTGTTGCTATCATAAAAAACTACAAATGCCAAGATGAACTGGACAAGACTGCCAAAATCGAGGCAAAGGTAAGAATCTCTGGATTAAGAATTGTTAGCTAAATGTAGTAATTAATAAATTGGCAAAAATTCTTTCAATTGACAATTCTGTTTACTGTCTTGTGCAAGTTGACACAATACCTGTTTTCAAAAGTTTCAGCTAGAGATGAGGTGCAGGATTTGTAATCTTGCATGATGTCTACTTTGATGCTAATTACAATTTTAGAATCTGAGAGTAAATAGAGCAGACTATATAATAAAAGTCACATTGTCAGAGAGAGATTTACATGGTATCAAAACATCATGCCAGGGTAAACCTACACAAAACACAGCCCTTATTTTAAGTGTTTCAAAAATGCCCTATGGGAAGACGAATTGGAACGATTTCCCTGTTTGACAGCTAGGTTTTATGGGTATTATGACACCTCCCTTGTGGGGCTCTATTGCTTTTTCCTGTGTACTGGGGTGTTCAAGACAACTGGGAACTCGGAAAAAACGAGATCAGACTGAGAATAATCGCGACGTCAGTTTTCTTCAGATCGGAGAAGACGGATCTCTAGGTAGGATGATGTCAGAATTTCTGACTTGTATTTCCGAGTTGGATGACAGTTCAAACCGATTTTTTTCCCAGTCGGAGCCCTTAAAAAATGTATTTGTATTTTTGTATTTTTTTTCAGGGGGTGGATGTTGCTTCCAAAAATGTAATTGTCTGCATAATTTACAAGTAATTTGTAAGTAGGTTTTCCTACTTACAAAGCATGTAGAGGTCTGTATTTTTTTTATCATAGGTACACTTCAACTGTGAGAGACGGAATCTAAAACAAAAATCCAGAAAATCACATTGTGTGATTTCTAAGTAAATAATTTGCATTTTATTGCATGACATAAGAATTTGATCACCTACCAACCAGTAAAAATTCCAGCTCTCACAGACCTGTTCGTTTTTCTTTAAGAAGCCCTCCTGTTCTCCACTCATTACCTGTATTAACTGCACCTGTTTGAACTCATTACCTGTATAAAAGACACCTGTCCACACACTCAATCAAACAGACTCCAACCTCTCCACAATGGCCAAGAACAGAGAGCCGTGTAAGGACATCAAGGATAAAATTGTAGACCTGCACAAGGCTGGGATGGGCTACAGGACAATAGGCAAGCAGCTTGGTGAGAAGGCAACAATGGTTGGCGCAATTATTAGAAAATGGAAGAAGTTCAAGATGATGGTCAATCACCCAGAAACTAAAACAAGAAGCTCCCACGCTGAGGTCTGTCCAACGCTGGTCCGACCAAGCTGACTCCACACTCCAAGACTGCTTCCATCACGTGGACTGGGATATGTTTCGTATTGCGTCAGATAACAACATTGACGAATACGTCGATTCGGTGTGCGAGTTCATTAGAACGTGCGTTGAAGATGTCGTTCCCATAGCAACAATTAAAACATTCCCTAACCAGAAACCGTGGATTGATGTCAGCATTCGCGTGAAAACTGAAAGTGCGAACCACTGCTTTTAATCAGGGCAAGGTGACTGGTAACATGACCGAATACAAACAGTGCAGCTATTCCCTCCGCAAGGCTATCAAACAAGCTAAGCGTCAGTATAGAGACAAAGTAGAATCTCAATTCAACGGCTCAGACACAAGAGGTATGTGGCAGGGTCTACAGTCAATCACGGACTACAAGAAGAAAACCAGCCCAGTCACGGACCAGGATGTCTTGCTCCCAGGCAGACTAAATAAATGTTTTGCCCGCTTTGAGGACAATACAGTGCCACTGACATGGCCTGCAACGAAAACATGCGGACTCTCCTTCACTGCAGCCGAGGTGAGTAAGACATTTAAACGTGTTAACCCTCGCAAGGCTGCAGGCCCAGACGGCATCCCCAGCCGCGCCCTCAGAGCATGCGCACCCCAGCTGGCCGGTGTGTTTACGGACATATTCAATCAATCCCTATACCAGTCTGCTGTTCCCACATGCTTCAAGAGGGCCACCATTGTTCCTGTTCCCAAGAAAGCTAAGGGAACTGAGCTAAACGACTACCGCACCGTAGCACTCACTTCCGTCATCATGAAGTGCTTTGCGAGACTAGTCAAGGACCATATCACCTCCACCCTACCTGACACCCTAGACCCACTCCAATTTGCTTACCGCCCAAATAGGTCCACAGACGATGCAATCTCAACCACACTGCACACTGCCCTAACCCATCTGGACAAGAGGAATACCTATGTGAGAATGCTGTTCATCGACTACAGCTCGGCATTCAACACCATAGTACCCTCCAAGCTCGTCATCAAGCTCGAGACCCTGGGTCTCGACCCCGCCCTGTGCAACTGGGTACTGGACTTCCTGACGGGCCGCCCCCAGGTGGTGAGGGTAGGCAACAACATCTCCACCCCGCTGATCCTCAACACTGGGGCCCCACAAGGGTGCGTTCTGAGCCCTCTCCTGTACTCCCTGTTCACCCACGACTGCGTGGCCACGCACGCCTCCAACTCAATCATCAAGTTTGCGGACGACGCAACAGTGGTAGGCTTGATTACCAACAACGACGAGACGTCCTACAGGGATGAGATGAGGGCCCTCGGAGTGTGGTGTCAGGAAAATAACCTCACACTCAACGTCAACAAAACTAAGGAGATGATTGTGGACTTCAGGAAACAGCAGAGGGAACACCCCCCTATCCACATCGATGGAACAGTAGTGGAGAGGGTAGTAGTTTTAAGTTCCTCGGCATACACATCACAGACAAACTGAATTGGTCCGCTCACACAGACAGCATCGTGAAGAAGGCGCAGCAGCGCCTCTTCAACCTCAGGAGGCTGAAGAAATTTGGCTTGTCACCAAAAGCACTCACAAACTTCTACAGATGCACAATCGAGAGCATCCTGGCGGGCTGTATCACCGCCTGGTACGGCAACTGCTCCGCCCACAACCGTAAGGCTCTCCAGAGGGTAGTGAGGTCTGCACAACGCATCACCGGGGGCAAACGACCTGCCCTCCAGGACACCTACACCACCCGATGTTACAGGAAGGCCATAAAGATCATCAACGACAACAACCACCCGAGCCACTGCCTGTTCACCCCGCTATCATCCAGAAGGCGAGGTCAGTACAGGTGCATCAAAGCTGGGACCGAGAGACTGAAAAACAGCTTCTATCTCAAGGCCATCAGACTGTTAAACAGCCACCACTAACATTGAGTGGCTGCTGCCAACACACTGACACTGACTCAACTCCAGCCACTTTAATAATGGGAATTGATGGGAAATGATGTCAAATATATCACTAGCCACTTTAAACAATGCTACCTAATATAATGTTACATACCCTACATTATTCATCTCATATGCATACGTTTATATACTGTACACTATATCATCTACTCTATATCATCAATGACCTGAAGAGAGCTGGGACCACAGTATCAAAGAAAACCATTAGTAACACACTACGCCGTCATGGATTAAAATCCTGCAGCACACGCAAGGTCCCTCTGCTCAAGCCAGTGCATGTCCAGGCCCGTCTGAAGTTGGAATGGAAGAAGGTCATGTGGTCTGATGAGACAAAAATATAGCTTTTTGGTCTGAACTCCACTCGCCATGTTTGGAGGAAGAAGAAGGATGAGTACAACCCCAAGAACCACCATCCCAACCATGAAGCATGGAGGTGGAAACATCATTCTTTGGGGATGCTTTTCTGCAAAGGGGACAGGACGACTGTACCGTATTGAGGGAAGGATGGATGGGGCCATGTATCGCGAGATCTTGGCCAACAGCCTCCTTCCCTCAGTAAGAGCATTGAAGATGGGTCGTGGCTGGGTCTTCCAGCATGACAACGACCCGAAACACACAGCCAGGGCAACTAAGGAGTGGCTCCGTAAGAAGCATCTCAAGGTCCTGGAGTGGCCTAGCCAGTCTCCAGACCTGAACCCAATAGAACATCTTTGGAGGGAGCTGAAAGTCCGTATTGCCCAGCGACAGCCCCGAAACCTGAAGGATCTGGAGAAGGTCTGTATGGAGGAGTGGGCCAAAATCCCTGCTGCAGTGTGTGCAAATTGGGTCAAGAACTACAGGAAACGTATGATCTCTGTAATTGCAAACAAAGGTTTCTGTACCAAATATTAAGTTCTGCTTTTCTGATGTATCAAAAAGTTATGTTATGCAATAAAGTGAAAATTAATTACTTAAAAATCATACAATGAGATTTTCTGGATTTTTGTTCCGTCTCTCACAGTTGAAGTGTACCTATGATAAAAATTACAGACCTCTACATGCTTTGTAAGTACGAAAACCTGCAAAATCGGCAGTGTATCAAATACTTGTTCTCCCCATTGTATGTGTGTGTGTATATGTATATATTTATATTCCTGTCTCTGATATTGCTCGTTCTGATATTTCTGAATATCAGAACGAAATAATACATTTTTCTGGATTATGTTTGTATTGTTTATTTTTTTTATATTGCTAGGTATTACTGCACTGTTGGAGATAGAAACGCAACCATTTCGCTGCACCTGCGATAACATCTGTAAATCTGTGTGTAAACTTTAAACTTTGATTTTATTATTTATAAAGTTGTCTTTATCCTATTTTGTCTAACCACCACCATGGGCTATGCTACATGTTAAAATATTTGTGTTGCTTTTTTTACTGCAAATATTCTTAGCCTTTTCCCTTTTTGTGTCTTATTTCTGTCAAGGGAAATATATTTGAAATTGCAATTTAAATACATTTGATATGTAATTTATTTAGGCCTAATTACCAAAAGTGCAAGTACAGTGCATTTGGAAAGTATTCAGATGCCTTGACTTTTTCCAAATGTTGTTTCGTAACAACCTTATTCTAAAATTGATTACATTGTTTTTCTCCCTCATCAATCTACACACAATATCACATAATGACGAAGCAAAAACTGACATTTTGCACATTAATGTTTTTTGTAAATATCACATTTACATAAATCTTCAGACCCTTTACTCAGTACTTTGTTGAAGCACCTTTGGCAGCGTATACATCCTATAATCTTCTTTGTTATGACGCTACAAGCTTGGCACAGGGTTATTTGGGGAGTTTTTCCCATTCTTCTCTTCAGATCCTCTCAAACTCTGTCAGGTTGGATGGGGAGCGTTGCTGCACAGCTATTTTCAGGTGTCTCCAGAGATGTTAGATCGGGTTCAAGTCCGGGCTCTGGCTGGGCCACTCAAGGACATTCAGAGACTTGTCCCGAAGCCACTCCTGCGTTGTCTTGGCTGTGTGCTTAGGGTCATTGTCCTGATGGAAAGTGAACCTTCACCCCAGTCTGAGGTCCTGAGCGCTCTAGAGCAGGTTTTCATCAAGGATCCCTTTGTACTTTGCTTCTTTCATCTTGCCCTCAATCCCGACCAGTTATGTAAATAAGGTATTTATGTTTTTAATATTTTATAAATTAGCAAATATTTCAGATTTTTTTTTCTCGCTTTGTCATTATGGGGTATTGTGTGTAGGTCGATGAGAGAAAAAAAAAACATTTTAATCAATTTTGGAATTAGGCTGTAAATTAACAAAATGTGGGAAAAGGGAAGGGGTCTGAATACTTTCCGAATGCACTGTATATACTCCAACACATTTAACATTACTGTGGGGTTTGCACAAAGGGATTTACCTCCAATATCATCAGTCATGTGCATATGTCTCGAGAAATTGGCATCATTGTCATATAGGTCTATAGACTATATTTCAGCCTAACCTATAGGCTAAATGTATCCTACATTTTAAAATCCTGTTCTAGCCTATTCTAAACTGTAATACATTTAGTCTAAAATTAGACAAGAGAGAGTCATTGATGGTTGAGCATGTTATGAGGTTAAATGACAATATGGAAACACCGTGTCATCTTACAGGCAAAGGAGGTCAAAACAATGGTAGGCTATAACAAGTACACGGGAACCAAAAACCTTATAATTGAAACGGCCTTGTTGCTAAACTTGCTTTTCAGCTCTGACCTTTAGTGTCGGTGTTACTTCCGTGTTCATACCTTGATACACCTGTGTTATAGGTGCGGTAGATAGTGATACTTAAGCCACCTGCAACGTTCTATTGCTATTACTCTCGTAGACTATTTAACGTAACATGAGCGCGGAGCCAGGATCATGTCATTCAACACCTGGGTGCACTTTACAGGACGACCGAGACAATGAAGTAGAAGTCACAGAAAGTTCGATAAACCTGAATATGGATTTACAACAGCCCATTTTATCCGCGTTGAATATACTCGGGAATGAAATTCGATCAGCTAAAGAGGACTCCGGGTTGTCTGGAAAGGCTGCGGTGACCTCCTCCGACTCAGAATCGGGTATATTCTCCGGTGAATCGGAACTTTGCGTGGAACATGAATCAGACCTGGACTGGTTCTGCTGCTCCGAGCAGAAACTCATATGCTCGCACTGCACCATAGTGGGATCCTGCCAGGGACACACGGTGACAGCCCTGGCCAACAGAGTGACAGCAGTCAGGGTGAGTGCCCCGACTTTTCCTGAAAGGAAATGATCTCTTGTATAGCACTATATTAGAATATACTCATATATATACTCATATTTGAGCATGGACCTTTGTCACAGTGAATGGGGCTTGGGGCCAGGAGATTGTTGACCTACAGTTAGGAGTTAGAATTGACCAGGCAAACTGAGTTTACCTTTGGTCACCTGGGGTACTACAGTACAAAGGGCCAGTTGGCTTGTGTTAGGAAAATGTGTGTTCACATGCCTGGTGGGTGTGTAGGGTGTGCCACACTTTTTCGACAACACACTAAGGAGTTTCCCCTGTTGATGTCTCATGGAATGTGAGGAGACAGGAATTTCAAGCTGTTGGGAAAATACGGGAAGCCTTTACATAAATAGTGTCCATTAAAAAAAATAAAAAAAATAAAATAAAATAAAAAATAAATAAATTGGCATCAGTGCTCTTCCAAGTTATTATTATTTCAGGATACACAATGACATGTTGGTGATGGCAGTTCGACACTACAGGAATAGGCCTGTCAGGATAGTGCCCCTGCCTTTGAAACTGTACCTGATCAACTCTGTGGTTTTCAAGTCCAACACTGCTCTTCTTCATGCCAGTCACTGTGTGAGTGTTGTCCTGAACAGAACCATCTGGTTGACGTGTGTGAGAAAATGCAGCTGCAGGCCCTGCGCATCGAGCACTTTATCAACAAGACTCTGACTGCCAAAGAGCGGGCACTGCAGGTGAGCACACAGGCTCTGTGACACACACTCAGTCCCTTATGTGCTCTCACTCCACACAGCCTTGGAATCACAAGCTCTACACACAGATATGTAATGGATTCCCTCATATGTCTTTTTGCTGTGACTTCTGCCCCCTCTGCCATGTGTCCATGCAGGTGGAGGCGAGCGGGGCTCGGGAGCGAGTGGTGGCACAGGTCAGTGTGGTGAGGGAGGCGGTGGAGGAGGAGGAGCAGCGTCTGCTAGAAGCCGTGCAGAGGGAGGAGGAGAGGGTGGAGCAGTGCCTCCTCACTCAGAGAGCCCACTGGGGCAAGGCCCTAGCTATGCTCACACAGACACGCACACGCCTGGTGCACACTCTCACAAACACACCGGACATACAGCTGGCGGTGAGTAGGGGAAAGATGATGGGCACAGGGAGGGACAGAGGACGGGAAGTTGGAGAATACAGTGGTGGAAAGAAGAAGAATGAATAGGGAGAGGGTCGAACAAGACTGAATGGGATGGTGCAAACGATGATGATGATGATGATTAACCATAACCCTAACTTCATGTCCACACCCTGGCTCATCCCTAACCCTAACTTCATGTCCACACCCTGACTCAACACTAACCCTAACCCTAACTTCATGACACGCCCTGGCTCAACCCTAACCCTAACTTCATGTCCACACCTTGGCTCAACCCTAACCCTAGCTAAGACCCTAACCCTAACTTCATGTCCACACCCTGGCTCAACCCTAACCCTAACTTCATGTCCACACCCTGACTCAACACTAACCCTAACCCTAACTTCATGTCCACACCCTGGCTCAACCCTAACCCTAACTTCATGTCCACACCTTGGCTCAACCCTAACCCTAGCTAAGACCCTAACCCTAACTTCATGTCCACACCCTGGCTCAACCCTAACCCTAACTTCATGTCCACACCCTGGCTCAACCCTAACCCTAACTTCATGTCCACACCTTGGCTCAACCCTAACCCTAGCAATAACCCTGATAATTCTGATGATGCTGATGATGTCATTAAGATCAATTTCATTCTCAGAAATTATTGTTGACTCTGTGTCCTGTGTTTTCAGACCTCTGGCCAAGAAATAGCTGACAGGTAAAAAAAAAAAATGTTTAATCCATTTTTAGTATTTTTTGCAAGTAGTAAGAATACATAGTTAAATAGTTCACCCACTGAAGCAATCCTGCCGGTGAAGTTGTTCATTAGCCAGATTCACATGAGCTCTCTCTTGTGTGCGGCGATCAGGGTTGAGGATGCAGAGGGGGTGGGTGAACCCTGTGACACAGACCGGCTCAACCTGAATGCAGGTTGCAGTGACAGCAAACTTATGAGGGGCCTGTGGGCCAGCGCCATACTGCTGGGGCCAATTGGTAACTAGTACTACAGCATTTATCCATATCTCCATGATACAGGTCAGGACAACCTTGATTCGTTCAGGGTACAGTTGTTCCAAATAGTTGCAGTTATTGCAATGTTATTAACAAAGCACAATGTTATTAAAAAAGCACAAGTGCTTAATTGAGGATGAATAACAATACATTATTCTCTTCCCTCGCCCCTTTAGCTTATGGTTCAGCACATCTGACATTTGACGAGCGCACCGTCAGCTCCCTACTGTCCCTCTCAGAAGACCTTTGCACTCTGACCTTCCTGCCTAAGAGGTCACGTCAGTCCCCGCCCTACGACCCGGCGCGCTTCGACAGCTGGCCCAATGCGCTGGGCACCCTGTCAATCTCCTCCGGCACCCACAGCTGGGTGATGGACGTGGGTGAAAGCGGGGCCTTCAAGGTAGGGGTATGCTACACCAGTATGGGGCGTAAGGGCTCGGGCAACAACTCCCGCCTGGGCTACAATAGCCAGTCCTGGGTGCTCTCCAAATATGATGGGGACTTCTCCTTCTGCCATGCGGGGAAGAACACACCCCTGCACGTGATCCACAAGCCCAAGAGTCTAGGGCTGCTCCTGGACTGGCCCAGTCAGACCCTGGTATTTTATGACCCAGACTCCAGTGCCGTGTTGCACTCTGTCAGACACGCCTTCAGTGGCCCGCTGCTGCCTGCATTCGCCGTGGCTGACCGTAGTGTCACCATACTGCACTGACCTCTGAACCGTCTGTAGTGCCATTGATATAGAATTACGGATAACACGTTCAGAAGACATATCTTATGAGTTGATAATATAACATTGTAAGGGCCTATTAATGCTCATAACAAGTAATAATGCATTATACCTGCTGATAAAATCTTACTGAATTACTAATATTTGTACGTAATTCCAATAGAATAGAATACTAATCAAAGCTTCACAATGTATTTGAATGGAATCAAATTTCTGTCTGCATTGATGAGGTATGCAGCCAGTTCTCCTTTGTGAAGGAACATATTTCTAATGTATTCTTTGTTTATCTGAAGTACTGCTTCTGTATAGATTTCTGTAGATCAAATTATACTGTAGTCCTAATATGTCTGTGATTAATTTGTTGTGAAGTCTGTCCCAAACTCTTCATTTAAGTTTTAGAAGTATGCTATTTATATTTATTGTACTTTTATGATCTGATAATCATTTTTGATAACTTCTGTGAATGTTTTCTACCTTTTCGAGAGACACCTGTTTGCGGAACTGGTTGATCCAGAAGTTGCTCAGTGTGCTTGCTACCTGTCAAATGTATTAAAATATTTTTGATTGTTTGATGTGCAATGTATGCCTCTATTGAGTGAGTATGAACTCACATCCTGCTTTCCATCCATTCGTCATTGGAAAGAAAATTAATGAAATGCCCGACGCAATACAGACGACAATCTACAAATGAACAGCAGGGGGAAGTATAGTGTTTTTTTTTTCCATCAATGGTGTCAAAAGTATAGCCTTTCTGCTCAATGTGGGGTCAAGCTTTTAACCCTTGCATTCGCGCTGATTATTCTGTTTAATTTTGGACCAATCTACTGTGGGTGCCAAGTTATGGCAATGAATGATCAATGCCATAATATCACCAGTCCTTTTGTTTTGACTGAGGTTCAGAGGGAACCAGGAGAGGGCAGCAAAATTGCAAATATATTTATAACTAACCCAAGATAGTTCATCGCTGTCGTTTTCAATGGGAGCAAATTAAGTATAGTGGGCAGAACAAGGAAGGAGGTGGCCAACGGCAGAGCCGAGCGCGAGCTAACTAGTTGTTATTGGCGTGTCAAATTATATATCTGCATATTACCGTTAGGGAACGCCTTTTCTGTAAAGTGTGCTTGTGCAATTACTCAATTCGCCGTTGCACTCCTTGTAAACAATGCCTTTTTTTAAACTTTGGAAAAGGGTCACGTCTACTAAACTTTAGTGGACTCTGTCCATAACATATTCTAGTTTTAGGAACAGAATACTGTATTGAGATCGGCCTTTTCTTCTATGAGAAAATCAGCAGAATGTCGACCCAGTTCCATCTCGCTCCATACTCTCCCAATGCCCCACTGGTCTTCCTCTTCTTTTTTTGAAACTTCTTTCTGAAGTAGGCCATAGCTGTAGTTTCATAGGGTTAAAGCTGCAACATGTCACTTTTGGGCGACCCAACAAAATTCAGATAGAAATGTGTGTTATAGATCTGTCATTTTCAAATCTGCGTCCGCAATGGGTCTGCGGTCAAGCGACCACCCCTCATCACTGTCAAACGCTCCCTAAAACACTTCAGCGAGCAGGATAATCCTGGAAGGATATTGACCTCATTACGTCAATAGAGGACGAGTGCTTGTTCTTTAAAAGTGCTTTCCTCACAATTTTAAATAAGCATGCCCCATTCAAAAATGTATGAACCAGAAACAGATATAGCCCTTGGTTTACTCCAGACCGGACTGCCCTTGACCAGCACAAAAACATAATGTGGCGTACTGCATTAGCATCGAATAGCCCCTGTGAAGTGCAACTTTTCAGGGAAGTTAGGAACCAATATACACAAGCAGTTAGGAAAGCAAAGGCTAGCTTTTTCAAACAGAAATTTGCATCCTGTAACACTAACTCCAAAAAGTTCTGGGACACTGCAATGTCCATGGAGAATAAGAGCACCTCCTCCCAGCTGCCCACTGCACTGAGGCTAGGAAACACTGTCACCACGGATAAATCCGCGATAATTGAGAATTTCAATAAGCATTTTTCTACGGCTGGCCACGCTTTCCACCTGGCTACCCCGACCCCAGTCAACAGCACTGCACCCCTCACTGCAACTTGCCCAAGCCTCCCCATTTCTCCTTCACCCAAATCCAGAGAGCTGATGTTCTGAAAGAGCTGCAAAATCTGGACCCCTACAAATCAGCAGGGCTAGACAATCTGGACCCTCTCTTACTAAAATTGTCTGCTGAAATTGTTGCAACCCCTATTTCTAGCTTGTTCAACATCTCATATTGTCTGAGATTGTCTGATAACTACAAGTACCTAGATGTCTGGCTAGACCGTAAACTCTCCTTCCAGACTCACATTAAACATATCCAATCCAAAATTAAATCTAGAATCTGCGTCCTATTTCGCAACAAAGCCTTATTCACTCATGCTGCCAAACATACCCTCGTAAAACTGACTATCCTACCGATCCTTGACTTCGACGATGTTATTTACAAAATAGCCTCCAACACTCTACTCAGCAAATTGGATGCAGTCTATCACAGTGCCATCCGTTTTGTCACCAAAGCCCCGTATACTACCCACCACTGCGACCTGTATGCTCTCGTTGGCTGACCCCCGGCGCGGCAAGGCAGCCTAGTGGTGAGAGCGTTGGACTAGTAACCGGAAGGTTGCAAATTCAAACCCCCTAGCTGACAAGGTACAAATCTGTCGTTCTGCCCCTGAACAGGCAGTTAACCCACTGTTCCTAGACCGTCATTGAAAATAAGAATTTGTTCTTAACTGATCTTGCCTAGTTAAATAAAGGTAAATATCCGTTGCCAAACCCCTCCAGGTAATCTATAAGTCGTTGCTAGGTAAAGCCCCACCTTATCTCAGCTCACTGTTCACCATAGCAGCACCCACCCGCGTGCTGCGCTCCAGCAGGTATATTTCACTGGTCACCCCCAAAGCCAATTCCTCCTTTCCTTCCAGTTCTCTGCTGCCAATGACTGGAACGAACTGCAAAAATCACTGAAGCTGGGGACTCATATCTCCCTGACTAGCTTTAAGCACCAGCTGTCAGAGCAGCTCACAGATCACTCACTGCACCTGTACATAGCTCATCTGTAAATAGCCCATCCAACTTCCTCATCACCATATTGTTATGTATTTTATTTATTTTGCTCCTTTGCACCCCAGTACCGCTACTTGCACACTCATCTTCTGCATATCTTTCACTCCAGTGTTTAATTTGCCTTACTGTAATAATTTTGCCACTATGGCCTATTTATTTCCTCACCCCCCTTATCCTACTTCATTTTCACACACTGTATATAGACTTGCTTGTTTTGCCATATAAACAAAAATTAGGCAAACTATTAGGATTTTAGCAACCAGGAAATGGCAGAACGATTTCTGCATAGCACATCTTTAAATAGCTGACTAGGGGCGCTCAAATAAAATTGTATTTGTTACATACGCCAAATACAATGGGTGTAGATTTTACCATGAAATGCTTGCTTACGAGCACTTACTAACGATGCAGAGTTAAAACATGATTAAAAAAATAGAAATAGTAACAACAAGAGTACAAAACAATGGAGCTAAATACAGGGAGTACCAGTACCAGATCAATGTGAAGGGTTGCGAGGTATTTGAGGTAGATATCAAATACAATTTTAATGGTCACATACACATATTTAGCAGATGTAATTGCGGGTGTAGCGAAATACACACAAAATGTTTACATGAAGGCAGGGTAAGTGTGTGTGTATGTGTTGTGTTGGTATGCGTGTGTGCATATGTAGTGTATGTGAACGTGTGTGGGTTTTGTGTGAGAGTGAGTGTGTACAGTATATAATGTGTATACTGTATATAGTCTTATGAGTGTGCATAGAGTCAATGCAAGACAGGGTCAGTGCAGATAGTCCGGGTAACCATTTAGTTAACTATTTTGCAGTCTTATGACTATTTAGCTATTTAATGGCTTGGAGGTAGAAGCTATCTCACCAATGCCTCGGTACTGTTTGCTGTACAGTAGCAGAGTGAACCGTCTATGGCTTTGGTGGCTGGAGTCTTTGGTAATTTCTTGTGCCTTCCTCTGACACGGCCTGATATAGAGGTCCTGGATGGCAGGGAGTTCGGCCTCTGTTACGTACTGGACTTCCACACCACCTTCTGTAGAGCTTTGCGGTTGAGGGCGGTGTATTTGTCATACCAAGCGTTGATACAGCCAGTCAATGTCACGCCTTGGTCATTGTATTTTGTGTTTTTGTTCATTATTTGGTCAGGCCAGGGTGTGACATGAGTTTATGTTGTTGTATTTCGTATGGGGTTTTTTGTATTATTGGGATTGCGGTTGAGTAGGGGTGTTGTATGGGCTTGGCTGCCTGCGGCGGTTCTCAATCAGAGTCAGGTGATTCTCATTGTCTCTGATTGGGAACCGTATTTAGGTAGCCTGGTTTCGCTTTGTATTTCATGGGTGATTGTTCCTGTCTCTGTGTAGTTTCACCAGATAGGCTGTAATTAGGTTTTCATTCCGTTTGTTGTTTTTGTATATGTATAAGCTATTTCATGTATCGCGATCTCTTTATTAAAGACATGAGTAACCACTACGCTGCATTTCGGTCCGACTCTCTTTCTACAAACGAAGAACGCCGTTACAGTCAAGATGCTCTCGATGGTGCAGCTGTAGAACCGAGGGCCAATGTCAAATCTTTTCAGCCTGCTGAGCTGGAAGAGGTGCTGTTGTGCTCTCTTCAAGACTGTGCAGGTGTGGGTGGACCATGTTAGGTTCTTAGTGATGTGGATCGTAGAATGGGTGCCTGCTCTCCCCTCTCTTCTATAGTCCACAATCAACTCCTTTCTCTTGCTGATATTGACGGAGAGGCTGTGGTCCTGGCACCACACTGCTAAGTCTCTGACCTCCTCCCCGTTGGCTGTTTCATCACCGTCAGTGATCAAGCCTACCACCGTCGTGTCATTATCAAACTTGATGATGGTGTTGGAGTCGTGCGTGGCCACGCAGTCGTGGGTGAAC
This sequence comes from Oncorhynchus keta, assembly GCF_023373465.1. NCBI lineage: Eukaryota > Metazoa > Chordata > Actinopteri > Salmoniformes > Salmonidae > Oncorhynchus > Oncorhynchus keta. The sequence continues at coordinate 27,496,838 of NC_068426.1, forward strand.
AGGGAGTACAGGATGAGACTAAGCACTCACCCCTGATAAGCCTCCGTGTTGAAGGTCAGCGTGGCGGAGGTGTTGTTGCCTACCATCACCACCTGGGGCCGATCCATCAGGAAGTCCAGGATACAGTTGCAGAGGGAGGTGCTTAGTCCCAGGGACCCCAGATTGGTGATGAGATTTGATGGGACTATGGTGTTGAACACTGAGCTGTAGTCTATGAACAGCATTCTCACGTAGTTATTTTCCCTCTTATCCAGGTGGGAGAGGAAAGTGTGAAGTGCAATTGAGATTGTGTCATCTGTTGGGTGTGGTATGCGAATTGGAGTGGGTCCACGGTGATGGTGTTGATGTGTGTCATAACCAGCCTTTCAAAACACTTCCTAATTATAGATGTGAATGCACAGGGCGATAGTCATTTAGCAAGAATTTTAGACCACCAATCTGTTGGAATATTAAATTAGGGATTATATTCCAAATGCAATTGTAATAGGGTCCTGTGTGTAGCTGGTGTAGAGAGTCAGGCGCAGGACAGTAATCAATGTACTTTACTCAAAATACAAAAATACAAGGCAAATTTACAAGCCCACAAATAACGGACCGATATACAAAGAACAATCACTCACAAACAAACATGGGGAACAGAGGGTTAAATAATAAACAGGTAATTGGGTGAGTGAAACCAGGTTTGTAAGACTAAGACAAAACAAATCCAATCAAGAGTGGATAGGCGGTGGCTAGAAGGCCAGTGACGTCGACCGCAGAACGCCGCCCGAACAAGGAGAGGGACCGACTTCGGCGGAAGTTGTGACAGCAATCTTTATTCAGTGTTGTGCCCATTTGATTTTAAATATTATATTAGAGATGTTGAAATCCAGAGCATTCAACCCCCCTCACTTTGGGTGCTACATATTACCGCTTTTCTTAAATAATGAGGTTTAATTCCTCTGTCATGACATTGGCCTGTTGGGGGAGGTTTATGACTCCCATAAATACCCCCATAAATACCTTCTCTCTCTCTAATTTATAGAGTTGACTCTTGTAAAGCCTTTGTAACATAGAGAGTCTGGTAACATCAAAAGGTGGGAAACGGAACCATATTTCGGTAATCCAACCAGTTGAAAATATGCTTTGGTACTTAATGAATATGATGTCAGATCAGTTGTTGTCTGAGACATTACTACTAATGATAGTATGACATAAACTGTATCTTGGAAAGTCTACACATTCTAGTTATCAGATTCACATGGAATTGTTGTGCAATTTAAATGTTTAAATATGAAACTATTTGTGAAAAGATTAAATGTAATTTTAGCTTCTTAATGAGAGAACGGTTTGTCATAGAGTAAACTCTGCTCACTCAGAGGCCTCGCCCAAGTGAACAGACATTGGTGGTAAACTAAGAAACACGCCCTTCTCTTCACCACGATATAAGCCAGTTGACGAAAATCCAACTTTCTGTTCCAAGGATGTGAGGACTTGCGGTCCCTGGACAAGATCACCAGAACTAAGCCAACCTCAGTGTGAGCTCTGATTGAACGACAAGAACCTAACGAAATTAGCATCGAATTTCAACGTGAAGATGACGGTCAACACTCCGAAAGGATGAATTTTGACTATACCAGCCAGAATATAGCATGAGCTTAAAGTATGGCAACTTGGTATGAACTTTGAACTCTTATTCACTAAAGAAATGATACCTCCTAGCCGATTGAGTTAGCCGCAGCAACTGTAAATGTGGGCTAGGAGAGGACGGACAGAGTATCCATTCTACCACGCTCCAGTTCACCACGAGACATTCTTCAGAGGACAAGAGATCCATGCTGAAAATCCAGCCTCCTATCTATGACCAATCTACCGAAGCGCAGCTCAGAGTAAATATTTATTGCATTTTCCTTTTCCAACTGGGCGGTTATTTAGAATGCATAACATACTGTATTTACGATAGCATAGCTGCCTAGAGACACAAAACCTTTTTGTTCCTCAGTCTTCCCGCTCTTTCACTCAAACCCAACCCCCTCTCTTTGTGTAACCAGCCGTCATATCTGTTCCGTCCGATAGGGACGTTTTCCTTTATGACATAATTTGTAATCTATGTATGATCTATTCTGTGTAGATGTAATTCTGTGTTATTATTTAGGTATTTAGTAAATAAATAATTAAACCATTTTTTTTATTGCTGATTCAACTTGTTAGCCAGGGTTCGTGAAGATAACAAAGAATATACAACTTTCAGATGAGACTGAATAAGGTAACAATTCATTTTTGACTGCTACTGATGTAAAAGACTACCAGGTCTTTAAGAGTTTATTCGGAAGAAAACAGCTCTATAAACATTATTTCATGGTGCCCCGACTTTCTAGTTAATTACATTTACATGATTAGTTTAATCAGGTAATATTAATTACAGAGAAATTATTTTATAGAATGGCATGTCATATCACTTAATCCGGCATAGCCAAAGACACAACACCTCCAAATGAAGTTAATTTAGTATCAACCATATTAGTTACCGACAAAGGAACTTCCAAGGCAAGGGAGGTATGAACTAATCTGGACAGACCTTGAGATTTTGACAAAAGTACACAGCCAGATAAAGAAAGATCTCTTAATAACCAGGAGTTAAATCTCTTTCCAATTTCCTTTACGTTTCAGTTGGCCCTTTCTTTCTGATCTTTGCTAACTTTAATACCAAGATATGTGATCACATCCTTTACAGGGATATTACATACTGAGTTTAAGTCACATCTTTTCAATTCACATTTCCTAATATTCAAAGATAAACCAGATACATGTGAGAATGCATTACAGTTTTTTTTACAATCGCTTACACACTAAAAGTGGTACTTGAGGCACACTCAGTGAAACCATTAACTCATGTCCCTAATCTCCAGACCTGCAAGTCTGCAAAACTGCAAGCAGATGATCTGCTTTACACTCAGTTTGCAATTTAAAACACTTTTTGCAAAACACTAAATACAGTTCTGTACATTAGACTCATCATTCAAAATGAACAGGTCTTCTGTTTCATTAGGAAAACACTGCCATTCAAAATGCCACACTCATTTACCGATTACCTACACCCAGTGCTCCCGTGTGAAAAAACGTATAGCTAATTTCTTCACTTAGAAATCAGAGCTTGAGCACTATAAACAGGCTTCAGGTCGGCTTTCTTGGTTTGGACAACAATGGAGGCCAATATTGGAGAGAGAGTTAGAGGAAGAGGAGTGAGAGCAAGAGGGGGGATGAGGACAAGGAGAAGGCCTGTGGTGACATAGATGAGGGGGCATGCCAGGGCTGGATATGCTACTCCAGATGCTACTTCCCCACTGTTTAGCCAGACAGAACATCGCTTGTGATGTTGATGAGGTGCTCTGGCCAGACCCAAATAGGAGACATGATGCACCCTAATTGTTTTTTTCTTTATAGTAACAATCCTATTTATTGTATTTGTTTTGTCTGTTACTGTTCATGCTGAAATCTGGATAAAAATACAATGTTTTGAGAAAGAAATACATTTTATTTTTCCCCACCTTGCATTTCTGTTTATAGTGTAAATATATAATGAATATGCATACATACTGCATATATTTGTGCACATACAGTTGAAGTCTTAAGTTTACATACACATTAGCCAAATACATTTAAACTCAGTTTTTCACAATTCCTGACATTTAATGCAAGTAAAAATCCCCTGTCTTAGGTCAGTTAGGATCACCACTGTCACATTTTGACCTTTATTTCCTTTGTTTTGTCTTTGTTTAGTATGGTCAGGGCGTGAGTTGGGGTGGTCAGTCTATGTGTGTTTTTCTATGTTTTTCCATTTCTATGTTTGGCCTGATATGGTTCTCAATCAGAGGCAGCTGTTTATCGTTGTCCCTGATTGAGAACCATATTTAGGTAGCCTGGGTTTCACTGTTGGTTTATGCGTGTTTGTTTCCTGTGTCAGTGCCACACGGGACTGTTTCGGTTATATTCACTTTGTTAGTTTGTATTGTGTCATGTTCAGTTTATACTATTAAAACATGGACACTTATCACGCTGCGTTTTGGTCCGATCCTTGCAACACCTCTTCAGAAGAGGAGGAAATCTGTTGTTACAACCACTTTATTTAAAAAATGTGAAATGTCAGAATAATAGTGGAGAGAACGATTTATTTAAGCTATTATTTCTTTCATCACATTCCCAGTGGGTCAGAAGTTTACATACACTCAATTAGTGTTTGGTAGCACTGCCTTTAAATGGTTTAAATTGGGTCAAAGTGTTTGGGTAGCCTTCCACAAGCTTCCCACAATAAGTTGGGTGAATTTTGGCCCATTCCTCCTGACAGAGCTGGTGTAACTGAGTCAGGTTTGTAGGCCTCCTTGGTCGCACACGCTTTCTCAGTTCTGTCCACAGATATTCTATAGGATTGAGGTCAGTGCTTTTTGATGGCCACTCCAATACCTTGACTTTGTTGTCCTTAAGCCATTCTGACAACTTTGGAAGTATGCTTGGGGTCATTGTCCATTTGGGAGACCCATTTGCGACCAACCTTCCTCATTCCTGACTGATGTCATGAGATGTTGCTTCAATATGTCCACATAATTTTCCTACCTCATCACGCCATCTATTTTGTGAAATGCACCAGTCCCTCCTGCAGCAAAGCACCCTCACAACATGATGCTGCCACCCCCATGCTTCACGGTTGGGATGGTGTTCTTTGGCTTGCAAGCCGCCCCCTTTTTCCTCCAAACATAACGATGGTCATTATGGCCAAACCGTTTTGTTTTATTTTCATCAGACCAGAGGACATTTCTCCAAAAAGTAGAATCTTTGTCTCCATGTGCAGTTGCAAATCATGGTCTGGCTTTTTATGGCGGTTTTGGAGCAGTGGCTTCTTCCTTGCTGAGCGGTCTTTTAGGTTATGTCTATATAGGACTCGTTTTACTGTGGATATATATACTTTGTTTCCTCCAGCATCTTCACAAGGTCCTTTGCTGTTGTTCTGGGATTGATTTGCACTTTTCGCACAAAGTACGTTCATCTCTAGGAGACAGAATGCATCTCCTTCCTGAGCAGTATGACGGCTGCGTGGTCCCATGGTGTTTATACTTGCGTACTATTGTTTGTACAGATGAACATGGTACCTACAGGCGTTTGGAAATTGCTCCCAAGGATGAATCAGACTTGTGGAGGTCTACAATTTTTTTTCTGTCTTGGCTGATTTCTTTTGATTTTCCCATGATGTCAAGCAAAGATGCACTGAGTGAGAAGGTAGGCCTTGGAATACATCCACAGGTACACCTCCAATTGACTCAAATGATGTCAATTAGCCTATCAGAAGCTTCTAAAGCCATGACATCATTTTCTGGAATTTTCCAAGCTGTTTAAAGGCACAGTCAATTTAGTGTAAACTTCTGACCCACTGGAATTGTGATACAGTGAATTATAAATTAAATAATCTGTCTGTAAACAATTGTTGGGAAAATGACTTTTGTCATGCACACAGTAGATGTCCTAACTGACTTGCCAAAACTACAGTTTGTTAGCAAGAACTTTGTGGAGTGGTTGAAAAACAAGTTTTAATGACTCCAACCTAAGTGTATGTGAACTTCAGACTTCAACTGTACATGCAGTGTGAGTGCTATGACAAACTGCTGTGGACTCCACTGCACATGCAAAATACACAATATACACCGTAAAAAATGACCCACGGGCTTAGTAAATATTGCAAAAGAAAATCAATTATTCTTTCTTACATTAATAGGTTCCTCGTTTTTCTTACATTTTTGAATACAGTACTTCCTTTATATTTGTTGAAAAAGACTGGCATTTGCAAATAAAAATCCAAGGTAATATACTGAATATAATAAATATACTGAATGTACTGAATATACTGAATATACTACATTTGAACGAATATTTGTAAGTAACAACTAACAACTTAAAAATATGATATTCAAATGATCATTATTGTGTTGGACTGACATGCCAGATCTCGTTATGAACGTCAATTCTGCTTCGTCTTGATCTTTCTCCTCTGGAAAGGCCAAGCATCAGGTAAGGACCAAATTATAACTTGGAATGTAGTTTGGATCTCTGTACACATATTTTCAACGAAATGTCAAAAAATATTCGTTAAATAATATTATTCAAGTACGAAAAGCCTTTAACTAGTTACATTGCCAGAGTACATTGACGTTATATATTTGCACGTTGATAAGCTAGCTAGTTACGGCCATGATGTCTGTATAGTTAGCTAGTGGTGGGCATGCTACTAGCTAATACGTTTGTAGTACCTTTACGCGCTGTTTATAACTTTTGTAATTTTTGTTTTATATTAACCGAAATAGCTATTTAACATATTAGCTACCGAGCTTACCAAAAAAATGCTTTGTCCGCAAACATTACAGTAGAACTGAACACAAGCTAACGTTACCCAGGAAGAGACGGGTAGGAACAATACGTAGCTAGCTAACTACATCTAGCTATCTAACTACACCTGTCCTTGTTCACGTATTCACAACATGCTCAAGGCAGCACTGAAAACGTAGACCTTGTGCAGTTGTTATCTAGTCAATATCTAACGTTAATAGCCAAAATAGCTGAATGAAATAATTGGGCTGCTAGTAAGATGGATAACAAGCAGCTCTTCCAAGTCAGCTTGGATTTCCGTTTTTTAGCTATATAAAGCTGAAGTCATTTGAGTGTTATTTTCATGACATTGTCATAGATGTTATTACAACTTCTCTTCTTTAGGTATAATTCACTTATTCAGACGTTCCTGAGTACTGGACATACCATATCTTCCAGAATACATTGACAAGGTATGTCAATATATTCAAATGCCTGTGTGTTTTCATTGTAACTCACATAAGGGCTTGTAGGGAAAACTCAGACGGAATCCAGGAATTTAAACAGAATACAGGTACCCCTTAGACAGGATACACAGGATATTTAAATGACAGTAACCCAACATTAGTGTGAATCATAGGTATTAGATATATACTGTATTTTTAAATCAACCAAATGGCTTGAACACGTTAGGCAACAAAAAGTTAACACAGAGTTAATAAATAAATAAATAAAACAGCATTTGGGGGAAGAAGAAAAAAATTCATAGGGCCCTATTAGTGTTTAACTCAATGATTTGTCGCCCAGGCAGGTATTGACAATATGTGACTTCCTTATTTTAGATTGAGGTAGCATATGGGGGCAGCAGGTAGCCTAGTGGTTAGAGCATACTCAGTAAACTGAAAACCTAGTTGCTAGGTGGTATAGGAGCTACAGTTTACATGATGCTCTTTTTCAGGTGAAATCATAAGACATTGTCAATTCAGATTTGTTTTAAAACTTACTTCATATGCACTAGTGGATTTCTGAGATTATTTGTAGTCAGGTGGGTTTCTGAGATTATTTGTAGTCAGGTGAAAGCTATCTGGATGTAACTTTACCTAAGGAGGAAAGGTAGAGTTATACCCAGAATGATTATATCTGTCAAAATATTATGTCCATATGGGCTTCACTAGTGCAAATGGAGTCAGGTTTAAGGGACAATTTGGCATATATTTTATAACAATATCTGCAATGTATGTTTTGAAAACATGTTTTGATTAATCTTAAACAGTTTGAATAAGGTTGTATTTGAGCTAAAGTATATTAAGATATTGTTAATTTACATTTCTGTTAAAATATCGCTTTGGTGTTAAGGGGCACACAGACCACCAGAATATTATTGCCAAAATGTACAAGATGAGGTCAAAGTGCTAATCCCAAACTATCATCCAAACTTTATGCAGTTGTGAAGATTTTAAATGATTTGTAGTCAGGTGCAAGCTATCTGGATGTAACTTTACCTAAGGAGGCAAGGTGGAGTTATACCCAGAATGCTTAGATTACAAAATAATGAGCTCTTCACAAATGCTTAAGGAGTAGGGTTTATAGGGCAATTTGAGATTGAATTTAGAAGAGAACCTTTATTAAAAATAAAGGTGGTGTTGAAGTTTGAAGTTGAACACTGTTGTTTCTTTTTGCATATTCCCTTGTATAGAAATGGACATTTTTAGTAAATGATCCCAACTATATTGAGGTAACTATTTGCATCAGCTTTAAGTATAGTTGTGAGTATATATGAGTAGTCGGAACCCAATTTAAATAGATTTTACTAACCTGAGTACCTGAGCAAAAAAAACATTTGTAGACTAAACATAGAATATCAATTACGATACTGAGTAAATTCAGCAAATTAAACTTACAATATTAGTTATGTAACTGATTACATTAAGTATATCAAACTTATAACGTTAGTTCTGGGACATGAAGGACTTAAGCAGGTAACAACAAAAAAAACTGTTGTAACGATCTGGGTGTAGTGGGTGCGAAGTCAGGCGCAGGAAGCAGAGAGTTCAGTGTAGTGCTATTTAATGCACAAACGGCAAACATAAGCCACCCCACAAAAACACTGGGCGCACACAAAAACAAATGCCCCAAACACAGGGACTAAAACAGTCCAGCAAAAAACCCACGAACAGGGGGGGGGGGGCGTTAACCTCTAACGTGCACACTAGTCACACAAACAATCCCGCACAAAGAGCAGGTGGGCCGGCTGGCTAATAAAGCCCAACAAATCACCAAATAAACAACAGGTGTAACCAATAAACAGACAAGGAGGGGGAGGAAATAATCAGTGGCAGCTAGTCGGCAGGTGACTACGACCGCCACCCGAACGGGAAGGGGAGCCACCTTCGGTAGGAGTCGTGACAACTGTTCTGAACCTGATAAAATTAAGTTGAATGAAAGGAATTTTTGAGATCCTGTTTGCACTAATATATTTGAGTTTGTAATGCACTAAAAGCGAAGTATATTATACTTAAATAATCCTCCTTGTTGGATTTACTTAAGAGGCTGATGCAAATAGTTACCTCAATTTTTTTTTAAGTAAAAGGGGCACAATATTTTTTACAGAGTAGTAGTCTTTTACATTTGTCACATCCGTGTGTAGTTGACGTGTATAAGAGCTAATCATTTGATGGTTTGGTTGTATAGTTTTGATGCAAAAAACACAATTTTGAGGAGAGTTCAAATAGTTTTGAATGAAGTGTTTGGTTTTGAAAGAGATGTGACGTTTTGCATGTTGTGTGTGTGTTTTGGGGTTTTGTGTGTAGAGTCTTGAGAAAAGGAGCCATAGTTTCAGAAATCATGTGGAAGCAATTGTCAAAACTAATACTCTAGCTTTCCTGACTTCATTATGATCTTTAAAAAAAATTGTGATGTCAGCCAATTGTTAACACTTTACCTCTATCTTCTGAATACCCCTAAAGTTAACCTTATTGAAGTGCAATAACTTGTGACAAATAAGGAGAAATTGGGCATACCGAGCTTAATATCAAATCTCTGAAGTTCTATGGGATCATTTAACAGAGCTGTTACTATTATTGTAAAGTGTCTTAACTACACTTTGAAAATATTGACAAAAAATAAAGCGATCTTCCATTGTAATGAGTGTGCTGAGAGTCGGGAAGCATGTTCAGGGAGTAAGTGTTTTAATAAATAAAAGCACCAATGAACACAAAAAACAAACAACGCACCAACATGAAAACAGAATCAATAACACGCGAGGAAAGAACCAAGGGGAGTGACAGATATAGATAGCGAAGATAATCAAGGAGGTGATGGAGTCCAGGTGTCATGAGGCGCAGGTGCGTGAGCCGATGGTGACAGGTGTGCGGGATAATCAGCAGCCTGATGACCTAGAGGCCAGAAAGGGAGTATACGTGACATCCATAACGTGCTCATTGTATAGTCTGTCAAGACCAATACTAGTCAAATATTATTACATATACTGTATGTCTTTATATATTTTTTTCCTTATTTAACTAGGCAAGTCAGTTAATAACAAATTATGATTTACAATGATGGCCTACCAAAAGGCAAAAGGCCTCCTGCGGGTATGGGGGTTGTGATTAAAAATATAACATTTAATAAAAATATCTGACAAAACACACATGACAAGAGAGACACCACAACACTACATAAAGAGAGACTTAAGACAACAACATAGCATGCCTGACCTTCATAAAACCAGACTGGGTATCATCAATGATTTGGTCAACCTTTTTTAAGTCTTTCTGCAAATATAGATGCAAGTAGCTTTCCATCATTGTTCATTAACGTGATTGGTCTCCAATTTTCTAACATCATAGGATCTTTGATTGGTTTGGGGCTTACAGAAAATAGGCATTGTGTCATAGAAACAGGCAGGACCCCTAAATCATTTGCTTCCTTAAAAACATGAAATATAAATTCAACAAAATGTCCTCCTGAAAATATGCATCGAATTTACAAATAAGGCCATCATTCCCTGGAGATTTGTTCTCTTTTAACTTGCTGATACATTTTTTTATTTTTATGAATAGAAATAAATACATCACAAGACTTTTGGAAGTCTTCATCTGTGAATTTTGCATAGTCTTTGACAGTGTCTAGAAAGGCAGATATGTCACTAGTAGGACAGGCATGGCTGGTGTAAAGATTACCATAGAATTCTGAAACATATTTTGAAATATCTTTGGGGTTTTCATTTTCTTTGCCATCTATATTATGCTTCTGAACAGAGGTAAATTCAGATTTTTTTAATAACTGACCCTTCCCTTCTTCATCAAGGACCTCCATTGAGATTAGAGAATTTATTTCCATAATAAGTTTATATTCCCTAAAAAAATAAAAATAAACCGGCCATGTCTTTAATTCTCTTCGTGGCTGTTTATCTTATTTCATACTTCATTAATTCCCAATATATTCCATAAGTCTTAAATAGTTGGGCTTTCCTACAATTTTCCTTTATAATATCTTTGGCATCCATCTTGAAATTATCATCTGCCAACAGTCTATTGAGTTTTCAAATAACTCAGATTCAATGTATTAACTTCAGAGCCATTAATGTTTAAAGATAAGAATATAACTTTATGATCAGTAAGAATTGATGGTTCAATGGATACTTTGACTACAGTGTTATCTGATTAATTAGAAATCAACCAGAAGTCAATTCTTGACTGTCTGGACATGTCCTTGTTACTCCAAGTGAAATCCCTTTTATCAGGATATTTATCTCCAAATATCGACTAATCCAAGACCAAGACAGGTTATTAAACTCAGGATTAACAATGCTGGATCTGTTAGGAGGGGGATATCTGTCAATCATCACATTAGATACAGAATTAAAATATCCATCTAAGATAATTTTGATATCCTGAAATACACCTATAACTCTATTAATCTATTATTGAAATAATATCCTGTTGTTTTGTTTGTTGTTGGATGCATATATATTCCCTAATCAAAAAATGTCACGTTTCAAATTCACTGTTAAAATTAACCAACATCCAGAGTGGTGAGTCTTACTACTTTAAATGCACCTCTTAAAACTGCTACACCTGCAGAGTGGTTGTTGCCATATGATAACCAGATATCGTTATCCCATAGATTTTTCCAAAAAGCTAGATGGGAAGAACAAGCATGAGTCTCTTGTAGAAAGTAAAAGTCTGTATTAAACTGTTTGCAATACAGGAAAATAGCCTTATGCTTGAGTAAATTACGAATACCCCCGACATTAATTGAACGAAGAGATAAAGACAAACCTCCACCAACAACCTTGTTATGCTAATATAAGCTTTTCCTAAGGATATGTAACTCAAAAGGATTTCCATCCCATTATTAACCCCTCCAACAAAAAACGAAGAAATACTGGTCATAAGTTAACAAATTATTCTTCCTCCCACAAGGGGGAGACATTGTGTAGGCCTTACAATAATAATTTACCAGTTTTAGGGTCAGCCTTTTCTCATTCAAGTGTTTGTGTAAATTCTTTACAATAAAAGGCTGCTTTTCACCTGGCAATTAGGCAGTGATTAGGCCTACCAGTTCTGTCTGAGTTAGACTCTTGACTCTCTCTCAAATGTTCTGATTCGGCCGCATTTCTTTCCCATCGATGATCACTCTTGCACCGTCAAAAATGCTGTTCTCCCTGCTTTTCGAGCTGCAGCCACCATCGGCCACAGTTTCTCTCGTGTCACTTTGTCTGCTGAGGTCAGATCCTCCGTGAACCTCAATTTTCGCCTGATGAGGAACTCAGTTTTTCGCTCGCCTTCAGAGAAGATCCGTGTAGATCTGTTGATGAACCGGATGATGGTTGTCCTCGGTCTCTTGTCTTGATCCTTGAGTCTTCCCAAAGAATGAACGATATCCACATTTTCCTGAAGTTTGGCTTTTGACTAGGGAATGACAGCTCCACAGATGTCAACAACTCTGCATTTGATGTCCTCACCCGCCTGCTCTAGAATTCCAAGGAGCCTCAGGTTCCACCTGCGCTGGTATCTCCCCATCTCATTCATCTTTTGCTCGAGTTCAGTCACCTTTTTATTTTCCTGGCAAGTAACTTCCACTTTCTTCATGTCACTTTTGAGGGTTTTCACTTATACATAGATAAAGTCAACTGATTTTTATGGCCTCAATTTTCATTGTATTCTCCCTAAGCCATTTGCCCTTTCACCTATCTTTGCTGTCAAAAGCATCACAATATTGTTTCACATCTCAAGACGTGACATACCCTATTGCCCTCTCATCTTTTTCCCCTGGGGCTTGACTGGAGTGCCGGGGTCGTAAGGTAACAGCCCGAGCTGGGGACTGGATGGGCGCCTTCGTTGTCCGTGCTCACAGAATTTATCACACATAGCAGTATTTATCCTCTGTAGAGGAGTACCCAAAACCATTCCATCTTTTGCTGTTAATTGTCCATCTGATGATTTCTCCTCCATTTCTTTTCATTTGGTTTTGGTCGTGGAAGTTTAGTTTTTGAGCTAGGTAGCTGATCTGGCTACCTAGTGTTGTCGCTAACTTAATAGTTTTAGAGGGGAATACATTTAAGAGAGTAATCAATTACTTTGGCCTTAGAAATTACCAAATGGTCATATTTGGGTGAGGAAATCCAATTATTCCTTCAGCTACACATCTGCACTGACCTCCATCTTGCGCGCACCCCAGTTCATTAGTTACCAGCCTCAGAAGTTGCAGCTCAAAAACTGCTTCAGAGTTAGAGTAACAGACACATCTCAACATCAACTGTTCAGAGGAGACTGCATGAATCAGGCCTTCATGGTCAAATTGCTGCAAATAAACCACTACTAAAGGACACCAATAATAAGAAGAGACTTGCTTGCGCCAAGAACACGATCAATGGACATTAGAAAGGGGGAAATCTGTCCTTTGGTCTGAGGAGTCCAAATGTGAGATTTTTTGCTATTTGACCAAGGAGGAGAGTGATGGAGTGCTGCATCAGATCACCTGACCTCAACCCAATTGAGATGGCTTGGGATGAGTTGGACTGCAGAGTGAAGGAAAAGCAGCCAACAAGTGCTCAGCATATGTGGGAACTCTTTCAAAACTGGAAAAGCATTCCAGGTGAAGCGGGTTGAGAGAAGAGTGTGCAAAGCTATCATCAAGGCAAAGGGTGGTTACTTTGAAGAATATAAAATATTTTGATTTGTTTAACACTTTTTTTGGTTACTACATGATTCCATGTGTTATTTCATAGAAAGTAGAAAATAGTAAAATAGAAAAATAAAGAAAAACCCTGAAATGAGTAGGTGTACAAACTTTTGATTGGTACTGTATATATAAACAAAGTTTACATTCTACAAGTAAAAAATGATTCAATAAAAAATCAACTTTTACTGTATCAACCACATGGTATGAGGTACTATTAATGGATGTTTCTTTGTGGATAAGAAAAACCTGCCTTCCTGGAGAAAGAAGAAAATACAGAAAACTCCCCACAATGATTATCAAAGATAGTTCTGTATAAGTGAGAAGTAGTTTGGAAAACTTAAAGGGCTTCACAGAATGCTCCCATCTTAGTGACACATTGCTGTTGACATTGTCAGTTCCGACTTCAAACAAACTGGAAAAAAACATCCAAGCAAACTTCAGCTCCAGCTGACTGAGCAACAAGTTAGACTAGTAGTAATTTGGATAATACAGTACTGTACTAAACCCAGCATTATCGAAAAAAGGTTTCAACAAAGTGCAAACAATTTATTGATAAGTTACATCTCACACCAGAGATACATGAACAGTGCTGTGCTTGTCATGAACACACACATTGTCAAATAAAACATAGTCAATGATTGACAGTCATTACAGTACCGGGTGGGTGATGTACCTTGAGTTATAAGAGAAGGAAATGTCAGATAGAACCAGTCTCAGCATCTGAATGATACCAGACATGACTAAGCCACCACTGGTGTAACCAGCAGCAACAGGCTCTTGCATGTCCTTGGTTTGTCCAACCTAGGTAATGACTTGTCGCTTGAAGAATGGCAGTGGGTAATACAAGACCCTCAACAAGGTTTTGTTCCAAAAATGTCCCTTCTACTCAATGTCAGGTCATAATGTACTTAACCATTGTCAAGGGGAAATGAAACAAAATTCCAACATTACATCACTCCAAAGAGTTCCTGCATCCTCTACCATCTGGTTGCACAGTGTGACCAGACACAGTGTGACATCAGAGGTCAGTGCTATGAGTCTGATGTGGTCTCTGGCTGGAAGCTGTGACGGTCAGCAGGGGAGGCTCGATGTTCAGTTCCAGTCTTAGGTCCTACAGACTGCTCCCAGCATCGCTCGTAGAAGATGCTGAGGACACAGCGAGCCTGTTGGCCATTCCTCACAGCCCACGTCCCCAGGGACGTCACCAGGGATTCCAGACAACTGTGGGAGAGCCACAAGGAAACAGTCATGCCGAAATAATCACATTACAAATACAAGACTGATGCCAAAAGTTATTGTACAACAGAGAAGGAAGCATTTACAGCTGATGTTAATACTCAGACAATACCCCCTTTAAATTCAAGATGAAACTTTCAGGAAATATTTAATTTTCATACGCAATTTGATTTAAATTCTAAAAACCTACGAAGCGATGTGTCATTGACGGGACTGAAAGTCCCACCTAATATTCTCGGAAATCCTAGCACTAGGTCAGGGGATCGTGTGGGATTCTCTTGGCTACTTTAAAAAGGGAGAAAGAAAAGTTCCGGGGAGGGTGCTCTTCAGACAGACAACTCCCAAAAAATCATGAATTTTGGTAGACAGGGCTTAAAAGGCGGGCGGGAATTGTGCTCATAAAAAAGAATCCCCTCGGAAACATGACAGAAGCGGACCCAATGCAGACGCAGATAGCTAGGCTAAGCCACAGCCGATACATAAGAGGTTATACGCCCTCAAAAATGTGTGTAGAATGTATGGGGAGAGCTTTCCCACAAGTAATGACAAGCACCGTTTGTTTGTGGAAAGTGTCAGCAGGCCCGACAACACTTTGTCATTAGAAATTAAGTCCGGGGGCCTCCCAAGTGGCACAGCGGTCTAAAGAACTATATCGCAGTGCTGGAGGCGTCACTAGAGACCCGGGTTCGATCCCAGGCTGTATCACAATCGGCCGTGATCGGGAGTCCCATAGGGTGGCGCACAATTGGCCCAGCGTCATCTGGGTTCGGGGAGGGTTTGGCCGGGGGGCTTTACTTGGCTCATTGCACCTCGGTCATCAGTTGAACAGTGCTTCCTCTGACTTATTGGTGCGGGTGGGTGTCAAGAAGTGCGGTATGGAATATTGTTAACATTGTGGGAAGCAACAGTTAACTTAATAGTTATAAGATACTGTATTTAGCTGTCAAACATTTAGTTATGAATTCCATACTATACTTAGATCACAAGGTTCCGGTCTCTCATGTTGTGTTCTAGTAAGCAAACACCACGTGACATGTGACTGGGGACTACGCTAAGCTACATAAATATTGTAACAGGTGAAATGAAGAACGCAATGTTTTTTTTCTGCTAAAGTATCGCACAAGTTGGCTGCAGGTATTTATTTACTTAAAGTATCTACAAATATTCAACTGTATTAAAAAAAAATATATATATATATATATATATATATATATATATATATATATATATATATAGTTTCAACGGCATTGGTGTTGAAAAACCATCCTGTGGCTTTTTCCAAATACCCCGATTTATGGTATACCGCCCAAGACTAGTATCATCCACATTATCAAATCTTAGAGAAAGCAGACTGTATTGCAATCATCTCTGATGGCTGTTGCAAACCATAGTCTGGCTTTTTTTATGGTGGTTTTGGAGCAGTGGCTTCTTCCTTGCTGAGCAGCCTTTCAGGTTATGTCGATATAGGACTCGTTTTACTGTGGATATAGATACTTTGTACCTGTTTCCTCCAGCATCTTCACAAGGTCCTTTGCTGTTGTTCTGGGATAGATATGTACTTTTCACACCAAAGTACTTTCATATCTAGGAGACAGAACACATCTCGTTCCTGAGCGGTATGATGGCTGCGTGGTCCCATGGTGTTTATACTTGAGTACTATTGTTTGTACAGATGAACATGGTACCTTCAGGCGTTGGGAAATTGCTCCCAAGGATGAATCAGACTTGTGGAGTTCTACAATTTTTTTCTGAAGTCTTGGCTGACTTCTTTTGATTTTCCCATGATGTCAAGCAAAGAGGCACTGAGTTTGAAGATCGGCCTTGAAATACATCCACAGGTACACCTCCAATTAAGTGAAATAATCTGTCTGTAAACAATTGTTGGAAAAATGATGTGCTAACCGACTTGCCAAAACAATAGTTTGTTAACAAGAAATTTGTGGAGTGGTTGAAACACTTAAACTAGTTTTAATGACTCTAACCTATGTAAACTTCCGATTTCAACTGTATGAATACAATAAGGCACTGTATGTACAAAAAGTGCTGTAATTTCTACATTTCTAAATGGTTCACCCGATATGGATGAAAATACTCTCAAATTAAAGCTGACTGTCTGTATTTTAATGGCGTGGTCATTGTATCTGGGGTAGAAAAAAAGAAAAAGTACTCTGTTCCAATACTTTTGGCGCTCACTGTATGTAATCGATGAATCCTACTTCTATGGTGGCAGACTCACCTAGCATGTTAGTGGGCAAGCCTAGTAAGCTGTGCAGTAAATCGTGGACCTCTCTGTATCTCTGCATAACATACGCCAACTCTTCATTATCCACAAACTTCACATCTGCCCTTGAGTCAGGGGTCACCCTCTGAGAAAGAGAGGGAAAGAGAAAGTAGAGCGATATGAGGATAAGCTACAAAACCACTACACTCCCTCTGCAAAGAGATCAGTCCTTCACAAACTCACATTGTCCTCAAGGAAGCGCAAGTACTCTCTCCCTGAGGATCCATCTGGAAGGAAGGCCATCTTGGACAGATCCAATGTGGATAGCCTAATCCGTGGGCGCTCTCTAACACACCAATAGATGAAACCTACACACAAGAGTAGTAATGGACATATATGTTCCCACAGAACTTAACCCAATCGTAGAGATGTGTATTTCAGGAATCAGGATGGACATAAACATTGAGTAGGACAGACAGCAGAGTTTGTGGCATACATTAGAATGGTATGGCCCTCAGGGTCTCCTCTTGTTCTGTCCCAGAGCGTAATGAGGGCCAGGTGTCCTGTAGTCTCGCCGAGAACGGAGCACCATGTCTACAATACATGGGGAACAGGGATCACAGTGACAAAAATATGTTCATTTATATTGAGAAAAATGCAGTGTAGTATGTTACACCAAAAGAGAAACTTAAGTTATTTCTCACCCTTTCGAATAATTGATATTTCAATTACTTGTTTTAAATCAAGCTTTTCATCTAATTTCACTAAGACTGTTTCACAGTTTTTGATCTTGTTTTACCAGACCTGGTAACAAAGGATCTATATGACACAGGAAAACCACTAAATAACCCTGCTTGGTATCGATTACTGAGTAATGAAACTTAATCACCTACTTTGAATTTTCACTGCAGACAGGAAAACGAAACAGGGAACACCCCACCCATACCAAACTCATTATGGATCAGTGTTATGGTCGTTCCATGAAATAAGTGCCTTTTGCATCCCTTTGATATTTTAGTTAGAAATTGTGCACCAATATTGAATTTAAAAGCCTGTTATAATTTTTTTCTATGAATAAAGAGTTGTTAAAGTGCCAAAATACAGCATTTTGACAAGTCCCCTCTAACTTCGAGGAACATTTTCATCCACTTAAGTTTTCCACATCATTATAAAGCCCTAGTAATGTTGTTGCTTTGAGAAAGTACATTCTGATTATTATTTATTTAATGTGATTAGTTATTCATTTTAAGATAAAAAAAAGCTGTCCCTTATTTTAAAGGTTAACCCTGTTACAAAAACTGAACTCTCGTTTTAATATGGTGAACCTATTCCTTTTAAAATATTTTTTTCAAAAGAAACATTGAACATCTAATAGTAATGTCTAGTGTAAAAGCAGGTGAGCTGGTTCTACTCTTTTTGTCAATTTTCTGGTGTTTTGTGATGGAAAACTGAGTAGGCTGAGCATAACAAGTCAGCCAACCCTATTACCCATAGATAGGCAGGCTAGAAATGTTTCAATTTCATTATTTTCCATTCACTTGCCCCTCCCTCCCTGTTGTACACAATAAGCTTCCATTCCCCCTGTCACAAGGGGATTTATTGCTGATTTAAGATTAACTCGTCAACCCTGTTACTTTACTTGGCACTTACTATGGTTATTTGTATTATTTGACCTCTTTATTAAGTTGAACATGTGCTCTTTATGACATAATATTAAAATGGTGAAATCAAAAGTTTTTTCCCCCACCAAAACATCTTAAAAGCACCGAATTGGTAGAACAACCCATTGCCTGCTCTGGGGTTAATATCAGAGTCAAACAAACTGAGTACCATTATATTTAGCCAAACTCTTGGTACTATACACCTATGGCTTTGGTTAATAAGGAGTTTGTCAGTGCTAAATACTCTTGATGATGTCTAAAAACTTCCTACACATGTAAATATCCATGTGAACATATCACAACTGGAAGTGGGCATCCTTTTCACCGTGTCTGTAGGGGTCCTGCAGGGCTGCCACCCCAGGGCCCACAGCCAGGTTTTCAGGGTTAGGGATGTAGCCCGGGTGGCTGTCTGCAGAGTTGTCCATATGCTGCTGACAGACACACGCAGTGAAGAACACCATCAGATATGATAATGCAGAACACCTGATGGGTCATTCATCCCATCCACAATGGCTCATCAATTATCACTGCTCAGATGGGGCCAGTCGTGCTCTAGTTTACTGTCAAACAGTGATGAATCTGTAAATGAGTAGTACAGAGACCAGCAAGTGAAATATGTTTGGGAATAAGACTGGTTTCATTTTTGTTTAGCAATGACACAAAAAGTTATCAAACTGTACATTATTATCAGTGGAGGTGAATATGTAGTTCAACTAGTGATTTAACAAAATGTTGCAGAAAAGTTGAACTAAATTCAAATCTAGGTTGTTTTCAGTAGTTAATACGGCCGTTGCAGACTGAACTACACACTACTTTTTGGCTAAAATTTGGGTGAAGAACGAGAATTGAGATCAGAAGAGTTACAGGGTGTGTTGAATTTCAGATTTACATATGTGATGTCCCTATTTGATTGATTTTATTGATGTTATTATATTAAGTTAAAATAAGTGTTCATTCAGTATTGTCTGTAATTTCATTATTTAACCAAATACATTTTAAAAACCTCTTCTGAATTTTGATGTTGAGTCTTTGCCCGACAAAGTGATGTTAATTTGATATAAATGATCAGTATCGGCTTTTTTGTCCTCCAATAATGTGGCAGGTGTGTAGGAGGGAGGTTCGGGGATGTTGGGGGAATGTAGTGGTAAATTGGTGGGGGCACTGTCACCGGGACAGGTTAGCCCAATACAGAAGGTCATTGCTGAGGCAGTGAAGAAAGTCCAAAAGATGGGTCCCCAGGGACTGTACCAGTACAGAACCATTCACCTGGATTTTTAGCAATGGTTATCAACTGTACTGCAGGGAGGGAACAAAGTGAGAAAATTGAGGTTGTGGTGGCATTCCCCAAGCACCCACACCCAGGCACCGCAGACCAGGCTCCAGACAGCCCATCATTACAATACATTTCAAAAATGTAAAAAATAACGAATGTATTATTAGCTAACTAGCTACAGTGCAGACTAACTCAAATGAGATGCTAACGACGTAGCTAGTATGCTATCGAGCCAACTTTACATTCTCTTTAGCTAGCTAGCTAAGTGAATTAAATATCACCAGCTACCTAACTTCATATTAGCTCGCTACCTTGATGTATTTATCATTGTAAAAAAAAAAAAAAAAACTTAATGCATTTTTAGGTAGCTAACTAACAGCCATGGAAGAGGGTGAAGGGATAGCAGCACCAACTGTCAAAGTGAGAGTAGGCTATTCTGGATAAGGCAGGTACTTTTGTGTGGTTCCTGTCCCTAGAAGTGAGGACAGAGATGATGGTAACATAATATTCAGTGCTGTCTAATTTGAGTATAATGAAGTCTGTTTCTTGTGATGTTTTATGTCCTCTGATACAGAGAGCTGTGAAAGCCTGTCTGCAGATGAGGTCACAATGAAGAGCAGGTGTTCATAGTCCTGGTCCTGGGGACTCAGAGGTGCACATTTTTGTTTTTGCCTTAGCACTGCACAGCTGATTCAAATGATCAACTCATCATCAAGCTTCAAGTGGTATTTATGTATTAATCTGTGATGCTGTCCTTAATATGATCCTGTTATTGTCACACGCTACACATGCACATATGTGTGCACATGCATCTATCCAATGTTATCATTATTTGTTCTAAAATATATTATACTTTAGTAATCCACAATGACCTGATGATGTAAGTCTAATAATGACATTTCTTCCATATTCCTACAGATACCTTGCAATTGGAGATTCCTTAAAAACGATTGCCTACAGTTACTGTGTAGGGCACTGCAAGGTTGGGTGACCAGGGCCATCTGGGACTGCCTCCTGGGGGAATTCAGTTGGTGAAGGCTACCTGTGTCCTGCATAACTTAATGAGGATGGACACGAGGACTAGCAGTGGATCTGTAGTTTGCCGTCGTGTGCCAGAGGAGAGGTCTGCTGCTCTGCAGGATATTTCAAGGATGGGGGGCCAACAACGCAGCACGGGAGGCAATCCGTGTGCGGGAGATCTTCACTTCCTACTTCTTCAGAGGGTGCTGAACACTGGCAACACCATAGACTACACTGTGCGCAACCAAAGGCTCTTTTTAAGAGCCATCCACATTGCAATAAGAGTATTCTCATATTTTACTTAGCTATGTCAACTGCAGTTATTCAATTCCCAGTTTCTCTCCCTTTGATTTCTACTTCTCAGGTAAGGGTGCTGTCTGTATAAAAACAAAACAGGCTCTTTTAAGTCACCCATATTGAAAAAATGTAGAACAATTAGACACCCTATAACCCACACCTACACACTCATGTATCAATCGGATTGATGGATTGTGTTGTACAGATAGCAGGCTCAGGTGTAACTGTGGCTCCTTTCACCTACAAAGAATAGGCAAAAGGACCACCCATGGAGAATAACTACGCTATATTGTATATAACTACGCTATATTGTTTGTTCTCGTGTGTCTGCATGTTTTTCGGTATAAAGTACTAGTGGACACCAGGTGAGGCCACATACAGATTCCTGTTGAATGCTGTCTCTTTAAACTACCTTATTTTCTCAATAAGTCGCACCTTCACTTCATCCCTCTCCTCCCTAAATCCTCTAGGTTATATCAGCTGTGTCGGTGAACCCCTCCCGCACCTGAACTGGCTACATACAGGGCACAGCATGATGAGAGGTAAGAGGTCACTTGGTCAGGTCAACAGGAAGTGTTATGCTTAATATTGAAATACAGATAGAGATGTAGTAGTCCCAGAGTTAATGATACAAGGTCAGTTTAGCATGTCACCTCCTTATGATTATGACTGACAGTGTTAGGGTTTTTGCCAAGGTAGAGTACATGATCAGTGAATATATTCAAATTACGGGCTACAATGTGGGGATCTAATGCTTGGTAATAACTACATGTATTTACAACTTGCATCCTTGGCACAATAAAGTTATTTTATACTCTATCTAAAGGCTTTATTAATGCCATTCATGTTTTAAGTCGATACAACCGGCTATGATAGCTAGGTTGGAGTTGCCAGGGAACAGCACCCTCTTCGAAGAAGTAGGAGGTGAAGATCTCAGTCTTGTTGCGTTGCTGGACCCCATTCTTGAAACATCCTGCAGAGCCTCGTGTCCATCCTCATTAAGTTATTTTGTTATCGAACCTTTATTTAACTAGGCAAGCCAGTTAAGAACAAATTATTATTTATAATGATGGCCTAGGAACAGTGGGTAACTGCCATGTTCAGGGGCAGCACGAGGGATTTGATCTAGCAACCTTTTGGTTACTGGCCCAATGCTCTGTCACTAGGCTACCTGCCACCCCAAAGTTATGCAGGACACAGGTAGCCTTCACCCAACTGAATTCCTCCAGCAGGCAGTCCTAGATGGCCCTGGTCACCCATCCTTGCAGTGCCCTACACGTTAACTGTAGGCAATCATTTTGAAGGAATCTCCAGTTACAAAGCATCTGTAGGAATATGGAAGACAATCTATTTATTAGACTTTTACATCACCAGGTCATTGTGGATTACTAAAGTATAATATTCCTGATAACAAATCATGATAACATTGGATAGATAGATCCATGGGCACACATATGTGCATGTGACGATAACAGGATCATATTAAGGATAGCATCACAAATGAATACATAAATACCACTTGAAGCTTGATGATGAGTTGACCATTTGTATCAGCTGTGCAGTGCTAAGGAAAAAACAAAAATGTGCACCCCTTTGAGTCCCCAGGACCAGGACTGTGAACCACTGCTCTTCATTGGGACCTCTTCATATGTAGACAGGTTTCATAGCTCTTTATTTGAGGACAGAAAACCTCACAAGAAACAGACTTCATTATAATCAAATTACACCGCACTGAATATTGTTACTATTATCTCCATCCTCACTTCTAGGGACAGGAACCACACAAAAGTACCTGCCCTATCCAGAATAGCCTACTCTCTCACTGACAGTTGGCCAGGTCGCAGTTGTAAATGAGAACTTGTTCTCAATTAGCCTACCTGGTTAAATAAAGGTGAAATAAAATTTTAAGTCGGGCTGCTATCCTATCACCCTCCTCCATGGCTGTTAACTAGCTAACGTTACCTACAAATGCATCTAGAGTTTATCACTGTAAAAAAACACATCAAGATAGCTAACTAATATGAAGTTAGGCAGATGGTGAGATGTAATTCACTTAGCTAGCTATCTAGAGTATTTGAAGTTGGCTAGACAGACAGCTCGCTAGCCAACTAAGTTAGCTCATTTAGCAGCTCATGAATTCGCCTGCACTACAGCTAACGTTAGTTAGCTAATAACGTCGTTTTGTTTTTACATTTTCGAAATGTATTTACTTACTTGAACAGGTTCTTCCAGTCATGTGGACAATTGGAAACAGGGCAGTAAAGTGTGTTTGTCCCCAGAGCGTTTTAGAGGATAATTACTATTTAACTATGTACCCATTTCATAACCAGACCTTCATACAAGTTACCAACACGCCTACAAGCCAGTCACAGTATGGGCGCAGCAACGTACTGCTTGCTATCTAGTGTACAGTCACCGTAATAAGTCACGTGGCTGGTGTTGCAAAGCAACAGAAAAAGTACAGCACAAAAAGCTGTAGTACATTGGGCCTTAATTTGGTAAGTACAACACTTCCTTATTTTTGTAGGTTGGATGAATGGCCATGATATTGGGACTCGCTCACCCCGAAAACCTTTTCAGTATGCAGGTAGTGCACTGCTGAGAAGAAAGTCAACGTTAACGTTATGCCACTGGCAGAGAAAGTCAACGTTATGCCGTAAATGCATGGCTCCATAGCTAAGCCTAGTACGACAATTGAGCAAGCTGTCCACTGGCAAGGAAAAAAGGAAATGGACAGACCTACTTAGAAAATGTTTTCTGTACCATGGCTGCATCTCTACGGTACATGCAGTTTAAAGTCGTTTTTCTGGATCAGCGTGCGTTTGCAGTTGTCAAAACAAGAACATTGTTTCAGTTAGATTTCTCAAATTGTCTGGGGGGGATTGGACGTTGACGCTGGAGCTCATTTACTGCATTGCCACACAATGTATTAAAGGTGCAATATGCAGAAATCGCTCTGCCATTTACTGGTTGCTAAAATAGTTTGCCTAATTTCCGTTTTTATGACAAAACAAGGAGTAATTGTGTAGAGCATCATTGTACCATCTAAACCACAGTGAAATATATTTTCCACAACCAAGAATATTGTATGTTCAGTTTGAAGCTTGTATACAATACCGAAAGTAAAAGATTGAAAAAACAAAACTTAAGAATGGAAGCATAGGAATAGCACACATAGAACATATCTACCATGTCTTAGACTAGCTTTCAAAAACTCAAAAGTACTATTTGGAGAACAGCAAATAAAACAAAAAGGACCCCAGCCATTAATTATTATGTTTAAAGGTATGTGGAAAGGCATATACAATTTCAAGCACTACTAATTTACTTGTGTAACAACATCACCTTTTAAACCTATTTCTCTTTCTCTTGGTGACTTCACTTTGCAATTTCAAACTATTACAAGAATCCTCTCTCTCTGAGACTAAAATGATTAAGCGTCAATTCAATCTGTCCATACAAGAGGTCGACCGATTTTGATTTTTCAATACCGATACCGATTATTGGAGAACAAAAAAAAGCCGATACCGATTTAGTCGTCCAATTTTTATAGATATATTTATAATAATGACAACAATACTGAATGAACAATTAACACTTTTATTTTAACTTAATATAATACATAAATAACATCTATTTAGTCTCAAATAAATAATGAAACATGTTCAATTTGGTTTAAATAATGCAAAAACACAGTGTTGGAGAAGAAAGTTAAAAGTGAAATATGTGCCATATAAAAAAAGCTAACGTTTAAGTTTCCATGCTCAGAACATGAGAACATATGAAAGCTGGTGGTTCAATATTCCTAGTTAAGATCTTTTAGGTTGTAGTTATTATAGGAATTATGACGATTCAACTATTTCTCTATACCATTTGTATTTTCATATAGCTTTGACTATTAGATGTTCTTATAGGCACTTTAGTTTTGCCAGCCTAATCTCGGGAGTTGATAGGCTTGAAGTCATAAACAGCGCTGTGCTTCAAGCATTGCTAAGAGCTGCTGGCAAACGCAGTACAGTGCTGTAAAATTCTGGCTAATTAATTACGGTCACACAGTTCACAATGAGCCAGGCGGCCTAAACTGTTGTATATACCCTGACACTGCTTGCACTGAACGCAAGAGAAGTGACACAATTTATGATTATTTATGATTATGTGAAGATTGATTGTTTTTTTATAAGATACATTTAATGCTAGCTAGCAACTTACCATGGCTCATTGCAGCCACAGGGTCCTTTTGAAGCTGCACTCGCGTAACAGGTAGTCAGCCTGCTACGCAGTTTTCTCTTGGATTGCAATGTAATCGGCCATAATCGGCATCCAAAAAGGCAGATTAAAGATTTTTCCAAACTTGAAATCGTCCCTAATTAATTGGTCATGTCGATTAATCGATCGACCTCTAGTCCATACTGCAGGTCTGCCTGCCAAGCCACTCCTGTCCTGTCTCTTTTTGAATTATCTGTTGATTACTAAGTACTGCTACATTATATTGCATTTATTTGTTGTTTTGACCTGAGGTGAAAGGTTGAATGACAGAAATGTGCTTAGGCGACATACAGCGAAGTTGGCTTTTAGACACGCTTAACTGTGCATGCATCCCATGTGCAACAGCTACAAATAAACAAACAGAACAGCTGGCTCTACCCCATATTTCCTGTGAGTTATGTAGGTAACCTATCATTGCAGTGGCCTGGGACATAGGGTGTGGTTAATCCATTCGGTAAATATTAAGGTTTGATATTTGTTTACACAGGAAAGCTGTATGAGACGTTGATGGAGAGGCATGGCCCGCATATCTTTACCCTCTTTGGACTCCTCCCTTCCAGGGATACCCCAGAGTGTCCTGGCTGTTTCCATGGAAGCTAAGTACCAATGCCAGCAGTGTCACCAGGTCCTGAGGAAGCCAGTCCAGGCTCAGTGTGGACATCGTTTCTGTGTCCATTGTTTCAAACTGCTCACCAGGTAGACTACTGTAGCTCTTCACCTCTTCCCCACTACAGGCTCTGTAACCCCCCACCCTTCCTCAAGTTTCCCTTACTTTAATTATTCCCTTCTCACTGTGCATAATGCTCCACCCCACAAAGTCCTGCTGTAGCTATTCCACTGCAGTGTCTCTCTGTGGTGGTAGTGGTGGTGTTGTTGGTTCCTTGGCTCCCATCAGCATCTTGCCCTTCCACTTACCTCAGCTCCTGTCTGGATGAGTCAGCACGGGATTCTGTGTGTCGGTCTGCGGTGGGTGTGTGGTAGGGTTGGGCAGTATACACATTTCCATCCCTCCATACCATGCCTGTGGCATCCAAATATTATCTTAATCCAGGAGTAGATTGTCTGTGCTGCTGTTACCAAGAAGCTTGATCTTGCAAGCTAATGTTAGCCACTTAACTAACATTAGCAAGTTAGCAAAACCCCGCTGGATAGAATTTATTTGGCACATCTTAGATGGTTAACTTAATAGTTAAAAGATATATATAGCTGGCAAACATTTAGTAATTAATTTCATACAAGAGTAACTTGATCACCTCACTTAAGTTGTGCTGTAGAGATGACTCTCCTCACAAAGCTCCCATTTTGCTCCTTGTGCTTCTTTATAAACAAACGTACATGATTGGCTCAAACCGCTGTTTTGGGAAACTAGTTCCGGTAAGCTTCATAATGAAAAATTATGAAGCGCGTGCTGCATGACAGTGAGTGACTCACAAGGCTCTGGTCTCTCATCGTTGTGTTCTTGTAAACAAACACCACGTGACTGGGGACTACCGTAAACTGAAATGAAGAACGCAATGTTCTTTATCTCCTAACATATTGCACAAGTAGGTACAAATATTAAATTGTATAAAAAAGTACGTAAAATAAATACTTTCAACGGTTTTGAAAAATCATCCCGTGGCTTTTTCCAAATACCCCGGTATACGGTATACCGCCCAGGTTCTAAATACCCCGGTATACGGTATACCGCCCAAGCCTAGTGTGTGGTAGCCAGTCAGATTAACACCAATACTGGTCCAGCCTAAACTGGAACTATCTGGAATGGATCTTACCTCTGGTGGTGCAACTGGACCAAACTGCTCTTGCTGATTCTTACTAAATATGTCTTCTCACTGGGAGTTTAACCATGTCACCATCTCACACTGCAGCTAAATCTGTTTATTTGTGTTTTGTTCATTTCATTATAAAACATTGTAGCTCTAACTTTGGGCACATTTTTTCTTCTGTAATTATGGAAAATATATTTCAGTGTTTTAGATGGTACGAGGATGCTCTACACAATTGCTTCTTGTTTTCACACCTTTAAAGAGAAGTGGAACCATGTTTGTTTTTATACTTCACCTGCTGCTAGAAATTTAGATATTTTTGCCGCTTCATTTCTTAACTTGAGTAAAAATGGTGCAGTGGAATGTGAAAGAAGATAGCGTGACGCTTCAGCTTTTCTTCGTTCCAGGATGTCCTTATTATCATCTGATTATAATCGGAGTATGTTCAAGACGACATGCATTTTTTAACTTGAAAAGTGACTTTGTCAGAGATCAGACTACGTAGAATCTGCACGGGAAAGAACAACAATAAGTTAAAGTGTATGTGGATGCCTGGAAGATAATTGTAAATACTGGATGTGTGATTAGTTGTTTAATAAGGAGAAACATACGTTCAACTACGAATCCTCACTGTCAGAGTCTTAACTAATTTAATATGATATATTTCACTACAATTCAGGTCAAATACATTGTACTTGAAGTGCTACATTGGTGCTGATGTTGAAATTCAAGGGACAGTAATTTGGTAATTCCAGGAATTTGTACAATTTGTAATCCTGTTTCGCTTTAAACTCACAAGAAACTCCAGTTGCCACATGTCATTTTGTAAGATTTGAAAGGGGAGAGGTTTCAACATGGAGCTAGCTGGTCATGGTTGGTTATCTAAATGCATTCCACATAGTTAGTGGTTTCTAGTGGGACTACAGTATATTTCTGAGTCATGAACCCACACAGAAAACTCATAGGGGAACTATTATCTTCATTCACAGCCCTCCTCCGTCTACTGATGGTCTGACTCCTCCTTCACACTAAAGCCTCTCAATCTGTGGATTTAAACATCAACCTTTTAATTTGTTTGCATCTTTGTGTTGCCTTGCATACTGATGCGCCTGTCGTTGTATGTCTTGCCCGTGCCCACTAATTATAGTATTCTTAATACCTATTATTACAATGTCTTTGCAATGGATCTCGTTGGGCAAGTCTTGAAGTGACTTGCCCATTTGTTTTTATACATGTTTATCTGTATACTCCAAAGTGCTATATATGCTACGTAATTACATGATTCATCTTTCTAGTTTAACCCTGTACTCTGTAGCCTACAGGTAATCATTGTAAATGTGGGTAGTGGTTCAGGCGAGGCTAAGAGCCCTCTAGTTGTTGGCCACTGAAATCATTTTGTACTGTAAAGTCACATGACGTGTGTCTCCATCATCAGCTCCGGCCCAAAGCCCTGTGAAGCCTGTCGACAGGAGGAGATATATGAGGAGCCACAGTCCATTCTCAATAGTAATGAGGTACGGCTCCGTCCCATTAATTTAACTTCTGACAACATCTCTGGTGAATCATGTTGCTCCTGGCGAAAAAAGGATATGGATTTCATTCATCTAAAGTATTTATTACAGTTCAATGTTTAAGACAGCCCCCCAGTCTGGTTGAACAGTAACAGTGAATGTGACAACTACTGTGTCTAATTAGAGTACTCTTTGTTCTTTCCACCTCCCTCAGGCTTTTCCAGACAATGCAGCTGGTAGAGAAATCGCCAGCCTGCCTGCCAAATGTATCAGTGAGGGATGCTCTTGGACTGGTTGCATAAAAGAATATGAGGTATAGCATGGAGTTAATGCTTATGTTTTACTGGGTTGTCATTGGGTGATTCAAATGAGAATATCTTGTGCATGTTTTGAATTTGAGTTACCTGATTGGACGTCCCTCATGTCTCTCGTGTTGAGAGCCAATAGCAAAGGCACACAGTAGCAATCTGACATGCTGACCAGACTGGCCCCATTGTGTGTGCGACCTTTTATCTGAATAAATTGTCAGAGAACACATGATTTTGTGTGACTCAGAATGGGTCAAAATTCTGCAAAGATCCAGCACAAAAAAAGGGACCATGTGTATTTCAGGTAAAACGTCAACCCATGTTTATCTCCCTGGACAAATCAGCTAGCAATGCAAGCTAGCTAAATGTACATGAATGTTTCATAGAGTATGTATTTTAACCTGTCCCTAAATTAATATATTTGGTTCACAGTTGGTTTTAGTATTTTAACCTGCACGATAGACAAAATCAACACGTGGAACGGGTTTGGTTGTCATGTGAAAGTGAAACAGGATCTGCCTTTGTTATATGACTTGGAAAGTCCCTGGAGTTTTTTTTAATGTGTCCTGTTAGGCGGAGAGTGGAAAGTACCCAAGACCTGCAGGCTTAGATTTACATTCTGTTTACCATCTGTCTTGAGTAGTCTGAGAAATTCATAATAATAATACTAATAAACTGCAAGTTATTGTATTGTTGTTAAGACTAATTTAACTATAAATCCATTTGTCCATCGACTGTAGAGACTGAAAACAGGAAGAGAGGGGAGTTTTATGAGGAAGCAAACCTTGGCCTTATGCCAAGAGTTAAATTAACATGTACTGTTGTTGTATAACAGGGAATGTTAGGGAGGGGAAAGTTTTAAGTTCATTGCTCTTTTATTTCTTCAGTTTGAGCACATTTGTAGCTAATCGTAGGTTATAACTGTGTGTTTTGTGGGGGATGTTAAAAGACTGTCAACTGTAAATATGTCTGGTTATTCAGTAAAAAGTGGGGGGTTAATGTGCTTCCTCAGAACTGTGGATAGAATTGTATTTACTTTCACAATGGGGAAGAAAAGAAGTGAGAATGTCTATGCTACATTTCTAGGGCCGATTCAGCAGAAAGTTTTTGTGTTCATGCAGATTGTGCAGTTAAATGTCATGCTGACAACCAACTTGATGATTAGCAGAACTTGTGCTAAAAATGTTTTATCGTGTAGGCGTTTCGTGTTGGTTCAGTGGCCTTTTAATGTTGTCGTTGTCTGTGGGAGATTGTGTGATTTGGAGTCAGTAACAGGTATTCAGTGGACTATATAAAAAAAAAAACCTGTGTTTACTGTAGGATTCACTGGGAAGTGGAAAGACAAACAGTGTTGCTAATCATATATATTTTTTTAAATTTCACCTTTATTTAACCAGGTAGGCTAGTTGAGAACAAGTTCTCATTTACAACTGTGACCTGGCCAAGATGAAGCAAAGCAGTGCGACACAAACAACAACACATGTAATAAACAAGCATACAGTCAATAACACAATAGAAGAAAAAGAAAGTCTATATATAGCATGTGCAAATGGCGTGAGGTGGTAAGGCAATAAATAGGCCATAGTAGCAAGTAATTACAATTTAGCAAATTAACACTGGAGTGATAGATGTGCAGATGGTGATGTGCAAGTAGAAATACTGGTGTGCAAAAGCGCATAAAAGTAAATAAAAACAATATGGGGATGAGGTAGGTAGATTGGGTGGGCTATTTACAGATGGGCTATGTATAGCTGCAGCGATTGGTTAGCTGCTCAGATAAGCTGATGTTTAATGTTAGTGAGGGAAATATAAGTCTCCAGCCAGCTTCAGCGATATTTGCAATTCGTTCCAGTCATTGGCAGCAGAGAACTAGAAGGAAAGGCGGCCAAAGGAGGTGTTTGCTTTGGGAATGACCAGTGAGATATACCTGCTGGAGCATGTGCTACGGGTGGGTGTTGTTATGGTGACCAGTGAGCTGAGATGGCGGAGCTTTACCTAGCATAGACTTATAGATGACTTGGAGTCAGTGGGTCTGGCGACGAATATGTAGCGAAGGCCAGCCGACTAGAGCATACAAGTCGCTGTAGTGGGTGGTATAAGGGGCTTTGGTGACAAAACGGATGGCACTGTGATAGACTGCATCCAGTTTGCTGAGTAGAGTATTGGAAGCTATTTTGTAAATGACATCACCGAAATCGAGGATCGGTAGGATAGTCAGTTTTACGAGGGTATGTTTGGCTGTGTGAGTGAAGGATGCTTTGTTGCGAAATAGGAAGCCAATTCTAGATTTAATTTTGGATTGGATATGTTTAATATGAGTCTGGAAGGCGAGTTTACAGTCTAGCCAGACACCTAGGTATTTGTAGTTGTCCACATATTCTAAGTCAGAACCGTCCAGAGTAGTGATGCTAGTCGGGCGGGCAGGTGCGGGCATCGAACGGTTGAAAAGCATGCATTTGGTTTTTACTAGCATTTAACCTGTTGATCCTACCCCCTACTTTTTCGAACATTCTGTTAAAAATCGTGCAACATTTCAGCGCCCTGCTACTCATGCCAGGAATATAGTATATGCATATGATTAGTATGTGTGGATAGAAAACACTCAGACGTTTCTAAAACTGGTTAAATCACGGCTATGACTATAACAGAACGTGCGTTTCATCGAAAAGCGCAGGAAAATCTGATCACTGAAAACTGGAAAATATATCAATGCGCCACTTGAATGTATTGTTGAATAGAAACCACATTACCTGGAGCCGAGGTTGCAATACCTACAGCTTCCATACGATGTCAACCGTCTTTGTCATTTGCCTAGGATTTGTTTCTTGGTCAAATGAACAAGAGACAGCCCATTTCTTCCGGTCTCCAACAGGATATTTTGGTTGAGATTTACCCGGACATTATTTCAAGACGTAGAGCTATAGAATATACATCGCCCCGTGATCAATTTGATCGATTATTAACGTTTACTAATACCTAAAGTTGCATTACAAAAGTATTTCGAAGTGTTTTGTTAAAGTTTATCGTCGACTTTTTTAATTTTAAAAAATTACGTTGCGTTATAAAACGCAGTTTTTTTCCTTGATCACACAGTCTTCATAGATCGATATCTAGGCTATATATGGACCGATTTAATCGAAAAAAAGACCCAATAGTGATGTTTATGGGACATCTAGGAGTGCCAACAAAGAAGATCGTCAAAGGTAATGAATGTTTTATATTTTATTTCTGCATTTTGTGTAGCTCCGTCTATGCTAATTATTTTGTTTACGTCCCCTGCGGGTCTTTAGGGGTGTTGCATGCTATCAGATAATAGCTTCTCATACTTTCGCCAAAAAGCATTTTAAAAATCTGACTTGTTGGCTGGATTCACAACGAGTGTAGCTTTAATTCCGTACCCTGCATGTGTGTTTTAATGAACGTTTTGAGTTTTAACGAGTGCTATTAGCATTTAGCGTAGCGCATTTGCATTTCCAGATGTCTAGATGGGACGCCTGCGTGTCGGGTGGAGGTAAAAGGTTAAGAGCAGTTGGAGGCCACGGAAGTAGTTTTGTATGGCATTGAAGCTTGTTTGGAGGTTTGTTAACACAGTGTCCAAAGAAGGGCCAGATGTATACAGAATGGTGTCATCTGCGTAGAGGTGGATCAGAGAATCACCCGCAGCAAGAGCGACATCGTTGGTATATACAGAGAAAAGAGTCGGCCTGAGATTTGAACCCTGTGGCACCCCCATAGAGACTGCCAGAGGTCCAGACAACAGGCCCTCTGATTTGACACACTGAACTCTGTCTGAGAAGTAGTTGGTGAACCAGGCGAGGCAGTCATTTGAGAAAGTAAGGCTGTTGAGTCTGCCAATAAGAATATGGTGATTGACAGAGTCGAAAACCTTGGTCAGGTCGATGAAGACTGCTGCGAGTACCGTCTTTTATCGATGGCGGTTATGATATCGTTTAGTACCTTGAGCATGGCCGAGGTGCACCCGTGACCAGCTCGAAAACCAGATTCCACAGCGGAGAAGGTACGGTGGGTGTAGTATCTGGGATCTACATCTGTTTATATTAGTTACTGTGCTGTTACTAAGCAGTAATGCATTAAGGCAGTGTTACATTACTACACCTAATAGGAAATGCACACGCGCACTGGAATGCCGCGAACTGTAGAGCACGAGGGGTTTTTGACTAAACGACAACTAACTGTACTCCCGTCTCCTGCCTGGTCATTTCTCTACAACACAAATATTACAGTGGGGATTCGAAATGGTCCTGTGATCTGTTTATTAACTTGACTTTCGAAGACTTTAGAAAGTCAGGGCAGGATGGATATAGGTCTATAGCAGTTTGGATCTAGAGTGTCACCCCCTTTTGAAGAGGAGGATGACCGCGGCAGCTTTCCACTCTTTGGGGATTTAGGACGATAAGAAAGAGAGGTTGAACAGACTGGTAATAGGGGTTGCAACAGTGGCGGCATATAATTTTTAGAAAGAGAGGGTCCAGATTGTCTAGCCCAGCTGATTTGTACGGGTCCAGGTTTTGCAGCTCTTTCTGAACATCTGCTATCTGGATTTTGGTTAAGGAGAAGCTGGGGAGGCTTGGGCATGTCGCTGCGGGGGGTGCGTAGCTGTTAGCCGGGGTTGGGGTAGCCAGGAGGAAAGCATGGCCAGCCGTAGAGAAATGCTTATTGAAAATCTTGATTATCATGGATTTATTGGTGGTGACAGTTTTACCTAGCCTCAGTGCAGTGGGCAGCTGGGAGGAGGTGATCTTATTCTCCATGGACACTACAGTGTCCCAGAACTTTTTGGAGTTAGAGCTACAGGATGCAAATTTCTGTTTGAAAAAGCTAGTCTTTGCTTTCCTGACTGACTGCGTTTATTGGTTCCTGACTACCCTGAAAATGTGCATATCACGGGGACTATTCGACGCTACTGCAGTCCACCACAGGATGTTTTTGTATTTGGAGGGCAAGTTGGTCTGGATAATATCTATGAGGGTGCCCATGTTTACGGATTTACATTGACATAGGCTGAACTGTTTCGTGAGTTTCCAAATTAGGAAAACTTTAGACAAGTCGTTATTGTTTTTAGTTATGGTTAATGTTGGCTTGGGGATATTTTAGAGAAGGGTTGGTAAGGGTATTTGGAAAAACATGCTCACTTTCCTGCTCTGTTGCCTTATTGAGACTGAATGAGAAAAGACGTGGGAAAGATGGCAACACTCTTCTCTCCCCCCAACCCCTTCTCCTCCCACCTGCTTGAAAAAATGTGTCGAAAAAATGTGTCTAGAGCAGGACTGACATTTACTGTAATGATTCACAAGTAGATGGATTAATTTGTATTTGACTTTGTATTTTAACTGTTGTAGTTGTGAGGCATAATTAATTCAACCCTTGACACAGTGGTTGAAAAAGCAATTTTGAGTTCTTGTTGAACAACCGCAAGCAGTTTCAATGTGCAGTTTAATGCAACACCAAAACAACCACAATAGGCCATACTCTCACAAACACATACAATGTTTCCCATCTCACGCAACACCTTTTTCTATAGATGAACAATATTTAAGTAGAGCAGTGTTTCATATATGAATCTGTTGTGTCAGTTTAGTTTACAACCATAAAGAGTTTCACACTTTAAAAGTCAATTGTGGCATCTACTGCAGTTCTCTGTGATGTATAAGGTCACCACTGTCTAACCATACATCCTGCTCCGTTGTGGCCGTTTTCAGTTAAACTAGATGTACTTCTTCTAACTGCCATAACTGGCTGCTTATAAACTCGTATGCAGCAGACTGGTTAACCATCAACCCAACTGTTATTTTAATCTGGCAAGCTATGACTTGCATAGAGCTGTGTTTACAGAATAGACAGGTTGTCCCTCTTAAGCCAAGGGAGTATGAGTAGGCTATAAAACAGCTATTGTTTTGGCTTATCGTTGATTTTAAAGGATGATTTATTACTGAGAACAGTGTAGCTCAGTCGGTAGAGCATGGCTTTCGCAGCGACAGGATTGTGGGTTTGATTCCCACGAGGGACCAGTTTGAAAAATAAGTATTAAAATATATTCACTCACTACTATAAGTCACTCTGCTAAATGACTCAAATGTAAAACATGTTGCAGTCATGCCAAGTCTGCTCCTTTCATAACACAATGCTTTTTAAAGGTCTTTTAACTGTAAATGCATGTTCAGAAAGGAAACTCCACATTGAAATATTTATAACCATTTATTAAGCAATGAATAATGCAAGTCTTGGAGCTATAGGCTCTGCTCTTTCAGGTTAGCTCACTGCCCAAGCAAAGCGTCAATATATAATATAGCCTATGGACAGTGAGTGTGGTAAGCTATACCAATCCCCCGACAGAAACACAGAACCTGGTGGTGCGAGCAAGAAGCCGGCGCATAGTTGAAGTAACAGCATGATGAGTGAGGGGACCTGGTCAGCTTAAAATAGACCACCAAATAATGTAGGCGTGATTGAGACTAGCCTCTTTGGTACCATCTCAGCAGGTGTGTCAGCTGAGACTGGGCAATCAGGTTTCCTTTCTGAACTGGCTCCGCTTAATTTCAGAAAGAAAGCACCACGAAGAAATATGTTTAACCATTTATTAAAGATGCTCTATGCAGAAATTGCTCTGCCATTTTCTGTTTGGAAAAATGGTAATAGTTCTGCCAGTTACTGTTTGTGACTAAACAACTGCATAGTGTAGAGAATCATTGTACTGTCTAAACTGCTGTGAAATATATTTTCTATAACCATGAATATTGTATTATCAGCTGTTTGAATCTGGTGTACAAAACTGAAAGTAAAAGATGCAAAAACTAAAATTAAGACTGGGAAACAGAACATATTTACCACTTCTTAGACTTGCTTTCAATGAGAATGACAGATTTATAACTAACATTTCTATGTGAATTTGGTCGGGTCGCCCAAAAAGTTACATATTGCCGCTTTTAAGCAATGAATAATGCAAGTTTTGGCGATTTAGGCTCTGCTCCTTCAGGGTAGCTCACTGCCTAAGCAAAGCGTCAATATACAGTATAATATAGCCTATGGGCAGTAAGCGCAGTAAGCTATACCAATCCCCCAAAACAGCAGAACCTTACACCAGACGACTCTGTAGCTACGGCAGAAGCGCCATTTAGATATTATCGAATAGACCAGTTAAGTAATCTTACCATCGCAACAATGAATCCTATGTGAGAATCTTAACCACGTGTGGCATAAACTGAGCAACATGCGACTTCTATCCCTGGTGACGTACCGCTGGGTACCCTCGCTTGAGGCATGATGATCTTCATCTTGGCACATGAACTATCTGCCTATCTTGCCAACACACACTGAACAAAAATATAAACGCAACGATTTTACTGAGTTACAGTTCAGATAAGGAAATAAGTCAATTGAAATGAATAAATTAGTCTCTCATGGCCCTCTATGGATTTCACATGACTGAGCAGGGGCGCAGCCATGGGTGGGCTTGGCTTCCACCCACTGGGAAGCCATGCCCAGACTATCATAATTAGTTTTCCCCCACAAAAAGGCTTTATTACAGATAGAAATACTCCCCAGTCTCATCAGCTGTCTGGATAGCTGGTCTTAGATGATCCCGTAGGTGAAGAAGCCGGATATGGAGGTCCTGGGCTGGCGTGGTTACACGTGGTCTGCAGTTGTGAGGCTGGTTGAACATACTGCCAAATTCTCTAAAACGATGCTTATGGTAGAGAAATTGACATGAAATTATTTGGTAACAGCTCTGGTAGACATTCCTGCAGTCAACATGCCAGTTGCACGCTCCCTCAACTTGAGACATCTGTAGCTGTCACGTTCTGTTGTTATGTCTTTGTTTTGGTATGGTCAGGGCGTGAGTTGGGTGGGTTGTCTATGTTAGTTTTTCTATGATTTGCTATTTCTGTGTTTGGCCTGTTATGTTTCTCAATCAGAGGCAGCTGTCAATTGTTGTCCCTGATTGAGAACCATATTTAGGGAGCCTGTTTTCTATTGTGTTTCGTGGGTGATTATTTTCTGTTTTCTGTTGTGTCTGCACCAGCCAGAACTGTTTTCGGTCGTTTCTCTTTGGTATTTTTGGTATTTCCGTGTTCATTTTAATAAATATGGACACATACCACGCTGCACCTTGGTCCTCACCTTCTTCCACCAACAACGGCCGTTACAGTAGCATTGTGTTGTGACAAAACTGCACATTTTAGCCTTTTATTGTCACCAGCCCAATAATGATCATGCGGTTTCATCAGCTTCTTGATATACCCCACCTGTTAGCTGGATGGATTATCTTGGCAAAGGAGAAATGCTCACTAACAGGGATATAAACAAATTTGTGCACAGACATTTCGTACGTATGGAGCATTTCTGGGATTCTTTTATTTCAGTTCATGGACCATGGGACCAACGCTATACATATTGCATTTATATTTTTGTTCAATGTGTGTGTGTACGGTACCTTTTAGATATTGGGGGCATCCTGGGATGTGCTTTTGTATGTTATTGCTGTAAGAGTGAGTTAGCTAGCATGCTCTATAATGGTCGCATTAGCCCCTGCTATTTCAGTTATTTCCATGCTGACAGACAAATCACGAATCTATAGCCATCAACATACTATTGTCCTGCACATCTAATGTGCTTCCTTGTGTCTATTGTTGGAGTAAACACCAATCAACTGGGATCGCTGGCTGGACAGTTCTTTCTTTAAAAACACAACGGAAGAGTTACGAAGTACGAACACAATCTTTTACATGGGGGCCGAGACCAGTCTTCTTGGCTTTGCTGGACATCTGTTGCATCAGTGATAAACAATGGATCGACCAGCGTGGAGAGTGGTCGGCATTGCAGATAGCGTAACATGGAAGAAGAACATGGAACATAGTTTGAGCAATGGAGTACCTTTACCCTTCCTATTAGTTTTAGAATGAGTTAATAATTGGTTACAGAGACTTTTGGCCTCCCATCCCATTCTAAACACCCATTGCCGACTTTGTATTCATGTTACCTGATGAAATTGCTGTACAATATGACCTTGTTGCCATCTGATGCACATTCAGATGTCATAAATCAGCACTGTAGAGCTCTCCCTGTACTATGCCGTGCCTTGATTGTATTACTGTTGATGATATCTGGAAATATGCATGTACACCCTGGCCCATCTACTGTTGCTAGCCCCAATTCTGACTTGTACTCTATCTGCTTCACTGATTTCTGCTCCCGTAAAAGCCTGGGATTTCTGCACGTTAACACTAGAAGCTAATTACCAAAAATGGATCAATTGAAAATGCGGGTTCAGAGCTCCAATCCAGATGTGTTGGTCACTGAGACGTGGTTAAGGAAGAGTGTTTTGAATACTGATGTTAAACTTTCTGGTTATAACCTTTTTCAGAAAGCCAGATCTTCCAAAGGTGGGGGAGTGGTAATCTTGACCAAGGATCACCTTCAGTGCTCGGTTGTCTCCACAAAGCCTGTCCCCAAACAATTTGATTTGCTGGTTTTAAGTATTGAACTTTCAAATAGGGCTTTGTTGCTGGGTGCTATCGTCCTCCATCAGCACCGGCCTGTACCCTACCTACCCTAAGCCCCTTACACCAAGTCTGAATTTGTCCTGCTAGGTGACCTAAACTGGGACATGCTTAAACCACCTGACCAAGTCCTAAAGCAATGGGATTCCCTAAATCTTTCTCATATTATCACCAATCCCACTAGGTATGACTCCAACACCCAGAAAAGGCTACTCTTCTTGATGTTATCCTCACAAATAATCCTGGTATCAGTCTGGTGCCTTCTGTTAAAACCTTAGGGGTCACTGTTTTACAGCCTGTGTTCGTAATGGCTGCACAGGGAAACGACTTTTCCTGATTTGTCATAGATGCATGAGCATGCCTTCCTTCATGACCTGGCCTCTGTAAAATAGTATAGAATCAGCTTGATCCCCTCTGTCGAAGACACTTGGACCTTCTTTTTTAATATTTTCAGTGATATTATTAACAAACACGACCCCATAAAGAAAATGAGAATTAAAAACAGATTCAGGCCCTGGTTCGACCGTGATCTTGCATAGTTACTCCACCTCAAGAATTGCATTTGGCGAAAGGCTCGGCACACGCATACTCGGGCTGACTGGCTCTCGTTTAGGCAAATGAGAAATAAGTGAACTCAGGCTATCCGGAAGGCTAAAGTTAGTTACTTTAAAGAGCAGTTCTTTCTCTGTGGGCCTAACCCCAAGAAGTTGGAAAACTGTTAAAAGACCTGGATAATAAACCCTCCTCCCCACTGCTGCCCATGTCCCTTAAAGTTGATGATGTGGTTGTTACTGACTGAGCTCTTTAATCCCAACTTCATTAAGTCAGGATTTCTATTTGACTCAGCCATGCCTCCTTGCCCGTTCAACATTTCCTCATCTCCCATCCCTTTTAATACGACTATCCCTGATGCTTCTCCCTCTTTTTCCCCTGCCCTGCTAAATGTTGCACATTTATTACAAATAAAAAAAACAGAAATACCTTATTTATATAAAGTATTCAGACCCTTTACTATGAGACTCAACATTTTTCTCAGATGCATCATGTTTCCTTTGATCGTCCTTGAGATGTTTCTACAACTTGATGGGAGTCCACCTGTGGTAAATTCAATTGATTGGAGAGGATTTGGAAAGACACACACCTGTCTATATAAGATCCCACAGTTGACAGTGCATGGCAGAGCAAAAACCAAGCAATGAGGTCGAAGGAATTGTCCATAGAGATCCGAGACAGGGTTGTGTCAAGGCACAGATCTGGGGAAGGGTACCAAAACATTTCTGAAGCATTGAAGGTCCCCAAGAACACGGTGGCCTCCATCATTCTTAAATGGAAGAAGTTTGGAACCACAAGGCTCACTGATTAAACCAAGATTGAACTCTTAGGCCTGAATGTCAAGTGTCACATCTGGAAGAAAGCTGGCATCATACCTACAGTGAAGCATGGTGGTGGCAGCATCATGCTGTGGGGATGTTTTTCAGCGGCAAGGATTGGGATACTAGTCAGGATCGAAGAAAAGATGAACAGAGCAAACTACAGAGAGATCAGTGATGAAAACCTGCTCCAGAGTGCTCAGGACCATAAACTTGGGCGAATGTTCGCCTTCCAACAGGACAACGACCCTAAGCACACAGCCAAGACAACGCTGGAGTGGCTTCGGGACAAGTCTCTGAATGTCCTTGAGTGACACAGCCAGAGCCCGGACTTAAACCCGATCGAACATCTCTGGAGAGACCTGAAAATAGCTGTGCATATACTTTCTGAATGCACTGTGTATCTTGAGCTTAGAGGACCACTAGGATTCTGGCCAATCCTGAATAGAGGGCATAGGTTGTTTAGCCAACCTCAAGATCCGATAAGGCGCGGTGATATCTGGGAAAGCTCTGGATAGGCATGATTGATACTCACCTCTAATTGGTACCATCTCAGCTGATGTGTCAGCTGAGGCGGGGCACTCTGTTTTTTTTTCTTTCTGAACTGGTTCAGCTTAATTACTTCTAAATGGCATTTGATGATCAGTGGTAAAACTCTTTGTTTTTGTTTCCCAGGCACAACACGAGGGCAAGTGTGAGTATGAGCGAGTACCATGTGAAACCTGCCAGGTCCTTATCCTGCGCAGTGAAAAAGAGAGGCATAATGAGAGAGAATGTGAAGCAAGGACATTGAACTGCAAGTACTGCAAAGTCTCCTTCAACTTCAAGGAAATCAAGGTGAGACGCATATCTGGAAAACACCAATGGCCAACAAATGTACAAGTGGACACAGTACTCCAGACAGTCAGATTCTGATGAGAAGGTTATGGAATGTCTGGATTCTGAGAAACTGATATTCTCATACCAACTCCCACTCCTTATCTATTACAGGCTCATGATGAAATCTGCCAGAAGTTTCCCATGCAGTGCAAGGACTGTGGAAAGAAAAAGATCCCACGGGAAAAGGTCTGTCCTCTACTGTGTCTTTTAAAAGTCTTCATTTGGCTTGCTTTCTAGGTCAATTAATCGTATCTTATCAGCCATGGTCCTATACAGTTTCTGCTTTCAATAAATATACATTGTTGCACAGTCAAGTGGAGTAGGCCAGAGCATGAACAGACTCATTTACCACTCTTTAATAGAAGTGGGTCTCACTATGAAGTCTTCTCATAACAGAACTAAGAAGGTAGTTGCATTTTGTTTGAGTTAGCCCTTTGAACTTAGAATAAAATAACCTCAACAGTCATCTACTTTCACATTTGAAATAATTGTAATGCGGTGCGTGCTGGTGACAGGGAAGTCAGGCGCAGGAGAATGAACTTGGTAAAAATGGAGCTGTTTAATAAACATTCAAAAATCTCAGAAAACCAAAGTATACAAAAATAACATAATAAGGGTGCAAAACCCGTCGCACACCAGAACAAATAACACGCCTACATACAACAAACAATCTCTGACAAGGACATGAGGGGAAACAGAGGGTTAAATACACAACGTGTAATGAATGGGATTGGAACCAGGTGTGTAGGAAGACTAGACAAAACCAATGGAAAATTAAAAATGGATCAAGGATGGCTAGAAGGTCGGTGACGTCGACCGCCGAACACCACCCAAAGAAGGAGAGGGACCGACTTCGGCGGAAGTCATGACAATAATGCCGGTTATTTTCAGGGTTAAGCCCCAATTTAATCTCCATAACCCCCTGATCTTTCTCTTTCTGTTCTCTCCCTGCAGTTTCTAGATCACAGCAGATCCTGTGCCAAGTCTAAGACTGCATGTCCGTTCAGTGAGGTCGGCTGCAAGGTTGTGGTGTGTATAGAAGATAAATTATATCTATTCAGATAAGGTTTTATCTACAGTATATGATGATGGCCTTCTTAGATATTTGAAAAATGCATATCTTTGATTGTAATGTCCCAGACAGCTCTTGAATACGGTTTCCTGTTTGTCAGAGGAAACTGGTTTGTTTTTCTCAGTTTTCTCCTATGACTTGCCCTCATCTGACAGTCAAATAAATCTGGCTAAATTTGTAGTCGTTTGGATCAAGAAAAATCCCCTCTTTCCTCTTGTTTTTCTGAGTCACCTTGACTACTCCATGGCATGCAGACAGTGAACAATGTTCTGTTGATTGTTTGGTTTATAGTTAGACCTTTATAATTAGACACTTGTGGCAACTTCTTGGTTGAAGCACAAGTAGTATCCAACCTAGTAGTACGTACAGCATGATCTGACATCTACCTGGCCATTGTTGTGGTGCAAAAATTGTCTGTCCTCGGTTGTAACACTAACCCTAACCCTACTGCGTTCCAAACTGCCTCTGGAAGCAACATCAGCACAATAATTGTTTGTTGGTGTAAAGCTTGTCCCCATTGGACTCTGTAGTAGTGGAAACGCGTTCTCTGGAGTGTTGATTCACGCTTCACCGTTGTGGCAGTCCAACGGACGGATCTGCGTTTGGCGGATGCCAAGAGAATGCTACCTGCCCGAATGCAACTGTAAATGTAGGTGGAGGAGGAATAATGGTCTGGGGATGTTTTTCATGGTTCGGGCTAGGCCCCTTAGTTCCAGTGAAGGGAAATCTTAATGCTACTTCATACAATGACATTCTAGATGATTCTGTGCTTCCAACTTTGTGGCAACAACAGTTTGGGGAAGGCCCTTTCCTATTTCAGCATGACAATGCCGGCCTTCACAAAGCGATGTCCATACAGAAATGGTTTGTCGAGATCGGTGTGGAAGAAATTGACTGGCCTGCACAGAGCCCTGACATCAATCCCATCGAACACTTTTGGGATGAATTGGAACGCCGACTGCGAAGCCAGTCCTAATCTTCTATAATAATAATATATAATATAATAATAATAATAATAATAATAATAATCTTCTAACACCTCATTAATGTTCTTGTGGCTGAATTGGAAGCAAGTCCCCGCAGCAATGTTCCAACATCTATTGGAAAGCCTTCCCAGAAGAGTGGAGTTTGTTATAGCAGCAAAGGGGGGGACCAACTCCATATTAGTGCCCATGATTCTGGAATGAGATGTTTGACGAGCAGGTGTCCACATATTTTCTTGGGTATTAGACACACCCTCAACAGAGAGACGTCTCAAAAGAGACATCTAGTGTTTGAGAGTAAATGTTCTGAGCTTTATGTGCCGTCCCCTACAATTGAACTCCAGCTTGAATCTCAATATTGAAGGGCATCTAAAATTGACACTGAACAGTATGATACAGACTAGTTAACTCAATGTGCTTAACGCCTTGTGTTGTGTCAACACAGATTGATAATGGGAAGCACAGTGACCACGAGCAGACTAGTGTCATGGAGCACATGCGTCTGATCCTGGCGATGATGTCTCTGGTGCGGCTTCAGCGTCCAGAAGCCCCAGGGCTGGGGGAGTGGCAGGAGGACTCTGGGCTGGGCCTGTACCGCGCTCCCGAGGATGGAGCCACAGCTACTGCAGCCACAGATGGGGGAGGAGCCGCTGCCTCTGGACAGACCTTTGGTCTTGACCACAAGGTTGGCTTAATTTGGTCTGATGCATTTGAGGAATAGGAAATACTACGGAAGCTATTGTTGTCTTATATATTGTTTTAAAGCTTCCCTTGTTTAACAGGACAATGTCAACCAAGCTGTTAAATGATCAATTGGATTGGCATCCTACTTGTTATTGAACTCTTACAGATGGCCTGAATACTAATCCATACAGAGATGTTGCAGATGCAGTAACACATAATGAAGGACTTGTCTTCATTGTATTCTCTGTGTTGTGGTCCTGCAGGTGAGAGCACTGGAGAATATAGTGTGTGTATTGAACAGGGAAGTGGAGAGGAGTTCTCTCACTTTAGAGGCCTTCTCACGGCAACATCGTCTAGACCAAGACAAGATTGAGAACCTCGGCAACAAGGTACGTCAACTAGAGCGTACTCTCACCATGCGGGACCTACAACTGGCTGAGACAGACCAGACTCTGAGAGAACTCCAGTTTTGCACCTTTGATGGTGTCTTTGTCTGGAAGATCGCCGACTTCTCACGGCGCCGCCAGGACGCTGTGGCTGGGCGAACACCCGCTATGTTCTCACCAGGTTAGATCTGCCCGGATTATTTTATTCTTATGTTATTCACCGGTCCTTAAGGCCTGCAGTAACAAGTTGACTGGCTTTAACTTGAAAATCCTTCTATTTTCATTTAGGAAAATCTGATTTGATATATATTTTTTAATCTCCTTGCTCTTTAGTGTATCATAAGTATACCATACTCTATGCACATTTATGGCAATGTTATTCCACAAGCATGCACTCATTTTTACCACAAGTGACTCAATAAGTCACAGATGCACATACTGTGATTCTAATATAGTTCCTCTTATCCCGTAGCATTCTACTCAAGTAAATATGGCTATAAGATGTGTCTGAGACTGTATCTGAATGGGGACGGAACAGGTC
The DNA here is from genome assembly GCF_023373465.1 of Oncorhynchus keta. Classification (NCBI taxonomy): domain Eukaryota; kingdom Metazoa; phylum Chordata; class Actinopteri; order Salmoniformes; family Salmonidae; genus Oncorhynchus; species Oncorhynchus keta. The sequence goes on from NC_068426.1 coordinate 27,541,348, forward strand.
GAGGGACTCACCTTTCTCTTTTCTTCGTGGTGATGAGGGGCAAGTGTGACGCTCTGCTCAAATGGCCCTTCAGTCAGAAGGTAAGACTTGAGTAAATAAGGGATACAAAGTATATTGAAAGCATGAGCTTTCCAATAGAATTCCAGGCACTGGAATCCATGCCAAGGTACATTGAAGCTGTTCTGGCTCGTAGTGGCCCAACACCCTATTAAGACACTTTGTTTTTGTTTCCTTTATTTTGTCTGTTACCTGTGTCTAACATTAGTAACTACAACAAAATGCATTATAGTAAAAACTAAATATTAAATCTCCGTCCTCTTTCCTCGTTCTCTTCCCTGCAGGTGACACTGATGCTGCTGGATCAGAATAACAGGGAGCATATCATTGATGCCTTCCGGCCTGATGTAAGCTCCACCTCTTTCCAGCGGCCAATCAGTGAGATGAACATAGCCAGTGGCTGCCCACTCTTCTGCCCATTGGCTAAACTGGCAGGCAAGAGCTCCTACCTTAGGGATGACACCATTTTCATCAAGGCCATTGTAGACCTCACTGGCCTGTAGTGACTGTGGAAGTCAAAGGCTTGTAGAAGTGGTGGTCAAAGGTCTGTAGAAACAGGAAGGGGTAGTTAAAGGCCCAAAAATGCACAGCAGAAGAACACACACAATGATGACTTATGACCATAAAATACATTAAATTATAAATATATTAAATAATATAATATTATTATAAGCATAATCTAGGCAGTGTCTATTTAGCCAGCTAACAGCATTTGAATGAAAACTCAGGTGGGTCAGAAATTCTCTCAGGGAGAGCGCTATATCTCAAGCATTCGGTCCATTCGTCAGATCTGCAGGATTATATAGATATTGTGAATTGTATTCATTGAAGGCACTGGGAGTCACATTTGTGGAACCATCAAGTGTGCAGGATGCACCACCTGTTGCATGATAAGGCATTTACAGGGGATTTCCAACATATTGTTAATCAGATTGCAATGGAGGGTCTAGCCCACCCCATATGGGCCATCTACGAGTGACGTATTGTTCACCATAGTTCACACTGTAATATTTAAAGTAATAGTTACAGAGTCTTATAGTGGATGTCAGAAATAGATCTCGCATATGGTACAATGGAGCGCCCTTCACTGGTAATGAAAAGAGAGATCAGTAGATTGGACACCATTGCCTTGAATTAATAAGTCTCAACATCCTTAACATAAACATGCAAATTGTGGTGGACTATTCAAGCATTGGTTCAGAGGACCACAGTATGACTCATAATACCCATAAACCCTAGCAGTCAAACAGGGAAATGGTTCCAATCATTATTTTCACCATTAATTTTTCCCATAGGGGATTTTAGAAACACTTAAAATAAGGGGTTTGTTTCATGTAGGCTTACCCTGGCATGACGTTTTGATAACTGTGTAAATCTCTCTAGGACAAGGTGACTTTTATAAATATACTCACCTGTATTTACCCCCAAATTCAATGCTAATTAGCTGCTAATGTGGCTATCATAAAGGACTACAAATGCCATGATGATCTGGGCGAGACTGCCGAATCGAGGCAAAGATAATAATGTCTGGATTAACTAATGTTAGCGGAATGTAATAATGAATAAATTGGCTACATTTCTTTATAAATGGACAATTCTGTGAACTGTCTTGTGCAAGTTTTAAATTGACACAATACCTGTTAGCAAAGGTGTCGGCTAGAGATGACGTGCAGGAGCTTACAGGGATTTGTCGTCTTGCATTATGTCTACGTTGATGCCAATTAGTAATTTATTTTCTGCAAGTAAATCGAGCAGAATATATTGATAAGTCACCTTGTCCAACAGAGATTAATGTGGTTGTCAAAATGTCCCGACAGGGTGTGCCTCCACGAATCATCCCTGAGTTTAAGGGTGTCTAAAATCCCCTATGGGGAAAAAAGAATCGTGTGAAAATGATTGGAACCATTTCCCTGTTTGACCGCTATGTTTTATGGGTATTATGACACCTTCGCTGTGGGGTTCTTTTGGCCCTCTTGATCAGCCTATTTCTCAGTGATTGTAAAAGATCTATAGTGTTATTTGCTAATGTTTTATAAAAATGTTTGCTAAAGTATTTTTCACTAGAAAATTATTAACCTTACCGGCAAAATATACTTTTAACATCTAATGCTGTTAGCCGGCTAGATAACCACTGCCTCTAAATAATATATAAATCTCACACACAGTGCATTCGTAAAGTATTCAGACCACTTGACTTTTTCCACATTTTGTTACGTTACAGCCTTATTCTAAAACTGATTAAATTGTTTTTTTTCTTCATCAATCTACACACAATACCTGAATAATGACAAAGGAAAAACTGTTTTTTAGAAATTTTTGCAAATGTATTAAAAATAGAACTTAAATATTACATTTACATTAGTATTCAGACCCTTTACTTAGTTGAAGCACCTTTTTGCAGCGATTACAGCCTTGAGTCTCCTTGGTTATGACGCTTACAAGCTTGGCACACCTGTACTTGGTGAGTTTCTCCTATTCTTCTGTGCAGATCCTCTCAAGCTCTATCAGGTTGGATGGGGAGTGTTGCTGAACAGCTAATTTCAGGTTTCTCCAAAGATGTTCAAGTGTGGGCTCTAGCTGGGCCACTCAAGGAAATTCAGAGACTTGTCCCGAAGCCAGTCCTGCTTTGTCTTGGCTGTGTGCTTAAGGTTGTTGTCCTGTTGGAAGATGAACCTTTGCCCCAGTCTGAGGTCCTGAGCACTCTGGAGCAGGTTTTCATCAAGGATCTCTCTGTACTTTGCTCCGTTCATCTTTTCCTCAAGCCTGACTAGTCTCCCAGTCCCTGCCACTGAAAGAGCAGATGCAGCATGATGCTGTAGTGCCAGGTTTCCTCCAGACGTAACGCTTGGCATTCAGGCCAAAGAGTTCAATCTTGGTTTCATCAGACCAGAAAATCTTGGTCAGAGTCCTTTAAGTGCATTTTAGCTAACTCCAAGCAGGCAGTGGGACCTTACCAAATCATGTCCAGTCAAGATGTAGGAACATCTTAAGGATGATCAATTGAAGCAAGATGCAGCTGAGCTCAATTTCAAATCTCATAGTAAAGGGTCTGAATATTTATGTAAATCAGTTGTTTCTGTTTTTGATTTTTTATAACTATGTTTTTTTTTTTAATCTAAAAACATGTTTGTCATTATGGGGTATTGTGTGTAGATTAATGAGGATTTAATCAATTTTAGAACAAGGCTGTAACGTAACAAAATGTGGAAAAGGGGAAGGGGTCTGAATAACTTCCGAATCCACTGTATATACACTACTGTATGGTGTGTATAAGTACACCACAGCATAGACATATAAAGTAAAGATATGATTCAATACATTATCATATTATAAATGAATTATATAAGATAACTGTTATGAAGTGATAAGCTGAGGAAGCTCCTTCTCTTTTCAAATACTAAATGCATCTTTACTTTCAAATAACAAGCGTATTTCTAGATGGTGAGCTCACTCATAAATACCCTTTAGCAAGCTATTAAATATGCCAGGGATGGGCAACTGGTGGCCCGCGGTCCCCTTTTGTAGGCCTGTGGACCAATAAAGAAAAAAATAGGTTCGGATAGGGGGGGGGGTGTATGAATGTGGGTACGCAGAGTCACAAGGAAACTGTGGACCCTCGTTAGTTCTGTTTTTGTGTTGGCCCCACCCTCATCCAAGTTGCCAATCCCTGATATAAGCAATTGTATTGAATATAACAATGGAGTGTTTCTGAATGTTATTTACTTGTGACGGGCTCTCTTTCTTGTGTAAAGTGAAGAAAGACAATATAGTTCTAACATTAACACATGCTACAAGTAGATCGCCTTCACATTATTCTGGGTCATTCATTATCTATGTGTGATTTACTGAAGCATTTATGGTTAAGCTTTTATGATTACGTTTCTGCATGTGTTCATGTAGATCTAGTATGAATCTTTAATTATCACATCCATTAAATTGACAGACTAAGATTTTTTTTTATGTGTGCGTGCGTGCGTGTGTGTGAGAATTATGTTCCAAAAAAATGTATGACATAGTACTGTTGTACCTGATTAGGGCTGTTGCAGTGACCTTATTACTGCCACACCAGCAGTAAAATCCCACTTGACCATTGAATCACCTCAAAGTGTTTTCACACTTGGTCCCTTGGTCCCCATTCAGAAAATGACTGTAAAAACTGTTAAATTGCCTTGGATTGATGAGGAATTGAAAAATTGTATGGTTGAGAGGGATGAGGCAAGAGGTATGGTAAATAAGTATGGCAGCCCAACTGATTGGCAAACGTACTGCAAATTTAAGAAATCATGTGACGGAACTAAATAAAAAGAAACTACACTATGAAACAAATAAATGATATAAAGCAAGATAGTAAAAAGTATTGGGGCACCTTAAATTAGATTTTGGGAAGAAAAGCCAACTTAGCTCCTTCATTCATTGAATTAGATGGCTCATTCATCACAAAGCCCACTGATATTGCAAACTACTTTAATGACTTTTTCATTGGCAAGATAAGCAAACTTAGGGATGACATGCCAACAACAAACGCTGACACTACACATCCAAGTCTATTGGACCAAATTCTGAAAGAAAATAATTGTACTTCTGAATTCTTTAAAGTCAGTGTGGAAGAGGTGAAAAAATGGTTGTCTATCAACAATGACAAGCCACCGGGGTCTGACAACCTGGATGGAACATTACTGAGGATATTAGTGGACAATATTGCCACTCCTATTTGCCACATCTTCCATTTAAGCCTACTACCGAGCGTGTGCCCTCAGGCCTGGTTGGGAAACCAAAGTCATTCCGCTACCCAAGAATAGTAAATCCAATCAAAGTTTATTTGTCACGTGCGCCGAATACAACATGTGTAGACCTTACAGTGAAATGCTTACTTACAGGTCCTAACCAACAGTGCAATTTGTGAGTAAAACATAGGTATTAGGTGAACAATAGAAATAAAAAAACAACAGTAAAAAGACTGAAAAATAACAGCGGTGAGGCTATATACAGTAGTGAGGCTATATACAGTAGTGAGGCTATATACAGGCACCGGTTAGTTGGGCTAATTGAGGTAGTATGTACATGTAGGTATGGTTAAAGTGGATATGCATATATGTTAAACAGAGAGTAGCAGTTGCGTAAAAGGGGGGATGGTGGGGAGGACACAATGCAAATAGTCCGGGTAGCCATTTGATTACCTGTTCAGGAGTCTTATGGCTTAGGGGTAAAAACTGTTGAGAAGCCTATTGGACCTAGACTTGGCGCTCCGGTACCGCTTGTCATGCGGTAGTAGAGAGAACAGTCTATGGCTGGGGTCTTTCACAATTTTTAGGGCCTTCCTCTGACACCGCCTGGTGTAGAGGTCCTAGGTGGCAGACAGCTTAGCCCCAGTGATGTACTGGGCCGTATACAGTACCCTCTGTAGTGCCTTGTGGTTGGAGGCCGAGCAGTTGCTGTACCAGGCAGTGATGCAACCAGTCAGGATGCTCTCGATGTTGCAGCTGTAGAACCTTTTGAAGATCTGAGAACCTATGCCAAATATTTTAGTTTCCTGAGGGGGAATAGGCTTTGTCGTGCCCTCTTCACGAAAGCCCCCTTTACTGGCTCAAATAGCTGACCAATCAGCCTGTTACCAACCCTTAGTAAGCTTCTGGAAAAAATGGTGTTTGACCAGATACAATGCTATTTCACAGTAAACAAATTGACAACAGAATTTCAGCATGCTTATAGGGAAGGACACTCAACATACACAGCACTTACACAAATGACTGATGATTGGCTGAGAGAAATTGATGATAAAATGATTGTGGGGGCTGTCTTGTTAGACTTCAGTGACTTTGAGTAAAGCCAAAGTGTCTATGTATGTGGATGACGTCACCTACTGCAGCGGCTGAAATGACTGCAACACTCAACAAAGAGCTGCAGTTCGTTTCAGAGTGGGTGGCAAGGAATAAGTTAGCCCTAAATATTTCTAAAACTAAAAGCATTGTATTTGGAACAAAACACTCCCTTAACCAGGCAGCACGGCTGGCCCTTGGATGTACACAGAGAGATAATATTAATAATATGCATGTAAATCTCTCCTGGCTGAAAGTGGAGGAGAGATTGACTTCATCACTACTTTTCTTTTTTTTGAGAGGTATTGACATGTTGAATGCACCGAGCTGTCTGTCTAAACTACTGGCACACAGCTCAGACACCCACGCATACCCCACAAGACATGCCACCAGAGGTCTCTTCACAGTCCCCAAGTCCAGAACAGACTATGGGAGGCACACAGTACTACATAGAGCCATGACTACATGGAACTCTATTCCACATCAAGTAACTGACGCAAGCACTAAAATTTGATTTTAAAAAAGCAGATAAAAATACACCTTATGGAAGAGCAGGGACTGTGAAGCAACACAAACATAGACACATACACACACATACACAATAACACACGCACTGTACGTACACATGGATTTAGTACTGTAGATATGTGGTCGTGGTGTATTAGGGGCCTGAAGGCACACAGTGTGTTGTGAATGTATTGTAATGTTTTTCAAATTGTATAAACTGCCTTAATTTTGCTGGACCCCAGGAAGAGTAATTGGGATCCATAATAAATACAAATAACCCCTCACATTGGAACCACACGAGGGAAGATGATGATGTGCAGGCTCTCAGAAAAAATCTTGCTGTTTTGGGATATTGATTAGCGATTGTCAAGGAAGCACAGAAATTCCAAAATATGTGTGGAGATTTTAGTTCAGATTATTTATTTGCAATATGTGATCTATAAAGAGAGCTACATAAGCTGTTTTATTCACTTGTGGGGTTTGAATAGTGTGAGAAGACAACAACATATTTGGTGAGAATCACAACATCAGGTACAAAATCAATTCTAGCTCTTAAAGGGACAGTAGCCTATGGGTGTACAACTTTCAATTTAATCTGCAGTTATTATTTTGCTATGTATTCTGTTACTATTAACATGTAAATATTACTGTTGTCTTCTGATTGCATTTATTTAAAAGATGAAACATAATTGTAATCTATTAGCTTCCAAAATGTTGTTTTCAAGGTAACAACACTGCCATCATGCACAGATGCGCGCGACTCTTGGCGGCAGTAAGAAAGCCATCGCCATCTGCACCCATTCAACAGCCTTGATTTATTACTTCTAAACAAAGTCACTTTTTGTGGTTCTTATACGCTTCCAATGATTTTTTAAAATTCTTGCTTGAACAGTCGGTAAGGTTATATTTGGTTATGATCTTTGCAAAATAACTATTTTGGATGCAGCGCTTGTTAGCTAGAATGCTAAAGCTCATTGATATAGGCTGTAGCAAAAGCTTGCCAAAGAGCCGTTTTACTGGTTGAAGGTTTTTTTTTAAAGTATAATGTACTCTCAGCAAAAAAAGAAATGTCCCTTTTTCAGGACCCTGTCTTTCAAAGATAATTTGTAAAAATCCAAGTTTATACACTGTTTCCCATGCTTGTTCAATGAACCAGCAAGACGGAGCTCCTCTTCCTCCCGGGGAAGGACTGCCCGTTCCATGATCTCGCCATCACGGTTGACAACTCCATTGTGTCCTCCTCCCAGAGCGCTAAGAACCTTGGCGTGATCCTGGACAACACCCTGACGTTCTCAACTAACATCAAGGCGGTGTCCCGTTCCTGTAGGTTCATGCTCTACAACATCCGCAGAGTACGACCCTGCCTCACACAGGAAGCGGCGCAGGTCCTAATCCAGGCACTTGTCATCTCCCGTCTTGATTACTGCAACTCGCTGTTGGCTGGGCTCCCTGCCTGTGCCATTAAACCCCTACAACTCATCCAGAACGCCGCAGCCCGTCTGGTGTTCAACCTTCCCAAGTTCTCTCACGTCACCCCGCTCCTCCGCTCTCTCCACTGGCTTCCAGTTGAAGCTCGCATCCGCTACAAGACCATGGTGCTCGCCTACGGAGCTGTGAGGGGAACGGCACCTCAGTACCTCCAGGCTCTGATCAGGCCCTACACCCAAACAAGGGCACTGCGTTCATCCACCTCTGGCCTGCTCGCCTCCCTACCACTGAGGAAGTACAGTTCCCGCCAGCCCAGTCAAAACTTTCGCTGCTCTGGCCCCCAATGGTGGAACAAACTCCCTGACGCCAGGACAGCGGAGTCAATCACCACCTTCCGGAACACCTGAAACCCCACCTCTTCAAGGAATACCTAGGATAAAGTAAGGGTAGGTAATCCTTCTCCCCCCCAACAAGATTTAGATGCAAGTGGCTGTTCCACTGGTTGTCATAAGGTGTATGCACCAATTTGTAAGTCGCTCTGGATAAGAGCGTCTGCTAAATGACTTAAATGTAATGTAAATGAACCATAAACAATTAATGAACATGCACCTGTGGAACGGTCGTTAAGACACTGACAGATTACAGACGGTAGGCAATTGAGGTCACAGTTATGAAAACTTAGGACACTAAAGAGGCCTTTCTACTGACTCTGAAAAACACCAAAAGAAAAATGCCCAGGGTCCCTGCTCATCTGCGTGAACACGCCTTAGGCATGCTGCGAGGCATGAGGACTGCAGATGTGGCCAGGGCAATAATTTGCAATGTGAACATCTGCACAGGATCAGTACATCCGAACATCACACCTGCGGGACAGGTACAGGATGGCAACAACAACTGCCCGAGTTACACCAGGAATGCACAATCCCTCCATCAGTGCTCAGACTGTCCGCAATAGTCTGAGAGAGGCTGGACTGAGGGCTTGTAGGCCTGTTTTAAGGCAGGTCCTCACCAGACATCACCGGCAACAACACCGCCTATGTGCACACACCCACTGTCGCTGGACCAGACAGGACTGGCAAAAAGTGCTCTTCACTGACGAGTCGCGGTTTTGTCTCGCCAGGGGTGATGGTCGGATTCGCGTTTATCATCGAAGGAATGAGTGTTACACGAGGCCTGTATTCTGGAGTGGGATCGATTTGGAGGTGGAGTGTCCATCGTCTGGGGGCAGTGTGTCACAGCATCATCGGACTGAGCTTGTCATTGCAGGCAATCTCAACGCTGTGCGTTACAGGGAAGACATCCTCCTCATGTGGTACCCTTCCTGCAGGCTCATCCTGATATGACCCTCCAGCATGACAATGTCAGCAGCCATACTGCTCGTTTTGTCTGTGATTTTCTGCAAGACAGGAATGTCAGTGTTCAGCCATGGCCAGCGAAGAACCTGGATCTCAATCCCATTGAGCACGTCTGGGACCTGTTGGATCGGAGGGTGAGGGAACTTGCAGGTGCCTTGGTGGGGTAACATCTCACAGCAAGAACGGGCAAATCTGGTGCAGTCCATGAGGAAATGCACTGCAGTACTTAATGCAGCTGGTGGCCACATCAGATACTGACTGTTACTTTTGACCCCCCACCCACCCCTTTGTTCAGGGACACATTATTCCATTGCTATTAGTCACATGTCTGTGGGACTTGTTCAGTTGTTGAATCTTCTTATGTTCATACAAATATTTACTCTGCTGAAAATAAACTCAGTTGACAGTGAGAGGATGTTTCCGTTTTTTTGCTGAGTAGTTGATTTGCGATATGGAGCAATATTTGTAAACACAGGAAGGGGTATACTGTAGCTGTCCAATAACATGTTCTGGTGGAATGACTTGTCCTGCACTTAGTAAAAACCCAGAGTGCATTGAGTGAATGTTGGAAAAAGATGTTGGTCCCTTAACATAGCAATATGAATGCAAAGAGGACTCTGAGCACAAAATAGATGAAGTGACCTGGTAAGAGTTTAAAGTCAAGGGGAGTGTGAATATGAAAAGAACAGTTCTTTAGCTTTTCTTTTTACCCCTGAGTTTGGTTCATTTTTTAACCTTTATTTAACTAGGCAAGCCAGTTAAGAACTAATTCTTAACAATTACAGCCTACCAGGAACAGTGGGCTAATTGCCCTTTGTTGAGGTGCATAATGACATATTTTTACCTTGTCAGCTCGGGGATTTGATCTAGCAACTTTTTGGTTACTGGCCCAAAGCTCTAACCACGAGGCTACCCGCTGCCCCATTTAAAGAGGACTATATGTGAAGATACCCTTAATCTCTTCTTATGCACTCTGGACATGCGTTGTCAGTACGCAACTCACTTAAGACCATTGTAGTGGAAGAGTGAGAGAAGGTGATATACTTGCGACGTGCACCGAGACCCAGCATGATGACTCAATATAGCCACTATATGTATCTCTTAATAACTGCATAATGGTGCAAGTTAGACATGCTCATTATAGTCATACTGAGATGTGATGTAAGGCTCACTAGATTGCTCCAGAGATGTACAGGGCCTGTTGCATGTATTTACATATTGGAGTCAGATTGAGACATTTAGTTTATATTCTACATAATGGTTGGATAATTTCCACCCATCTACAGAATGATGACCCCCTCATTCTCAGTGATGGGGAATTCCACCAACACAGATGCCATTATACAAGTAATAGCCTACCTCACAGTACACGTGACTGAAAAAACAAATTTAAGTTGTCTTTGGTACATACTTTGTCTAACCTATACTCAAATTAAACAAATTCTAGCAATCACCTTTGAGTGTGGACTGTATTATGATGCATACTGGATGGACTGGTTACCTTATGCTACGCTCCAAACGTTCTATCCATGAGTCTGGGAGAGAGCATGTAGACCTAAGTGATGTTGGTTCATTGACTGTGCAGGGAGGCTTAGCTAGTAAATTAGTATTTGATTTTGAATAGCTCAGTAATAGAGAATTATATTTCTAAGACTTAGGTTTTGTATCATTCACAACTCAATCTAGTGTGTAGGACCTGTTTCAAATAATCATTTTCACTCAACATTGTCACTTCATATGCACACTCGCTCCGGAATGGGAAAAATATCCTTTATTTTATTCAGCTAAGTTCAATTATATTCTTACAATAAAATAATGGCATGGAACTTTAGCATATCCTGTCTGCTAAATCAACTAGCCTACATCACATGGCCAACTCATTCTGTCCTGAAATACATACATTTTCTTTAGACCTGTCTAAAATGTATTGTGATGTGGTATATTAAATGGATTTGTTATTTTTTAAACGTAGATGTCCCAAAGGCTTGCATCAGCGGCTTGTAGCAGGTTGTTTTCATGGAGATGCTAAACGTGTTCTAATTAACAGGCCATTACCATGAGAACAGCACTCATTTGCATGACATCCAGCTGACTAAATGTCATGACTGCCACAGTCCTAGAGCTGATACAGCTAAATAACTGACTGTGGAGATGGAGAAAATACAAACTACCTGAAACATAATGGATCCTTTGACAAAACTTATTTTGCATCTGTCCTAAAGAAATTGTGGTAACTTAATATGTTGACTGTCTTTGGTTGAGTACTTGTGTGTTTGGCTCTGATCATAACTGAAGACAAGGAACTCCGATTGAACCTATCATGAAAGTGATAGAAATGTCTTATTTATTTTTTAAAAAGTCACTCAAAGCTGGCGTAAAGTTGCAGAATAGCCAGTGAAAACAAAACTAAAAACAGACATTTAAAAACAGACATTTAAAAACAAACTTTTACAACATGTTTTTATGCATGACGAGAGCTGGGATAGGTCTCTCCAATCAGAGGTCATTTCAGATGTCATGATTGCAGATCTGCAGACATCACTAATGTGATGGTACAACCCAACATAAAAAAACGTGAAAGAATATATATATAATTACTCGTATTGACAGAGCGAAATACTTAAAAACCGAAGAAATGGGGTGATCTTTGACCATATTTTAGTGTCTCCTTTTCCTTTAGTGAACAAACTATCATTTTCTCTCCTGAAGTCCTCTCCAATGTTTCTTCTCCAGTAGTTCATTCAATAATTGGAAACATGATCGTTAAATAAAATGAATGTGACACCCTCCAGACTTTGCAAAGGTCCAGGAGGAACTTGTCTGAAATTCACCTTGCTAGGTGTCACCTTAAATAATGACATTTATGGAGAGGACTGTTGCACCTCCTTCTGGCTTACCCCAGCTCTCACATGTACCACAATGTGTAGGCAGCCATAACACAGTGAGTTCAAGGTAAAAGTGTGATTTGCCCACACTGAAGATAACTACTGGAGAGTGCGTCACCCATGAGTCTTTCCCCCCACTATCTCCAGTCCCCTTCCTCCTGTCTCAGGGTTTTACGTTGACAGAGGTGGTCTTCTTGTTGCGGCCCAGCCAGGAAAGGAGGCTGCGTGGGCGTGGGGGGCGGGCGGGCGTCTGGGCCAGGCGGACCATGCGTGGCGAGCGCCAAACCTTGATGGTGGAGTCGTCGCTAGCGGAGAGCAGCAGCTCCTGGTCGGCCGGGCTGAAGGCCACAGAGTTGACCACGTCGTCGTGCTGCAGCCGCGCCAGGCAGATGTTGTAGTGGCGGTCCCAGATGTAACCGTGTTTGTCCTCTGCACCACTAGGGGGAGAGCGATAGACCAGTCACTGGTGAATAACTAAAGTAGGTGATTTCTGTGCTCAGTTCAACTTCGTAAAACTAATTCTGAACAGGATTATGGTGTTATCAAATCAGAAAATCTGCATATGGTAAGACATGTCCTTCATATAATCCACACAATTTCTCCCTGTTAGTATCAGACACAAACGCCCGACAACTTTTAAAAAGGGATCTGAAATTCACCACCATAGCGACCACATACTGCCTGTAATTGTTAGAGCAGACTTGACATACGTACCTGGCCACAAAGTCTCTGCTGACGTCCAGGAAGATGAAGAAGCACTCGTCGTTGGGCGTGAAGGCTCGGTGGGCCCTCAGGCTCCGTCTCTCCTCCCGCAGGCTTTTCAGGTCAATAACGTGCAGGTCGATCTCCTCGGCAATGGGGGGCGGAGACATGGGGTCAGAGATCACGCAGCCCGCCGGCCAAGCCCGACTGTTCACATACAGATACCTGGACAGACGGACAACAGCATGGACATACTTGTTCAAGGTATACTTGTTCAGCATTATAAACAAAGTGAGGAAAGCAAGGTGATTTGCAAAACAAATAGTTACTATGACAGTCATTCAAGGGGTTTCAGGTACACTACTGCAACATCTTTGCCCCTGTAGCCATGCCAACCAAGTTATCCAGCCTCTTCACACTACTACTCATGACTAACACTCACTCACCTGTGGTCTGGAGACAGACCCATGCCGATGATGTGGCCGTGAATGTCGATCACATGGTCCAGAGAGTCAAAGAACTCGTCAGTGCTGCGCTCCTCCCCCAAAACAGGCCCAGACGTGGTCATCTGGTCAGGCATGATCCGCTTGATGCCGATCTGGTGGGGGGAGTAGGTAAGGCTGCCGGTGGTGAAGAGCAGGTAGGTCTTATCCTCTTCGTCCCCAGGGGCCGAGGAGAGCACGTTGGGGTCTGGGGCCTTGGTGTGGGTTCTAGCCATGAGCCGGGCCCACTTGGTCTCCAGCTCCCTCACCTCTGAGGCCTCACTGTGACGACCCTGAGAGCACCAGAGGGAGAGGGGAGAAAGGATCAGCGCATACCAAATCAAGATTAGGAATGGGCACAGTTAATCGAATATCCGAACAGATGTTAGTATTCGATTACTTGAGTTGGTAATTTTTTTTAAAAATCTATATTTTTTTGGCCTATTTTGACAATTAAAACATTGTTACAAATTTAATTATCCTTGTGCCATTGTTACCTAAAAGGATATACCATGACATTTTAAATACTGAAATGGCTGCATTGCACTTTTTATCTCAAAGTCAAATAATTTCTGGATAACAATTAAAAGGGGAAATCAGGAGTTGCTACATCCATTTTTGGACTTATGAATTAATTGTACTCATTGATTTTTAAAAGAATATATAAAACGTATAAATGTCTCATGAGCTTAGTTCCACTGTCATTACCCATCAGAACCAAAAATATAAACTTGTTTTACTCCAATGTTTGTTTACAATTCCTTACAAACTATAGCCTCAAAACATGGTTAAAACTATCATTTTGATATAATGGATGGTCAGTCCTTGCATCCATAGCGCTCTATGAACTTGAGTGGTTAAATTCCTCCAGGCCCAGCCATCAGCTTTTTACTGAACCAGGGAGACAGCTTTGTTATCGTTTCTACTGCAGATTGCCGCGTCAAGTACCTTACTGTGATTTTGACCATTTCAATTGAAAACAAAAGAAACACAATTAGCTTCTTAGCAAAGAGCAATATCTCAAGCATGAATTTTGCTAGGACTGTCGGAGTGGTCTGAGTGGGAAACTGAAAATTAGATGTTATTGGCAGAGAGGTTTGGAACTCTTTCTTATCGGTCTATTAATGAATTTACCGCCTGGTGACATCATAAGACAGGCAAAACAGGCTAAAATTTCAAGCAGCATTTTCAAACAGCTCTTTCACCAAAAGGGGATCATTATCGCAGTATTATTCAAACCTCATTGTGGAAATATACAGTGTACAAAACATCAGGAACAACATGCTCTTTGCACAACAGCTTTCACCTGGTCAGTCTATGATCCCTTATTAAATCCACTTCAAATCAGTGTAGGAGGGGAGGAGTAAGCCTCAAACTACTCTTAAACGCAAGTAAAACTAAATGCATGCTAGTCAACCGATCACTGCCCGCACCTGCTCGCCCGTCCAGCATCACTACTCTGGACGGCTCGGACTCGGAATACGTGGACAACTACAAATACCTAGGTGTCTAGTTAGACTGTAAACTCTCCTTCCAGACTCACATTAAGCATCTCCAATCCAAAATTAAATATAGAATTGGCTTCCTATATCCCAACAAAGCATCCTTCACTCATGCTGCCAAACATACCCTCATAAAGCTGACCATCCTACCGATCCTCGACTTCAGTGATGTCATCTATAAAATAGCCTCCACTCTACTCGGCAAACTGGATGCAGTCTATCACAGTGCCATCAGTTGTCACCAAAGCCCCATATACTACCCACCATTGCGACCTGTACGCTCCCGTTGGCTGGCCCTCGCTTCATACTCGTTGCCAAACCCACTGGCTCCAGATCATCTATAAGTCTCTGCTAGGTAAAGCCCCACTTTCTCAGCTCACTGGTCACCATAGCGGGGCGGCAGGGTAGCCTAGTGGTTAGAGCATTGGACTAGTAAACGGAAGGTTGCAAGTTCAAACCCCCGAGCTGACAAGGTACAAATCTGTCGTTCTGCCCCTGAACAGGCAGTTAACCCACTGTTCCTAGGCCGTCATTGATAATAAGAATTTGTTCTTAACTGACTTGCCTAGCACATGCTTATTGCCTTAACTCCCTTATCTTACCTCATTTGCACTCACTGTATATAGACCTTTTGTTTTATTTTGTTCTACTGTATTATTGACTGTATGTTTTGTTTATTCCATGTGTAACTATGTTGTTGCATGTGTCGAATTGCTATGCTTTATCTTGGCCAGGTCGCAGTTGCAAATGAGAACTTGTTCTCAACTAGCCTACCTGCTGGCGTCCCACCTGGCCAACATCCAGTGAGATTGCAGAGCGCCAAATTCAAATACAGAAATAGTCATTATAAAAATTCAGAAAAGATACAACTATTTTACATAGGTTTAAAGATGAACTTATTGTGAATCCAACCACTGTGTCAGATTTCAAAAATGCTTTACTGCGAAAGCATACCTTACGATTATTTGAGAACAAATCATTACAAACAGTAACCAGCCAAGTAGAAGAGTTACACAAGACAGAAATGGAGATCAAATTAATAACTTACATTTAATGATCTTCACATGTTTGCACTCAGAAGATATTCATTTATATATATATATTCATTTATTCATATCCGAAAACCTCCGTTTTGTTTGCGGGTTTTCTTCAGTAATCCACAGGCTCAAATGCAGTCACAACAGGCAGACAAACAAATCCAAATGGTACCGTAAAGTTCATAGAAACATGTCAAACGATGTTTATATTCAATCCTCAGGTTGTTTTTAGCCTAAATAATCGATAACATTTCAACCGGACAATAACGTTGTCAATATAAAAGTTAAACAAGAAAGGCACTCTCTCGGTCGCGCGCATGAAAAAGCTCTGACACGGCAGGGTCCACTCATTCAGACTGCTCTTACTCCCTCATTTTTCAGAATACAAGCCTGAAACAATTTCTAAAGACTGTTGACATCTAGTGGAAGGCATAGGAACTGCAATTTGAGTCCTAAGTCAATGGATACTGTAATGGCATTGAATAGGAAACTACAAACAAACAAAAATCCTTCTTCCTGAATGGATTTTTCTCAGATTTTCACCTGCCAAATCAGTTAATACTCGCAGACATTATTTTAACAGTTATGGAAACTTTTGAGTGTTTTCTATCCAAATCTAGTAATTATATGCATATCCTATCTTCTGGGCCTGAGTAGAAGGCAGTTTAATTTGGGCATGTTTTTCATCCAAAATTCCAAATGCTGCCCCCTACCCTAGAGAAGTTAAATAAAGGTGAAAAAAAAAGGAGACAGGTTAAAGAAGGATTTTTAAGCCACGAGACACAGATTGTATACGTGTGCCATTCATTGATTGAATGGGCAAGACAAAAGATTGAGTATCAAGACTGGTCCACCATCCAAAGGACATCCAGCCAACTTGACACAACCTTGGTAAGCATTGGAGTCAACATGGGCGAGTATCCCTGTGGAACGCATGACACCTTGTAAAGTCCATGCCCCGACGAATTGAGGCTGTTCTGAGGGCAACAGGGGATGCAACTCAATACTAATGTTTTGTACACTCAGTGTATATAAAAGACAGTAAATCACATTTGACTGCACTGGGCCTTTAATTTAAAAAATTGAATGTAGTTTTTATACCGTGCGTTGAGCTACTGCTGCGCATTTATTTCACGTTCACATGCAATCGGAGTTATCGGAAATTCCTAGTTCCAACTGGGAAGTTTCCCTTGAACGACCCTCCAAATTAGAATTATAAGTGGACCGAATTGCTACGTTTCACCACTGACTTTTTCAACCAAAAGAAATTAAACATTTGACTGCTACAACCTAATCAATATGGATAACGTAGCTAGTTTGACCATATTGTCAATGTGAAGCAAGCTAACTTTATTATTAGAAATGTTACCTAGCTTATCAAGTTTGCTAGAATCTTATTGGTTGAAGAATTATTCCTGACAAAAAGCATATGAATGAAACAAAATCACATTTCCGACATCACAACTAGGAAATGGGAAGTTTGGATGAGCATGTGAACGCGGAAATTAGCCCCCCAGTCTGCCCTGACATTGGTATGCTATTTTGCCAGTTCCATATGGCAATTACAGACGTGCAAACTCTGTTAGGTGCGCAAGACTTGAGACCGATCAATGGAAAACACTCACCAGAAAACCTTGACTGAATCAGTTCCATCATGGCAAAAATCGGACTTTTCACTAGCGGAAAAAAGCAGCCTGTTCTCTGCCATGTGCATTTGTGTCATTTTGATTGGTCAAGAGAGTCCAGAGCATTTATCTATATTACATTTTTTGTCATTTCAACTATCCGGATAGTGAAATAATGTCAAATGCCCATTCCTCATCAGGATGAAGTTATAAAGTGTATGTGGACAAATTACTATTTCGCAGACTTTCCATTTGTTACATAGAAATCCATGTTTTCATACTGGCCTTCTCTACTGTAACACACAACATTTGGGAGTGCTCACCTGTATGACATGCTCCAGCCCAGAGGGGGTGAGCTGAGGGAGGTGGGCTGTTGAAAGACCCTGCAGTCTCATCTCCCGCCGGCGCTCTTCATCGTCCTCCTCATCGTCCTCGCTGTCAGTGGTGCCCAGGTCAAAAAGCAGGGGTTGGTGACTCAGGGGCTGGCTCTGACCCTGGGCCTCGTAGTCCAGCAGCAGGTCTGGGGAGTCGTGGCGCCGGCAGTGGGCCACCATCACGGTGCGGATGGTGCTGGCGTTGATGTTCTGGATCTTAAAGAGCCGCTTGACCACGTTGACATTTTCAGACTCCACATCCTGTGGAGAGAGGCTCATGCATGAACACACACATGGCACAGTGAAATACATACAGGTCATTAGACTGGAAGGAACTTAAGCAAATATACTTAGGGGGCTGATAGCTCTGACTAAAGGAGAGCTGACATGGACCAAAGACAAAGAAACGGATTAATTCACATTAATTCTGTGTGAGACATCCACAACTTAGCTCAGTTTGACCAGTCCTACAATGATCAAGTCAAAATGGTCACTATATATATAATAATAATAATAAATGCCATTTAGCAGACGCTTTTATCCAAAGCGACTTACAGTCATGTGTGCATACATTCTACGTATGGGTGGTCCCGGGAATCGAACCCACTACCCTGGCGTTACAAGCGCCATGCTCTACCAACTGAGCTACAGAAGGACCATAAATTGTTCAAGAACTGTTGTCCTCTACCAACCATAACATTTTGACCATGTAGGGGACCGACCTGAAAGGCTTTGTTGAGCCAGAGCACAGAGCAGGAGGTCATGTTGCCGATCCAGTGCAGGTTGCCAGAGATGAGGTGGGTCTCGTTCAGCCAGCAGCCAAACACATCATAGGGCTTGTTCCTCACACGTGACAGGAGGGTGTAGTTCTCTGTGGAGGAGGACAAGACAGTTATGGTTCTCCATGTTTTCCACATCGGATAATGATCACTTAAACTCGATCACCGCATGGGCCATACTGAAAAAACAAGAACTAATTTGTGGGCCAGACAGACTGTTTACATCTGCAACCCAAACTGGACATTGTTTAACTATTTTTTTTAAATATGCTGGGGCTATATATAATGTCCACTTATGTACATAGGACGTTGTATATAGCATTAACAAATAATAAAAAATAGCCTACCGTAAAACTTCCATTTATAGCCCCAGCACTTATTTACTTAAATCACTGAACACAACAGGCGCTTAGACAGGTTTTTATTTGATACAGGCAACCATTTCCTTAATGCACACAGCTTTCCTAATTAGCATAGTTAATTGTTTCATTTCAGCATTTTAAATCAATTTCTTCATTTCCTGCACCAATGTGTCACGCTTATTTGGTCTTTGTATGCCTTTAATTACTCTGTCAAGGAAAGTTTTTTTCTTCTTCTCCTCCGACTTTGGCTTTTTGGCCAGTTCTTACTTTTGCCACTAGAGTGCGATCAGACAATTTATACGGGTTTGTACCAGACATGCCATGTCCGCAGTTTTTCGGCCAAATAGGGCAACTTTGAAAACGAAGTTGCGGGTAAAAATGTATTGCTCGCGGGTTTCGGGTTTTTGAGCTACTTCTAAATTGTATCGCGGCCTCCATGGCATTTCTCATTATTATATTTCATTGTGACCTGCTGCTGCTGACTATCAGGCAGTGAGAAGGCTGTTACTGAATGAGTGAACGAGTGGTGAAGGCCGGAAGGGTGTGTGTTGAGATCACTGGTTGAGAAAGCGCTGTAGCTAAGTCACAGAGACCGAGCAGCATGCGCGCATGTCGTGACAACTTTTTACCATTTGTAGGTAGGCTATTTAGATTGTCATTATGGAGACACCTAGTACCAACCATTTTTCCAGAAAACATTAACACGGTAGAACTGATATAACAGCGACAAAGCACTGGAGAATGACTTTAGGCTCACTAGAGTGCTTTAGATACATTCGCTCTGTGGTGGTGGTTTAAAGTAAACTGCATTTTAATGTCGCCTTTTATGGAAAACCGTATCAAGCGAAGGGTTTTATGCGTGCTCACGAGTTCTAAGGTCTCAAGAGCTGCGCGAGTGTAAACTTGAAATTAAAGTTATGGAACTCCTTCTTGAGCTTCTGTTATGGGGAATGACATTGATTAAAATGTGGAGAATGATACATTTGCATCTGTTGGCCATCAAGTTGGCTATTTATTTATATGCCATTGTAGACTACTGTAGCCTACCATTTGATACAATAAATATGTTGAAATTACAATATGCTGGAGTCATTGCAAATCAATTTGTGCCACTTGTGTAGCCTACATGGAGCAGGAGAACGGATTTAATAAATAGTCTGTAACTTCAGTTTGTTGTTGTAGGCTTGTGTTATTATGCAGTTATGAAATGGTCATGTTTAATTAAATTGGAAGTTATCCATTGTGATCATGGTGACAGATCTATCGCAAATGTATAATTCTCCACATTTATTGTCAGTTTCGTTGTAGATTTTTCCCTGAAATAGATGTTGGCCTATAGGCTACCTGCATCTAGCGCAGCAAACCACAGCAAAGCTGAATTGCAATTATAGACCCAGATTTTAGTCAGTAGCTTAGGCCTATTGAAATAAATCTAACAAATAGGCCATTTATAATGGTTTGTAGTCTTAACATCTGACTGCCAGAAAATAGCCTAACAATCAATCATCCAAGTGATTTTTTATTATTATTATTATTATTTATTTATTTTCTTGCTCAGAGATTGACATTCTCTGTCCAACTTTCATCACTCAATTTCTCCTGTTGGATTTATCTATAGTAATGTACGTGCAAACAGGATTATCAACGTAATTAGAGCAGAAAAAATAAAAGTTGTCATACCCGTGGTATACGGTCTGATATACCATGGCTGTCAGCCAATCAGCATTCAGGGATCGAACCACCCAGTTTACATTTATGAATGCTGATTGGCTGACAGCCGTGGTATATCAGACCGTATACCATGGGTATGACAGATCAAATATTAAAGATGCACTATGCAGAAATCACACCGCCATTTCCTGATTGCAGAAATGCTAATAGTTTGCCTTATTTTAGTCTGTGACATAATCAAGTATAGTGTAGAGAATCCTTGCACAACATAGTGGTAATTTACCCGTGTGTGAATCCTTTATGAAATCATTTTGACAACCAAGATGACATTCTCTGTAGGCTACAGCAATGACTGTTGCAACTGAAACTTGGCATCTACATTTAGCCTACAACACATTTCAACTCCTCTATAAGAGGACAGGCTCATTGTAATGGCTGGATGGAATAAATGAAACCGTATCAAACATATGGAAACCACGTTTGACTCCGTTCCATTTATGTCATTACAATGAGCCTGTCCTCCTATAGCTCCTCCCACCAGCCTCCACTGGTAGTAGTAGCGATGGTCTGGCTTGGGTGTGTCAGAGCAAATATGTAACTTTAAAGACCTGTATTGCATGTGTGCATGTAAAAAGACAGTGTGAGGAAATGTTTGTTGCCTAACTGTTAGGGTGAAAATTAAGGTGCGCCTGCGTATGTCATTTAGTGCGCCTGGGTATATGTAATTTCTTCCACATCTATGTCTCACATTAGTCACAATGTCAGTGTGTCGTAACGGCATTTTGTGTCCCAAAACATTTATAATGAGGATAACTTGCGTTTTGAATTAAGTCATTGGTCTTTAAAAAAAGAAAATTGGGGTTTGTGATGCACATTCCAGAAAAATGACCAATGAAAGCACACGAGAAAGAGCGAATAGAGGAAGAGACAAGGAAGGAGACAAAAGCGAGTGAGAAA
Organism: Oncorhynchus keta; assembly: GCF_023373465.1. Taxonomy (NCBI): domain Eukaryota; kingdom Metazoa; phylum Chordata; class Actinopteri; order Salmoniformes; family Salmonidae; genus Oncorhynchus; species Oncorhynchus keta. The sequence goes on from NC_068426.1 coordinate 27,562,887, forward strand.
CAGCAGGAGAGTGTGTGTGTGTCCTACCCAAGCTGATGACAGCGATCTCCCCAGAGGAGGAGTGATGAGAGCCCAGGTAGACTCCAGACACCAGTAGCAGGGTGTCGTCAGCGTTGAACTGGGAGAACTGGGTGTAGCCCCAGTTGAACTGGCGCATGCTGGAGCTGTGCACCATGGTGATGGTGCCATCGGGCCGCTCTGTGTCCCAAAGCTGACCAGCACAGGCAGGTGAGAGGAGGATGTTAGATAATGAGAAAAGCATTATATTGGGGTTGTTAACTGGATTCATCCTGACATTCGTGATTTATAGTTGTTGATTATTATTAATGTACTTATTTGACATTTTTACTGCACTGCTAGGAGCTAGTAACAAGTATGTCGCTGCACTCACTATAACAAGTGCTAAACTGTGTACGCGACCAATAACCTTTGATTTGAGATGTCAAATCTACAGCTACGATGTGCAAATCTCAACAATTACATTTGTTTCCCCTACATCCCATTTTTGGGCACTATAAACTTGAAACTAAGGTCCACAATGGCTCCTGCGCTGTAATATTGACAAATAGCTATATTTTAGTTTTTGCATTACAGCAGACAATGATCCATTTGGGCCATTATGCTAACATTGGTCTTGGGGCAAAAATGTATCCTTGCAACTGTTGTTGTGGAATACAACATCTTTATTTGGCTTATCCCTGGCACTAGGCTAAAGCTACGGTCTTCTCCAGTCATATAATGTGACGGACCTTGACGGTGCAGTCTTTGGAGCAGGAGGAAAAGCGGTGTCCGCGATGGGAGAAGGCCAGGTGGAGGACCTGGTCATGGTGCTCTTTCAGAGTCTGGACCTCCACACAGGGTATACAGTCAAACAGACGCTTGAACTCCCTGTACCATGACAGAGAAGCTAGGGACAGAGATAGGTGGAAGAAGTCAAACATCTATGCAAATCGGCGACAACAGTACTTCAAGCCACTGCGCAACAATAAGCAACAGTTAACACGAGAACACAAGATAGTGACTCAGTACTGCAATAATTCATACCTCAAGTAGGAGCTGGACAAGTGCACTGTGTGCTGGCCTGGCACATTCATTTTTACAGTAGAATACTTTCCTTCTTTACAAGTTGAAATATGTCCATCCTTTCCTATGATGGAACCATTAATTTGCTGAAATCAACATAATTTCCTGTATTGTTGGGTGTTGGGTTTAAAATGGAATTAACCCAACCCTACTGTCTGATGTTCTACGTGACCTACCAGGGTGTCTGGGCACAGAGCGGGGGATCCTATAGTAGCTGTAGAACAGCTCCCTCCACAGGAACTCATCTTTGGACACTGCCAACCACTGTCTGCAGGCCAGGCCAGCACTCAGCACAGTGTCATGAGGAAGACGCAGGAAGATCTCAAGCACCAAGCTGTCTGGCAGGGCTGGGCCATCATCCATCCTGACATCCTGCATGGGAACAGCACAGGTAAAAGTGTTCTTCTGATACACACTTTAGGTCAAAGTATTGTTATTAGGCTATACTGTAACACATGCATGACCGCAGCACCCTAAATGTGTAAGACCCTGCCCCACAAAATAACCCTACCTCCCTCGCTCTCATTCTATATTAAGTATGACAGCTGAGAGTTTGACAGGAGATCACCACATGGCATGTTTTCCCACTGAGGCCCAACAACCACTTCACTGGACTGGTTGCATGATATCATGAGTTGATTCAATGAAGTGGAATGAACCAGTCATGTTGATCATTAATATGGAATAATGACAACAATGAATGGGGGCTATATCTATACATTTGTCATTTCCTGAAGAGCTGCAAGCTAACGTTATCTTGCATTCGCAAGTAAAATAACACCCTTCCTGTAACGTTAAACAATACATAGATACTGTAGCTAACTACATTGCCAACAACAGACAGCAATTTACAATGTAACTAGCTAGTTAGTTAGTTAGCGAGGCTAGTTGAGAATTATCAGTTGCATATCGTCCGAGTTCAGAATTATCAGCGATGATGTTAGCTAACTCGCTGCATAGGCTAGCTAAAAGGAACAGTCACGTTAACACTGACAACACAGTTACTGTTTGTTTCGAAATATGTTAGGAATAATACATATCATAAAAGGTAACGTTACCTCGCCAGCTTAGCTACTGGTTAACGTTACGTCACGGGATGCAAAACGGTCACCTCACCAGTTAGCTAACGTTAGCAACCTTCCGCAAAAGCTAATTTAGCTAGCAAATAGCTAATCTAACGTTACAAGCTAGCTGTCATTCGTTCCTAAATGTTACTTTGCCAGTTTGTAACGTTATCTTTCCATTACCACATTATTTCAATATAAACTATTCTGGTTTCATTTCCACAAAATAAATTCGAACAATAATATAAAATCGTGACCCACCTGCCTTTTGACAATCTGTATGGAGACAAATCAAATGGCCAGCCGAGGATAGCTAGTCAGAAGCGAGAAAAAAAAATTCAACAACAATCTTCCGCCCCCGGCGAGACGTCTGGTCGCCCATTAAAATAACCAACAAGTCAATTTCAGAACCCTCGCTACTTCATAGGAAGGGTAACTCAATCAAATACAGAGCGACAGCCTGCCAGTTCCACTGTGGACAACGAATCCCATTGTTAGGGTGGAGACATACAGTGCCTTTAGAAAGTATTCATAACCCTTGGTATATTCCACGTTTTGTTGTGTTACAGCCCGAATTCAAAATTGATTAAATATATATTTTTCTCTCACCCATCTACACACAATACCCCATGAGTGAAATCATGTTTTTAAAAAGTTTTACAATTTTTTTTGAAAATGAAATACAGAAATATTATTTTTATAACTATTCTCACCCCTGAGTCAATACATTTTAGAATCGCCTTTGGCAGCGTTTACACCTATGAGTCTTTCTGGGTAAGTCTCTAAGAGCTTTTCACACCTGCATTGTACAATATTTGCACATTATTCTTAAAAACAAATGTCAAGCTCTGTCAAGTTGGTTGTTGATCATTGCTAGACAGCCATTTTCAAGTTTTGCCATAGATTTTCAAGCCAATTTATGTCAACTGTAACTAGGCCACTCAGGAACATTCAATGTCGTCTTGGTAAGCAACTCCTGTAGATTTAGCCTTGTGTTTTAGGTTTTCGTCCTGCTGAAAGGAGAATTTGTCTCCCAGTGTCTGTTGGCAAGTAGACTGAACCAGGTTTTCCTCTAAGATTTTGCTTTTGCTTTTATTCTGTTTATTTTTATCCCCAAAAATGACGATGACAAGCAGAACCATAACATGATGCAGTCACCATCATGCTTGAAAATATGAAATGTGGTAGTCAGTGATGTATTATGTTGGATTTTCCCCAAACATAATGCTTTGTATTCAGGACATAGGCAAAGAAATTAACTTTATCTTCTGAAAACATCAGAAACCCTACCTCTTTCTTCGGTGGTTGTTCCACCTAGCTATCTTAATATGAACGCACTAACTAAGTCGTTTCGGATAAGAGCGTCTGTTAAATTACAAACATGTAAATGTAGGTAGCTTGTACAGTCCCAAGAGCTAAAGAAAAATGTTCAGTTATAAGTGAGTGCTCTGTAGAGGTTGGAAGAACGTGCACTGTGCAGACTGCACTGACAAGTCAATGAGAGAACATTCATCATCACAGATGTCTGCACCAGTAATTATGGATGAATAATGCAGAGGACACTCACTCTGTCTGTCAACAAATTCCTCTATCAACAAATAGCTACATGGTTTTGCACATTCCACTTTCCTGTACCCAAGAAGACCTTGAGTAGGCCCACCTTTTACACACACAACAGATCGTTTATTTTGCTTACTGTTTACTATTGATATTTTGTGTTTAGAAATCTGTGGTTATTTTTATTTAACCTTTATTTATACAGGGAATCCCAGTTGAGACCAAGGTATCCTTTTCTTTTTTCTTTTTAAACTCTGTTTATTAAGTTTTACACACACATACAAGACAACACAAAGCAATATAAATAATATACTCAACTAGAAAAAGAAATACTAATAAAAAAATTGATTTAAAGATACCATAGACAAGTTAAACACACCAGGGAGAAGGCTACAAAGGTTAAAGGGCAATTTATTTATTTTTTACCTTTATTTTACTAGGCAAGTCTGTTAAGAACAAATTCTTATTTTCGATGACGGCCTAGGAACAGTGGGTTAACTGCCTGTTCAGGGGCAGAATGACAGATTTGTACCTTGTCAGCTCAGGGATTCGAACTTGCTACCTTTTGATTACTAGTCCAACACTCTAACCACTAGGCTACCCTGCCGCCTCTATAGTACAGGGACAGAGCAAACACCTCACCACTGTTCATGTAAACAGTCAAAGGATAAGGGTGGAGAAATGCTTTAAAATAAAGTTTACAATGCTTTAAAATAAAAAAAAATAGAATGATTATTCATGTAGGCGTGAACAAAATGTAAAAATAACTGGGAAAAACAGGCTCACACTTCAGTCTCTGCCCGGGCAAGACGAACAAGGCATCCATGCGTCACAATCAATAAGCACATGGACCTTAATGCCCCCCCAGCAAAAACACAGAGAGAGGCTCCTCCAACCCTTAAGTCACAGGGGGGTCAAATACAGACTTATTTTAGTTTTAATTGGAATGCCATCAGAGGATGGACTGTTTACAGTAAGACCGGAATGGAGCCCAAGCCTCATTAAACAGTTTGGAGTTCCCACGTGAATTTAATTTAATTTTTTCTAGTTTCAGAGAGCACAACACATCCCTCACCCAATATTTATAAGATGGGGGAGCTGCCATCGTCCAGTTCTGTAGTATTAGCCGTCTAGCTAAAAGAGTTGTATAAGCTACAGTGTCCGACTGGATTCTTGATAGGGGGGTACCCATGGGCAGTACTCCAAAAAGGTCTGTAAGGGGAGACGGATCTATAACAGTGTCATATATATCAGAGAAACATTTAAATATTAATTCCCAGAAACATGACAGTTTATGACAGCCCCAAAACATATGCAACAGTGTGGCTGGTTCCACTTTACATCTGACACAGGTAGGATCAAAATCAGAGAATATTCTTATAAGTTTGGCCCCCGACCAGTGGATACGGGGAACCACCTTGAATTGAATGAGGCTGTGTCTAGTGCTAAAAGAGGACGAGTGCACCCTGTGCAGCACAGATTCCCAGGCGTCTTCCCCAAGTTCCTCCCCCAAATCCTTTTCCCATCGAGTCTTTAAAGGCACCAAAGAAGGGTTCTTTCTGTAAGTCATGAATGATTGCATATACATCTGAAATTGAGCCCCTAGGAAGCTTGTTCAACTCCAAGATGCTCTCTATAGCTGTATTTGCAGGCCTATGGGGAAATCCAGGTGTGTTAGCTCTGACAAAGTTTCTAGTCTGGAGACTAGAAAAGTGGGAAAAAAAGTGGGATTGGGGGAGATTGAACTTTTCCTGCAGCTGAGAAAAAGAGGCAAATGTATCATCAAATAATAATTGGGCTAGCGAGGAGAGGCCTAGTGAGTGCCAAATGATTCAAAGATGGAGGAAATAAAATGTTCTGATTGATTGGGTCTGATAGAGAAAAGCCTCGGAGGCTAAAGGCTAAACGGAACTGATTCCAAATTTTAAGAGACTGCTTTACAATTGGGTGTGTTCACACCTTTTGCCTAGGGACACTGGGAGAGACGAGCACAACACAGAGGAAAGTGCTGCAGGTTTACACTATTCAGACTCCATCTGGACCCAGAGTGGTCTAGGGCCAGTAGGATCAGTCTGCAGCCAGTACAGAAGGGCCCTGAAATTTGCAGCCCAGTAGTATGTCTGAAAATTTGGTAGAGCTAAACCCCCCAATGACCTAGGCTTCTGTAAATGTTTTCTACCAATCCGTGGTACCTGGCCATCCCAAATAAAATGCATGAATGTTTGATCCAGTGAAATAAAAAAAGATTTTGGAATAAAAATGGGTAAACATTGAAATAAATATAAACATTTGGGCAACACATTCATTTTAATGACATTAATCCTTCCGATAAGAGAGAGGGGTAGCGAATTCCAAAAAGTAAAAGATTACACACTCTAAACTACACAATTATCTTGGATACGAAGACAGCAAAGACAACTAAGTAGCTAGCTAACACTACACTAATCAAGTCGTTCAGTTGAGTGTAATAGTTTCTACAGTGCTGCTATTCGGTAGACGGATGGACGTTAGCTAGCTGGCTAGCTGCTGGGCAGTAGACTACGTTAGGACGACAAAATACGATAATTACGCAATTATCTTTGATACAAAGACAGCTATGTAGCTAGCTAAGAAGAAATTGCTAAGATTAGACAAATCAAACCGTTGTACTATAATGAAATGTAATGAAAAGTAATACTACCTGCGGACCGAAGTGCGAATGCGACCGCTCGCTCCAACCCGGAAGTACTGTTCTGGCAGACATATCAGTGTGGATGACGGATCACCACCTCAAGCTGAACCTCGGCAAGACGGAGCTGCTCTTCCTCCCGGGGAAGGACTGCCCGTTCCATGATCTCGCCATCACGGTTGACAACTCCATTGTGTCTTCCTCCCAGAGCGCTAAGAACCTTGGCGTGATCCTGGACAACACCCTGTCGTTCTCAACTAACATCAAGGCGGTGGCCCGTTCCTGTAGGTTCATGCTCTACAACATCCGCAGAGTACGACCCTGCCTCACACAGGAAGCGGCGCAGGTCCTAATCCAGGCACTTGTCATCTCCCGTCTGGATTACTGCAACTCGCTGTTGGCTGGGCTCCCTGCCTGTGCCATTAAACCCCTACAACTCATCCAGAATGCCGCAGCCCGTCTGGTGTTCAACCTTCCCAAGTTCTCTCACGTCACCCCGCTCCTCCGCTCTCTCCACTGGCTTCCAGTTGAAGCTCGCATCCGCTACAAGACCATGGTGCTTGCCTACGGAGCTGTGAGGGGAACGGCACCTCAGTACCTCCAGGCTCTGATCAGGCCCTACACCCAAACAAGGGCACTGCGTTCATCCACCTCTGGCCTGCTCGCCTCCCTACCACTGAGGAAGTACAGTTCCCGCTCAGCCCAGTCAAAACTGTTCGCTGCTCTGGCCCCCCAATGGTGGAACAAACTCCCTCACGACGCCAGGACAGCGGAGTCAATCACCACCTTCCGGAGACACCTGAACCCCACCTCTTTAAGGAATACCTAGGATAGGATAAGTAATCCTTCTCACCCCCCTTTTAAGATTTAGATGCACTATTGTTAAGTGACTGTTCCACTGGATGTCATAAGGTGAATGCACCAATTTGTAAGTCGCTCTGGATAAGAGCGTCTGCTAAATGACTTAAATGTAAATGTAAATGTTTCAAACTGTCTGCTAGAGCAACAAAGTTTTCCTAAAACAAATTTGAATATTTCCTTGTCACTTTAACTCCCAAGTAGGTGAATTGATCCCGGACAATCCTAAACTGAGAACTTGTAGAAGAGCACTTTAAAGCAGCCTTGTTTACCGGAAAAAGCTCACTCTTGCCTCGATTCTGCTTGTACCCTGAGATTGATCCAAACATTTTAAGAACAGATAAGGCACGTGGCAATGAGGTATCAGGGTTGGAGATAAACAAAAGGAGGTCGTCAGCATATAGCGAGACTTTCTGCTCCCAGCCCGCCCTGATTATACCTTGAATGGCATCATTAGAGCGTAGTGCAATGGCGAGAGGCTCGATTGCCAAAGCAAACAACAAGGGGGAGAGTGGTCAACCCTGTCTGGATCCGCGGTGCAAGGGAAAATAGTCAGAGGACAAGTTATTAGTCCGTACCGAAGCCATGGGGGAAAAATAAAGAATCTTTATCCACGCAATGAATGTTAGGTAATCCCACTCAACGCAGTCAAACGCTTTTTCGGCATCAAGTGAGACCACCACCTCCGGGTCCTCCGACGCCGGGGAGTACAGTATATTCATAAGGCACCTAATATTGAAAAATAAATGCCTATTTCTCACAAAGCCAGTCTGGTCAGAGTGTATTACTTGGTGCAGCAAGCCTTCCATACGGATGGCTAAAAGCTTAGCTAGGATTTTGTAATCACAGTTTAAAAGCGAGATTGGGCAATAGGATCCACATTCCAGGGGGTCTTTGTTTTTCTTTAATAGTAATGAAATTGAAGCCTGATAAAGACTAGGCGGTAGCTTTGAAGTATTAAGGCACTCTGCAAATAGTCGAGACAAAAATGGGCAAAGCAGACCAGAAAACGTCCTGTAAAATTCGGTTGGAAAACCGTCCGGACCTGGTGATTTACCACGTTTCATTGCGGACACTGCTGTTGCAATCTCCTCAAGCGTAAATTCTACTTCTAGACAGTCATGGGAGTCTGTATAAATTGAAGGCATATTCAAGCCATTAAAGAAGGAATCAATCAGCAAAGGGTCTTGAGGGGATTCAGAGGTGTATAGCGCAGAGTAAAATTGTTTGAATTGATCATTGATCTCTTTATGTATAACTGTGGTGGCACCAGACAGAGTCCTTATTTGTGGGATTAAACGTGAGGCCTCAGATTTACGGATCTGATGTGCAAGGAGTTTACTGGCCTTGTCGCCTTGTTCATAGACTTTATATCGCAAGAGTAACTGTTCAGCTTGCCTGGTAGAAAGCTCATCAAATTCAGATTGGGGTAGTTGGCACTCTTTATGCAGATCAGAGGAAGGATCCATAGCATACTTCCCATCCAGTGTGGCTATGGACTCGCTCAGGTCCCGAAGTCGCTGGGAGCGAACTCTGTTTTGGTTGGCCGTATAAGAAATAATTTGGCCACGTAGGTATGCTTAGAGAGACACCCATATGGTAGAGCAGGACATACCTGGTGTTGAATTAGTTTCTAGGAATAAGGTGATTTCAGAAGAAATTAAATTGACAAACTCCTTATCTGAGAGTAAAATGGGGTTGAGACGCCATTGATAACACATAGGAGGTCGCTGGGGGAACTCTAGTTCAAACACTAATGGCTAATGGTCAGAAATAACAATACTCTCGTAAGTACACTGCCAAAGGTTAGGCAGAAGTTTTTTGTCCAAAAATAAGTAATCAATCCGGGAGTATGTTTGATGATCATGAGAATAAAAGGAATACTGTCTATCTATAGGATGTAGGAAACGCCAGGCCTCAAACATAGCATATTTCTGAAGAAAGGATTGAATAAGTAGGGCACATTTAGATGGGCCTGCATTTGTTTGTGAGGACTTGTCAAGAACTGGGGACATTTTACAGTTGAAATCCCCCCCTAAAATCAACAAATGAGAATCTAAATTGGGAATAGCAGACAGAAAGTAAGAAATGAAACTTGTGTCATCCCAATTGGGAGCATAAACACTAGCCAAAACAAGAGGGGTAGAAAACAGTTCATCGGTGTCGTGGAAATTTCCTGTATTTACCAAATCATGAGAGCAAACCACACACAAGTCAGAGTTTATCACAAAGTCCATCTTTAATTACATGAGCTCCATCACAACCCTGTGACTCTCAGATCAATTCAGTGTCTATAAATGAATTCTCTGAGAGTCCCTTTCACATTGCAACTGAGATCCTTTATAGCAAAGACACACATAGCCAGACAGCATTGGCATAATTTATCGTTCAGCTTTGTCTCCTAAACTATGTTATTTTCTCAAACTCAGAACCTAAACAAATCCTTACATCAACAGGCATATATCAAATCCATCCTATCTTGACAAGATCACAGAGACACATTGACTGGCACACAGACATTGTGGAGCCAAGAGGTACACGCTTGACCTCTCCCCTCTCTCCGGCCCAAGCAACTTAGTCTTGACAGAGAACAGATACTGCAACCCCGCCACAGTATTATACAAAAATAAACATTCTGATGAGAAGTAACTTACAAACATATGATGAATATAAAACATCTTACCTATGTTACCAACTAATTCTGATTATTCCCCAACACCGGTTACTATGACGTATCGTCCCTTAGGATCAGCAATAACCTCAGAAGCTACAAAGGGAGTATCTTTATCAACCAGAATAGCAGCACCTCTTGATTTACTATGAAAGTTTGAGTGGAACAGTTGACCAACCCAGTCCTTACGCATCCTAAAATGCTCACCAGTCCTCAAGTGAGCCTCTTGTAGAAATGCAATATTTGCATTCAAACCCTTTAAGTGTGTCAACACCCTCTTACGCTTCACCGGGTTATTAACCCCTTTGGTGTTCCATGAAATGTACTTGATCGCATTATTTCGGCCCCTCTGGGCATTCCCGTTATTCAACCCTGTCATTAAAGCATAGAATGGAAAAGCAATGAGCGCCCAAAACCCCCAGAATAACTTGTCTCAGAGTAATAATGTACAGTGGTAGATGTTTGGAAAAAGTACAGAAAAAAAAACTAAAAAAAGACAGAATGACAACATTAGAACTGAACAATTCAACCTGCCCCCCAACCCCCTCCCCCCATCCCAGACAATACCTCCCCAAACGAGGTACAAGCCTAAATAGAACATGTTATCTTCGCATAGCATGTCTGTGAGAGTGCGGTCTTAAACCTAAACCCACAGTCCCGCTCTTTAAAGTTGCGTTTTGTTAGTGGATCAAGCAGCAAAAAGAAAGATTTTTATGCATAAAAAAAAATTAAAAAGGCGAATCCCTTGTGCAAATGGAATGACAAAAGCACCACTTGTAGATGTATATGATTATATTCCCAGTCTTATAACAGGCATTGAGAGAAAAAATAAATAAAATGTATAAAGGCTCTCAGCCAAAAATCTAATTTGAAGTAAGGAAATCGTAGTAAGACAATTAAAAATAATAGTAATTATAATAGTAGTCTAGTTGACGCTGAGAAAGCTTACAACCAATACCAAAAAACTGTGTGTTTGCTGGGCATAAATGACGCTCAAATTTTTTTAAATTGAAGCGAGACCCCCAAAACCGTGTAGCCTCGGGAGACATTTACTGTTTGCTGGGTCAATGCAAACGAATGCAGTAAACAAATAACCAAAAATATTTTGAATCACTGAGACACTGTGTAAACAAACTGAATAGGTGAGGGAGACAGCCTAGAAACACAGGAGTTAAGTAAAACCTTAATACAATTAAATTAAAGTGACTGAATGCTTCTAAGGCACGCACTGAATGGGTTCGCCAACTATACAAGACTAGCCTGTTATATCTAAACATAATTGCACCACAGGTGGGTTACTTACTATCCACAGTTTGCAAGCAACAGTTGCTGAACTGTGAGTATGTTCAAGACTTCTTGATGTGACGTTGAATGTGAGCCATAGCCTCATCCGGAGATTCAAATGTGTAGTCTTTACCCTCATGAGATAGCCATAAACGGGCCTGGAATCGCAGTCCATACTTCACACTTGGATGGTCCGAAGTACTTGTTTGGCCTGTCCGAAAGCTGCGCGCTGCCTGGAAACAGTGGGGGCGTAGTCCTGGTAGATGGAGAAGCTCTGTCCTTGAAAGCTCAGAGTGGTATTGCGGGCTCTTCGGAGGATCTCCATCTTCTCAGGAAAAAAGTGCACTCAAAGAATTAGGGGCCTCTCCCCATCCCGGGGCTTTGGGCGCAGCAACCGGTGGGCTCGATCAATCAGGAGCTTTTCATCGAAGGCAAGAACATCCTTCAGCAGCCCTGAAACGAAATCCGTGGCGCGATGCATTTCCTCTGACCCTGGGACCGATACAAGTCTCAGATTATTGCGGCGAGACTCACACAGCTCTCCTTCACCTATTTCAAATCCGCAGCTAGGCGTTTAACTTCAGCCTCCAGGGATGTAGTTAAGTCGGAGACATTAGTAGCGGAGGTCTCCAGTGCTGCAATCGTTGTAGTGTGTGACGCAGCTGTTGTTTTGAGTAATGTGATTGCTGGCACAGTCTCGTTCCGCAGGATGGTTAAATCTGCTTTTAAAGTATCAGAAACCTCCTGTATTCTGGCCTCAATCGTAGCAACCACCTCTGTTTTCATTTCAACTATCTCAGAGCGTAGTAGTTTGATGGCCTCGAGAATGTTCATTTCAGCGCCGCCAGGCCAAGCCGCACCTCCGGGTAAAGTGTGCGTCCCCGGGCCCTCAGACTCAGGAGAGGGTGGTGATGAGAGCGGGTCTTGTAGGCCGGGTTTTCTCAAAGTCATGCTTTTGGCCTTATGTTTGGTCGACATGCTGACATTCAGAAGCAAAGTAGTCTTGGTTTTTAAGGAAATGGATCACCAAATATATATTTGAAAATAAATACAGTTCTGCTGCAAAATTCACATAAACTTTAAGAATACCACGGGAGCAAACGGAAAACGTCAGTCGCACATGGCGTCCCTCCTATCCCCCCTAAGGTATCCTTTTCAAAGGTGCTCTGCACAATAGTTCACTAAGGACTAAGCTGTCAAGCTCTGGCCTATTCCTCTCTTTGGATTGGTGGATACATCTCGGATACATCTCGTAAGTATTTTAATACTTTTTTGAATATTCGATGGAGGTGTTAGACGTCAACCGCCTGAATTCAATGGAGAGAGATGCTATGCTTAGCTATGCTACGCTATGCTTGTGAAGAAAAAATCTTATTGCAAGAACTGGGAGCTCTTTAGATTTGAGGTGTCCAAATACCTCAGAAAATATGGTAGTAATCTTGCTAAGTCCTGAAGAGCTGAGGAGGAAAGGTTATCATTAAGATAACTTCCCTTTCTGGTCTTCTGAGGTCCCCAGCTGGCCTCTCGGGGCAGGAGAAGATGGAACTGATTGAGTTACAAAATAAACTGGATAAAATACACTGCTCAAATAAATAAAGGGAACACTAAATTAACACATCCTAGATGTGAATGAATGAAATATTCTTATTAAATACTTTTTTCTTTACATAGTTGAATGTGCTGACAACAAAATCACACAAAAAATATCAATGGAAATCAAATGTATCAACCCATAGAGGTCTGGATTTGGAGTCACACTCAAAATTAAAGTGGAAAACCACACTACATGCTGATCCAACTGATGTAATGTCCTTAAAACAAGTCAAAATGAGGCTCAGTAGTGTGTGTGGCCTCCACATGCCTGTATGACCTCCCTACAACACCTGGGCATGCACCTGATGAGGTGGCAGATGGTCTCCTGAGGGATCTCCTCCCAGACCTGGACTAAAGCATCCGGCAACTCCTGGACAGTCTGTGGTGCAATGTGGCGTTGGTGGATGGAGCGAGACATGATGTCCCAGATGTGCTCAATTGGATTCAGGTCTGGGGAACGGGCGGGTCAGTCCATAGCATCAATGCCTTCCTCTTGCAGGAACTGCTGACACACTCCAGCCACATGAGGTCTAGCATTGTCTTGCATTAGGAGGAACCCAGGGCCAACTGCACCAGCATGTGGTCTCACAAGGGGTCTGAGGATCTCATCTCGGTACCTAATGGCAGTCAGGCTACCTCTGGCGAGCACATGGAGGGCTGTGCGGCCCCCCAAAGAAATGCCACCCCACACCATGACTGACCCACCGCTAAACTGGTCATGCTCGAGGATGTTGCAGGCAGCAGAACGTTCTCCATGGCGTCTCCAGACTCTGTCACGTCTGTCTCATGTGCTCAGTGTGAACCTGCTTTCATCTGTGAAGAGCACAGGGAGCCAGTGGCGAATTTGCCAATCTTGGTGTTCTCTGGCAAATGCCAAACATCCTGCACGGTGTTGGGCTGTAAGCACAACCCCCACCTGTGGACGTCGGGCCCTCATACCGCCCTCATGGAATCTGTTTCTGACCGTTTGAGCAGACACATGCACATTTGTGGCCTGCTGGAGGTCATTTTGCCTAGTGGTTAGAGCGGTGGACTAGCAACCGGAAGGTTGCAAGTTCAAACCCCCGAGCTGACAAGGTACAAATCTGTCGTTCTGCCCCTGAACAGGCAGTTAACCCACTGTTCCTAGGCCGTCATTGAAAATAAGAATTTGTTCTTAACTGACTTGCCTAGTTAAATAAAGGTAAAATAAATAAAATAAATAATTTTGCAGGGCTCTGGCAGTGCTCCTCCTGCTCCTCCTTGCACAAAGGCGGAGGTAGCGGTCCTGCTGCTGGGTTGTTGCCCTCCTACGGCCTCATCCACGTCTCCTGATGTACTGGCCTGTCTCCTGGTAGCGCCTCCATGCTCTGGACACTACGCTGACAGACACAGCAAACCTTCTTGCCACAGCTTGCATTGATGTGCCATCCTGGATGAGCTGTACTACCTGAGCCACTTGTGTGGGTTGTAGAGTCCGTCTTATGCTACCACTAGAGTGAAAGCACCGCCAGCATTCTAAAGTGACCAGAACATCAGCCAGGAAGCATAGGAACTGACCACCTGCAGAACCACTCCTTTATTGGGGGTGTCTTGCTAATTGCCTATAATTTCCACCTGTTGTCTATTCCATTTGCACAACAGCATGTGAAATGTATTGTCAATCAGTGTTGCTTCCTAAGTGGACAGTTTGATTTCACAGAAGTGTGATTGACTTGGAGATACATTGTGTTGTTTAAGTGTTCCCTTTATTTTTTTGAGCAGTGTATATAGATTAAACGCAGAAGGAGCCTTTATTTAGATCTAGGAAAGAAATGGTTTGAGGAGGGAGAACAGAATTCATCCTATTTCTTTAGACTTGAGAAATTTCACTCTACAAATAACATTATCCATAAGTTAAACATTGGTGTTATTACAGATGACCAAAAATGAATCGCTAAATACTGTAGCAATTTTTACAGGAAATTGTATAGCTCTACATATTGTCAAGAATCCACAGATATGTTTTTTGACTCACTGAATAATGTTTACTCTATCAGTGATATAGAATCTAAACAGTGATGAACCCATCAAGGTTGAAGAGATTATAGTCTATCAAACATCTAAAGAACATTAAATCACAGGTGTTGATGGAATTACATCAGAATTTGACAAATTATTTTCTGAACAAGTAGATCCCTTCCTATTTGAAGTTTAGAGAGTATTAAAAACAATGTTCTCCCTCCTATAATGAGTCAGGGGTTAATAACACTGATACATAAGCCTAAAAAATAAGTTCTACTCATTGATAACTGGCGTCCAATTTGTCTTCTGAATAATAACGATAAGATATTAGCCTTAAAAAGAATTAAAGAAGTCCTGGATGCAATCATTGATGAAACACAGTCTGGCTTTATGAGGAACAGGCATATTTCTAACAATATCAGACGAGTATTAGACATACAGTGCCTTGCGAAAGTATTCGGCCCCCTTGAACTTTGTGACCTTTTGCCACATTTCAGGCTTCAAATATTTTTGTGAAGAATCAACAACAAGTGGGACACAATCATGAAGTGGAACGACATTTATTGGATATTTCAAACTTCAACAAATCAAAAACTGAAAAATTGGGCGTGCAAAATTATTCAGCCCCTTTACTTTCAGTGTAGCAAACTCTCTCCAGAAGTTCAGTGAGGATCTCTGAATGATCCAATGTTGACCTAAATGACTAATGATGATAAATACAATCCACCTGTGTGTAATCAAGTCTCCGTATAAATGCACCTGCACTGTGATAGTCTCAGAGGTCCGTTAAAAGCGCAGAGAGCATCATGAAGAACAAGGAACACACCAGGCAGGTCCGAGATACTGTTGTGAAGAAGTTTAAAGCCGGATTTGGATACAAAAAGATTTCCCAAGCTTTAAACATCCCAAGGAGCACTGTGCAAGCGATAATATTGAAATGGAAGGCGTATCAGACCACTGCAAATCTACCAAGACCTGGCCGTCCTTCTAAACTTTCAGCTCATACAAGAAGACTGATCAGAGATGCAGCCACATGATCACTCTGGATGAACTGCAGAGATCTACTGCTGAGGTGGGAGACTCTGTCCATAGGACAACAATCAGTCGTATATTGCACAAATCTGGCCTTTATGGAAGAGAGGCAAGAAGAAAGCCATTTCTTAAAGATATCCATAAAAAGTGTCATTTAAAGTTTGCCACAAGCCACCTGGGAGACACACCAAACATGTGGAAGAAGGTGCTCTGGTCAGATGAAACCAAAATTGAACTTTTTGGCAACAATGCAAAACGTTATGTTTGGCGTAAAAGCAACATAGCTCATCACCCTGAACACATCATCCCCACTGTCAAACATGGTGGTGGCAGCATCATGGTTTGGGCCTGCTTTTCTTCAGCAGGGACAGGGAAGATGGTTAAAATTGATGGGAAGATGGATGGAGCCAAATACAGGACCATTCTGGAAGAAAACCTGATGGAGTCTGCAAAAGACCTGAGACTGGGACAGAGATGTCTTCCAACAAGACAATGATCCAAAACATAAAGCAAAATCTACAATGGAATGGTTAAAAAATAAACATATCTAGGTGTTAGAATGGCCAAGTCAAAGTCCAGACCTGAATCCAATCGAGAATCTGTGGAAAGAACTGAAAACTGCTGTTCACAAATGCTCTCCATCCAACCTTTCTGAGCTCGAGCAGTTTTGCAAGGAGGAATGGGAAAAAATGTCAGTCTCTCGATGTGCAAAACTGAGAGACATACCCCAAGCGACTTACAGCTGTAATCGCAGCAAAAGGTGGCGCTACAAAGTATTAACTTAAGGGGGCTGAATAATTTTGTACGCCCAATTTTTCAGTTTTTGATGTTAAAAAAGTTTGAAATATCCAATAAATGTCGTTCCACTTCATGATTGTGTCCCACTTGTTGATTCTTCACAAAAAAATACAGTTTTATATCTTTATGTTTGAAGCCTGAAATGTGGCAAAAGGTCGCAAAGTTCAAGGGGGCCGAATACTTTCGCAAGGCACTGTTACGTGACTTCTCAGACCTAATAACCGAGGATAGCTTTATATTATTTTTTAGATTTTTATAAAGCATTTGACACAGTAGAGCATCAGTTCTTCTTACACTCCCTTGAGAGACTTGGCTTTGGGCATTTTTTCTGTAAGGCTATTAAGACTCTCTATACAAATGGTAACAGCTCTATCAAATTGAAATATGGCACCTCACCTAGATTTGAGTTAAAGAGAGGAATTAGGCAAGGTTTTCCTCTCTCCGTACCCGTTTTTATTAATCACCCAACTTCTTACAAATTCTTTAAATAATAGTCCTGTACAAGGTATTTCCATAGCTGGTAGAGAAATTACTATAAGCGATACTACACTTTTTCTTAAAGATGCTAACCAAATTCGCATGTCGATCAATGTAACCAAGGCTGAAGGTATCTTTAGACTAACATATGGCACTCTGTTTATATCTTGACAGTAGAATAAGCAAGGAGATAGACCAGATGCTTTTCAACTTTCTGTGGAGAAACCATACCCATTACATTAGGAACACTGTTGTAATGAACACTTATGAGAATGGTGGGCTGAATTTTCTGGACTTTACTACCTTAAATAATACGTTTAAGATCAACTGGATAAAACAATTCCTAAGAAGACCCACTTCTATGTGGAATTTTATTCATCGTGTCTTCTCTACTTTTGGTGGCCTTAACTTCATGTTGGTTTGCAATTATAATATTGTGGAAGGACCACTAGAGGGCAGGCTGGGCTCATGGATAGTAGCCCAACAAAGCATGGGAGACAAGGTAACCAGAGTCAATTAAGCACAGCTGACGGTACTAATGAGATACTCTCCTTCCCTATAAAAGAGAGAATGGAACCAGCAGAGTGGGAGAAAACTATCTCTGGAAGATGGCCACCGAGAGAGAGAGAGAAGCTGTGCTGAAAGAACCACCTGGTGACAAACCCGTGATTTATGTTTGTTGTAGTTTAAAGATTATCCTATTGTGTTCTTGTTTCATCTGGAGAAGAAGATGTGTTTTTTCCTTGGAAGATTTTTCATTGATTATGTTAGAATGTTTTTGGTTGACAAAATACCCTCAATAGAGAACCGTGTTCAATCAGAAAACCTACTCCTGACTCGTTTATTCCACCTTCCCGCTTTAGAGTGACGCCTAATTACTTGGTACGCTCACAATATTGACAAAGTTCCAGTGAAACATTCTGCTTTTCTTGTCATGGTCCTTAATTTATAAGCAGAATTTCTCCCCACACAGATATTATATATGGAATAATTGGGATATATTGTATAAAAATACTGTTTTGTTTTTGAATATTGGTTCTGAAATAATATCCTATTGGTGAGCCAACTGGTAAATGCAGAGGGTCTTTTACTCAGTTATAAGGAATTCTTATCACTTTACAAAGTCCCTATAACACCTAAATATTTTGCAATTGTTTTAGATGCCATTTCCTCAGGTGTTGCTTTATGATTCAGGAATGTGTCAAGACCTGACCCTCAGAGCCTACCTTCCATTGACCCTGTTGACTTATCAGTAGGATAGATTTGATTATTTTTTGGTCCATTCAACAACAGAGCGATACGAACCTTGTGTCAGCAGGATGTTGTATCTATATATACACCTTATGTCATGCCTTATTGGAATGGATTTATTGATATCTGTTGGAAAACAGTTTGGATGTTGCCACACACATACGTACGTACTTGTTAACAAAATGAAGGAAGTTTCCTTTAAAATTATTCATAAATATTATCCTGCCAACCATTATATGAATGAGTTTAAGGAAAACATCAACTCAAATTACTCCTTTTGTAATAACCACCCAGAAACCGTGTTACATGAATACAATGCCAAAAAAAGATGTAAGAAAACTGTGACAAGACATCGGTAGATTTATAATTGAACACATTTATGAAAATCTTCTACACTATTGTGGAGAGATGTACTGCTTAGATTCTTTACCTATGATAGAAATAAGCTGAAACATTATGTAATTAATTTCATTCTTCTTTTGGACAAATTTACTAACAAAACACCACATTTTCTTACCTTATAAAAATAAATTTAACTAATTTTAAGACAATTAAATACTCTAACAAAAAAGCTGTTACACTTATTCTATGTATGTCACGGTCCTTGTGTAATGTGATATTGTAACCCCTCGCCCCACCCCCAGCCCAATCGTCCTTTGTATATTATTTATATACACACACACACACACACACTTGTGTTCCCACATGCACTTCCTGTATTGATCTGTTAATAATAATAATAAAAATTAAAAAAGATGCTGCTACTATATGCATAGCCATCTTGAGATAACTCCCGAGGTAAGTGTTTTTTTTTTCTCCAAAGTTGCCGGGATGTCACGTGTCCTACTTACATTAGTACACTCATAATCTAAGCATTACGAAATGTATATTCGATCAATTAAACGTCACGTAGCAAATAAACTATTACTTTTTTGTTTTTGACCAAATTCGACACTTATTGACCGCCACACAAAAACTCCTCGCTTGGTGACCGAAAAGAAACATCTCTGCCACCACCTGCTGGCGAAGACAGTTTTGGCCAAATTATCCCTCCCGCGTCGCCTCTTCCTCTCTGGGATGAGCGGGAGCAGAAAAACGAACTTCACGGGAGAATGTGCGGTCCTCCACGGATACTTTGACCCACAGGTACGCACATAAATTGGAGAAAGTATAACCTGCGACTCCGATGGCAGAAGGATGAAACTCGAGAAACGATTCGAAATTGATACCATTGTGTAAAATAAATCGAAATATTACATGAGTTCCCTGGCGAGCACACAAAAAACATGACTTGGGATAATAAATAAACGGAGACATGTTTTCGCAAAATAACCCCTCATATGTTGTACAGTTTAATCGGGAATCATATTTAATTGGCTCTATAATTATTAAACCATACTTCAATGTTATGAAATGTAATTCTCATAAATAATAAGGTGAATAGTAGGACAAATTGCGTTTAAACTGATGCCGTTTTCAATGCCTCAGTCGGGCAGATCTGTCACATGTCCATTGTCAGTTACAATCAGGGTAATTACCACACCTGACGGTGTTACGCAATTGGGTAGCTTTGACAATCAAATGGGTGGGTATAACAAGGCATGCAATTTCAATGCGTAATGGCGCACAATGGCTGCATTAGCACTGTCAAAAGATTTGGCGAATGGAAGATTTACTGGCCAATGAGTGGCTTATGAGCCGGTTCCAATCACCAAGAGCTGTTCTCTTGGATCTCTGTGCTGTACTGGGCCCAGCTTTACAGAGAAACACCCATGTAACAGTGTGGCTTCCGTCCGTCTCCTCGCCCCAACCTGGGCTCGAACCACGGACCCTCTGCAACTACTTCAAGGTCTCAGAGCGAGTGACGTCACCGATTGAAACGCTGTTAGCGCGCACCCCACTAACTAACAATTTTACATCGGTTACACCCGCAGAAACCAAGCCGTCGTGCCTGTCCCACTTCAATTCCTTGGCAATCTCGTTAATAGCGTCGATGGTGTCTCTGGGTTTGCAGTGGAGACGCCAGGGCTGGGCGCACTCAGCTCTTACTCAGTTGCAGCACCACCGGGCACTCAGCTCTTACTCAGCTGCAGCACCACCGGCCCAGCTGGAACACTCAGGGACTAGAAACAAAGTCACAATTGTTTGTGTAAATAAAATGTTTAAACAACTTGAATGCATTTGGTTTACTCTTTTCAAACGAGGGGATACTAGTTACATACCTGGGTCATCCGTTACGTCCTGCATGTCGGTGTCCTCCTCCGTCGCTACTCCACTCAGGTGGGATTCCCCTATAAAACTGGCAAGTCGCCCATCAAGGGGGTTGAGCTCCGGTGTCCCCTTTCCCCCGCTCGTGGCACAAACACTGTCTCTGTACGGCTATGCGCCTTTCGGCCTCCACTTTTGTCGGACCACGTCTTTTTACCTTCTGCATTCACAGCGTCCGCCACATGCTGCCACTAACGCTTTTTGGCATTTGTAATGCCCACACTGTGTCCACCAAACAATATATTTGTTCTTGCTTCAACCTCCCCTTCAAGAAATTCAATTTCACATTGTGTGAAATGGCTTTTTTTTTGCCTTTCTGCCGTGTTTTGCCGTCATGAAAGTCAGTATGGCTGAATATTAATTAGGGGCGTTTCACTGACTATTTATAGGCAACTATGAACGTTAAAAGGGTGGGTGGGACAAGACGCTCGCTCACGTGCGCCAAATTTCGAGTTGATTGTGATTTGTGAAGGGAAACCGGCGTGGGACATGCGTGCGCACTGTGTTATAAATTAGAATATTTTTTGGGCGTAAGCACGTTCTGTGTTTCGTCCGTACGCCACCTTTTGAGTGAATCCTCCGCACAGTTTTATGAGGGCCCAGAGATGGCAGAACAGAGTACTCGGGTCGGGGTGTAAACGGTCTATAACCCATACAGTCTATGACCAAAACCATCTTCTGAAGCCAAGCCATGTTGTGACTCAGCAAAATTACGATTATACAGCAAACAAGTGTAATATACCAGTTTGGTTTACTCAATATTTAACCAAAATAAGAGTTATGCAATATTAAATGAATTCAGTAATTGAACAGTCTTCTATGCTCATTAAAACAAGACACCTATAAGATAATGGTTTGTATTTTTTTTCTCCATTGGCCAAGGAGTTACCACTCCGATCACGTTTTAGGTTGTATCTTACCAGGCTGTCATATAGCTATGCTGGTTGTCCTTGTAGGTAGACACATTTGCAGGATTGTGTTAATAATCTGAATTGTGATCTACTGTAAAGGTCTACTACACAATTTCGTGTATGAAAATGTAGAAGGGGCAATTATAGATGACAAATAGAGCTTTGAATTTCACTGGGTGCAAAATAAACACATTTGCTGTCCTAGTGAAGGGCCCTAGTATATATGCTATAATAATGTCAAACATAGAAAGATGAGCTTAAAACTGTTTAGGGCTGCAATCCCGTTAACAGGATTGATATGACAACAGCCAGTGAAAGTGCAGGGGCCAAATTCAAAACAACAGAAATCTCAATTAAAATTCCTCAAACATACATGTATTTTATACCGTTTTAAATGTAATCTTGTTGTTAATCCCACCAGTGTCCGATTTCAAATAGGCTTTACATCGAAAGCACCACAAACGATTGTTAGGCCACCACTAACTCACAGAAAAACACAGCCATTTTTCCAGCCAAAAAGAGGAATCACAAAAAGCACAAAGAGAGAAAATGAATCACTAACCTTTGATGATCTTCATCAGATGACACTCATAGGACTTCATGTTACACAATACATGTATGTTTTGTTTGATAAAGTTCATATTTCTATTTAAAAAATCTGAGTTTACATTGGTGCGTTACATTCACTAGTTCCAAAAACATCCAGTGATTTTGCATAGCCACATCAAATTTACAGAAATAGTCATCATAAATGTTCATGAAAATACAAGTGTTACACATGAAATTATAGATATACCTCTCCTTAATGCAACCGCTGTTTCAGATTTTTTAAAAACTTTACGGAAAAAGCAAAACATGCAATAATCTGAGAATGGCGCTCAGAATTTATTTTTTATCCGCCATGTTTGAGTCAACAGAAATAATATTATAAATATTCCCTTACCTTTGATCTTCATCAGAATGCACTCCCAGGAATCCTAGTTCCACAATAAATGTTTGATTTGTTCGATAATGTCCATTATTTATGTCAGAGTAGCTACACCTGGACAAAAATAACACCTATGTGAGTATGCTATTCATTGACTACTGCTCAGCGTTCACCACAATAGTGCCCTCCAAGCGCATCTCTATTGCTAAGGAACCTGGGACTGAACACATCCCTCTAACTGGATCCTAGACTTCCTGACGAGCCGACACCAGGTGCTGAGGGTAGGCAACAACACATCTGCCACACTGACCAACAACACGGAGACCCTTCCTATACTCAGTTTACCCACAACTGCGTGGCCACGCATGACTCCAACTAACAGAGCGGCACGTCTTGCTCTTCATTGTAATCAGAGGGCTAATATAAATACTATGCATGCCAGTCGCTCTTCGCTAAGAGTCGAGGAGAGACTGACTTTTATTTTTAATAAGAAACGTTAAATTCCAAATGGTTTGCATACTCAACTTACACACAGCTCTGACACACACACTTACCCCCACATGCCACCACGGGTATTTTCAGTCCCCAAATCCAGAACAAATTCAAAAAAGTGTACTGTATTATTATATAAAGCCATTATTGCTCAAATGAACAGAATCTGGTTTAAATAAACATAAAGCAACACCTTACGGCACAACGCCTCTCCCCTATTTGACCAAGATATTTTGTATGCATTTATATGTGGACTATGTGTGCCGTTTTGAAACGTATGTAGTTCTGTTGTCTATGTCATGTTACTTGTTTTGTGTGGACCCCAGGAACAGGAGCTGTTTTCACAACAGCTAATGGGGATCCTAATAAAATACAAAAATCATTAAGCTTGCTAATGACTCCTGGTGGTAGGCCTGATCACTGACGACGAGGGAGCAGGTCCTGTCATGGTCCAAACACAGCCGTAAAGAAGGCATGACAATGCCTCTTCCCCCTCAGAAGATGGGCTCTCAGACTCTCAAAGTCATACAGCTGCACAATTGAGAGCATCTTGACTGGCTACATCACTGCTTGGTATGGCAATTGCTTGGCATCTGACCGTAATGTGCTACAGAGGGTAGTGCGTGCACACGTTCCAGTACATCACTGAGGCCTAGCTCCCTGCCATTCAGGACCTCTATAACAGGCGGTGTCCGAGGAAGGCGCTTAAAATTGTAGTCATAGACTGTTGTCTCTGCTACCACATGGCAAGTGGTACCAGAGAGCCAAGTCTAGGTCCAAGAGGCTTCTAAACAGATTCTAACCTCAAGCCATAAGACTGCTGAACAGTTAATCAAATGGCTACCCAGACTATTTACATTGATCCCCTATTTATTTAGCACTAGCTCTATGCACTCAATGGACACTCAAACACACACTTTTACATACGCTACTTATACTCTTTATTTATCCCGATTGCCTAGTCCCTTTTACCCCTACCTACATGTACATATTACCCCAATTACCTCAACTACAAAAGTACCCCCCTGCACATTGACTCAGTACTGGTACTCCTATATACTGTAGCCTCATTATTGTATTATTTCCTTTAAGTAAACATTTAACGGTAAAAAATTGAACAAAGTTATACGTAATAAAACAAAAGTAAGTCTATGGACCATATTTCAAACTCGATTGTAGCTTTATTGTTGTTATCCCAAAAAATGTGGACATTGGATAGGTCCATTTACCCTGGTCAATAAGAGCTTTACAGGTTTCTTAACCCAACCTTACAAACACTAGTAAATATCAGTGCTGAAGCCAGAGTGGCTATTACAGAAGGCACAGAATAAAATAAAAGTCCATAATTACTCAATTTGGAAAACTATAGAATAGTAAAAAATACCCATAAACCCACCAAGACAATCAACAGATAGATGAAAAAAAAACAGGACTGTAAAAGCTAACATTAGGCTAACCCTTCAAACCTTATTTGATATGCTGTGGTTACGAGCTAGTAGAATTACCATCTTTGGTGAGAATTTGTGGTTGCTGCACATGATTTAAAAAAAAAAAAGAGTCCCAGAACAAAATATCAATGTTATATAGAAAAATAAACTGTAAATTAATGTATGAAGATAGATTGCCTGTTCTCACATGTCAGTTTGGCTTCAGTAGACCCCATTTGTCAGTGTAGTTCAGCATTGAACAGCTTGGTAAAAAGGAGCTCATCGCATGTCAATCCGTAGGTCCATCCTTCTGTCTGTTACTCTTTCAGCCAGGTGAGCAGTTGAGGTGCGTAGTAGGTGATGATGATGTCAGCACCTAAAGGGAAGAATATAAAACTAGAGCAGTAGAACTCATTCTTTCTCTATAGAGAACAGAGCACTGTTCCTCCAGACCCAATGACTTCCTTCCCCTCTCACCTGCCCTGCGGAAGGCGGTCATAGACTCCAGTACAGCGGTGCGCAGGTCAAAGGCTCCAGCCTGAGCTCCATGCCACAGCATGGCAAACTCCCCTGACACGTTATACACCGCCAGTGGGTGATTGGGGTGCTGGAAGGGAGCAGAGGAGGGTGGTGAGAAAAATATGGAGCAGGTAAAAGCAGAAGGGTTTTGGAGTCTTCATAACAACTAATGATAGGCTTGTGTGTGTACCCTTGGATGTGAACTTAATGTTTGGTTATTGTACCCTTGGATGTAAACTTAATGTTTGGTTATTTCGCTGAAACTATCGATACTGATCCTGAAGCCTGAAACTCTAACCAAGCAGAGAGAAATTAGTCAGAACATACTAACCTTGTCTTTGACCTCCCTCACTATGTCCAGATAGGGCAGTCCTGGCTTCACCATCAGCATATCTGCCCCCTCCTTGACATCTCTGTCCTGAGAGAAAAACATAAACAAAACCTCAACCACCTGGGTAAATTGACTAGCTCTGACAAAAACTCACTCTCTCTACCTTTCATACACATGCATGCAATTCAGACACTCTTACCACAGCTCGCAGTGCCAGGCCCCTTGCACCAGGTGGCAGCTGATAACAACGCCGGTCTCCAAATGCTGGTGTGGACTGTGCTGCATCTCTACACACACACACAAAAAACAGAGCTTCCTTAGAGCATCCTGTCAAATAATAACTGGTAAGTAAATGCCTTTTCTGTCCATACTTGGTTGTACAATCTTTAGTTACCTGAAGGGACCATAGTAACAGGAAGCAAATTTAGCACTGTAGCTTAGTACAGAAACCTGGGGGGGAAGGAGGAAAAACATAACTTATTTTCCCCAGGAGATTCAGCCTTAATGGCTTCTTTACTAAGGGTTTCCTTATGGCAAATGCATTCCTTTCCTTATTGAGTTCATATGAATAAGGTTATGTACAAACTAGTGCTCCCATCTGTTACCTTGTTGCCCATGTCATTGGACATCAGTGATTGTTTGATGGCTCCCACTCGCCCATCCATCATATCAGAGGGTGCAATGATGTGACAGCCTGTACGAGACGAACAAGAGACCCCATTGACATGGGTGTGGTGCCCCATTGAGCAGTATCAACATCGGTCCAGTACCCTATTTTTAGAAGTGAGAGTAGATAACAGAGGGGGGAGGAGTGACCAGACTCACCAGCACGGGCGTAGGCCAATGCCACTTCTGCCAGACGCTGGCAACTGGCACCATTGTCCAGAGTGCCATCCTCCCGCAAGATTCCTGAGGGTGAATCAGAGTGCAGTCTTATAACACTGTAGTGTTAATCAAAGGAAGTTAGATTTGCATTTGTTGTAGGCGAAAAGATGTGATGGAGAGTGACTGACCACAGTGTCCATGTGAGGTGTAGGGACAGAGGCAGACGTCACAGGCCATCAGCAGGTCAGGGAACAGAGAGCTTATCTTCTTCACAGCCAATACTGCCGGAGTATCACCTGTGTCTGCACCCGAACCCCTCTCATCCTGAGAAGAAAGGTCAAAGTTATGACAGTGTGCAAGGTTGCAGTCATAAGCCCATCGGAGTTGATGTGGTGGCAAAAAAAACAACACATTTTACGAGTGCATATACTTTACTGTACCTTAGCGATTTTGGCAGGCACACCGAAAATCAGCACACACTTCAAGCCTTTCTCCACAAGGGGGCGAAGCATGCCTTCCAGTTTATTCACTCCATATCTGTTGGGAGAAAAAGAGATTGAGGGGGACACAGGGAATGGACAAACTAAAGTGCTAATTCAATACTACTTTGAGGCAAGCAATTACAAAGTGGCACTTCATTATCAATGCACTGGGATGCATTTGATCTCTATAGCCTAAAATAACATTTGTTTTGGTCAACAAACCAAATCAGACTGATTGAGAGAACTATTAACAGTCATTTCAACACTGACACATAATAGTTGAACCTTTATTTAACTAGGCAAGTCAGTTAAGAACAAATTCTTATTTTCAATGACGGCCTAGGAACAGTGGGTTAACTGCCTGATTTGTACCTTGTCAGCTCAGGGATTTGAACTTGCAACCTTCCAGTTATTAGTCCAACGCTCTAAACACTAGGCTACCCTGCCGCCCCTAATACCAAGGCTTAGGCCTCAGTATTATTTTACAGCCTATTTTATTGTAACCAAATGGTGCATGAGCAGGGAGGGTTGTGTGGGACAAACAGCTAACGGATTCTCTCCTTATCTGGATCCACCCTACCTCACAGTACTTATCTGGAGGTCACAGCCTTGATCTCAATGGTTCCCATCCCCCACTCATTCCCACTCTCAGATCACTTTGAAACAAAGACTGAATAAAAATGATCTTTCAAAGTCATTTATGTTTTAAAATCTGATTACAACAAATGACACATTAATATGACATTATGGGTATTCAACTACTGTACCTAGTGTAGATAAGCAATTACCATAGATGAGATAATCAACCACATGAACAGGTTATCTGGAGTCATTACCTGGCCTGGCCTGGTAGACTAGCGATGGGCTCCACAGCATCAGGACTGTCACTGTTGGAGAAAAGAACAAGAAAGCTGCCATGTCATAAAAACACACCGCCACTCAGATATAGCCCACAGTATAACTGACTTTGACACGGGGGAATCTGGCATTTGTATCACAACATCAAGACGACATCCTAGTGTCTGTGTGGGAGAGGAGACATTACGTGACGAAGATGGGGTAAATAAGATTCTCAGGTCTCAAGTCTGAGGCGCAGCTCTGCCAGCATCTGAGTGTTGCGTGAAAATAGCCACTGTGGAGGAGAGAATCTACCGGCTGCATCTTTGCGCTGAGAGAAAGAGAGAGGTTTGACAGTGTCACCTTTATTCACCACCACATTTCTGAGATGTATTGGAATGAGAGAGTAGTTTAGGCTATAACCTGACTTAAACTAAACAATTGGATGACCCTGAGTGACAGCAATGATAATGCTTGCTTTCACACAGCTGGAGGCAGAATAATTGCTCACATTTATGAAAGCCCATTGCAGATCCCTTTAATTCTATAATTTCAAGATCATTGACATTCAAGGTCTACATTTATGAGAACTAAGCAAAATCCGATGTAAAACAACAGTTTTATATCGGGATGTGACGAACGACAGATGTAATGAACGACAGAAAGCTAACTTTGACTATCAACAATCATGTGTTCAAATGGGCCAATGATATGCTCCATGCACCACACGACTAGAAAACACACTTGCAACTCCTCCTGGTCATATTCCGCAGATTTGTAAACCTTGCAACATAAAAAAACGTAACTTGTCGGCATTAATTAACATACAACAATGTTAACTCTACTAAAATAAATACATGGATTTCGGTGTTCTTGCCTTGTATAGTCCAGTCCGTCCGTCCGTCCGTCCTCCTTGGCTTGCACTAGACGCAGACACTAACCGGCCACCTCGCTGCACAAATTGTTCCGTAAACGTGCAAGTTCCCGCGATAGTACACGGTAGATTTAAGTGACGGAATGAAAACATTATGAAAAGGCTAACCTGACACTTGAATCCGAATTGAGGTAAAAAAGAAAAACCTTGTCATGTCCTATAATAACCCATATTACTTGACACATGAACAGATGGATAACGTATCTGTAGCTAGTATGAGGTGGTAAGGGCTACGAGGTAACTTTAGCTAGTTGTTGATTGTGCGAGCACTGTAACCACGTACTTTGCTGTAACGTTAGTGTAGCTCAGCTAACGTCAGCCTAATGATCTGACAATAAAGCATTTTACCAGCTCGCTAGACTGTAACATTATCGGGAATCGTTTGTGAGCGATTGTTGTCAGTTAAAACCATGAATGTAGCCAGGCAGTTAGCTAGCTGGCGAACGATTTCAACTGTCACCATAGTACAGTAGTCTTTGATCACGACTCAGTCCCATCTCAGTCCCATTACATTACACATAAGTAATTGGACAAAGGTGTATTGTAGGGGGGAGTTTTGTGAAGATCCCCGACGTTCGGTCTGAACATTAACATGCATTGCTTGCGGTACGGATTTGGACGCATAAGGACTTGTCTTTCATATCAGCAAGACATTTTTAAAAAGGTAAGAGTGTTGGGACAGTAATCAATAGGTTGCTAGATCGAATCCCCGAGCTGACAAGGTAAAAATCTGTCGTTCTGCCCCTGAGCAAGGCAGTTAACCCACTGTTCCCCAGTAGACCGTCATTGTAAATAAGAATTTGTATTAACGGACTTGCCTAGTAAAATAAAATAAAAAATACACACCTTGATAGGGTTCGTGTTCCCACGTGACCGTATCTCCGCGTTACAGCGCTTGTTTACGGAAGACAGGAGGCGACCGCCTGCGCTAATTAGCTATCTAGCATGCTCCGAACAGCTGTGTAAGCATTGAGCCGTATGTCCACCAGATGCACATGTATTTTGCCATATGTTGTTTTTGCCAGATGTCTAGCCCACATTTTCCGTACTTGATGCAGATGTGCTTCGCAAGGCTGGATAATGGTTTTCAGCAGGGAGCACATCTTCGACCAAATCTAGCTAATAATTAGAACAGATGAAAGTTATTCTATTGACCTACTGGTTTCATTGGCTGGCAGAGCTGCCGACTGATTGGGGCGCACAAAGGCTCATTACAACAGTTAATCTAGTTCGTTTCTATTCTTCTGTCACATTCATCTCTAGCAACATCAATACATTTAACTGGTTGATCCCAAATAGAGTATTACTGATTTCACTAGTTTACCCTCACATTTCTATGTGAATTTGGTCGGTTCGTCCAAAAAGTTACATATTGCAGCGTTAAATTAAGACATGTTTTCATGAATTTTTACAATATAACGGCAGCAATATTTTTAATACAACTCCCATCTGATGTTGACATTAGGATAATATTTGAGAGCACTAGTTTGCTCTAAAGTGGTTATAGCTTTGACTGCATGCTGACAGTGAATTCAGTGGCTAACTACACTACAAACATAATTTTGCCAGGCTCCTGTGAAGCAATTGTAATGTCCATCACAACGTACACACGTTTCCTGATGAGCAAGGGGTAGTCTGTTTTCATTTAATTTTGTATTAGAAACATTGTTTTGGATCATTTTGAGGGGATTTCATTAGTTATTTAATGTGGAATCTTTTCCGAGTGTTTATTGAGAATCGATTCACGTTTAGATGGAGTATTTGGCTGTTTTGGTTGCCAGAACCAATTAGATTCTAACAGAACATGTAAGGTCCTTGGACTATAAGGAGTAACGATAGGTTCCTTTAGTCCATTATTGGGATACTGTCATCAACCCTTGATATATTGTAGGCTATTTGTGAAGGACACATACTACTAGACTAACATTAGTCTAGAAGACAGAATGAGATTGTAACAACGTTTGCAACTTTTGGTAGTTGTTCCAATCAAACTTCACGCTTGTTACAATATAGCTTGGTAAAAAGGGAAGTGAAGTAAATACTGTCACTTTGTTGATGTTTACAGTGTAACATTAGGTCAATTTCAATACATTGTAAACTGTTGTCATGCTCTGAATAAAATGTCTATGTTTCTAAATAAAGGCAGAACAACTTGATTCCATGAAGACATCCTCCACATGTGAAGCTCTTCATTGGCTCACAGTATTTCATCCTCTCTGCCCCCACTGTCTTCAATGATGTAGGTGTGCTTGATCGTCTGTGCAGCAGTTCCTTGTTAAGGGCCATTTCCTATTGCCTTCTGTGGATTTCTGCCCAGACCTCAATGTCTCCCTTCCCTCACACTTTACCACCCTGAGTCTGGAAACGTCACATCTCCTGAGTAGAACCAGTGAGTCTGCCCCATCCAGTCCCTGGTTGAACAGTCCACCTGAATCCACTCCCTCCACCCTAAGGCCATGCTGTTCTCCCTGCAGGAGCTGGTCCAATGGCTGGGCTTTGCCACGTTCGAGCTCTTCCTCCACCTGGGGGCTCTGCTGGTCTTCAGTGTGCTAGTAGCGCTGCGGGCTGACCTGTTTGCCCCTGGCATGAGCTGGTGGCTGGTCTTCGTCCCTCTGTTTGCCGCTGATGGCCTCAGCACCTACTTCACGGCTATTGTATCCATCCGGCTGTACCAGGAGAATGAGAAAAGGCTAGCAGTGCTGAGGCTGCTGTGGGTGCTGATGGTGCTCGGCCTCAAGCTGGTGTGTGAGGTGCTGCTGTGCCAGAAGTTGGTTGAGCAGGAACAGGCACGCGACCTGTGGTTTGGTCCTATCGTCTCACCGCTCTTCATCCTCCTGCAGCTACTGATGATCCGCGCTTGCCGTGTCAACTGATTCCAAGGGCGGTGTGATGAGGGCAGGAGTCGTTTATCATCCATAGAAGATCCAGGTTTATTCATACTAGGTGACTGTTTTAATTAACTGACTATTGAGAAATATTTTTTGGACTAATGGCTGGAGAGATGAAGGTCACAGGCTTCCCCTCCATTTCTAACCTTGTCTGAGGACAGTGTGACAGAATGTGTTTTCCATGAGCAGTCCTTTGTCAGTATGGCTCTCCTGGACATTGCTTCCTGTGGATGCCTTTTTTTGTATTTGATCTGTTATGGACCTCTTGCTCAAGCATGTATTGATGGCCTCATTTTATCCTTCATTTTAATTCATTTCCTTATCTGATGCGGGAGAGGGACATTTGAGAATTGAAGTAATCGGTCTTTTGAATTTGGTAAGACTGTCTGCAGCTTTGTTTGTTTTAGCCCATTTATTATGTTCTTGTTTTTGTTACCCTTGTTGTGTTTCTCTATACAGTACCAATCAAAGTACCTTATCCTCTGCAGCAGATGTAACTCTGGGTCTTCCTTTCCTTTGGCGGTCCTCATGAGAGCGCTTGATGGTTTTCGCGACTGCACTTTGAAGAAGCTTTTCTGGATTGACTGACCTTCATATCTTAAAGTAATGATGGACTGTCATTTTTCTTTGGTTATTTGAGCTGTTCTTGCCATTATATGAACTTGGTATTTACCAAATAGGGCTATCTTCTGTATACCACACCCCTACCTTGTCACAACACAACTGATTGCCTCAAACAAATTAACTTTTAACAAGGTACACCTGTTAATTGAAATGCATCCCAGGTGACTACCTCATGAAGCTGGTTGAGAGAATGCCAAGAGTGTGCAAAGCTGTCATCAAAGTGTGGCTACTTTGAAGAATCTCAAAAATAAATTGTTTAACACTTGTTTTGGTTACTACATGATTCCAAATGTGTTATTTCATAGCTTTGATGTCTTCACTATTATTCTAGAATGTAGAAGATAGTAAAGATAAACCCTTGAATAATTAGGTGTGTCAATTTTTGATTGGCACTGTATGTGTAAATAAACATTTGAGCTGGTAAAGTTTATCATGCAATATTATTTCAGCTCCTCAAAAATCTATGAAACATTAATCAGTCAACTTTGGATCAATTCTGAACAGACGCAATACCGTTGTGTCTTTTGTAGACTTGGATATTTGGTACAGTATGTTCACTGTTATCCCTTGTGATGACGAAGTGTGACCACGGTGTGTCGCTATTTACATTGAAGATGGGAGTGGTGACCGACTCATCAATTTCCGATGCCCAAGTCAACATTGGGAAGTACATTCAAGTTATAAAACTAAAGCAAAGTTCACATGGGCGTGAGTTCATGGAAGGAAAAGTCATAAGCTTAATAAAATAAAATGTTTTATTTAGCCGTTTGACAATTTTGGGCTCATCAAGCACTAATCTACATTTTTTTCTCCTGTTACGTGGATGACAGTGAATCGAACATGATCCACTCACCAACTATAGTCTTAACAGGATTCCATCTAATGTTCTTCCTAAATAAATTGTAGATTAGTAGCAGGCATAGCCTGTCATAATGAATTATGTTATATCTAAGACATTTTTCTATAGAGGCAACAGCAATAACTTTTTGTGTGTCTTGGACTTTCCTCAGATGAAAACCTCAGAGATGTGTTCTTTTTAAGCACAGCATATCACAAACACGTTTAAAATATGGAATTGAACTATTTTGCGCTCTTTCTCTAGGCACACCACAGATAAAAACTAATTACAAAAAAAAAATCCATTGCATATAGTATGCATTTTTACAAATCATTCTATAACAGAATTTACGACTGACTGAGACTGCTCCATATAACACACTACTTTCTTCAGTGTCCGTCCGTATGTTAATGTCTCCTTGGGATTCACGTTTCGTATTGACAGTGCAGTGATGAATGTTTGATGAGGAACAATAGTAATCTCGTAATATGCTGTACTCAGAATAGACCTCTGTAATACCGCCTCATTTATTTCGTAATGCATTTATCTCAGGATTATTTGTCAGGTGGTATCATCAACCTCTTGCTGAAATAGATATGAATAACTATGCTAATGACATGGGTCTTTCCATAGGATGCTACAGCAAAGCCTACACGTAAGTAACGACTGACTGATAGGCGACAATTTTCTCAACCTGCTTCACAATCACTATCTTTACATAGCCTTTCATATTTTCAAACCATTTGTTGGTTTACTTTCCATGTTTAGTTCATGAATTCAATTGAAAATGAAATCCATAATGTTTTTTTTTTTTAAACAATTTAGTGGTCGATACGGGATCTTAAAATAACATGTATTCACTGAAAGGGTTAAGCAGTAAAAGGGGGCTGAGCTGAGTTTCCTTGACTGACAGGTCCTCTTTGCCTACTCAACAATAGAAAGAGGAGGGATTTCCTTTGGTGGGTGTTCTGTGAAAAGGGGGTGTATTCTAAATCGATATGAGCAAATGAGGTTGCTTCTTCGGGCGCAGAGCTGAAGAATGACGTAGGTTTACAGGTGCAGAGGGCGGGTCAGGAGTTGCGGAGGGAGGGAGAAGAACGTAGAAAGACTGAAAAAGACCGTGGGGATGTATGTGTGTATACTATAATCGGCGCTGCAGGTACAGCGACAGACAGAGGATACAGCTTTCCGACCCAGTCCGGGAGCACCATCTCCCAAACCCCGGAGATATTCAATTTCTCCCCAAAATGTCTGTTGGAGGAGAAGTCCGTGTGCTCCGCCAGGAGGCTGGGCAGGAGAGCCCGAGGATGCCGGCCTGGAAACGAGAGATTCTCGAGCGGAGGAAAGCAAAGGGCGGCGCGTCTGGAGCAGGTGCAACTGAGCCTTGCCCAAGCGCGATCTTATCGCGGGTTAATGGCGAAGTAACGGGAAACAGCAGCGCCTCAAAAACAGACAATGGAACCAGTGCTAATTCAGTTCGGAACTACACCATCACTCCAGCGAGCCAGCATTTTGCAGGCAAGCGTGGCAGCGCCCCCACGTCCCCAGAGCTCTCGCCGGTGAAAACAAACAAAGACCCCTGGACTGCCACCGACCCTTATGACTCGGAGAAAACGGTAAGCGATGGCGAGGGACAGGAAAGCCTGGTTCTGCAGGACAGTCTAGGCCCATTGCAGGAGAACCCCTTCATCAAACTGGAGAAGGAGCGAAAGAAACAACAGGACA
The DNA here is from genome assembly GCF_023373465.1 of Oncorhynchus keta. Lineage (NCBI taxonomy): Eukaryota > Metazoa > Chordata > Actinopteri > Salmoniformes > Salmonidae > Oncorhynchus > Oncorhynchus keta. The sequence continues at coordinate 27,597,235 of NC_068426.1, forward strand.
GGGAGAACGCCACTCGTCCAGTTCAGCACATACTGGAATTGTATGGCAGTGTTCCTGGAATTCGGACTATACACGCTGAGAATATCATTATCATAGAATCCGATCCGGATTACTTTCCGGAGGCGAGTGGAATAAAAAGCGAGTCTTATCTGCAGCAGAATGGGAGCAGTTACAGCTCCCTCAACGACCTCTTGGACCGGAGAGGCAGTGGGGTTACCGAGATACGGGCAAAGGAGGTGGTCATTTATGACACCGCACTAAGCCGGAGCGAGGAGAATTTGAGCACGTTGGGTCGTCCTGGTCACGAGGCCGCATTCGAGACAGGAGAGGGTCATGGAAGGGTGAGCCGCATGCTGCAGAAATTCGACAGCAACTATGGAAAATTGCAACCTAAGTCTCGCAGCACAGAGAACCTCCTGGACTTGGAAACCAGTTCAAGCAGGCCAAGACAACGACCCAAGCCACAGCCAGATCTGGTGCCAAAATACAAGTCACAAGCTCAGCCTAGCTCACCAGTCCGCACTCTAGGTAACGCACAGTTGTCATCATCAGTCTTCCTCAGCTCCCAGTCTTCCAAACCAAAGCCACAGCCCCCTCTCTGTGAGCCTGACAGCACCACTTGCTCTGCTGGACCCGCTCAGTCAGTGTCTTCCTACCGCCAGCATTTTGAGGTGAGTGGGGGCCGCAGTGTGGTGGTCAACCCCATAGAGGAGGTAGAGGGGTCCCAGACCAAGCCTTTCCGAGAGAGAGACTGGGAGAGCACAGAGGTGCCCTCCAAACCCAAGGTGCCATTCTCTCCGGATACCAGCCGTGTCGAGTCCCCTGCCAGTCCCACCACGCCCCCAATGTCTCCCCCCTCGTCTGGATTCGAGATCTGCCCCTCACCCCGCCCTGACCTCTCCCTGCTGCCTGCCGGGGACATCCAGGCCCGTGCCCTTGCCAACCTGCGTCTCCAGTCCCGCAACTCCTTCACAGTCTTCCCCAAACGCCACAGAGCCGCCGCCTCCCCGGGCAGCACAGCCCCCTCCAGCCCGATTAAGTCTCCTCCCTCCCAGAGAGTGGCAGAGATGCCCACTCTAGGAGTGCCAACCCCTGTCACCCCTCCACCCAACCCAGCAATCTCCAAGAGTAAAGCGGAGGAACGGGATGAGGTGAGGGCAGCCGGGCTAACCCAACCAGACCCACCCACCATCACTGCAACCCCCTCCCCTCCAGCACCCTTCCCAGTCCCCTCTGTCCAGTCGCCACCTCCAGAGGAAGCCCCTGCTGACCAGCTACCTGTCACCAACATAGATGACATAGACGTGGACCCCTCGCAGCCCGTTGCCCCCAGCCCCACTCCAGTGGTGCAGAGGCGGAAGGGGAATACCTTCACTGTGGTGCCTAAACGTAAGTCAGAGCCTCAGCCTGGCTCTCCAGAGCCCCAGGAGCCCTCCGGAGGGGCCCAGACGCCCTCCACGCCACCACAGGCCCCTTACTCCCAGTTGGGCTCCCTGCTGAAGAAGCGCTACCCTGCCGTGGAGGATATCGAGGTCATCGGTGGGTACCAGTCCCTGGGACGCTCCTGCCTGACCAAGACAGGCTCCACTGGCAAAAAGGTGAGAGATGATGCCCAACTGGGTACTTCTATTATACATCAAGTGAACATCAGCAGAGCTCTTTTTACACCGATAATGTAACACTCATTAATTAATTTCTCCATTCAAGATTTGTCATTTAGTATAATTCAACACAATATGTGTGTATGCAAATCAATGGACTAGGCTAAATTTATAATTTAGGGCTGTTTTTCTGCCCATCTCATTACGGCATGCCTTTGTAGATTGTTTAGTGTGTGTGTGTAGCTGAAACGGGTCCCTGTTGCTGAAATGTGCGATATTCAACATGACTTTCTCCTAACGCTAAAGGATCTATTGCATCTTTAGTAGTACGATTGAACAAGGCAGAAGCCGCTGTTCATAGCACCAGCCTTCCAACATGGTTTGCAGCATGGAGATGTTGGTGTTTTTGTGACCAGGGTTTGAATCAATACTATTTCCTTTCATACCCCTCCTATACATTTCAATTTATGAATTGAATGCCCCCCCCCCCCCAAGATGGAGATCAGTGTTTATTGGCATTTACCTGAGATCTATCCTACGTACTTGGCAGTGCAGCACTGTCTCTGTCGTATCCTAATCCTTTGGTCTCTAGGTATTACCAGTCTCCTGCCCTCACTCCTTTCAACCTCAGCTCCGGTCACACCCAACCAGGTTGAGCGTGTGTGTCGTTGTTTGTCCCTGGCCAGATAGAGAACACAGGCAGTAATGAGGCCAGGCCCCTCGGAAGCATTCAGTGTTTTTGTCCTCTGAACCCTTTTGAATTCATTAGGCGTACTAAGTTTGGGTTCACCGAATTCCCTCGCCTTTTGTTGTTTGAGCATGGATGCTTCTCCTCCCGGTCATCATTTCACATGACCAAGGTTTCTCTGGTTTTGAAGCTAGGGCAGGGCTGGAAGCAATTACAAAAGCATCAAGTGTAGGCCTATGTTATTTGTGTGGAATTCCTTGGCTTTGTGAAACCAGCCTGGCAGAGTTTGGTTTCCTTTTCAGTATAACTTTTTAAAATGTTTAAATATATGCTCTTTTTCCCATTCAAATTTTAAGAGGTACTGAGCTTGCCGGATATATTTTTTCAAATGCATCAATATGATGAGAGAAGAACTTGAACAGAGTGTATCGCCTCCTACTAGGCTCTTAAGTTTCTCAAAATAACTTCCACTCCCTCATTTATTGGCCGTGGTTGCTGGTTCAGTTCTAAAGGTTGTACTTCTGCTATTTTGCTGTGTTGATTCTGCAGAATGTTGGCGTTAAATCTCTGCTGCGCTCTCAGATCTTTGACTCACTCAAATAAGGCCCTTACGTGTACCTAGTCCAACTGTGACCATGTATTCTTTGTGTTGGATAATCAATCTTGTCCTCTGTTCTTTTCCTGTTTTGTTTGTTTGATCTTCTCTTCAAGGAGTGAGTTGTTTATGAAGGTCAAGTGGAGCTTTTACACTGCACCAGTTTGATTTGCATAAGGAGAAATCTAGGAAGCCCTTAATGTATGGTGCATGCCTAGATTGAGTTTATAATGCAATTGGCCTAGGATTGTGTTACAAAGTGTCTAATAACATGGTTATAGACTAGTGTTCAGTACCTTTTTAGAACGGCTTTTGTTGTATTTTCTCGTAAGGTCTACTACATGGTACTTCCCTGTCATTGAATAGAGATGGAGCTGGCAGGAAGACATGACAATGGAAAGGGAGGAGTGGCTGGTTATTTGTGAGGTTGGTGACCAGCTAGTATGGGAAACCGGAGACAGCCCATGTGTTTGTGACGTAACAGGCAGAGACCATTCTTGCCGTTTCTGTTCTTTCTGCATATTCATGTTGCCATTTCCAAGTGTTTGCTCAGTGGAAGGCCTGGGCCTTGCCCTGCTCAGCTGTGTAATTGATACAACACATTAGGTAATTATGTCTTCAAGTTGATGATTTAGAGGTTTGGTGACTGTGCAGTTCTGTCAAGTACTGTTGTCGTGTGGTAGTAATGCCAGTCATTCTAGACTACAAATACTGTATTCAACTTGTGAATAACCTTGGTTCAAATGGAAAATAGCCTGTGACAAGCTGATAATACCCAATTTAACCTAAATACCCATAGAGGTAAGCTCCTGGCTGTACTAACGAGATGTTCTGGTCGTAGCCTAAAGGATTCGTCTATTTTCAAATGTACATGCCTCTCACAATAAGGCCTAAACCTTTTCCAGAAACGTATCGCTGAAAACGTATAACCTTTTAAAATGCTTTGATCCCTGTCTCTTTTGCACTGAATTCCATATTTATCGATCAGTAAACATAAAATAGCAGTCCCACTTAACCTCTAGCTCGCTTCCCCATTTCTAGAGAAATCATAATCATATTGTTGTCTCAGCAGAAGGCCATGTCACTCGGCATCAGGAAGTGAGTGGAAGGGCCTGTGACTGTCAGCTGTGTTGGCTGTCTGATGGTACACTCATAACGTCTGTTTGTCTTCCAGGCTGATCAAGTAGCAGCTGTCTGTCAGCCCGGTTTGTTTACTGTTCATTACTGTTGAGTTTAGGGCCTGTTATCCGGATATGGGATTGCTGATGAGTCGTATAGGCTACTATAGTTTAGACCCATGCTGTCGGCAGCAGGTAGCCTAGTGGTTGAGAGCGTTGGGCCAGTAACCGAAAGGTCGCTGGCTTGAATCCTCGAGCTGACGAGGTGAAACATCTGATATTTTTAAGTTGTTCTGAATAAGGGCATCAGCTAAATGAATAAAATGTAGTGCGTGTGTGTGCATACAAGAGGTCGACCGATTAATCGGAATGGCCGATTAATTGGAGCCTATTTTAAGTGTTCATAACAATCGGAAATCTGTATTTTTGGGCGCTGATTTAAAAAAATATATATTACATTTTTATTTTTAATTTTATACCTTTTTATTTAACTAGGCAAGTCAGTTAAGAACACAATGACACAACTAGTCATTGAAAATAAGAATTTGTTCTTAACTGACTTGCCTAGTTAAATAAAGGTTTAAAAAAAAAGACTACACATGGTTGAGGATATTACTAGATATTATCTAGCGTGTCCTGTGTTGCATGTAATCTGACTGATCATACCTAAGTATCTGAATGAGCGGTGGTAGGCAGAAGCAGGCGCGTAAACATTCATTCAAACAGCACTTTCGTGCGTTTCGCCAGCAGCTTTTCGTTGTGCGTCAAGCATTGCGCTGTTTATGACTTTAAGCCTTTTTTTATGACTTCAACTCCCGAGATGAGGCTGGTGTAACCGAAGGAAAATGGCTAGCTAGTTAGCCCACGCTAATAGCGTTTCAAACGTCACTCGCTCTGATCCTTCTAGTAGTTGTTCCCCTTCCTCTGCATGGGTAACGCTGCTTTGATGGTGGCTGTCGTCGGTGTTGCTGGTTCGAGCCCAGGGAGGAGCGAGGAGGGGGACGGAAGCTATACTGTTACACTGGCAATACTAAAGTGCCTATAAAAACATCCAATAGTCAAAGGTTAAAGAAATACAAATGGTATAGAGGGAAATAGTCCTATAATTCCAATAACTGCAACCTAAAACTTCTTACCTGGGAAGACTCATATTGAAGACTCATGTTTAAAGGAACCACCAGCTTTCATATGTTCTCATGTTCTGAGCAAGGAACTGAAACGTTAGCTTTCTTACATAGCACATATTGCACTTTTACTTTCTTCTCCAACACTTTGTTTTTGCATTATTTAAACCAAATTGAACCTGTTTCATTATTTACTAAATTGATTTTATTGATGTATTATATTAAGTTAAAATAAGTGTTCATTTAGTATTGTTGTAATTGTCATTATTACAAATAAAAAATAAAATTGCCAGACCAGACAAGTATTAAACAATCAAAATATATGTTTTATTCTTCAAATAGCCATCCTTTGCCTTGACAGCTTGGCACTTTCTTGGCATTCTCTCAACCAGCTTCACCTGGAATGCTTTTTCAAGGAGTTCCCACATGCTTTTCCTTCACTCTGCGGTCCAACGCATCCCAAACCATCTCAATTGGGTTGAGGTCAGGTGATTGTGGAGGCCATGTCATCTGATGCAGCACTCCATCACTCTCCTCCTTGGTCAGATAGCCCTTACACAGCCTGGAGGTTTGTTGGGTCATTGTCCTGTTGAAAAACAAATTATAATCCCACTAAGCGCAAACCAGATGGGATGGCGTATCGTTGCATAATGCTGTGGTAGCCATGCTGGTTTGGTGTGCCTTGAATTCTAAATAAATCAGTGTCACCAGCAAAGCACCCCCACACCACCACCTTCATGCTTTGCGGTGTCTCACAAAGACACAGCAGTTGGAACAAAAAATCTCAAATTTGGACTCATCAGACAAAAGGACAGATTTCCACTGGTCTAATGTCCATTGCTCGTGTTTCTTGGCCCAAGCTAATCTCTTCTTTTTGGTGTCCTTTAGTAGTGGTTTCTGATTCACACAGACTCCTCTGAACTGTTGATGTGTCTGTTACTTGAACTCTGGGTCTTCCTTTCCTGTGGTGGTCCTCATGTGAGCCAGTATTTTATGTTTTATTTTTGTAGTAGCCAATTGGTAGTTAGTCTTGTCTCATCACTGCAACTCCTGTACGGACTCGGGAGAGGCGACAGTCTAGAGCCATGCGTCCTCCAAAACACGACCCAACCAAGCCGCACTGCTTCTTGACACAATGCCCGCTTAACCCGGAAACCAGCCACACCAATGTGTCGGAGGAAACACCGTGCGATCGTGTCAGCGTGCATGCGCACGGCCCGCCTCAGGGCGTCCCTACCGGCCAAACCTTCCCCTAACCTGGACGACGCTGGGCCAATTGTGCGCCGCTCCATGGGTCTCCCAGTCGCGGTCGTCTGCGACAGAGCCTGGACTTGAACCAGGATCTTTAGTGGCACAGCAAGCAACTGTTATGTTATTAATCAGTGCCTTAGACCACTGATTAATGAGTTTGAGCCAATCAGTTGTGACAAGGTAGGGGTGGTATACAGACGATAGCCCTATTTTTGTAGAAGACCAAGTCCATATTATGTCAAGAACATCTCGAAAAAGAAAATCAGTCCATCATTACTTTAAGACATGAAGGTCAGTCAATATGGAAAATGTCAAGAACTTTGGAATTTTCTTAGTGCAGTCGCAAAAACCATCAAGTTCTATGATTAAACTGCCACTCATGGGCCTCGAACCGGGATCTGTAGTGATGCCTCTAGCACTGTGAAGCAGTGCCTTAGACCGCTGTGACACATGGGAGGTCCCTCACTCCTACATTCTTATCGTGTTCTTGGGCTCGAAGTGTGAAAGTCCATTGTATTTTAATTATTTACCACATCGAGTCACTCCTCGTCCCTCATCACACTTTCTGTAACCACACCCTTCTCTCCTTCTTACCTTAACTCTACGTCTTTGTTTTCTCCTGCACTCCTCCCTGTTTGTTCTCTCCATGCTCCCTCCTTGACTGTGTGTGTGTGTGTGCCTTTGTGTGTTTCTCATACCCAAGAGGCGCAGTGCAGTTTAGATGAATCGTTTAAGTCACTCTCCTCAGCATCTTTTTGAACAGTCAACGTGACTGTGTCTCACTGTCTCAAGCATGCCTGCCTGTGCTTCTCCAGTAGGTCTGTGTTTAATGTTCAGCTACTGCAGTGTAGAACAGTGTTTCCCTCCGGACACATGGAGAGGTGTAATTATGCCATTGATACTGGGGCTACAGCTTAATTCTGGTGCGCCTGTGACAAGTGTGACATTTCCAGTAAGTGTTATCTGGCTGCAGGGTTCTTCTGTGAGCCTGAGCGGGCAGAGTGAGAAACGGGACGATTGAAATGGGGACATGCCACACACACACACGCACATATCACATGCATAACCTTCACATGCATAACCTTCACATTCTATATTATAGGCTTCTTATTGTAATGAAAGATATCAGCAAAATGGCTGCGATGTATGGTCGGTGTCAATAATTTTACGTTTATTGTCCCACTTCTAGCACACAGACGGACTAATACAGCCCCATGTCACTTTTAAAGCCCCGCTAGTCACTGTAATTGGATTTGTCAGCAAAGTGCCATTGTCATGTTTTAATTCAGGCCTGACCCCTGTGTGTGTGTGTGTGTGTGTGTGTGTGCGTGTGTGCGTGCGTGTGCGTGTCAGAGATTTTAAGAGTGGAAAAGGGAAGAGAAAGTGTTTGAGAACAGGATGGACAGAATTCTGCAGAGGTGGTTTCAGAGGTGTATAAAAAAAGATGGCGAGATCATGTCGGGTGGGTAGATTGAACGGCACCTATTAATATCACCACCTCTGAGGGCTGTATTTAACAAGCCTAACATAATGGTATGTCTTAGCCCTACCGCCAGAGCTATTGGACCAAGGGGTGTGTCAGAAAAATGTGGGCTATTTTCACTGCAGGAATTATGAGCGCAAAGGCTGGCGGTGGTGCGAAGGGGCTGGGTTTTGAATAATAAGTGATAGGTGTGACGAGGGTTTGGCCACTCACTGGCCAATCAGTGTGTTTCATGGCTTAATTCTGCTTGCTGTTGTCTCAAGTTCTGTAGGTTATTGATGGTCTTCGCATTGTCATCCACTCCAATTCGACTGGGGGCACGGAATATTCTCTTCCTAGTCCATTGTTGATGGATAGGTTGCGCTTACGCTGTAAAAATCGGTCATAGCCAGTGGGGATTTTAGCATGTAAATCTTGGTCGGGCAAAAAAACAACTGTTTTAGATGCATGCCAGCAAAGCCACACATCTAAACAATACATTAATTGCACTATAACAGGGACAAATGGTGCCCACAAAGTTGTCGGGACTACAAAAAGCTGTCCCAACAACAGAGCTTTCTTTTCAGCACAATGGAGTGAATCCTTACTGCTACACCTGGCTATCAGCGGAGCCTTGTCTGGCATCTAAACAGTTAATTCAGCCTCATTTACTGACATAAAAAAAAGATGGTTGATATGGCTGACTTGCTAAAACAAATGTGGTTTCTAATGACAATTGAGATGTACCAACTAAGGCATAAGGGGACGACGAGCAGCGAAGAGGCAATCAGTAATTTAGATGAAGAAATTAATGAGTGAGCTAAGATGGATGTAGTCAATGTAACTATTTTGAAATGTACAGCGACAGAATTCAGGACATGGGCCATTCTTAGTGTTCTCCCTCTACACCAAGTCAGAACCGTAGGATAAAAAAGGGAGCATGTAAGCAGACAATGAAAGCGCTTACAATATTAGATGATCACATTTCTCTAAAACAGGTTATAGGCTATATGTGCACCACCAAGTTAGAACAGTAGGCTAAGTTATGAGGGGGAAATATTCCAAATGATTAGTGAGGCACATGGGCTAATAACAGCATATTACACAACATATACTTAGTTCTACTTTCTTAGCTACAGTATACATATCTCCCTTGCATATTACATTTATGCAGCAACATACAATATATTTTTGGACTCACCTTGTTGTGCTGTGCTCACTTGAACAGGAAGGTGGCGCGGCGGTCCTTCGTGGGCAGATTTTGACATCAAATTTTGTCATCTCAAGATTTATGGTGCTGACAAGACAACCTGGAACTCTTGGGGGGTGCAAGGTTGAAACATAACGTCAGTGATCTTCAGGTCGGAGCTCTAGAAAGAGGCCTGAATTGCCCCCCCTCCAAGAGTTCCCAGTTTTCTTGAATTCGCTGAAGTCTGAGAGTTCCGAGTGTCCAGTTTTTGAACGAGGTAGAAGTCATGCTTGGCCAATGTATTCAGCCTTTTCTGGCCCATGGAATGTGAATGTTTTATCTTTTTAAGCTTGGAAAAGAGAATCATAAACCCAGACTTGGACCACACATACCCACTCCACTAAATAGCAGGTTAGTGATTGCTTTGCAATGCTTGCAGTTAACCACTGATTCCTTCCAAACCACTCATTGTTTGAATTTTCAATTTTCAACTTGCTGTGTAATGTTTATGCCCAATGGCCGATGAGCACCGATATGTTTTATCCATAATTTCTCTTCATATGTTAAGGATTGAAAAGGATTTGCCAGTAGATTGTCGACTTGATTCGTGATGATGACTGCAAGCTTGCCAACTAAGATCAGTCCAATCAAAGCTACTGTAGATTTAACGTCATTTTATCTGTGGCCAATGAGCTTGAGCTTTCTTGGATGGGCACTTCCAATGTAACTCTATGGCAGCACCCAAGGGGCTTGAATTCTTTAGCTTCCCTGTAGACTTTGTAGTGACTTAGTGTCCCCATGAGTGACAGAACAAGGAACCAATCACGGCTATGCCCCACCTTCCTTGAATGATGGGTCACCACTGGTCATAACCAACCGCGTTACTGCTAAGACCAGCATTTTATTGGTTTTTAAATATCCCCACCAGCGCTGTCTAAAATTGGCACTTTGGCACGTTTTTAAGGACACACCTCAGATATTGTCACATCTGTGCAAGTGAGCTCATATAAGAAAGGTAAATTACCCGTCCTGGCGCTAGGGTTTTAAAACAGAAGAGCTCTGGCTCTTACGCTGGCTTACTGCCAGCCAAAAATAGAGCCCTCATTGTGTTCTTGTAGATAATCGTGCCGGACTGTATATGTCACACTGTGGGTGTTCAGTTCTAATGTCTATTTATATACAAACAAATAATATTCAAATTCCCCTCTAACCCACTGACAGCTACAGCGTCAACCACATGTAATTAGTCTTTCTCACCCATGTCTGTGGTGCTATTGTGTGCTGTGGGTTATTCTTGTACTAAGTGTTTCTGTGTTAAGTGTATGATCACACTCTGTTAATTCTCTCTCACACTGCCCTGTTTCTCCCTTTTTTCAATGAGCATATATAATACGGTCTGTCTGTCTCTAGTAGCATGCCTGTTCCTCTCTTTTGTTCCCTCGCTCAGCCCTGTACAGCCTGCTTGTACTCCACTTCCGCTCTCCCATTTCTCTCACTCCCTCACATACAGTGCCGTGCAAAAGTATTCAGACCCCTTGGATTTCTTCACATTTTACTGTGTTACAAAGTGAGTGTCAACAATCTACACAAAATACTCTAATAACCAAAAATATAGTCGTTGCATAAGCGTTCAACTCCCTGAGTTAATACATGTTAGAAACACCTTTTGTCATCGATTACAGCTGTGAGTCTTAGGTTGTCTAAGAGCAGTTTCATTCAATAGTTGTCTGAGGGAACTTGCAGATGTATGTATGGGTAACAGGAAGGGGTTAGTCATTCTAAAATCATGTCTACCCCTATTATACATTTTACTCCTTAACTCATTTAAGCTTGCCTAGACATAGGGGCTAAATACTTATGCAAAGGCTATTTTATACGGAACAAGTAAAGTGTTGGTCCCATGTTTCATGAGCTGAAATAAAAGATCACAGAAATGTTCCATACGCACAAAAATATTACACTTACATGACCAAAAATATGTGGACACCTGCTTGTCGAACATCTCATTCCAGAATCATGGGCATTAATATGGAGTTGGTCCCCTCTTTGCTGCTATAACAGCCTCCACTCTTCTGGGAAGGCTTTCCACAAGAAAGATGTTAGAACGTTGCTGCAGGGACTTGCTTCCATTCAACCACAACCATTAGTGAGGTCAGGCACTGATGTTGGACGACGAGGCTTGGCTTTCAGACGGTGTTCCAATTCCACCTATAGGTGTTCGATGGAGTTGAGGTCAGGGCTCTGTACAAGCCAGTCAAGTTCTTCTACACCAAGTTCTTCTACACCAATCTCGACAAGCCATTTCTGTATGGACCTCGCTTTGTGCACGGGGGCATTGTCATGCTGAAACAGGAAAGTTCCTTCCCCAAACTGTTGCAACAAAGTTGGAGGCACAGAATTGTCTAGAATGTCATTGTATGCTGTAGTGTTAAGATTTTCCTTCACTGGAACTAATGGGCCTAGCCCGAACCATGGAAAAACAGCCCCAGATCATTATTCTTCCTCCCCCAAACTTTATACTTGGCAATAAGCATTCGGGAAGGTAGCGTTCTCCTGGCATCCGCCAAACCCAGATTAGTCCATCAGACTGCCAGATGTGCGATTCTTCACTCCAGAGAACACATTTCCACTTCTCCAGAGTCAAATGGCGGTGAGCTTTACACCACTCCAACCGTCGCTTGGCATTGCGCATGGTGATATTAGGCTTGTGTGAGGCTGCTCGGCCATGGAAACCCATTTCGCGAAGCTCCTGATGAACAGGTCTTGTGCTGACGTTGCTTCCAGAGGCAGTTTGGAACTCTAGTGAGAGTTGCAACCGAGGACATACAATTTGTACGCGCTTCAGCACTCGGCGGTCCTGTTCTCTAAGCTTGTGTGTCCTGCCACTGTGCGGCTGGGCCATTGTTGCTCCTAGACGTTTCCACTTCACAATAACAGCACTTATAGTTCACCGGGGCAGCTCTAGCAGGGCAAAAATTTGATGAACTGACTTGTCGGAAAGGTGGCATCCTATGACGGTTGAAGTTGAAAGTCACTGAGCTCTTCAGTACGGGCCATTCTATTGCCAATGTTTGTCTACGGAGATTGCATTGCGCTAAACATTTTATTTGTTATTTTATTTGACCTTTTATCTAACTAGGCAAGTCAGTTAAGAACAAATTATTATTTACAATGACGGCCTAACCCGGACAACGCTGGGCCAATTGTGCGCCGCCCAATGGGACTCCCAATCTCAGCCGGTTGTGATACAGCCTGGAATCGAACCAGGGTCTGTTGTGACATCTCCAGATGCAGTACCTTAGACTGCTGCGCCACTCGGGAGCAATGTCAGCAATGGGTGTGGCTGAAATAGCCAATTCCACTAATTTGAAGGGGTGTCCACTTGTATGTTCAAATTTTGCGCACAAATTTGTTTACACTCCTGTGTTTACATCACTTTGCCAAGTTAATCCATCCACTTGACAGTTGTGGCATATATGAGCTGATTAAACAGCATGATCATTACACAGGTGCACATTGTGCTGTGGACAATAAAAGGCCACTCTAAAACGTGCACGTTTTGTCTCACAAAACAATGCCATAGATGTCTCAAGTTGAGGGAACAGTGCAATTGGCATGCTGTGACTTCAGGGAATGTCCACCAGAGCTGTTGCCAGATAATTTAATGTCAATTTTTCTACCATAAGAGATTTGTTTTAGAGAATTGGGCAGTATGTCCAACCAGCTTCAAAACCGTAGACCATGTGTATGGTGTCATGTGGGTGAGCGGTTTGCTGATGTCAACGTTGTGAGCAGAGAACCCCACCGCCACAAGGGGGCAATGGTATGGACAGGCATAAGCCACGGACAACAAGGTCCTGAGGTCAATTGTCGTGCCATTCATCCGCCGCCATCACCTAATGTTTCAGTATGATAATGCACGGCCCAATGTCACAAGGATCTGTGCACAATTCCTGGAAGCTGAAAATGTCCCACTACTTCCATGGTCTGCATATTCACCAGACGTGTCACCCATTGAGCTTGTTTGGGATGCTCTGGATTGACGTGTATGATGGCATGTTCCAGTTCCCGCCAATATCCAGCAACTTCGCACAGCCAATGAAGAGTGGGTCAACATTCCACAGGCCACAATCAACAGCCTGATCAACTCTCTATGCGAAGGAAATGTGTTGCTCTGCATGAAGCAAATGGTGGTCTCACTTTTATGGACTTGTTTTCTGATCCACACCTTTTTTTTAAGGTATCTGTTTTACACCAATTTTGCCAATTTTTCTATTTAATATATATTTACACCTTTTATTTAACTAGGCAAGTCAGTTCAGAACACATTCTTATTTTCAATGACGGCCTAGGAACAGTGGGTTAACTGCCTCGTTAAGGGGCAGAACGACAGATTTTCACCGTGTCAGCTCGGGGGATCTAATCTTGCAACCTTACAGTTTACTAGGCCAACGCAATAACGACCTGCCTCTCTCTCATTGCACTCCACAAGGAGACTGCCTGTTACGCGAATGCAGTAAGCCAAGGTAAGTTGCTAGCTAGCATTAAACTTATCTTATAAAAAACGATCAATCATAATCACTAGTTAACTACACATGGTTGATATTTCTAGATATTATCTAGCGTGTCGTGCGTTGCATATCTGACTGAGTATACAGGTATCTGACTGAGCGGTGGTAGGCAGAAGCAGGCGCGTAAACATTACTTTCGTGCGTTTTGCCAGCAGCTCTTCGTTGTATGTCAAGCATTGCACTGTTTATGACTTTAAGGCTATCAACTCCCGAGATGAGGCTGGTGTAACCGAAGTGAAATGGCTGGCTAGTTAGCGCACGCTAATAGCGTTTCAAACTTCACTCGGTCTGAGCCTGTGGTTGTTTCCCTTGCTCTGCATGGGTAACGCTGCTTCGAGAGTGGCTATGTTCCTGGTTCGAGCCCAGGGAGGAGCGAGGAGAGGGACGGAAGCTTTACTGTTACACTGGCAATAGTAAAGTGCCTAAAAGAACATCCAATAGTCAAAGGTTAATGAAATACAAATTGTATAGAGGGAAATAGTCCTATGATTCCTATAATAACTACAACCTTAAACTTCTTAACTGGGAATATTGAAGACTCATGTTTAAAGGAACCACCAACTTTCATGTGTTCTCATGTTCTGTGCAAAGAACTGAAACGTTAGCTTTCTTACATAGCACATGTTGCACTTTTACTTTCTTCAACACTTTGTTTTTGCATTATTTAAACCAAATTGAACATGTTTCATTATTTGAGGCTAAATTGATTTTATTGATGTATTATATTAAGTTAAAATAAGTTTTCATTCAGTATTGTTGTAATTGTCATTATTACAAATGATAAAATAAAAAATCGTCCAAGTATCGGTATCGGCGTTGAAAAATCATAATCGGTCAACCTCTAATCTGTATTCCCGCTTGTGTGAAATCTATAGATTAGGGCCTAATGACTTTATTTCAATTGAACGGTTATTTATATAGGTTTTAACTCCGTAAAATCATGGAAATTGTTGCAGAAAGTGTTCACCCCTTGACGACCCCAAAAAATACGAAGTGGGATGAAAATTGATTTAATTGTCTTTTTTTCCCAACTATACCTTGTCCACTGAGTAACATTCACTGTCTTTGTGGTAACAGACTCCAGTGTACACTACCTGTGAAAAGTTTTAAACCCTTGAATGAGCAGGTGTTCTTTTTACAATTTTCTACATGGTAGGATTATAGTGAAGACATTAACACTATGAAATAACACATAGAATCATCTAGTAACCAAAAAGTGTTAAACAAATCAAAATACATTTTATATTTAAGTTTCTTCGAATAGCCACCCTTTGCCTTGATTTGCACACTCTCAGCTTCACCTGGAATTCTGTTCCAAAAGTCTTGAAGGAGTTCCCATATATGCTGAGCTCTTGTTGGCTGCTTTTCTTTCACTCTGCGATCCAACTCATCTCAATTTGGTTGAGGTTGGGGGTGATTGTGGAGGCCAGGTCATCTGATGCAACACTCCATCACTCTCCTTGGTAGAATAGCCCATATACCACGAGGAGGTCATTGTCTTGTTGAAAAACAAATGTTTAGTCCCAATTAGCCCAAACCAGATGGGACGGCGTATCGAATGCAGAATGCTGCGGAAGCCGTGCTGGTTAAGTGTGCCTTGAATTCTAAATAAATCACAGATGGTGTGGGGATGATTTTCTGGTGACACTATAACACCTCTTCCTCCATGCTTTATGATGGGAATTACACGTGGAGGTCATCCGTTCACCCACACCACGTCTCACAAAGACATGGCGGTTGGAACCAAAAATCTCCAATTTGGACTCATCAGACAAAAGGACAGATTTCCACCGGTCTAATGTGCGTTGATCGTATTTTTTGACCCAAGCAACACTCTTCTTTATTATTCATGTCCTTTACTAGTGATATTTCCCCCCCCAGCAATTTGACCATGAAAGCCTGATTTCACACAGTCTCCTCTGAACAGTTGATGCTGAGATGTCTGTTACTTGAACTCTGTGAAGCATTTATTTGGGCTGCAGTTTCTGAGGCTGGTAATGATCCCATATGTTATTTCATAGTTTTGATGTTTTCACTATTCTACAGTGTAGAAAATAGTAAAAATAAAAAAAAACCCTTGAATGAGTAGGTGTTTTAGAACATTTGGCCTTATGTTTTAGGTTATTGTCCTGCTGAAATGTATATTTGTCTGTTGGAAAGCAGACTGAACCAGTTTTTCCTTTAGGATTTTGCCTGTGCTTAGCTTTTATTACTTTTTTATTTTTATCCTAAAGAAACTCACCAGTCCTTGCTGATGACAAGCATACCCATAACATGATGCAGCCCCACCATGCTTGATAATATGAAACTGGTACTCAGTGATGTGTTGTGCTGGATATCCCCCAAACATAATGGTTTTTATACAAGACAAGTACATTTCTTTGCACATTTTTTGCAGTTTTACTTTAGTGCCTTGTTGCAAACAGGAGCCATTTTTTAAAAATGTTTTATTCTTCCTTTTCCTTCCTTAAGTCTGTCAATTAAGTTCGTATTGTGGACTAACGGCAATGTTGTTCATCCATCCTCAATTTTCTCATATCACAGCCATTAAACTCTGTTTTGAAGTCATCATTGGCCTCATGGCGAAATCCCGGAGTGGTTTCCTTCCGCAACAGCAACTGAGTTAGGAAGGATGCTTGTATCTTTGTGACTAGGTGTATTGATACAGCATCCAAAATGTAGTTAATAACTTCACCATGCTCAAATGGATATTCAATGTATGTTTTTTTTTACCCATCTACAAATAGGTGCCCTTTGTGAGACATTGGAAAACCTCCCTGTTCTTTGTGGTTGAATCTGTTTGAAATGCACTGCTCGACTGAGGGACCTTACAGATAATTATGTATGTGTGGGGTACAGAGACTAGATAGTCATTCGAAAATCATGTTACTCACTATTAGGGAGTCCATGCGAGTTGTTAAGCACATCTTTACCCCTGAACTCTACCCCGTGTTTCCAACATTAGCTTGCCATAAAAGGGGTTGAATACTTACTGACCCAAGACATTTCAGGTTTTATTTTGAAAACATTGCTAAAAAAACATAATTCCACTTTGACATTATGGGGTATTGTGTGTAGGCCAGGGGCACACATCTCAATTTAATGCATTTTAAATGTAGGCTGAAACAACAACAAAATGTGGAAAGTCGAGGAGTGTGAATACTTTCTGAAGGCACTGTGTACACATTCTTACTCCAGTCTTATATTCACCTTAGCTTTGACATTGTAATTAAGTAGTGGATGATTCATCTTGAGACTCATATTTCTGCATTTCATTCCTCTTAATTGGGGCTGGGCACATTAGCTCACTTTTGTCATTCATTTGGCATCTCACCCGTACACTCACCCTTTCTTCGACTTCTAAGAGACAACTCACACTGCAGCAAACAAACACTTTGTAATATCGTCCCTCCCTCTCTCTGTCTGACTCACTTCAGATTCATAACACTGTAATCCCTCTATGATAGCCTGGAGAGAGACACCTTTATTCTCTGCCCAACAGGTGTACGCACACAAAAATGGTCGGACCGACCGACCGAGACACACAGCTACAAAGGGCAAACTGTGGAGGAGTGACTCACACTCTTGAGTAGGGTTGTCACGATACCAGTATCGCAATCCTACGATACCTGGTTTTTCTTAGAAAAACGCAAAGCAGACTAAACACTTTTGGTCCTTTAAAAAACATAACTTAAAATATTGTGCGCTATAGCTTGGAAAAGAAACTGGATTCTGGGTGACAACATAAAGCTTCGTGTTTCCAACATTAGGACTGTTTTCCTCACAAATGCCCACCGTCCAGTCTTCAGTCAGCTGTTCGTTCCACAATTTAAAACAAGAAATAAATAACCATTTGAACATGTTATGTTGGTTACTTTATTTTCATCACTGTCTTCATCAGAAATGGTTATTTACATGATTTCTACAGTAATTCTACCAGCCCTAAGATTTTCTAATGCTTGTTTGAGTTCAGAAACAAATGATTCCTGCTGCTATTTTCTATTCTGTTTAGTAGAGATGGTTTTCCTTTTTGAGGCTTGTTCAAAATTGGAATTGAAATTAACATTTTTAGGTGGGTGATTTAGTGGAGTAACTCCAATCCATGCTCAATCTCCTCTTTCCTTATGTGACAACGTATGTGCGTGGCTGCCTAGGTCCTCGGGTGTAGTAGGATTCTAATTGCAACTGCCTGGCAGGAGATTAGCTTTAATCAGGCATCTGGTCAGTCTGTCCCACACCTCAATGAGAGGCATTAACAAGGCAATCCCTCCCTCCCTCTCCTATCACAACACACACCCACACAAACCCTGTACTTACTACTGCTGTAGCTCCTTCCCAACTTCCACAGCAGCGCTCCCCTCCAATCTGCTGCCAGACTGGAGGAACTCGACTAGACTCTACCCTCGCTTGTGTGTGTTGCTGTGCGTCTGTCAGTGGGCAACATGTCTCTCTCTACCCTCAACCAAACCAGGACAGCGCATGTTTGGGTGGCCTGTAAAACTTAAATTCTGTCTTGATTCCCATCTCGCCTATTTGCCAAGGCACATTCATACAGACAACCCACGCTCTCCCTCTGTTGCTTTTTCTCTCCCTCTCTTGCTTTGTTACTCCGTCTTGCTTGTTCTCGTTCTCTCCCGCACAAAGATTTGCAAACAAAGAAACATGATATTCAACACACCACAATTATACTCTCTCACTACTCTCTTGAGGGACAAAATCACGAACAACCAACACCAAACATACTCAAATTGGCCATTTCTCTTCCGCTGAGTAATTTCTTGGTCATTGTCCCATTATTGGAGAGCGAGAGTGCTCAAACAATCCGGTTCTGTGGTCTCCGTCCTGCTGAAGTGTGCATTGGTGAATGGGAAGAGTCTGGGGCCTGAATCGGCCCTCTGTTGGCCTGTCTCAGTGCCCAGAGAGGAGGAGGGCAATCGCTTCTGCTTCAATAATACAGGCCTTCATAGCCACGGGTGGGAAGAGCGAGAGAGGGGGGGGCAGCCTTGAAGTCTCAGCCCAGATCTACACAGAGAGGAAGCTAACCCAGCGGCTAGTCTGATTTTATTGATACACTCCTCTGGCATGGAGACTCCTAAAGCAGGGCATTAATCTCACCAAAATGCTTTGGTGAGATTAAGTTGAGCAGGAACCTTGGGTGAGATGGAGGGTTTTAGACAGAGCTGATGGTGTTTTTGGGGCTAGAGATCCAGTGATATGGTTTTAGACTCCAAAGGAATGGATTTATGTGCCCCGAAATAATAGTATTTGTGCACCTCATTTAGTCGTTGTCACTGATAGGCCACGGCTGTCATTTTGGATCAGCCATGGCCATTTGAGGCCAAACACACAGCAACTGTATGATAGGATCACAGAATTAAAGTGTTTTTGGTTTGGGCGGTATACTTTAATGCTGGGGTATTTTGAAATACCCATGTTATCGTTTTCAGTTTTGGTTGGGGCCTTCCTAAAGCTCAGTGTCCCCTGCCTCACTGGAGTATGGGAACAAATAGTGCCTCTTTTTTAAATTTTATTATTATTATTCAAAAACATAATCCTGTGCCATCATCAATGTGAAAAATATTGTGATATATTTCGGCCTTATCGCCCAGCCCTATAAAACCCCAGTTTCGAATAGCAATACATATCATGTCTGCACCTAAATATTGTGAGGGCCCTGGCAATTCCCTGCTTTATTTTCTAGGTATATCTACAGTATTCCTAACAATACATTTGACAAATCTTTCTCTTCTTAGTCATACACTGACACATCCAGAAGAGTGTACCGCCAACTACATCGTCACTATCAGTCAATACTTAAAAAAAAAATGTCCATTCTTTAACGCTTACCTTTTTAAAAATGACTATTTTACCCGACCTCTGCCAAGGTCTCTGTTACTGTGTTAATGTATTTTTTATGGTAGTAAAAAATATGGATTCCAACTCTCACTGACCACTCTATAACAATCAGGACAAGTACAGGTACACAGTAAGCATTCCTGTATATGAACAGGTTATGTATTTTGTCAAATAGCAGAAAACAAATTCAGTCAACATTGATACCGGTTATAGATTGTCTAATGCAGCTGCCACTGTATTGAAGCTATTGGACACCGTTTATTTATTTAGCTCTATTACGGGCGATAGGTTCAGTATACACCACGGCATTCTGTACCAGAAAAAAAGTCTGGCCCTACCTTGAAGTCTCGTAGATCAATGCATTGTACTCTTTTTGTTTATACAGCCGTCTTGCATAAACTTGCCATACCTTACTTCGTTATTGATCTACAGACGTACGAGCTACCAGACCCGGTCTCGGGGATGGCTAACTCTTCGATCTCTATTGAGTTAGATAAATCTGCTTTTAGTTTTTTTTCCCCTTACTTGTGGAATAATCACAAACTCTGATTTGGTGCCTCTAAGGCAATTCAGATGGCTCATTGAGGACCTTTTTTCCTTTACTGAGGAATGTGTTTTGTTTTCTATGATTTTGTATTTTGAATCTGTTTTGCCTTTTAATGTAAAACGGTGCGTTTTCGTATCTGTAAAAGAGACCTTCTCAGCATGACTCCGTCAAAGTACAGGTTAAATAACATTAAGTATAGAGTGGTAGTGCACGTTTTGAAGTCACTAGTTTTTATAAATAACTAAGCATATCAGCATGCAAAGAAACGTTCTGCAGTTACACATGACAAGCGTAGGTACAAGGTATGTAATTAAATAAGTACAAATGTTCAAAGTATCCACTGATAGTGACTCGACGTAGGTAGTGGTACGCTTTTCTGGACGTGTCACAACTTAACTCTGCTAGCTAGCCCTTTCCTGACGCTGCACAATTGATCAAATTCACATCAATATCCATATCGCACGCAATATTTTGAAACTCATCTCAGCAGCGTGTCCATTTTGCTAGTATATTTTCTTCTCCAAGCCCCACCCACTCAAGCAGCGCAGTTACTACTCCTCGCTGTTAGTCACTATAGGTTTGCATGTTGTTCTGTTAGGTCAAATGCGGACAATGCCGCATTCCAGTTCGCTTGTTAAGACAAGTCCATTCTATTTCTGTGACTCCAACAGTTCACCCAAGTGTTTTGATCGATTATTGCACGTCAAATCGCAATGTTTTGCCCATATTCTGCAGCCCTAGCCTTTCCCTTCACTCAAAGCACGTGTTTTAATGATTAGCTGACTGCACCACAAGTAAATGTTTTTTTAAAGCACTTCCCAAATTAGCGATGACCTCTAAGGCAATAAGAATCAAATAAATGACAAGTTTGAGAAAGCATTGAGTTATTTGAATGGGATGAGGTAGAGCCGATTCTCAATTTGATAAGACTAAATTATAATATTGATCAAAACGAAGCCATTTTAGAACAGTTTAATCAAATCAAATTTAATCCATCTTGTAAATTCTGTCAGTAGAGGAGAAAAGTTTAAATATTTTGTGGTTGCATTGACGCAATGCTTAGCCCGTGTACATTTTAGATTTCCCTGTCTGGCCCCTATATCCATAAGTCTAGCAGGCCAGACTGGAGCTGGGGTAGGGGCTAGAGAAGGGTAAGGGCTGGGCTATGTGATGGAGATTAGGGGTGATTTAGAGCAGTGTCTACTGAAGGGGATGGGGGAGAGGGGTACATCAGATCCTCAGCACTGATACCAGCTGACTCCTGGGAGACACAGCAGTACACTGTGTGCACTGTCTGCAGTGTACTCTTAATTGTCACAACTTATTGGACATTGAAGTTGAACATTCTTTAGAGCTTCTTTAAGCCTTAAGACAATTGTTTGCTGTTGTGAAGTTGCCAGTCGTGTTCCGCAACATATCGCAACAGTCTCACCCCACGGTGGCATGTTTGTAGAACGCTGGAGTGTTGCCAAATGGATATGTTTTACGAGCTCTCCAGCCGTCAATCACAGTAACAGCAGCCCCTGCAAGGCTGCCACCTGCCCTGTGCTATGGTACCAGTGACAGAAACTGGGAAATTTAAACTCACAGGTCAAGAACAGATTATCATAAATGACATGTGCCTTTTTTAAGGTAATCCCAATCAATAAAGATATTGTGCTTGGGTTCAGTTTGGTTCATGTACACGCATACATATAATGCTGGTGTATAAATGCGTCCAATCAAAGTAGGCCAGCCTGATTTTAATGATTAGTAATAAGGAAACAAAATGCTTCATTGTTTTGTGGTCATAATGATTCTGTCATCATAGGCGGGTAAAGTTAAGTATGCACAATAAACCGGGGGTACTGTCATTACTGAACTGGTACTGTAGTGCTGATGAACAAATGCTTCTTGTGGAAAGCTATGGGAAATCCCAAGCATCGAGTTAGCCTAATGATATCAGGCTTTGTACATTTAATTAAACTGAAGCAGACATTTTCCCTCTGCTGCACTTACTAATTAAAAGTGCTGAAATTACCTGATATATTCAATTCATAGCACTAAATCCTAAAGAGAACAACAGTCCTAGCATTTAACCAGTCTTTTATGTTTTGAATGTTTAAACACTGAGTCACTTCTCCTCCGTTCCCCCTCTTTCAGCTGAATATCTCGTTCAATGAGTCGAGCATCCAAAGCACCTATGAGTACCCCTCTGAGAGCAGCGTATGGGACAGCGAAGAGGAGGATGAGGAGGACGTGAAGGGAGGAGAAGAGGAAGATAAGCCCAGCATGGTGGGCCGTATCCACATCCCTCGTCCAAGCTTCACCAGTTCCCCATCTCACACCAGCAACAGCACTGGTGAGAGAACTAGAGGGAATGGGGGAGGGGGAAAGGAAAGCAGGAAATGGAGAGCATGAGAGAGGGGATGGAATCGGAGGAGTGAGAAGGATAAATGGTTAGAGGAAAATGAATCGAACAGACTAAGCAAAACCTATTCTCATGGTAAGGAGGGTAAGATAAGGAAAGGGAGAGAAATTAATTCTGTCCAATTTATTAGTAATCTGGAAGTGGCTGAATGGTGCTGAACTGCTCATGGTTATAATGTAGCATTGGAGACACCTACTGGTCAGAGTTAGCTTTACATCCAAACACATAGGAACTCTGCTTTTATTTGTTATTTCATTTTATTTAACCTTTTTTATTTGTCAAGTCAGTTAAGAACAAATTGTTATTTACAATGACTGCCTACCCCGGCCAAACCCTAACGACACTAGCCAATTGGGACTCCCGATCACGGCCGGTTATGATATAGCCTAGAATCGAACCAGGGTCTGTAGTGACACCTCTAGCACTGAGATGCAGTGCCTTTAGACTGCTGCGCCACTCAGGAGCAGTCAATTCAGCAGGCAAGAGCAATCTTTTAGTGTGATGTAACTGAACAAGTTTATCTGCTCTCCCATAAAATTGATCAACAGTAGCCATGCAGTATGTCTCTACATTAGTTATTCATTACACAGCTTATTGCCAATCTTTAACTAACCTGTACATGAGCTCATGCTTATGTTCTTGAAAGAATTCATGCAGAATATGTATTTACATTGGGCTTTGCCCCGTTTCCTATGTCTTCAGATCTGTCCAGTTACATTCCCAGGCACACTGTGGATTTTAACACCTGGCAGGAACATAAGCTTGATGACCCTGTTTACCAGGGGGCCACCAATTCCCAGCACGCACAGATGTCAGAGGAAGTTATGGTGAGGCTTCTTTTTTAAAGTATATGAACTGACGCGTTCATTCATCAACCTTAACTTGTACAGGGATATTTGTACACTATAAGATTTACCTACCAGCACATGATTTACAAAGGTATCTAAATGTTTTCCCTCCCTTTCCCTGCTCTTCATTCCCTATCTATCTCTTAGCTCACCCCAGCAGATAGCTCCTCTCTGTCAGACTTCAACAGTGAACCTGCGCTGTACTTCTGATTTGCCTGGACCAAACAGGACTGACCACTGCCCTCCAGAACCAGCAGCCGAAACCACAACCCCCACCTGGGACCAGTGAGACTTAACAGAACTGGACATCAAATCGCACTTCAAAGCACTCCTCTTTTTCAAGTTTAGTTTGACACCGACATCAACCAACTAACCAACCAATCAACCACCACAGATTCAAGCAGCTGGACTGTCCTCACCTTACCTGTACAGTTGATCTGTCTTTCCTCTCCACCTCTGCCTACATTCATTGACTGCCATTGAGCAGTGAAGTCTGAACCAGATCTGACAGACTATTTGATTGTCAAAATAAATCTTGTTTTCAAGATAAACATGCATTATAATGCGGTTTCCCAGGCTTACGGTCTCCAGAAGAAGCCAATCTGTCTGCCTCAATGTCTCTAAGGCTGTGTTTTACGGGCAGCCCATTCCTTATTTCTTTTCTCCATTTAATTAGTCTTTTGAACAATTACTTCAGATCTTTTTCAGAGCTGATCTGATTGGTTGAAAGAACAATTTTAGTGAAAAAAAAGATCAGAATTGGGCAGCCTGTTTAAACGCAGCCTTTGTGTCTCCCATCAATAATGTCATAATATACATAATGTGTTTTATGGTCTCCATGTGTCCTTCTGAAGGGGATGTATGTAGTGGAGGAGATCACCTTGTGAAGGTAAGTGACCAAATTCCTTCAAAACAAGGATGCCATCAGTGCCCGTCCTTATCATGGTGAAGAAGACACTCGGCGTTATCGTGTCCTGGAGTCCCAGGGCTCCACACTCTGTAGGGGATGGCAGACAAATAAAAAATAAAATAAAAACTGAAGACTGAAATAGTGAAAGGGTGCCACAAGCCTAGTTTATTGTTGTTTTGTACCTGCATGTTCTGATTTCTATTGACTTGGTTCCTCGTACTGTATGCTTTTTAGTTTTGTATGTTTCCTTACAACAATGCTGTGTTGGAGACTTCAGGAGCAAGCAAACTTCAACACTTCCCCCTTTTAAGATTATGCAAAGCTCTGTAGACCTACTCAATTTAATGTTTTATCATCAAAGATCTGCGATGTAATGCTTAAAAGATTGCCTTGGCAGGACATTTTATACTATGAATATCTTCTGAGAGAAGCTTCATGTCAAGAAGCATAGAGTATAAATGCCTTGGTGTTAGACTCACTGTCTACAATGTTATGAGAACAATTTCTCCTTTTCAGTGTTAATGTTTGAACACCAAGTGTGAAAGATAAAAATGTCCAACATAAACCACGAATAGCAAATATTGAGAGAACCCATTTGCCAGCACGTTGGTTTGTGAAAGCTTGAGTTATCCTCTTAATGTTGAAGTTTGCATGCCAGAGACTCGTTCATGTATAGTATATGGATCAAATAGCTGGTATGGAAGGGAAGGGTGCGTCCTCATGGCCGTGTGTGTTTCCTTCACATTGACCATTGAATATCTTTTGACCTTTACAACCTGACCTCATAAACCTTCACGTTCCATAGAGCGTGAGCTGGTCCATTTTAGTAATGAAGACGACATTGATTATGAAACTAATGATTGTGTGTAAGACCTGTGGTGAAAGATTAAGAAGTAAAAAGCTTTTTTTATTTTAAGGTTGCTCCCATGTCTTCGAAATAATTTTTCTTAAAATGCCAATTGACTCAAGTGTTCCACCTATTGCTGTGGTGGCCACCACTCGCATTCTCATAATTTTCCAATGTTCTCCTTTGGCCAGTATTGATGTCGTTTCTATAATCTACAATGATGTTTTCATACGAATAATTTATTACTTGCATCTCTTAGGGCTTTTTGTTCTTCATATCTTCAATCAAAAGAATGGGTTTAGATTGAACAGACACAAAAGCACTGCGCTATTGGGAGGCTACATTTTTTTTTCTGTATACTGTATCATGATTAGACAGACTTGGATTATGTTTTATGTCAAGATTGTATTTCCATTTGCACTGTCATTGTATTAGCTTTGTTTTGCACCTCAGAAGAAATACAGTGAAGGTGAAAGAGGTGCTCATCAATCCACATATGCATCATCTCATCAGATAGAAATAGGTGAATATGAAGAATGCACTGCCCAATAATGCCATGATCTCTTAAAATCTTTGCCACAACCTTGAAACGTTATTGGAAGACCAGAGAATGATCCCTGGTTAATGTCTACTGTTAGTCCTTCGATCAATCTCACACAGCATACAGAGCACGCATGCCATTCATTTGTGCTAACTGCTGCCTTTGAGGATCAAATCCCTAAGGAGGCCGACAGATTTTCCTGGGAATCATGCGCTTCTAATGTTGGCTTTCATCAAAGTGGAGGCCCAAAAGCCAGGGCTGTATCATTGGATGTTCCAGTGGTCATACTGTATATGACACAAGCAAGACTGAGATGGCTATTATCGTGATGAAGACTGATTCACTTGAAAGATTGATATTGTCCTATTTGTCTGGTCCTGTTGAGAACAGTACTTGTCTGTCATACTGTAGCTAGAAGCCCCATCTCATCTTGTTTTTCTCTTCCTCTGTCTAAATCTCCAGCATCAAAGAGATGTGCTTACTGTAAAATGTGTACTTGTTAACGCTTTGGGCAAAAAAAGATGTCAGAACTGTACAAATAAAAGCTCAATAAATAGATGAAGCCTTGAAGGACAGTGTGAATAGTCTGTTATTGTGTTTCTAATGACTCTTCATCCCTCATGTGAAGGCAGAATCTCCCAATTGCAAAACATTACCCTGCCAAACCTCATAAATGCATTGTTAAACCTGACCGAATAAACGGAACATCAACAAAACGGACAGAAAGCTTCAGAAATCTCAGAGAATAGCTTTTATTTGTTGTGAAGGAGATTTACTAGTAGAAAGAATAGAGCAGTGTGCTTCCAGCTAAACCGGCATTGTGCTATATTTATCTGTGCTATATTTACCTGTAATTACATATCAAAGTGTCAGACAGCATCTCACCGGGAGTGTGTGTGTGTGTTTGTCTCGTGTGCCGCTGTTGAAAGACACTAGCACTCAAGAAAAACAACCCAAGGAATGACTTCTGGGCGTGTCCCATACACTGCAATGGGCAAATGAGAACGGATTCTTCACAGATCATCTTTATTAAAATGATTCAATTGGTATAAAATAAGTATGCCAGTGAACAGCAGTATTAGACAAAGTCAAAACATTTTACATAAATATACTGTATATACAAATATTAGGAACACCTTCCTAATATTGAGTTGAACTTCCCCCATTTTTTCCCCCAGAACAGCCTCATTTCGGCGGGGCATGGGACTCTACAAGGTGTCAAGCGTTCCACAGAGAATGCTGGTCAATGTTGACTCAAGTGCTTCCCACAGTTCTGTGAAGTTGGCTGGATGTCCTTTGGGGGGACCAGTCTTGATACACACGGGAAACTGTTGAGTGTGATAAACTCAGCAGTGTTGCAGTTCTTGACCAAACCAGTGAGCCTGGCACCTATTACCATACCCCGGTCAAAGGCACTTAAATCTTTTGTGTTACAAATTCATCCTCTGAATGGCACACATACACAACCCGTGTCATAAATGTCTCAAGGCTTAAAGATCCTTCTTTAACCTGTCTCTTCCACCTCATCTACAGTGATTGTAGTGGATTTAACAAGTACCATTAATAAGGGATCATAGCTTTCAACTGGATTCACCTGGTCAGCTTATGTCATGGAAAGAGCAGGTGTTCTTAATGTTTTGTATACTCAGTGTATATTATACTGAACAAAAATATAAACGCAACATGTAAAATGTCAGTCCCATGTTTCATGAGTTGAAATAAAAGATCCCAGATATGCACAAAAAGCTTATTTCTCTCAAATGTTGTGCACAAATTTGTTTACTAATCCATCCACCTGATAGGTGTGGCATATCAAGAAGATGATTACACAGCATTACAAAGGTGCAACTTGTGCTGGGGACAATAAAAGGGCCCTCCAAAATAGGCAGTTTTGTTAAACAACGCCACAAATGTCTCAGGTTTTAAGGAAGCAATTGGCATGCTGCTTGCAGGAATGCCAGCCAGAGCTGTTGCCATATAATTTCTGCACAAACTGTCAGAAACCCGCGCAGGGAAGCTCATCTGTGTGCTAGTCAGCCTCACCAGGGTCTTGGCCTGACTGCAGTTCGGCATCGTAAACGACTTCAGGGGGCAAATGCTCACCTTCAATGGCAACTGGCACGCTGGAGAAGGGTACTCTTCACGGAGGAATCCCGGTTTCAACTGTACCGAGCAGATGGCAGACAGTGTGTATGGCGTTGTGTGTGCGCGAGCGGTTTGCTGATGTCAAAGTTGTGAACAGAGTGATCCATGGTGGCGGTGGGGTTATGGTATGGGCAGGTATAAACTACGGACAACAAACACAATTGCATTTCATTGTTGGCAATTTGAATGCACAGAGAAACCGTGGCGAGATCCTGAGGCCCATTGTCGTGCTACTCATCCACCGCCATCCCTTCATGTTTCAGCATGATAATGTACAGCCCCATGTCACAAGGATCTGTACACAATTCCTGGAAGCTGAAAATATCCCACTTCTTCTATGGCCTGCATAGCTACCAGACATGTCACCCATTGAGCTTGTTTGGGATGCTCTGGATCGACGTGTACGACATTGTGTTCCAGTTCCCGCCAATATCGCAGTTCCCGCAACTTCGCACAGCCATTGAAGAGGAGTGTGACAACATTCCACAGGCCACAATCAACAGCCTGATCAACTCTATGCGAAGGAGATGTGTCACGCTGCATGAAGCAAATGGTGGTCACACCAGATACTGACTGTTTTTCTGATCCACGCCCCTACCTTAAAAAAAAAAAGTTATCTGTGACCAACAGATGCATATCTGTATTCCCAGTCCATAGATTAGGGCCGAATGAATTAAATTAAATTGACTGATTTCCTTATATGAACTGTAACTCAGTAAAATCTTTGAAATGGTCGCATGTTGCATTTATATTTTTGTTCAGTGTACAAACAGTGCACAGTTACAAGGGTGAGTGGAAATGCTGGTGTCTGGGTGAGAGGTAAGGTTTAGGGGCGGTAGTCTGGATGTCAGTGGTCTTTCCTTCCGGGTTCAGTGGCTTTGCCGAGATTTCCTGCTTCCTTCTTTATTACACTCAGCAGTGTTTGACAGCTCTCCAGAATCTTAGAGAGAGTAAGACATGAATCAACATAAGATTCATTGCATTTACTGTATGAAATACCATAGACTGAGTCGGGTGGGATTGGGATACAGCTAGACAACCACTTAATCAGACTATCTGCTGTGCAACAATTTGATTTGAAGAGTCAGACTCTGAGCACTCAGTGGTTTTTAATTAACAACACTTACGGGCGTTTGTTTGCTCTGCTATTATGCTCTTAGTAACACCAAGGGAGTTGGATATTAAGATAACACGTGGGATGTTTGCTGTCTGGAATTGCTGCAAATAATTCCATCCAGTGTTCTTTGAGAACAGAAGACATGGAGAATGTTATCTTACCCAGTACATTTACAGGTCCTTTTGCAGTCAAATTGATATGTACTGTAAAGCTCACATAATATGCTTTCATGGTTTTGTGAGACTAAAATAACACTGAAAAACATACTTTTTCCCCCTCATGAAAAATAGAAACCCTAAACCCTGGCTGGTCCTGACCTTCATAAAGGCACCCTCGGTCTCGCCGATGGTGTGGTCAAAGTCAGTGCGGACGGAGTGTCGTCGGACCAGGCTCTCGTTGACGCGGCGTAGTTTCTCGGTGAGGACACGGATGTCGTGCTGCAGATGACCCTTCTCCTCCTCCTCCTGCTGGATCTGACGGTTCAGCTCATCCCTCTTAGAACACAGCTCCTCGATACCTGAGGTAAAAGAAACAACACTGGCTGTTAAGAGGTGGAATGTGGAAACAACCAAGGTACTCATGGAAACAACTTCTCGGTTTTTACAGTGTTTGAGCAGTAGCCTAGATCAATTATTTTTAATTATGAATGCTTACCATCAAATATAGCCTGGGCCTGCATTCCGAGTCCGAACATCATGAAAAAGGTAGAAAACCTGGGTATTTCAAAGAGAAAACAACCTAGAGACCTATAGCCTATCCTCCTAAATACGTGTCAGACTTGTTGTGTACAATGTAAAAGGGAGGCAGGCGGATGTCTAAGCTCAGGTCCCACTCACTCAGCAGGCCATTCCTACTGAATCAGCCCATTCCAGCCTATGATGGATGAAGGATGTGTGTGTGTGACAGAGAGTCAATCATACATTAATTGAATCCCACTGCTAGAGGTCACGTCTAATTCAAACCACAGCTACCGACGATCTCCTTCCCGGTTTAAGAGAGGCTCTATTCGCATCAACACTCCATCTAAACCAGCTCCATAACACTAGCCTACATTTTCAAAGCCATTCATTACGATTCATAACAACTGCTGACATGAAATATAGCAAAACTGTAAATAACTGGGATTGAGAATCAAGGGTACAATTGATCTCACAGACAATGTCATTGAAAAATAACGAAGATCACTTGGGCTAAACTTGACAGGAGACATGTCTGCATGGTTAGATCATTTATCCTGGTTAATTTATCCAGTCATGTCAGACAGTTACATCTAATGGGCTTCTGATACATGGACTCTGATTGAAACAGTTACTCAGAGTTGGAAGCATTTAAATTATACATAAGCAGAATGCCTTGCCTTGATTTTAACCCCAAGTGTCAGGGGTTTTATGGCAGTGCTACAGCAAGGTGAAATATAGTCTGTGGATATTTCCCAAGGGTCTGCTGTAGCATAGAAGGGCTGCAGTGTATCTACAGTCCCACACACACACACACACACACACACACACACACACACACACACACACACACACACACACACACACACACACACACACACACACACAATAACATACTACTTGGATGATACCAACATTCTTGAGTTATATCCCCTCCCAGTAAACCAGGTGTTACCTAACATTCTTGGCCCGCGACCACAATTTGGCTCCAACTTCCGACATGAAAATCACTGACGTCATGATTTGACCTAGTTTTTTCCGAGTTCCCAGTTGTTTTGAACGCGGCACCAGTTGTCCTGAAAGCACCAAATGTACTGATGCTCGTTTCAAAGTAACATTATTACGTGCTTAATGACGTCTGAAGCTTCGTTTGATCATGTGATTTTTAAACCACTACGCTAATATTTGTGTAAACTCTTCACAGTTGTGCTCTGGATTGACACCCCATTTCATGTACCCAAGATCCGCAGGTAAAGCTGTACATTGCAATACGAATGTGCAATATGTTGAATAGTGAGGTGATTTCCCACAGTTTAAGTCCTTCAAAAAGAGCTACGACGCTAATATTTGTGTAAACTCTTCACAGTTAATAACATTTTGCGAGAGAAAATGTATCATGTGAACAAACAGCCTTAAATGTTAATCTTGTCTTTCGTGTCATAAAAAAAAAATCATTGTTTCCTGCCTGTGCTTGGTAAAGATATGAAGGGGGGGGGGGGCGTCATGATCCCCTCCTTCGGACCATCTGGCAGAACGCCCAGAATATACATTTACATTTAAGTCATTTAGCAGACGCTCTTATCCAGAGCGACTTACAAATTTGATATATATTATATAAATCAAGATAGGAGATGTGCCAGACACATGCAGGAACCAATCCTTTTTTTATTTTATTTGCAGGAATGTATTTTTTTTTTTTCAGGAACCAATCCTATGAAAAATGCCTATGTAACTTGTCTGTGTAAGTAGTATATAAGAGATCGAACGGGACAGCCCCAACATAGCTCACGTTATGCATCTAAGTTTGACTGTGACCTTTCCAGCTTGCTGTTAATTAACAATGATTCATTTAATGGCCCCACCTGTTTTGAGCCCCCACATTTTGCAATTGTGAAGTCTAATAAATCCACAGTGCGATTAAACCATTTTGGGGGGGAAAATTGTCTTTTGTTGAATTGATATAACATTCCAAACTTGTTAAGCAGTATCCAGTTAAAATATGGGATGATTCCAGTATTTGTGTCTGTCTGACAGTTTCAATGTGGGACTTTCATTTTGAAGGCAAACCGTAAATTCTAATATTCTGGCAAATCGTTATTGTGGCTAGCTTCACATAGGTGGTGCAAAAGCAGGAAAAAGCAGTGGAGAAACACGTGAAATTGATCAACCAATAGTTTGTTAGATACCGCCTACAGACGGTATCTATTGGAGGAAGAAGTACAGAAATAAATATTTAATAAAATGAATTAAAGTTTGAATAATTATAATACATAGATAAATAATTAAATACATACAGATATGTAGAGAAAATTAATTACATTTGTCAGTTTTTTATTTCCTTGATTATGTGTGGATTTATATATTTATGTATACATTTGTGTGAATGTATTTAATTCTAATTATGGCAGGTTTGTTCCTCCATTGTGCTTCTTGCCTGCATATTTCCCCTCCCTAATCAAGATCCAGAACCCAGCTCTAGCTCACGGTTCATGCTGGGCTCCAGTGCTAGTGTGCATGTAGTAATGGGTTCCTATGTGTGATATCTATATTATTTTGTACAATGTTCATGTCAGTGGTGTAAAGGGAGAAATTGTTCTCAACTAGCCTACCTGGTCAAATAAAGGTGAAAAAGAGTACTTAAGTAAAAAATACTTGAAAGTACTACATACGTCTTTTTTGTACTTTACATTTGGAACTACTTTTACTTCACTACATTCCTAAAGAAAATAATGTACTTTTTACTCCATACATTTTGACTGATAACCAAAAGTACTTGTTACATTTTGAATGCTTAGCGGGACATGAAAATTGTTTAATTCACACACCCTTATTACACACCCAAATTCTTATTTTACAATGACGGCCTACCCCGGCCAAACCATCCCCGAACCCGGACGACGCTGGCCCAATTATGCCCCGCCCTAATGGAGAACATCCCTGGTTATCCCTACTGCCTCTGATCTGATGGACTCACTAAGCACATGCTTCATTTGTAAATTATATCTTAGTGTTGGAGCGTGCCCCTGCCTATCCATAAACAAATAAATAAAATTAGGCTTGTCTGGTTTGCTTCATATAATCATTTTTAAAAAGATTTATACTTTGACGCTTTTACTTTTGATACTCAAGTATATTTTTACTTGTAGTACAAGTATTTGTAGCTCAGTTGGTAGAGCATGGCGCTTGTAACGCCAGGGTAGTGGGTTCAATTCCCGGGACCACCCATACGTAGAATGTATGCACACATGACTGTAAGTCGCTTTGGATAAAAGCGTCTGCTAAATGGCATATATTATATTATTATTATTATATTATTAAATACTTTTAGACTTTTTCTCAAGTAGTATTTTACTGGGTTACTTTTACTTGAGACATTTTCTATTAAGGTATCTTTACTTTTACTCAAGTATGACGCTTAAGTCTTTTTTCCACCACTGGTTCGTGTAATGCAATAAAATAATAATTAATGGACTCCTGAAACCGTAACTAGCAAGATGTCAGACCCCACGAATCGGCGTATGCGACCGTGAGTAAAGTATGTTGATACCAACGGTCGACCATCTTGGGAGGCTGTCTCTAGGTCTTATTTATTACCTTTATTTAACTAGGCGAGTCAGTTAAGGAACACATTCTTATTTACAATGACCGCCTACCATAAGGCCTCCTGCAGGGACGGGGGCTGAGATTAAAAATATTGGACAAAACACACCACAGCACTAGAGACCGAAGACATGGTAGCAGCACAAAACATGGTACAAACCTTATTAGGCACAGACAACAGCAAAAAGGTAGAGACAACAATACATCACGCAAAGCAGCCACAACTGTCAGTGTCCATGATTGAGTCTTTGAATGAAGAGACATGACTGAATGGAAATAAAACTGTCCAGTTTGAGTGGTTGTTGCAGCTCGTTCCAGTCACTAGCTGCAGCGAATTGAAAAGAGGACCGATCCAGGGATGTGTGTGCTTTGGGGATTATAGCTCAATTGGTTGCAAAATCCCACTGATTTAAAATCAAATTGTAGGTACATCGGTCGAATACAACAGGTAGACCTTACAGTGAAATAATGCTTACTTACAAGCCCACAATGCCGTTTTAAGAACTCTTAACAGATGGTGACTACCGACGTGATCCGGTAGAAGGACGACGCTGGAAATTGTCCGGCCGATTGGCCAGTACTGTCGGTGTGTCTCACAAATCCTGACCGGTCAACTAAAAAAGGTAAGCAGACACCTGCTGTGAAAAGTTCTGCACATTGGAGTTTCCAAATTTAGTTTTGTGAGACACCTGTTTGATGTAAGTTACTAAATTTAAACTATTATGATGTGTGAGATTGGAAAATAGTTGAGAAAGTAATATCTCCATTGGCAACTGCAATTTTATTATTGATCAACAATACTTAATGGTGCATTGTGTATGGGATGTACTAGTATGCCTGGCTGGTAGGTGGTAACAGAGAACACTTACTACATGTATGAATGGTGGGTAAAGGGTGACCACCAAAGTGTGAATGGATAGTCTGGGACTACATGTATGATTCATTCTAGTTGATTATAAAAGTGTGACTGGATAGTCTAGGACTACATGTATGAGTGGTGGGTAACGAGTGACCACCAAATTGCGAATGGAAAGCCATATGATGCTAATGTGATGTACTAGGCAGGGCCAAGTGTGAATGACGGATAATTAAATTGATTACTCAGACTTGAGACCGATTTAGCCTTTGGGAAAGGGTCTCTCTAAGGTCCTAACAAAGCATAGGTGTGTGTGAAGTACATTGGGTAGTAAAGTCGGCGCACTGACTACCAAGTTTGAGTGAGGCATTAAGTTGTTCTAGAAACGTGATCCGGTTGACACGTTAGTCATATGGGGGTGATTGTATTTTTTATTTTGTACATTTGGTATTGAAGTAAAGGTGATAATCCGGGGGACACTAGACTACTCAATACCCTAGGGGACCCACAGTGCATAATTGAGTTCTTACTTTAAACCTAATTGGGGGCCGATTTAGCCGTAGGGAAAGGGTACCACTTGGGTTTGAGTAAAGGCATACGTTGTTGACAGTATTGTAGTGTACATAAAATGTTGTTGGAAATAGAAAAGGTGTTAAACGCTGAAGTCCACTCTAGAATTTAATGAAGGCAGAGAGGGTAAGGAGTGGAAGAGACTGGGTGAGAAGCTGTACAGAGAATGGACAGAAGGCGGGGCCAGTCCAAAGAGAATGGTACAGACCAAACACTGGAGCACTTGCAGGATACAGGGATCCTGAACGAAAGTGGACAGAAAGCCAATGGGCCAAAGGTGGAAGCACCCATAGTTCCTATTGTGAAGAAAGACAGGTCTGTTAGAATGTGTGGGGACTTCAAGGTAACTGTGAATTCAATGTTGCATGTGGACCAATACCCCCTACCACGTCTGGATGACATCTTTGCTGCACTAGCTGGTGGGAAACACTTCAGTAAAATCGATCTGAAACAGGCTTACCTGCAGCTACCAGTTGAAGAGTTCCAAACAGTACCTGACAATAAACACACACAAAGGTCTATACAGGTATAACCGCCTGGTTTTTGGCATTGCATCAGCCCGAGCCATTTGGCAACGAACTATTGACCAGATTTTGCAAGGAATCCCAGGAACCCAGTGTATCCTGGATGACATGATCATAACAGGACGCACCGACAAAGAGCACCTGGCTAACCTGGAAGAGGTCCTGAAAAGACTGAAAGAGTATGGTCTACAGGCAAACTTAAAGAAGTGTGAGTTCTTCAAAGACAAGATTGTCTTCTGTGGACATGAGATTGACTGCAATGGATTGCACAAAACACAGGACAAAATCGAGACAGTGGTACAGGCACCACGACCACAAAATATCACAGAAGTAAGATCTTTCACGGGACTGATCAATTACTACAGAAGATTCCGCCCAAACCTTTCAGCAGTACACCAGCCTCTAAATCAGCTCCTGGAAAAGAATAGGACATGGCGGTGGACAGAACAGTGTGAAAATGCATTTTTGGAGGCAAAACGGCTCATAACATCTGAACAGGTCCTGATGCATTACGACCCTGAAATGCCAGTGAAGTTGGCTTGTGATGCGTCCCCTCATGGCTTTAGGTGTCGTCCTTTCACACACACTGAAAGATGGGTCAGAGAGGCCAGTTGCATTCGCGTCACGAACATTGAATGATGCAGAGGAAAAACTACTCACAAATCGACAAAGAAGCACTGGCACTAGTGTGGGGGGTCAAGAAATTCCACCCATACGGCAAGCGTTTCACACTGGTTACAGATCACCAGCGGTTGCTTTCCATTTTCAGTCCAAAGAAAGGCATTCCGGCAATGACAGCAGCCAGGTTACAGCGATATGCCCTGTTCCTTGCCAGTCATATGTATGACATTGAGTTTAAGCCGTCATCCCTCCACACAAATGCAGATGGATTATCCAGACAGCCGTGTACAACAGAAAGACAAAGGAGGGTGGATGCAGTGGACATGTTCCATACCACTCAGCTCGAGGCCCTACCAGTCACAAGCACAGTTATCAAACAGGAGTTAGTACCAGAATAACAGAACAACACTGAGCATGACCAAGGGTGCTCCCGCCTTAAAGGGGACATCAGTAATTAACAGAACATAACACAGGGTTTGTTACCTGAACAGTTGCTCAGCGGATAGAGTTGGGATCTTGGGGACCAGACTAGGTATATTTTGAGAATCGTTTTGTGACACCGCCTTTTCAGCACATTGTTTAAACAATTCGCTTTGAGTAAAGTATACGATTATGTTTAAAGCATCCAAAATAATGGCATATGTTCCGTTTTTGACAGCAAAAGAGGGAAGCATGATGGAAGGGGCGAACCTTCAATGGCAATTGATTATGGGGCGATTTACTTAATATTGTGGAAAAATATATATAAACTATATATACAAAAGTATGTGGACACCCTTCAAATTAGTGAATTCGGCTATTTCAGCCACACCTGTTGTGTACAACTGTACAGAATCGAGCACACCGCCATGCAATCTCCATAGACAAACATTGGCAGTAGAATGGCCTTACTGAAGAGCTCAGTGACTTTCAACGTGTCACCATCATATGATGCCACCTTTCCAACAAGTCAGTTTGTCAAATTTAACCATCTGGCAGTCTGATGGACAAATGCATAGTACCAACTGTAAAGTTTGGTGGATGAAGTAGGCCCCTTAATTCCAGTGAAGGGAAATCTTTACCCTCCACCATACAATGACATCGTTTCAACTTGACAATGCCCCCCTGCACAAAGCGAGGTCCATAAAGAAATGGTTTGTCGAGATTGGTGTGGAAGAACTTGACTCGCCTGCAGAGCCCTGACTTCAACCCCATCAAACACCTTTGGGATCAATTGGAACGTGACTGCAATCCAGGCCTAATCGCCCGACCTTACTAATGCTCGTGGCTGAATGGAAGCAAGTGCCAACATCTAGTGGAAAGTCTCCCTAGAAGAGTGGAGGCTGTTGTCGCAGCAAAGGGAGGGACCAACTCCAAATTAATACCTATGAATTTGAAATTAGATATTCGACGAGTAGGTGTCCACATACACTACATTACCAAAAGTATCTCAACATCAAACGCTGCTTTTCATTACTGACTAGCAGATGTCACTAAAAAAGCTCAGTAATTAGCCATTTTCTGCACAATTTGGTGAAATGCCGCGTTGACATGCTATTCGGAACGAGGAAACTCATTTCTGACTCGCTAATTGGATGAACGCGCACGTGTATAAGTACAACCAATTAGCAAGTCGGACATCTCCTATTTCGGACTAGCACGTGAATGCTTCGGTTTCTCATCTCTAGTTTGAAGCCAATAGTGCTACAGTTAACGCTCTCTCGCGCTAGGTTTAACAAGTTGACAAATAGGCTATTATTTGCAAAGACTGAGGCACCCACCCCTTTCGTCACCCACCCCTTTCGTCACCCACCCCTTAGCTTCAAAATCCCTCCAACGAACAAACTGGCACTTACACTTCCGCCACACTTGTATAAGTTCCGCAACCACATATACGTCAGTATTATGCGCCACAGGCTTGTGCGAGAGCGCAATAACTTCAGAGACATATTTGTATTAGAGACATGTTAGTATTATGAGCCATACTAGGTACACCTTAATATGGATGAGTGATATAACACAGACGATAACTTTGACAATACACAATCGAATGGTTCTCGCTGAGTAATTTGGTCCAACCGTGGTGATGATGGACTCCGCTGAGAGGTTATTCTCAGTACCACAGGGGCTACCTTCTGCTTGGGACACTGTAACTGCAGCTCTGGTGAGTAGATGGACCTAACTTGCCTACGCAAGGTACCTTGTGTTGTTGACATAGGTTGCCTTCCTTTTATGTGAGAATGAAATTAGATCAATTGCGCTACTGTGGTTGATTGCTGGAAATGTAGCTCGCTAACACATTCACATGACATTAGGAATTTACATAGCTAGTTAATACCAATGTTGATCTATCTATCAATGTACCTACAAACCATAGTCCGTGTCTGTTTATAAGAACATGACAAATTTCCTCTGTCTGTAGGTGTCTCCAGTGTCCAATGACGACACAATGTCTGATGGGTCTCTCTGTGAGGGGCTTAGCCTGTTGTGCTCAAATGGTCTGGGTCAGTTTCTGGAGGGATGGCTCCTGGAGACCCTGCAGGTGCGTTTGACCACTGCAGTGGCCCCTGAGTTTTGGGCTGGACTGAAGCAGCCAGAGAATGAACTTGGGGAGAAGGATAGGACCAGGATCCTACTCATTGCCTTCCGTACCCTTTTGGACAGACTGGAACCTTTCCTAGGTGGGTTCAAACATTCAGGTTACAGTTGACTACACCCTTAATACTGGAATTTTGACTGAACAGAATGCTGTCAAATGTGTAAAATAATTGCCCTCTGTCCCTTTTCACAGGAGGGTTGGAGAGGCTGGGTACCTGGCAGGATGAGGGCCGGGGTGGTCTGTGTGGCCCCGGGGCCAGGGGTCTCCGGGAGAGGGCATTTTCCGTCATCAGGGCCATTCTACTCTTCTCCCCCTCGGCTGTGCTCCAGATGAGAATACTAGAGTTCTACAGCAGGACCTTCTCTGTGCACATGAGCCAGAAGGGGGAGGCTGAGGAAGGGGGCAGGGGGCCTGATGGGGGTGTCTGTCTGGGCTGCACTGTCCCCACTCAGCAGTGCTGGTGTCAGGAGGCCCTGGAGCAGCTGCAAGAGCTCAGCCACATACTGTGAGTGAATAGAGGCGTGGCCATGTCACTGTATGCTCTATATGTTGTGCTAGAACAACCATTGTCTACATCTGTGCCAGCCGTGTTTGTAGTGTCTCTGCAGCTGTCTTTTCCCACTTTTCCCACCCTCCAGGTCCAGGTTGCAGCTATTGGAGCGGGTTAGTTCAGAGGCAGTGACGTCCATCTTACACAAACTGATTGAGCAGCGGATGGAGCAGCACTGCAGGGGGGAGTACGAGAGCTCTTTCCTCTTCAGCTTTCAGGAGGTACAGTATACTAGAGAGCCTGTCTATGGGAGGACCACTTAATATAATAATGTGACATGACCTATCAACAAGTTATTCTTTTCTAGCTTGCATTATTTAACAGAATAGGTTGCTGACCAATCATGATTTGTCGATGAAACAATTTACTACACCAAGTCCAAATCTCAGAAATGTGATCATTTATCGGTTTTACACTTCCTTACAAACACTCTCTCAAGTCCCTCTGTCGTTCTCTCTCTCTCTCTCCAGTGGCTAGAGCTGGTGTTAGGCTGGTTGAGCAGGGTGTTTGCCAGTGAAGAGGGTGGACTGGGTACGGTGCCCAATAGCACAGGCAGCAGGGCTGGGGAGGTGGGCCAGCCAGCCAACGCCGTGCTGCAGCGCTGGAGGTGTCACATGCACCAGTTCTTCTGCAGGATCTATGTCAACATGAGGATCGAGGAGCTCTTCAGCATCATTAGAGGTGAGGGGTTAGGGAACAGAGAGAGGAGATAGGGTGATGGTTTATGAAACCGAGAGTAAGAACATAAAGCTGTCAACTGTGGGTGTCGGTGGCATAGGGAAGAGATTTGATAAGGGGGAAAGAAGGTAGAAAGTGTTTTGTCATTTCTTCTGCCCTCACATTCTGTCCCTGTCAGATTTCCCTGAGTCAAAGCCTGCCATTGAGGACCTCAAATTCTGTCTAGAGAGAACCAATCAGAGGCAGCAGCTCCTCACCTCCCTTAAGACAGCCTTTGAGACCCGTCTACTTCACCCAGGTCAGTGAACCAATGATGGGTTAGGAACAGTGATTGGTGTTTGGCTCTTTTTGATGTGAAGTTTTGTTTGCAAATACAGGGTTGCAGAAGAAGCTGGAGTGATAAGACTTGTGTTAGTTAATCCCTTCTCAACAACATTCTTCTCCGCTTCTAGGAGTCCATACCTCTGACATCATCACTGTATACATCTCAGCCATAAAGGCCCTACGGGAGCTGGACCCATCTA
The DNA here is from genome assembly GCF_023373465.1 of Oncorhynchus keta. Taxonomy (NCBI): domain Eukaryota; kingdom Metazoa; phylum Chordata; class Actinopteri; order Salmoniformes; family Salmonidae; genus Oncorhynchus; species Oncorhynchus keta. The sequence continues at coordinate 27,637,233 of NC_068426.1, forward strand.
TGGTCATCTTGCAGGTTGCCTGCCAACCAATCCGCAAGTACCTCAGGTGGGTGCATGTGTATTATTGTAATCTCTATTTAGTTATCTATTATTTTATTCCTTCATGAGTATTTATGTAAAAAGCAAACCTTTATTGGGAGGCAAAATGTTAGAGAAGATTGTTCTTTACTTACTGATTTGACTCCCATAGCATATTGTGTTGTTGTTGACGTGACATTGATGTGACGTCTGTGGTTTGTTGCCAGGACGCGGGAGGACACGGTACGTCAGATAGTGGCCAGCCTTACTGGGGACGCGGAGGGCTGCAGTGACCTGGCCAATGAGCTTTCCCGTGCCGATCCTGTGACCCTGGAGACCCAGGACAGTGAGGACGAGGGCAGCGACCCAGAGGAATGGACCCCAGACCCTAAGGATGCTGTCACGGGTCAGTACCCTCAGTGGACCCACAAAGTTCATCACACTAGACTAGACAAACTGTGTCCGTTGCTTTTTCCTGTTTCTGCTGTATTGAACTAGACGTGTTTCACCTCTCCGTCATGTCTCTTTTACTAAATACACTCATCTTTCTTTCTCACCCTTTAGACAAGACGGGCTCCAAGCGGCGTTCGTCTGACATCATCAGTCTTCTGGTCAGCATATACGGCAGTAAAGAGATCTTCATAGATGAGTACAGAACTGTCCTGGCAGACAGACTTCTCCACCAGTTCAACTACAATACCGCCAGGTACACAACACTAATTTACAGTAGCTAGTACCAGCATCTGTATCTCAGCACTATACAGTACATTACTCAACTTTTTGCAGTCACTCTTAATATTATGTGCATATTGGTGTTGGTATTTCTGTGTGGACATTTTGGTTAAATTAAATATATATATATTAGTAATGAACTTTTCTCATGTGCCTCCAGGGAGATACGTAACGTGGAGTTACTCAAGCTGCGATTCGGAGAGTCCCACATGCACTATTGTGAGGTGATGCTGAAGGTAAAGCAGGGCGTGACTTTGAAATCTTGAGTTACCATTTATGTTAGAATGTGCTATGACAACATGATTCTCAAAGTGACTTCCTAGTATCTTTGAAAATATATAGTCCTTTCACCTACCAGTGTTTTTCATAGAATAAGGCATGGAGACCAAGTTAATGAACCAAGACAAAGAACAGAGACCATTGAAACACTTTAGGACAAAGCCTTACTCTCTCTCTCTTGTTCTCTTTCTTGCTCTCTCTCTTGTTCTCTCTCTTGTTCTCTCTCTTCTCTCTCTCAGGATGTGGCTGACTCCCGGAGGATCAACACCAACATCCGTGAAGAGGAGTCCAGGCTAGGTGAGGAGGAGCAGCCCCCCATGGCCCTGACTGCCATGATCCTGTCCTCTGAGTTCTGGCCCACGCTGAAGGAGGAGAAGATGGAGCTCCCGCTCCTGGCCTCCCAGGCCATGGAGGCCTACACACACCGCTATGAGAAACTCAAGGTACCTGATGATGAAGATGTAGCATAGGTGCCTGTCTGTTTTACTCAAGTCCTTGTAAACAGAGAATAGGGAAATTGCATTTTGATATCAAATAATTCCATAATTCAAATGGTTTCCCAGGCGATGAGGACACTGAGCTGGAAGCCTCATCTGGGCTCAGTGACACTAGATGTGGAGCTGGAAGACAGGACTCTGACTAACCTGACTGTGTCCCCCATCCACGCTGCCATCATCCTGCACTTTCAGGACAAAAGTCAGAACTCTGGCCGTCACAGGCTGCCTTTTGTGCAACTTTATCATTGTATACAGACATTGTATGTGTAACTACGGTTAACTTTTGCCATCTCCATCTGTCTCTCTCTCGATCCTGAAGGCTCGTGGACTCTGGAGGAGCTGAGTGGGGTCCTGGGGGTGCCGCAGGAGGTGGCGAGAAGGAAGCTGGCTCTGTGGCAGCAGCAGGGGGTCCTGAAGGAGGAGGCTGGGGGACACTACGCTATCCTGGAGACCGGCTCGTCCCGGGAGAAACCTGAGAGAGGGGAGATGCTGATCGACAGCGACGAGGAGGGAGACTCCAATACCACCACCCATTCAGAACAGAGGGAAGAGAAATTACAGGTATGCAGGCAGACACACACAAACACACACACATCGGAGGCAAGTAATTAAAATATAAATACACATTTCCTGTCAAATACAAATCACGCTAGCACTAACAGCACAGGTTCTCTCTCCTCTTTGTGCAGTTGTTCTGGGCCTACATCCAGGCTATGCTGACCAACCTGGAGACCATGACCCTGGAGCGCATCCACTCCATGCTCCGGATGTTCGTTGCCACGGGACCCGTTGTCACAGAGATGGATGTGAATGAGCTGCAGGCCTTCCTGCAGAGGAAAGTGCGAGACCATCAGCTCATCGTGTCCGCAGGTGTCTACAGACTGCCAAAGTCCACCAACTGATGGAGATGAGGAGGAGGAGGAAAGAGGTAGAACTGAAAAACGGCGGTATCTGATTTGTTTTCTAAATGTATATGATGCAGCATTGCAGCCAGAGACTACAGTTTCCAAGATTAACCTGTTCAGGAATAGGTTTGGAAGGCAACTGAAAGCGCCAAGCATTGTGCTGATTACTATGTCTTACAATGCAAATGGCTATAATGAGCATGAACCAATCATTCTCTCTTTATTGTTGATCATCCAGGTTGCTTGACTTAGTTTCGGACTGCTTGTCATGACTTTTGGGGACTGACATGTGTTTGGACTTTGTCATTTGGGGTTCCCTTATGATAACATTACAATTGCCTGAGCTAATAAAACATTGATTATTACTTAACTCACTTGAGTGGGTTGAGTCACTGTTGTGATCTGCCTGTCTGGGTTGGCGCCCCCCCTTGGGTTGTGCTGTGGCAGAGATCTTTGTGGGCTATGTGGGCTATACTCTGCCTTGTCTCAGGATGGTAGGTTGGTGGTTGAAGGGGCTCTTCTTTGGCAAGGTGGGTGGGGTTATATCCTTCCTGTTTGGCCCTGTCCGGGGGTGTCATCGGATGGGGCCACAGTGTCTCCTGACCCCTCCTGTCTCAGCCTCCAGTATTTTAAAAACATTTTTTTAAATTTTACCTTTATTTTACTAGGCAAGTCAGTTAAGAACAAATTCTTATTTTCAATGACGGCCTAGGAACAGTGGGTTAACTGCCTGTTCAGGGGCAGAACGACAGATTTGTACCTTGTCAGCTCGGGGATTCGAACTTGCAACCTTTTGGTTACTAGTCCAACGCTCTAACCACTAGGCTACCCTGCCGCCCCAGTAGTTGTTTGCTGCAGTAGTTTGTGTCGGGGGGCCTAAGGTTAGTTTGTTATATCCGGAGTACTTTTCCTGTCTTATCCGGTGTCCTGTGTGAATTTAAGTATGCTCTCTCTAATTCTCTCTTTATTTCTCTCTCTCAGAGGACCTGAGCCCTAGGACCATGCCTCAGGACTACCTGGCATGATGACTCCTTGCGGTCCCCAGTCCACCTGGCCATGCTGCTGCTCCAGTTTCAACTGTTCTGCCTGCGGCTATGGAATCCTGACCTGTTCACCGTACATGCTAACTGTCCCAGACCTGCTGTTTTCAACTCTCTAGAGACAGCAGGAGCGGTAGAGATACTCTGAATGATCGGCTATGAAAAGCCAACTGACATTTACTCCTGAGGTGCTGACTTTCTGCACCCTCGACAACTACTGTGATTATTATTATTTGACCATGCTGGTCATTTATGAACATTTGAACATCTTGGCCATGTTCTGTTATAATCTCCACCTGGCACAGCCAGAAGAAGACTGGCCACCCCTCATAGCCTGGTTCCTCTCTCGGTTTCTTCCTAGGTTTTGGCCTTTCTAGGGAGTTTTTCCTAGCCACCGTGCTTCTACACCTGCATTGCTTGCTGTTTGGGGTTTTAGGCTGGGTTTCTGTACAGCACTTTGAGATATCAGCTGATGTAAGAAGGGCTATATAAATACATTTGATTTCATGTAGAGCTTGCTGAAATGAAGTCCTGTGGGGAACTCCTGACCTCTAGTGGATCATTGTGGAATCTTAGATTTGTGTATATCAAATTCGGCATCAGAGTTTGTCATGTGTATTAGCTTGGATTTTGGTTTATTCAACTCTCATGGATTTCTACACAACTGATAAATTGTCTTTCAGATTATTGTCCAAGCCAGTTTAACTGATTATCTATTTTCCTGGTCCTAGAGACCCACATGGTGTGCAGGTTTTTGTTCCAACCCCCAGTACTCACACCTGATTCAATGGTAGTTGAATCCGTTCTGTTAGTGCTGTGGCTGAACAAAAGTTTGCACACCATGTGGGTCTCCAGGACCAAGATTGAAGAACTGTGACAGCAGGCAGGGGGCGCCTCATCCCTGTCTTTCTCGGATCTGTGATATCACGTGTGGGGGGTGTATTGAAGGTTGCAGTGATTATAGTCATATGGATGGATGTTATCACACTTTGAGGGGGGAGTTGAGGAACATCAGTCCGAAAACTGCACCGAAGTGAACAACTCCCGGAATCACGCTGCTGGAGAACAATTAGTGCACCGAAGTGAACAACTCCCGGAATCACGCTGCTGGAGAACAATTAGAACAAAATTATAGAGGATAAATTACACATGGATTACCTAAGCATTTCTTATTTTGACTGAAATTGCATTTCAATAGAGAAACCATATGGTTCGGTTTCAGGACAGTAAGACGTTTTACCACTTCCCAGGTGAACTCACGAGGTCCGTTTTCTTGGATTTATTTAACTTCAAATTTGAGCAATGGGATATAAAACGGAACTTGGATATTGTTTATTTGTGTTATTCACATATTCTCTCATATCCAGGTGTCGAATGAATATGGAAAATAATATCACAGTTGCGGTGATGCTTCCCGATAATTACCACAAGTATCCATGGGCTTTGCCTCGGGTTTTCCCAGCAATTCTTATGGCGAACGAGAATCTCCAGAAGAAGCACGGACTTCTCAAAGGCCACTCTATTCAACTCTTGAATTTCAGCACGGAGGATTCAACCGGTGTCTGCGCAGAAAATAAGGCACAGATTATCGCCGTGGACACCAAACTTTATAATAAACCAGATGCTTTCTTTGGACCTGGGTGTGTGTATTCAGTGGCCTCAGTTGGAAGATTTGCATCCCATTGGAAACTCCCATTGATAACTGCGGGAGGAACCGCATATGGGTTTGATAAAGGGGACGAGTACAATACGATTATTCGCACCGGACCCTCGACCACCAAACTGGGAGACTTTGCAAACATTATTCACGCGCACTATAATTGGACCTCTCGTGCCATTCTGATATTCCACGATTTGAAAAAAGATGACCGACCTCACTACTTCCTCTCTGAAGGAATTTACCTAAATTTGAAGGATGAAAATGTCACAGTTGGTGCCTTTCCATATGAAGACTCACCAAGCTATTATAAAGAAATCATTACTTTCATGAAAGACCACGGAAGAAGTAAGTCTATTAGTTGGCTATTTACACATGTGCAATAGCAGGTTGACTTGTATTGTCACGAGTCTGGTCCTGGAGGCAGAACTGAGTAATTTCCCCTAAACTAGGCCAGCTGCAATGTCAAAATTGGCTATATTAAAGTAATGAAAACAAGCATTTTGCTTTTGACCAGCTGTGCTATATAGAAATGTGGTTGTTGCCATAATAGCCTAGCTCCAAGAATCTGATCAGATTTCCAAAATGCATGCAACATTGTCTCGACAATAGTGAGATACTAGTTGGGCCTTTAAGTAGCCTAGTAAACTTGGTGTTGGTGATAGGTAAGCATATTAGCCAACAATAATATTCAGTTTTGAGTTCTTGATTTTGACATGGGCCTACACTGGATTTTAAACCTGTTCTTGCCATTCTTATCTAAAATAACAGGTAGACGAGAAAGAATACACTTTTATGCACCGTGTGTGACCAGACTACTGGTTTATTGCTCTTGTCCACCTGCGTATTTTTTGAAGAAAAATACGTGTGTGCCTGTCTCTCTCTGTGATGGGCTCGTGGGTTCTTTCTTCTCTTTTTCAAGGGTCCCTGCATGCATTTTATTTACAACATATATTCTAATTTAGTAGACAGCCATTTTAACCTGAAATGTGAATTATTGTTGTAAATATTATGTATGTATTGTTGACGTTAATTAATTACAATGGCCCCATGTTAATTTACAATATCTTGGAATGCTGATTCGCAATCATATATATATATTTTTAATTTGCAGCTCATTCTATTTAAAAGTACGCCATCTGAGTCCACAGTACAGTCTTGCTTATTTCAGAGCAATTTATAAGAAATGCTTATAATTAGACCATTAGTAGGCTAGCTCAATATATTCAGATTATTTACCTAGTCGAAAATCATATTGACACATGGTAATGCTTGCTGTAGGATATATTATTACATGTTTATTAAAACTGTATAATTTTAATGGTCAAATAATTCCAACTTTTAATTCGTTCAGAAAACCATATCCTATACACATCACAGTACATTTACATTATTTCAATGTTGGGATAAATAGCAAAATATTGTTGTTAGGTTAAGAAATGTCTGTAGAGAGGGTCACAGTGAGACCAGATGAAAGTGACAGTGCTGTTCCCTGATTTATTGTTGGACATGGCAAATTACCAATTGTGTTGGCAAATCAAAGCTTGACATTGGTTAAATTGTTTGATACCAGTCATTTGTGTGTGTTTGCTTTCTGTTAGTCATCTCTCACGTCAACATCTTCCTTGTTGTTTATCTTATCAACATGATCGAGTGGCTTCAATATGGGTTTGTTTGAACCTCGATTTCACACATGATTTCAAGAATTGGTATCTTTTTACATTTTCAATGAATATTTGTTGGCAACTCAGGGAATCCTTAAAAATTGGAATGAATGATGTTAATTATACATGGTTGCATAAATCACCTTGGACCTTAGCCTTATACTGTAATATAAACATATTGATAAAATACCAGTGGATGAAAGTTCAACAGAGAAACATCAATGCTGCTAAAATCTATGTTCAATGTTCTGAAGCAGGCAAGTGATATTTGATGTGTACTTTGGCCCAGAAATGTTCTGTTTGTTGGAAACATCTAATGCTCTGTTGATTTTTAAGTGCTTCTGGAAGAAGTAAAGGCACTGAACTCTTTCACATCTTCTGGGTAGATACTGACTTCCAGTGTTCTCAATAACCCTAAAACATTACTCTAACCACTAAATGTTACTCTTGGCACACTGTTTTCATTTGTAGTTATTGTCAGGGTACTGATTGAGAAATCAGTAGATCAGAACATTATAGAGTGACTCTGCACTAAACAACATAGCACAGATGGGACTGTGTGGCCGATGAGTGACTCATGTAAATGACTTGGTCTATCCACTTGAAAAACTTTTTCCAGCAGTAAGATGATTAAAAACACTGCATATGGGGGTACCAAACTGATGTTATATCAGGAACAGGCACTTTGAAAGCTGCCAAACCTCTTAGCCGAATTATAGGCACGCCCATGGTGAGCTTGGGGTCACAGAAGTGAATGGTTTTGTCTGGGCTTGTCCAGGCTTGGAGTTCTGGCTCGACATTCCATTCACTTTTATCCCGATGAGATCATCAACAGATAACCCCTGGGCTGTCAACCTTTACCTCAACTGTGTGGTCTCTCCTTTTTAGTCAACGGCTTGGCAATAATGTCTAGTTTTGAGTTCAATTGTTGTTTTTTTTCAGCCTCTTGTTGTCAGGTACAGATGTGAAATGTAAATTGATGCACTCCAACACAGTCCTTCCTATTTTGTCTTCTGATGGGAAACCGGTCTAATTATTGGAAAACGGAATGGCCTTTGTTCATGGAAAAAAAACATCTACCTGCTTCAAATGGACAAACCTTAACTCCTAGACTTAATATGAAGCCAATTATGTTTTAAAATCCCACCAGGTTGCCTCTGGAAAAGCTCACCACTTGATGCTTGTCAGACTGCTAAAAGCATACCTACAGAGAAAGGAAATGCCACATGGCTGAAAGGAAGAATACATCAAGCTATGTTTTCTCTTTTGTGGAGGTACATATGTGAATATTTTGTTGCAGACTTGAAAAGCTACATGAGTGCTAACACAGGTGCCCACATAATGGAGCGAAGGTAAAGTATAGACCCCTCACTATAAACACAAAGTGAGTTTCCTCATAGGTGGAAATGTGTTTGTCGAAGTTGTGTACTGTCTTTCTGGAAGAGAACAAAGACATGCGATGAAGGTGTACAGTATACAAGTCCTCTCACAAGAGTTATTAAAGTCCCTCTAACATGATACCATAATGGTTATACCATAATGCTAACATGATCTCATAGGTTATATGTATGTCTAATGCTCTCTGTCATATTTATATAACACTATGTAAGGATAAACACGAAAGTTGACGACATTCTAAAGATGCAATTTTGTAGAGGCTGTTTTATTGGTCTTTTTTCAAGCTGGAGAGAGAGAAATACTGAAATTGAATGTATTCATTGTATAGGGATGTGTTGAATAGTGCAGCATTATCCTTCTCTGCATGTAGATGTTGTGTGAGTCATGGGACAGAATGCAGCCTTGTACTAGTCATTTTAAATTAAGACGAGGTTGGTTGTTTGCCATCTTTGTCTGCCACGAAGTGAAATAAAATGTACCGAACCATTTGAAGTGCTTTGTATTAACTTAAGCCCAGGCAGATCCTTATGATTTGTACAACACAGGAGGACTTTTTCCTTGCCTTTTTGTACATTTGTTTTGGACGATGTCCAGGAGACAGCAGGACTACTTGGCATGGCTCCTTGTGAGCTGTTTTGGAAGAGATGAGAGTTGAGGTCTGAGCGGTGTTCTGTGCCGACTTTGGTCTAACACTTTAGGAAATGTCTGCTAACTGGGAGGACTGTCTTAGACCTGGCAGAAGTCACTCTGACATGCAGTGAATGGAAATAATGCCTACAGACATGCTGTCCATGGAGTAGACGGAATGCAAACAGAATGGGATTGTGTAATGTAGACAGGCGAACAGCACAGACGGCTTTACACCCTGTAAACACACATGTACACTCCCCCTAAATAGTGCACGCACGAATGTGCACCATCAGTAGGTCTACCTACACATGCTTCCTCATAACTGCATTTCCCAAAAGTTAGAGATTTGGATTGGTTTCATATCTATGGTTCATATCTAAATCAAGTCTAACAATGATAAGAGGAGCAATTTCACTGAATAGTGCTAACATAATTCCTATAAAGAGTGATAAGAAACCTTTGTGTCATGTTTTTGTCTTCCCTACAGTTGTGTATATCTGTGGGCCTCCGGACACATTTCTGAGTATCATGAAGCTTTTCCAGAGTGAGATCCCAGACCCTGAGAACTACGCCATCTTCTATCTGGATGTGTTTGCGGAAAGCCTAACGGAGCGCAAACCCTGGCTGAACAACGACAGCCTCTGGATTGATCCCATCAAGGTCTTCAAGGTAAACTGCACAGACAGAGAGTTGGACAGATAGAGACATGGAGACAGAGAAATATTCCTGCCTTTGTTCCCTTTCATTCATTACGTTTTGCTAATTTAATTTATCACAGAAACCTTTTTTTAGTAATTGTGTCCAAATACTCTGTCACTAATTTGATGTTGAACTGTCAATTCCTTTCCCCTCCGGTCATTGGAACCAGACAACTTTAATAGTCTGAAACTGCCATTTGGCCTGTGAAATGGATGTCTCTCACTGAGGAAATTCAATTCAAAGCCTCTACTTCGTGTGTGCATCACAAGCCTGTCCATCAACAGGATCATTCCACATCCCTCTGTTCCAACTGAACCTGTATCAAAGGGAACACAAAGTTCACCAAGTTGATTGAAGGTTTACCGACGAGTATGAATTACTGTAAAGTAGTGCTGAGCGATTAACCAACATTTAATTTGAACCGAGTGACAACGGTTCAATTACTTGAATTCCATTTAGTGAATTTTCTTTTTTGTGAGCCCAATGCGCCGTTTCTTCAGAGAGAAATCAAATAATTCACGAGAGAAATCATGCCAATAACTATGTGGGGCACTGGGCTGAAGGGAGTTCTAGTTTTCATTAAGTGAAGATTCAACCTAATTCATAGCAAGAACGTGGTAATTAACTACAATGACCATAATCCATTGTGCCTGTTTTTTCCAGCTCTGACCGAGATGGATACACTTTTACACCTGGTATGTTAGGTTAGATACACACAGGCCGCATGAGAAAGGAATGTACACAAGACAACCAAAAGAGGCCTAAGAGAGTGTGTGAAAGTATACATTATTTACTTTGAAGAAGTACAATTATTTCATCAGACAGCTTTGCAGAATACGTAGGCAGGTTAGCCTTACTAAATAGGATGACTAAAGACAGTGTGGGGGAGCACATAGCACGTTGTCTGGCTGCTACTGCCTGAGCAGAGATGTGATGATGATTAAGGAATAACAAAATAATAAAGTAATCAAATAAAAATTCATTAATATACACAATAAAATGTTTTTTTTTAGATTTCATAGTAACTTCCTATTTTTCTGTTGATGTGCGGACCTGATGGAGACAATGGAATATTTTTGCTTTGGAATTTCCATTAAAAAGCTAACAAATAATTGTCATTATTTCATAATGCATTTAATGTTTTAAAACATGTTTGAAAACGTGATTATTTTCTAATAATCTAACCCAAACTGAACCAACTTCAAAAAACACTAATCGCTCAGCACTGCTGTAAAGTTTTATTATAAAACGTTTAGGATGTTTGTACCTCATGCATATTTATATTTGTTTACAATGCATGTTTTTGTTCGTCAGAGTTAGAGATGTTTTCCAGGCATGTTTGTCACCAGCCATTGACAACCAGCTTGGGACAATTATGGTTCATTGTTCATAACCTAATGAGGATTCTAACGAGAACCATGTCCCTCTCTACAGTAGGCCTACAAGGCATCCTCTCAACCTCACCCCAAAACTTTCCCTAAACCAGCCTCTCACTGCATTAGTCATCCAATCAAATCATAACTGACCTTTGCCTATGAAAACATAGCTTTTATTTTAATCACAGTTATGTCAAATGAACGCGTTTCTCTGATCAACATGATAACGAACTTCATAACGGTTCTGACTCGGCAGGCAAGAATCTGTCTCTGCTCGGAGGACTAATGATTGGATGGAGTTAATAAAGGAGAGCATGTGTTTTCAGCTAAAAGCCACTTAGTCCTGCATGTTGATGTGTTGAGAAATAAGTAAGTGTGGGGGGGGGGGTGGGGGTACAGATGCTTCTCTTCCAATTTGGTCGTTAAATGTCACTGATTTCGCTGCAGTTACTGTAGTCTCTTAGTATTAGACATTCCGGCGTAGAACTCCTAATGAAAGGCGCTACAAATGGCTTTGGATTGATAAAGACAAGTGAAGCTTATTAACTTGACTGAAATAGTGTGTACTGTTGTCAGGTTATTGCAAGTATTTGTTTCTGAAGCGTTACAATAGAAAGGCTAGATATAACAGACACAATATGAAGGCACTTAGATGGAGATAGATAAGCTATGCAGAAAGCAGGTTGTCGAGACCTAATACTTAGTTCAAATGGATGCCTCTGCTCGTGATATACTTCTACCTTGTAACATACGATTTTGGCCCTGTTTTACTGATTATACAACATCTTCATTTGACTACAAGCAGTAAAAGGATTTATGGCAATATGCAGCTCATAGAACGTTGATTGCGTTTGGAAGTTACTTGTCGATTGTATATCATTACTGAATCTGACCATTCAGCCAGATTTAGCTTATATCAGTAATAACAAGGCAAAGTCCAAGTGAACTCAAATGATGACCATATATTAAATCTTAGGCCGAAGCGGTGCTTTTCCATCCAAACAATATGCCTCCATCCGAACAGAATTAATCGAACAACGTCACGACTGTGGTCTAATAGCAATTTGTAACAAGTCGTGCAAGTAGAAAATGAAATATAACATAAGCAATATATATAGTTACCACAGCTGTTTGTTTGGTTTTTAGCGTTTTCACCCTAGTCTTCAAGACATGTCCATGCGTTTAACTGCATTTGGACACAGCTAATTGTGCATTCTTCACCTTGAATGTTGTTGCCGTTTACTCACAAGGGACTGTTCATTAGACTGATTATAAAACAGGGTACATCTGCTCATTTTTAATCCTACTTCAAAGCATTTCGAATTACAATTGTATAATTTACATTTCCACCCAGTAGGAAATCCTTCTCCATGCCATGATTATAAATCTGTCATAGTTGGTACATGTTTATGATGCTCTGGGTGTAATTCCCCAGTAATGTTCTACTTTCTCAATGTTGTCTCTCTCTTTCTTCCAGTCTGTGTTGGTAATAACATACAGGGAGCCTGATAATCCAGAGTATAAAGAGTTCCAAGATGAGCTCCACATTAGAGCCCAGAAGGACTTTGATGTGAACATAGAACCCTCTCTGGTAAGTTGTGTGAAATCCTGCCACATATCAGCCACTGCTATAAAAGAGATCATTTATACATAGTAATTAATGGATTTAATTTATTCATTAAACACTTGACTCCTTCTTTGTGAAGATTAATGGCATTTTGGCATCTAACTGGGCTCAACCAGATATTTCAATCGAGATAGAAAGGGAGTAGAGCCATGCACATAAGGGTCAAAATATAATTCCATGCAAATAGTAAACAAAAGCTGCATCTGTGAATGAAGATTATGAAGACTACTCTCTTGCTGGCTAATGTACAGACCTCCATTCCTTTCAGATGGATTTCATCGCTGGCTGCTTCTATGATGGCTTTGTGATGTATGCTAAGGCCTTGGAGGAGACGCTGGCGGAGGGGGGCTCCCAGAGCGATGGAATCAACATCACACAGAGGATGCAAAACCTGCGATTTTGGGGTGAATATTATGAGTTGATAATGGTGCTGCTTTTAGTTGACTTTGCAATCATCCTTTTTGTGTCAGTTGGGTAGGAAACCCATTTTTGCATTATGACTGATATGAAAAGTCTAAATGTGAAGATTGTTTGTGTTTTAAGGGGTTACAGGACTTGTGACCACAGACAAAAACAATGCTAGGAACACTGATTTCAACCTCTGGGCAATGACAAACCAGGAATCTGGAGAGTATGGGGTAAGTGTTACTTCTGCAGGTAGATCTATTTATTTGACCTTTATTTAACTAGGCAAGACATCTAAAGCTTTGCTATTTTAGAAGCCACTCACAAAAAGACACAACTTGCTATTTTGTTATCAGGCTTTTTTTTTTTTTAGACAAGTTAACTTTACAGTCACTTTAAAGTCATGACAGTTATTAAAATGACCAATCGTTTATCAACATTACACAATTTGTTGCTAATTTGCCATAGTGGTAGACAGTGCAGCATTATTTTATACTTTATGCAAGTATGTTCTGATGAGTGGCCATACGTTCACTATGATGAAGGTACTTTCAGGTTCGTTTTGAGTGTGACTTACAAGAGAATCCTTGAGTTCCCCAAGTAAACACTTGGCATTATCAATGTGTTTTCCTATGTGAACATCCAATAACAGTGTTCATTTTCAAATTCCTGCTTTTACAATATCACCACAGTGGAGATGGATGCAGAGCTATTCTTTTAAAGCCTCTTGTTTATTTATGGTCTCAATTGCTGTAGCCAACATTTCAATAGAAATGTATATTTCTAAACTACAAAAATACCTGTTGTCAAAATATCAATTTGTGCACTTTATGATTTATAAAATGGATCTCAATAGTAAACTCGGTGACAGTAAATAAAAACAGTGAGTGAGAGCAGTACTTTCGGGGGACCGATCTAATCCGTTCCAGATGTTAGTTTTCTGTAATTACAGTAACAAGAATTTTCCTCAACTACTTTCCGCATACTGAATTGGGGAGCTGAAAACCCAATGCTTTGCTTGTGCATTGCCAATTTGCCATCAATGTATTTAAAAGCAAATGTTCAACATCATGCAAAGACTAAAGGCTATTACTGTTTGGGAGATATTCTGGGGTCATTACTCTTCCTGATACGTTGGGTAATTGATCAGAGTCCACTAACCTAACTAAAACTCCTTGATGTGAATAAATCACTGATTCGAAAGACACGGTTCTATTGAAACCAGCAGCTATTGAAGCCATTGATGACTGGTTGAGTTGAATGGCCCCCCTGCTCCTCAACAAACTTTTACAACCTGCATAGTTCTTGTGGCCCTCTCAGTGGGGCTGCCCTTCTCCTTCACAGACTGAGTAGCAGGGAGGACCCAACCCAACATGCCTGTCTGGCCCTCCACAAGGGAGGCAGGCTATATTGACATTCTCCAGCAGCTGGTTAGAGACACTGGAGTCATGTTTCACAATGCCCTTCTGTAACAAGGGAAGCTATTAACAGGGATGGCAAATGCCATATCATCAAACAATAAAGCTCCCGCCGCCTGAGATGAAAGAACACCGTTTCTCAGACAACCTTTTCAAAACTACTAATTTGTCTGAGAAGGACCAGTAAGTCAACGATACCCTGTCTTGCTTTATACATGAGTATATTTTAATGTTTAACATTTTAGTCATATGGTATTTATTATGGGCATGCCCCCAAAACATTCAGGCCAAACTTTTGCGTTCTTCACTGATGGGCTTTCATGTTTTAAAGGCATTGAAGGAGAGTAGCAGCTATTTTAATATGCAGCTTTAATGCTACTGTGAAATTTAAACAGGCTCTCATTTTCATAATACTCTGCGGTGTGATATTTATTGGAAGTGGGAGAAAAAGGGCTCCTTTTGATTATGTAACATGCCTCTTATTCATCCCTCTGAATGTATCATTTGGGAATCGAGTTTGTAAACAAAGCAAAAACTTTTTCTTGGTGTTTTGCAGCTTGTGGCCCATTACAATGGAACTAACAAAGAGATCATCTGGTCCTCAACGGAGAGGATTCATTGGCCCAAAGGGAGCCCACCTCTGGATAACCCACCGTGTGTCTTCTCTTCTGATGAGCCCATCTGCATTGATGGTAGGTCAAGTCGGCTGGCTTCTGTACAAGTGATTTAATGGTTAAGTCAGGTGCTTATATAGTATTACAGCAGTTTGAATAATTATTTGTAGTGTTGTACCGTCTTTGTTGATGCTACAGTTGAAGTCGGAGGTTTACATACACTTAGGTTGGAGTCATTAAAACTCATTTTTCAACCACTCCACAAATTTCTTGTTAAAAAACTATAGTTTTGGCAAGTCGGTTAGGACATCTACTTTGTGCATGACACAAGTCATTTTTCCAACAATTGTTTACAAACAGATTATTTAACCTATAATTCACTGTATCACAATTCCAGTGGGTCAGAAGTTTACATACACTAAGTTGACTGTGCCTTTAAACAGCTTGGAAAATTCCAGAAAATTATGTCATGGCTTTAGAAGCTTCTGATAGGGTAATTTACTTTATTTGAGTCAATTGGAGGTGTACCTGTGAATGTATTTCAAGGCCTACCTTCAAACTCAGTGCCTCTTGGCTTGACATCATGGGAAAATCAAAAGAAATCAGCCAAGACCTCAGAAAAGAAAATCTGGTTCATCCTTGGGAGCAATTTCCAAACGCCTGAAGGTACCACGTTCATCTGTACAAACAATAGTATGCAAGTATAAACACCATGGGACCACGCAGCCATCATACCGCTCAGGAAGGAGACGCGTTCTGTCTCGTAGAGATGAATGTACTTTGGTGCGAAAAGTGCAAATCAATCCCAGAACGACAGCAAAGGACCTTGTGAAGACGCTGGAGGAAACCCTTCCTTATTTTTTATTTTTTTTATTTTTGATTTTTTACATTTCTCACACTTAAATGTTTCAATTCATCAAAGAAATGTAAATATTACACAAAGATAACCAAAGTAAGCACAAATGGGAGTTAAGTGATGATTTTATTTATTAAGGGAGAAAAGCTATCCGAACCTTCATGGCCCTATGTGAAAAAGTAATTGCCCCCTAAACCTAATAACTGGTTGTGCCACCCTCAGCAGCAACAACTGCAATCAAGCGTTTGCGTTAACTGGCAATGAGGCTTTCACATTGCTGTGGAGGAATTTTGGCCCACTCTTCTTTGCAGAATTGTTTTAATTCAGCCACGTTGGAGGGTTTTCGAGCATGAACTGCCTTTTTTTAAGGTCACGCCACAGCATCGCAATCGGATTCAAGTCCGGACTTTGACTAGGCCACTCCAAAACCTTTTTTTGTTTTGTTTTACCATTCAGAGGTGGACTTGCTGGTGTGTTTTGGATCATTGCCCTGATGCAGAACCCAAGTGCGCTTCAGCTTGAGGTCACGAAATGATGGCCGGACATTCTCCTTCAGGATTTTTTGGTAGAGAGCAGAATTCATGGTTCCATCAGTCACAGCAAGTCATCCAGGTCCTGAAGCAGCAAAGCAGCCCCAGACCATCACACCACCACCACCATATTTGACTGTTGGTATGATGTTCTTTATCTGAAATGCTGTGTTACTTTTACACCAGATGTAACGGACGCACACCTTCCAAAAAGTTCAACTTTTGTCTCGTCAGTCCACAGAATATTTCCCCAAAAGTTTTGGGGATCATCAAGATGTTTTTTGACAAAAGTGAGACGAGCCTTTATGTTCTTTTTGGTCAGCAGTGGTTTTTGCCTTGGAACTCTGCCATGGATGCCATTTTTGCCCAGTTTCTTTCTTATGGTTGAGTCATGAACACTGACCTTAACTGATGCAAGTGAGGCCTGTAGTTCTTTAGATGTTGTTGTGGGTTCTTTTGTGACCTCTTGGATGAGTCATCGCTGCGCTCTTGGGGTAGTTTTGGTAGGCCGGCCACTCCTGGGAAGGTTCACCACTGTTCCAAATTTTCTCCATTTGTGGACAATGGCTCTCACCGTGGTTCGCTGGAGTCCCAAAGCTTTAGAAATGGCTTTGTAACCCTTTCCAGACTGATAATGTCAATTACTTTCTCATCTGTTCCTGAATTGATTTGGATTTCTTCACTTTGTTAGACAGGTTCTATTTAAGTGATTTCTTGATTCAACACGTCTGGCAGTAATCAGGCCTGGGTGTGATAGTGAAGTTGAACTCAGCTTTCCAAAAAAATGTGATTTAACCACAGTAAATTCATGATTTAACAAGGGGGGGCAATTACTTTGTCACATCGGGCCATGAAGGTTCAGATAGCTTTTTTCCTTAATAAATACAATTATCACTTAAACTGCATTTTGTGTTTACTTGGGTTATATTTGTGTAATATACAAATTTGTTTGATCTGAAACATTTAAGTGGGACAAATGTTCAAGAAAATAAGAAACCAGGAAGGGGGCAAATACGTTTTCACAGCACAATATCTATATCCACAGTAAGACGAGTCATATATCGACATAACTTGAAAGGCCGCTCAGCAAGGAAGAAGCCACTGCTCCAAAACCGCCATAAAAAAGCCAGACTTCGGTTTGCAATTGCACATGGGGACAAAGATCGTACTTTATGGAGAAATGTCCTCTGGTCTGATGAAACAAAAATTGAACTGTTTGGCCATAATGACCATCGTTATCTTTGGAGGAAAAAGGGGGAGGCTTGCACGCCGAAGAACGCCATCCCAACCGTGAAACACTGGTGGCAGCATCATGTTGTGGGGGTGCTTTGCTGGAGGAGGGACTGGTGCACTTCACAAAATAGAGGACATCATGAGGATGTGGATATATTGAAGCAACATCTCAAGACATCGGTCAGGAGGTTAAAGCTTGGTCGCAAATGGGTCTTCCAAATGGACAATGACCCCAAGCATGCTTCCAAAGTTGTGGCAAAATGGCTTAAGGACAACAAAGTCAAGGTATTGGAGTGGCCATCACAAAGCCCTGACCTCATCCTTTTGAATATTTGTGGGCACAACTGAAAAAGCGTGTGCGAGCAAAGAGGCCTTACAAACCTGACTCAGTTACACCAGCTCTGTCAGGAGGAATGGGCCAAAATTCACCCAACTTATTTTGGGAAGCTTGTGGAAGGCTAGTTTGACCAAATTTAACCAATTTAAAGGCAATGCTACCAAATACTAATTGAGTGTATGTAAACTTCTGACGCACTGGGAATGTGATGAAAGAAATAAAAGCTGAAAGAAATAATTCTCTCTGCTGTTATTCTGACATTTCACATTCTTAAAATAAAGTGGTGATCCTAACTGACCTAAGACAGGGACTTTTTACTCGGACTAAATGTCAGGAATTGTGAAAAACTGATTTTAAATGTAGTTGGCTGAGGTGTATGTAAACTTCCGACTTCAACTGTATTTCATGCGCATCATGGTTTTTCATGGAAGGCATGTGTAGATGAAACATTTGAACACTGTGTAAGGAGAAACACTTCTTTTGAATAAATGTACATGTATTAGATAATAAAGAATGAAGTGAAGCTGCAATGAAGTGATATGGTATCTATAGATAACGAATGAGTGTTGCTTCTCATCACCCTCCCAATCTCTCCAACAAGTGGAGTCCATCCACAAATAATGATCCGATGTACAAATCTGTCTGTCTGTTGCCAGTGGCACAGGAGGAAGACCGGCATGGTTCCCCAACTGGCATGATTTTATTTGCCCCCCTGTACTTATTTCTACTTGCACATCATCATCTATCACTCCAGTGTTCATTTGCTAAATTGTAATTACTTCGCTACTGTGGCCTATTTATTGCCTTGCCTCCTTACCTCACCATTTGCACACGCTATATATAGACTTTCTTTTTTTCTATTGTGTTTGACTGTATGCTTGTTTATTCCATGTGTTGTTGTTTGTGTCGCACTGCTTTGCTTCATCTTGGCCACAGGTCGCAGTTGTAAATGAGAACTTGTTCTCAACTGGACTACCTGGTTAAATAAAAGTGGAATAAAAATAAATAAAACATTCATTTTTTATATACAACACTAAAAACACCAACAAGTCAGCTCCAAGTCATTTTGGAAATCTGTTCCAAAGTATTCCCATGCATTTTATTTATATATATATATTATGCACATTTGTATATGATCACATACTGTGTATAAGGTTTGAAATTATTATGTTTTAGTCAAATATTTTATCTGTTTGGGCTTCTTTCGGTTAATTTGCAGTCTACAAATGATTAGTAATTATGTTCCTGCTCCCAGGCCATACGCTCAAGAGAAAATCGGCCCACGGCTGAATCTAGTTGCTATACATTATGCCTGGTGAACAAGGTTAAGAGACCAATAGGATCCTGCCTTGTTTAGGAATGACCTTCTGACTCAATTAGCACGAGTTGGACTGAAGGGGAACCGGAATGACGCCCCACAGATGGTCACTTAAAGAAGAATGGTTGAAAAAGGCACATTTGAAAATACGATGTAAAGAGTGGTGTGTTGAATATATCTTCAAGAAGCCACAAGTTTGAGTTTAATTTAGGCTAGTGTGGCAGTACAATTAGTTATTTTTTAGGAATTTCAGGATTGTTGAAATGTTCCTGGTGGATATTGTGCCTGAAAGTGCAAATACAGAATATATTTATTTCAGGAATGTATAGTGTTTTTTTAAAGCATAATTTGGTTCGCTGTATTTTCAGCTCACCTTCCAGTGCTGGGGATTGTAGCTGTTGGGTCTGGCTTAGCCCTCATCATTTTTGGAATCTCCAGCTTCCTCATTTACAGGTGAGTTGTTTTGTTCATGCGGAGTAGAAATAAACATATTTCATCTTGGAGAGAGGGGTAGACGGAGAGAGAGGGAGCGATAGATAGTGAGATATTTATTTATAAGGAACACAAAAGGTGCCAGCATGGAATTGACATGACTGTTGCCAGGAGCAACCGCTCAGCAGTTGATGGTGCAGAAGTATGTCAGTTGCCAAGGCGAACTCCGTTACACTCTACCTGGCCTAAATACAGTGCCTTCAGAAAGTATTCACACTTTTTCCACATTTTGTTGTTACAGCCTGAATTTAAAATGGATTCCATTGAGAATTGTTTTGCCACTGGCCAAAATACCCCATCATGTCAAAGTGGAATTGTGTTTTTAAAATTATATATTTTTTGTTATAAAAAAAATTAAAAGCTGAAATGTCTTGAGTCAATAAGTATTCAACCCCTTTGTTATGGCAAGCCTAAATAAGTTCAGGAGTAAAAATGGGTTTAACAACTCACAATAAGTTGCATGGACGCTGTGTGCAGTAATAGTTTTTAACATGATTTTTTAATGACTACCTCATCTCTGTACCCCACACACACAGTTATCTGTAAGGTCTCTCATTTGAGCAGTGAATTTCATACACAGATTGTACCACAAAGAACAGGGAGGTTTTCCAATGCCTCGCAAAGGAGGTATAAACATCTGACATTGACTATACCTTTGAGCATTGTGAAGTTATTAATTACACTTTGGATGGTGTGTCAATACACCCAGTCACTACAAAGATACAGGCGTCCTTCCTAACTCAGTTGCCGGAGAGAAAGGAGACTGCTCAGGGATTTCACCATGAGGCCAATGCTGATATTGCTGCCAAAGGTGCTTCTACAAAGTATTGACTCAGGGGTGGGAATACTTATGTACAGTTGAATTCGGAAGTTTACGTACACCTTAGCCAAATACATTTAAACTCAGTTTTTCACAGTTCTTGACATTTAATCCTCGTAAACAATTTCCTGTCTTAGTTCAGTTAGGATCATCACTTTATTTTAAGAATATGAAATGTCAGAATAAGAGTAGAGAGAATTATTTATTTCAGGTTTTATTTCTTTCATCACACTCCCAGTGGGTCAGAAGTTTACATACACACAATTAGTATTTGGTAGCATTGCCTTAACATTGTTTAACTTGGGTCAAACATTTTGGGTAACCTTCCACAAGCTTCACACAGTAAATTGGGTGAATTTTGGCCCATTCCTCCTGACAGAGCTGGTGAAACTGAGTCAGGTTTGTAGGCCTCTTTGCTTGCATACGCTTTTTACATTTACATTTTACATTTAAGTCATTTAGCAGACGCTCTTATCCAGAGCGACTTACAAATTGGTGCATTCACCTTATGACATCCAGTGGAACAGCCACTTTACAATAGTGCATCTAAATCTTTTAAGGGGGGGGGGGGTGAGAAGGATTACTTTATCCTATCCTAGGTATTCCTTAAAGAGGTGGGGTTTCAGGTGTCTCCGGAAGGTGGTGATCGACTCCGCTGTCCTGGCGTCGTGAGGGAGTGTGTTCCACCATTGGGGAGCCAGAGCAGCGAACAGTTTTGACTGGGCTGAGCGGGAACTGTACTTCCTCAGTGGTAGGGAGGCGAGCAGGCCAGAGGTGGATGAACGCAGTGCCCTTGTTTGGGTGTAGGGCCTGATCAGAGCCTGGAGGTACTGAGGTGCCGTTCCCCTCACAGCTCCGTAGGCAAGCACCATGGTCTTGTAGCGGATGCGAGCTTCAACTGGAAGCCAGTGGAGAGAGCGGAGGAGCGGGGTGACGTGAGAGAACTTGGGAAGGTTGAACACCAGACGGGCTGCGGCGTTCTTCAGTGTTTTTCAGTCTTGCCCACCAATTTTCTATAGGTTTGAGGTCAGGGCTTTGTGATGGCCACTCCATTACTTTGACTTTGTTGTCCTTAAGCCATTTTGCCACAACTTTGGAAGTATGCTTGGGGTCATTGTCCATTTGGAAGACCCATTTGCGACCAAGCTTTAACCTCCTGACCGATGTCTTGAGATGTTGCTTCAATATATCCACATAATTTTCCATCCTCATGATGCCCTCTATTTTGTGATGTGCACCAGTCCCTCCTGCAGCAAAGCACCACCACAACATGATGCTGCCACACCCGTGCTTCACGGTTCTTCAGCTTGCAAGCCTCCCCCTCCCTCCAAATGTAACAATGGTCCTTATGTCCAAAAGGTTCTATTTGTTTCATCAGACCAGAGGACATTTCTTCAAATGTATGATCTTTGTCCCCATGTGCAGTTGCAAACCGTAGTCTGGCTTTTTTATGGCGGTTTTGGAGCAGTTTCTTCTTCCTTGCTGAGTGACCTCTCAGGTTATGTCGATATAGGACTCGTTTTACTGTGGATATAGATACTTATGTACCTGTTTCCTCCAGCATCTTCACAAGATCCATTGCTGTTGTTCTGCTGTTGCTGGATTGATTTGCACTTTTCGCACCAAAGTACATTCATCTCTAGGAGACAGAAGGTGTCCTCTTCCTGAGCGGTATGGTGGCTGCGTGGTCCCATGGTGTTTATACTTGCGTACTATTGTTTGTACAGATGAACGTGGTACCTTCAGGCGTTTGGAAATTTCTCCAATGGATGAACCAAACTTGTGGAGGTCTACAATTTTTTTCTGAGGACTTGGCTGATTTCTTTTGATTTTCCCATGATGTCAAGCAAAGAGGCAGTGAGTTTGAAGGTAGGCCTTGAAATACATCCACAGGTAGACCTCCAATTAACTCAAATTATGTCAATTACCCTATCAGAAGCTTCTAAAGCCATTACATAATGTTCTGGAATTTTCCAAGCAGTTTAAAGGCACAGTCAACTTAGTGTAACTTCTGACCCACAGGAATTGTACTCTGCGTTCGCGCCCAGGCTCTGTCGCAGCCGGCCACGATCGGGAGGTCCGTGGGGCGACGCACAATTGGCCTAGTCTCGTCCGGGTTAGAGAGGGTTTGGCCGGTAGGGATATCCTTGTCTCATCGCGCACCAGCGACTCCTGTGGCGGGCCGGGCGCAGTGCACGCTAAACCAGGTCGCCAGGTACACAGTGTTTCCTCCGACACATTGGTGCGGCTGGCTTCCGGGTTGGATGTGCTCTGTGTTAAGAAGCAGTGCGGTTTGGTTGGGTTGTGTTTCGGAGGACAAATGGCTTTCGACCTTCGTCTCTCCCGAGCCCGTACGGGAGTTGTAGCGATGAGACAAGATAGTAACTACTAACAATTGGATACCACGAAATTGGGGAGAAAAGGGGGTAAAAAAAATAATGTCTTTGAGACTGAAAAGTGAAACAGAAACAAGTGCATATAGACATATTTGTGGGCCATTAGCTTTAAATGAAACTCCATGGTTTGGTCATATATGGGGTTCTCTTATACCAAATGTGAACACACATTTTCTCACGGACATCACCATTTGTTGTGTGATTTTCTTCCATGTGTATCGTGCTCCATTCAAAGGAGGGTCGGCTTAGCTTGCTAATGACGTCTGACTAGGGTTTAAATGTGTGTGCAGTGTGAGGGGGAAGTTGAGCAGAACCTACTAGGCTATGTAGTTTAATGGAGAGTTGGTCCAGCAAAGGTATTCACATATGGGATTTATGAAACAATAGAGCTAGTGTGGAGCCCCACACTCTGGTGCTGCGGCTGCCAGAGGCCTGCAAACGAAGGCCTTTAAATAGAAAAATACTTTTTGGGAAGAGATAATTGGTTTAATGGTGTTTCCTGCCCTGAAAGGTTGCGCTGCTCCCCTGCAATGATGTGAAATTTCCATTCTTCCATACAGGCACAGTCCAGAGAGCTTATATACCCACCGGCATGGAACAAATAACGTTACAAAATTGATTGTTTGTTGATTTGTGTATCTGGTTTTTGTTTTTACTAATTGTAGCTGATCAGACACCAACTTATCTTGTGGTTCTTATTGTTTGGTACAACTTACGTCTGTTTTTGAAGTTTCTGAATTTAAACCCTATTAAAAACAGAATTTAAAACAGTTTCCTGCTTAGTCAAGGAGTCACTTGAATGCCCAGTGCCTTTTTTTAATACTCTAAACTGTCTGGAATGCAGGGCCATGGAGGTTTTCAATGTTAGGACCCAGCAAAAGGTTTTTGGACTGTTTGACTTGAAAATGTGCTCTAAAAGAAACAAATAATAGTATCTTTTGGGGCCAACTCGGGTGGCTCAGTAGAAGCATAAAATCCACCAATATGCAAACGCTGCAATAATCCACTGCCACCATCTGGAAGTGTTTTACACCTTTTAGATTGGCCTGGAATGTGTGGGCTCTGCTCTTTTCAATGTGTCAAACTAATAAGGATTTCCCCCGCAAAATGCTCACTTTCTCAACATTTGAGCTATGCTTGAGGAAAATAGTTTAATTTTAAAAACATGGACTTTTTGCAGCAAATCGGTGAATGCTGAGAAACACCAGGTCCTGAGAGATCTGCACCAGATGTGTTGATTCACTTGGATATTTTTTTCCCAAGTCTCGGAGTGACTGCCAGTTATACTGGTGTTTTAAAAATAACACCAGAAAAAACGTCCTGAAATCAGTGACCTGAAAATTAAAATGTCAATAAATATTTAAGTGGGCTATTTTTGGTCACCCAGTATGTTCTGTTGGCCTGTTAACTTGCAGTTACAGTAACTTGCCGTTCGATCAACATCACGGAGGAAGCATTGTAGCATTACATTATTACAGACTTATTATTCACTATACCACAACTTATATTTGATCATTTGTTTAGTAGAGCTGTTTTACAATTCAAACTATACCCTCTGACAGTGTTAGACTACTGAACCCAAATCATTCAACAACTGCATTTAACAGATAGTGTCTGAGAAAATATCACTGCCAAAAAGATGAATATCTCATTTGAAATGGCAAGTTTCAATTCCGTTGAAAAATCACAAATACATTGCTCGGTAATGATTCTGTCATTTCTGTTTCACCAATCTGATAACAACCATTCCATGCATACTGCATCCACATGTGAGCGTTCAGTTCTGTGCCTTTGTTTGTAAACCCCTTTATTAATGTGTCCTCCTGCTGTTCCTGTTGAAGGAAGCTGAAGCTGGAGAAGGAGTTGGCTGGAATGCTGTGGAGGATAAAGTGGGAGGACCTGCAGTTTGAGAGCCCCAACAAATACCCCAAAAAAGCAGGCAGCCGTCTGACACTCTCACAGGTACGTTTGTCTCTGAAATATCCTGTCAAGACTCAAGAGTTCAAACCAATGAATGGTCTGTAGTATGTTGTATATTAGTCATTCAGAGCAATCTCTTATTATGACATGCTGGTTGCCTAAAAGATTTCTTCACAATTTGATCTTAATATTGAATTTCAATGTATCAATACCGTAGTCCTGGCACTGCGTCAGAGATTAAGACGTTCTTGTTTCTCTGGCAGATTACAATTCCATTTTAGTCAGTGAAATGGAAGGCTCATCCTCTCTATAGACCTAAAGTATCACAGAGGATAGATATCTGTCTCTGGGTACTAATTATTGATGTCATTAATTGTTTAGTAGCAAACAAAATAGCAAACATGGCATTAACATGTGTTAACATGTCAGTGTCTACATACAGAACATGTTTTACACCGAGAGAGAAACAGAGAAAGACAGAGAAGGAGTGAAAGAAGGTCCAAATCATTTGTTAGTTTACACATTCTTGAAAGTCTTCCCAGTGGTTTATTGAAGGTTGCAGGGTTTGCAATGGCAGGCTCATATTAAATGATTGTTACAATATCCCCAAGTCTGGCCCATACATACATACAATTCATATGTTGTTGTTTTTTATATTACAACAGTTGCTTCGAGAAAGAGATTTTGTTTAACAAAGTAATAGCTTGTCGACAAAATGATTGGCACCCCTGTTCTATTTTCATGTTATCTGACCATAGCACCACCTGGAGTTTGATCAACTGCATTGGCACATTGGATTGGAACCGGTGCTTTGGTCAGGTGACATGAAAATAGAGCTCTTTGGCCACACACGCCAGTGGTGGGTTTGGCGTTGAAAAACAGAAGCATATGCAGAAAAAATGTGGTTGTGGATCTTTTTTTATGTTTTTTTCTTCCACTGGTCCTGGGGCCCTTGTATCATGAACTTTACCAAGTACCAGGACATTTTAGACAAAACCTGGTTGCCTCTGCCAGGAGGCTGACACTTGGCTGCAAGTGGATCTTCTAGCAAGACAGCAACCCCAAGCACTAATCATAATCCACAAAGAAATGGTTAATTGGCCATAAATCAACATTTTGCCATGGTCGTCTCAGTCTCTGGACATGAACGACATTGAAACCCTGTAGTTTGAAGTGAAGAGGGCCGTTCATAAGAGCAGAGTAGAGTAATATCAAGGATCTGAAGACTCTGTGGAGGAATGGTCTAAGATCCCTCCCAATGTGTTCTCCAATCTCATACAATTTGTTTGAAAAAGGCTCAGTGTCATTATCCTCACAAGGGGAGAGTGAGAGTATTGCAAACAGGGGTGCTACTAATTTTTTTAATAATATTTTTATTATTTGTTAAACAAAATCTGTTTCTCTGAGCAATTATATATTTTTTTTTGCATACAATATAGCTCAGTATTTGTATTATTTTAGTCTTTTTTTTTGCTTGTCTTTATCAAGGGTGCCAATAATTACACACTTACAGTACACATGTACAGGAATTCATGCACACACTTTCTTCATTACAAGTTTTACAGTCCAATTCCTGGGATAAAACTGTGGAAAACATGTTGATTTACAAAACAAATGTATTTTTCCAGTATGCCATGTGTTGCCAATATTTGCATTATTTACTAATATGTGGTGCATGCTGACACTTAATATATTCCCTCACTCCCTTTTCATTCACCCTGTGCACGCTCATTCCTACACGTACATCTCCCCAGAATTCTGTTTGGCATATGAAAACATGCCAATTCTTCATTTACCTGGCAAATATACACTGAGCCTTTTTCAAAAATGTTTTGAGATATGAATAAAATGTTAAATCTCTGAAAATAACTCAATTGTATCAGTGAACATTGTATCGTTGCATTGTATATTTGTACATTTAATAATAACCAAACTGAACCTAATTGTAGTGTACCTGAACATTTCTCTGACTGTATCTTATCTGAGAAAGGATACTTGTTACTCCTTCCAGAGAGGCTCCAGCTACGGCTCCTTGATAACTGCCCATGGAAAATATCAGCTATTTGCTAAAACAGGCTATTTTAAGGTAAGGCTTTCTGAGTTCTGATATTTTCAACTCCTGCTCACTCCTTCACACCCACACATGTGCATGCTCACAGAGGAGATGGATACGAGAGTGGGCGAGCTCCGCAGAGCTCAGCTCAGATGGCTGGTGAGACACAGAGTGTGGTTCACATCCCACCTCGCAGTCTGGACACCGCTAGCAACTTGTTGTTGTTGTTTCTGTTTAACAAGTCTATTGAGAGGGTGGAGGAATATAATAGCAATGTCAGGCCTTGAATGTTGATACGTGGCTGTTGGCTACATGTAACAATTTAGTTTGTTCTTCTATTCAACCATATAGGATTATATCCCTATGATCAAGTATCCAAAGTTTGTGTATTTTTCTCACTTTTTCTAGTTAGAATTCACACCTTGGATTTGATGGTACTTTCTCTGTAGATTGACTTATCTTTACATATCAAAGTGACAGATATAACTCTCCATCTCGGTAGCATAGAACAGATGTTAAATATAGCTGGCATATATACCATACACTATTATATCTACACTATAGTCCCGTGTGTTTTTCCCTTTACCTTTCAAGAATTCTGTGAAAAATATGCGTAGATATGTCCCCATTAGCATTATATTTGTCATTTTCATTCTTCCCAATGAATGAATGCCTGTCCGTCACACAGATCCCATAGATGGTCACATTTAGGCCTCTCCTATTGAATTGTCACAGTCATAGAAAAATAATACTATAGGCCAGGGTTTCCCAAACTCGGTCCTGGGGCCTCGCAGGGGTGCCATTTTGTTTTTGCCCATTACACAGCTGATTCAAATAATCAAAGCTTGATGATGAGTTGATTCTTTGAATGAGCTGTGTAGTGCTAGGGCAAAAACTAAAACGTGCACCCAAGGGGGTGACCCAGGACTGAGTTTGGGAAACCCTACTAAAGAACATGTCTCTATAGTCCCAGTACACTACACAGCAGTCTGTCGCTCAACCTGCAGTAGAAGGTTTTTAATCTCCATCTCTTTATCTCTTTGACACAGGGCAACCTGGTGGCCATCAAACATGTGAACAAGAAGAGGATCGAGCTGACCAGACAAGTGCTGTTCGAGCTCAAACATGTAAGTCCAGACCAGTACCCAATGTTTTACTGTGTATGTCTGCTGTTAAAGTTATTGTCATAAAGTCTGGTGGGTTGTTTAACTCCTTACTGCCTCACTGCAGAGGGGTATCCATTCCTGAAGCGTTTGTTAAGATTAGTCCAGCGAGTGGTCTTTCCCCTCTTATACGTCATTGATGATTTAGTGTTATTGGCTGCTATAGTGATATATGTGCATGCAAAGAGCAAACAACAAGCTGCACAAGAACTCACTACTGTAATGGTCCAGGTTACAAAGTGGCTCAGTGACTCGTGTTTGCATCTCAATGTGAAAAAAACTGTTTGCATGTTCTTCACAAAGAGGGCAACAGATGCTACTGAGCCAGATGTCTATGTTTCAGGGGAGAAGCTCCAGGTGGTATCCGATTTTAAGTACCTTGGCATCATACTTGATTCCAACCTCTCTTTTAAAAAACATGTGAAAAAGGTAATTCAAATAACTAAATTCAATCTAGCTAATTTCCGATTTATACGAAATTGTTTGACTACAGAGGTAGCAAAACTGTACTTCAAATCTATGATACTCCCCACTTAACATACTGCTTGACTAGTTGGGCCCAAGCTTGCTGTACAACATTAAAACCTATTCAGTCTGTCTACAAACAGGCTCTCAAAGTGCTTGATAGGAAGCCCAATAGCCATCATCATTGTCACATCCTTAGAAAACATGAGCTCTTGAGTTGGGAAAATCTTGTGCAATACACCGACGCATGTCTTGTATTCAAGATCCTTAATGGCCTGGCTCCCCTCCACTCAATATTTTTGTTAAACAGAAAACCCAGACATATGGCAGCAGATCCACAAGGTCTGCCATGAGAGGTGACTGTATAGTTCCCCTAAGGAAAAGCACCTTTAGTAAATCTGCATTCTCTGTGAGAGCTTCCCATGTCTGGAATACACTGCCATCAGACACACATAACTGCACCACATATCACACTTTCACAAAATGCTTGAAGACATGGCTAAAGGTCAATCAGATTTGTGAACATGGTCCCTAGCTGTGTGTTGCCGCTTTCCATGTTGTCTGTAGCTTGTGAGGTGTGGAAACACTTTGTTGCTTTTATGAATTTTGTCTTGCTGCTTTTTGTTCTATGTTGCTCTGTCTGTATGCTATGTCTTGCTTGTCCTATGTTGCTATGTTGCTATGTCTATGGTGCTATTGTCTATATTGTAATTGTTTTTAATAACCTGCCCAGGGACTGCGGTTGAAAATTAGCCGGCTGGCTAAAACCGGCACTTTTACTGAAACGTTGATTAATGTGCACTGTCCCTGTAAAAATAAAATAAACTAAACAAACTAAACTAAACAATAGAGACCACTCACCTGATTTCCCCAGGTTTGAACCAGTCACCGATGAAAGGACTTGAGTCTAAACTAGTAAACAGTCTGACCCTCCTGGACTAGAGTTGAATGTCCCTTTACCGGGGCCCTGCCTCATGTTGTTTTAGGCGAGCATGCCTCTGTTTATGACCCCTCTGCAGCAGCGGTATTAGAATGAGGCTCTCCCACTGAGGTGGTAAAACCAGTGGGGGGCATTGGGGGGTGTGTGCTGAATCATTACCAAGTTGTTCGAAGGAGGGCCTCTTTCACGCCGCTACAGGAGACGTCTTATTACTGAACGAACCTGTGCTGCTGCTGTTAAAGACTCAGATCCTCAAACGTCCTCCAACATCAGCTGCAACAGCTGTGGATGAAGAAAATTGTCTCCATTTTGGGAATTACTTTTTATGAGACAGTGACAGAGAAATGTGGGGAAAAAGAATACGTCCGACTTGAAACACGATGTGGGAACGACAAAACACTGCTGAAACATATTAGTTTGAGGTTAATGAAAGGCCAGATGTTAGTCAGTGCTATTATCGGATCTCTGGGTCTGTATTAATTGAGTTATCATCTGTGCCATGGATAAGGCTCTGGGCAGCCGAGCCCCCACCCCCTCGCTCTCTCGCTCTGAACTGTGGCCCAGTGGATGGGAAGGCCCTGGATGCCTCTACTCAGCGATGGCGGGTGGGCGGCGCACTCAGGAGAGACACCAGTCTGAGCTGGCTGCTCATCAGACGCCCCAGGGACCTGATCGGCTGTCAGTTCCCCGCTCATGAAAGAGCCGACCAGATGAGGGAGAGAGGGGCCTGCCAATGGAAACTTAACCGTTTGTCTTTGAGGCTATCCTCCCCCTCTTCTCTCCTATCCTCCCTTTGCTAGTGTTCCGCAGGGGAAATTATATAGGCCAAAGGGTATGCTAACTTCTCCTGAGCTGTGAAACAGGAGCAACTGACTCCCTGGTTTTGGTGTTTCAGCAGCTGTCACTCACCTCTGTTAGTGAATCGGCCCCAAACCAAAACACACTGTACAGGTTATTCTCACTGTTTTTGGAAGTTTCACACTGCTCAGAGATATTATGTACATCCTCCCTGCCAGGGCATGGATGTATTGAAACAGATAGGATATGTGGACTGGATTCAATTTCGCTCTGTTGTTTATACATACACATCATATAGAACTTTTAAATACAGAGCACGCAACGCTTTCCTATGTGACAAGCCCGAACATCATTTATAGGATTTTGTTTTGTATGCTTTTATTTGACATGATTCATTTTTGGATGAGATCCCAGGTTGTAAAAAGAGGACATGGAATTAATGATAATTTTCCATGTAGTGCCTTTTACACGTTTGACTGCTATGCACTCATATTAGAGCCAGTACCTCCTTTCAACACCTCTGCATTTTTTCACATGCTGTAAGTTCCCACAACACTGCCTCATTCATAACCTCCCGGCCCAAGTTATTCACATGCACGTGTCAACTGGATGGCCAATGAGGGAATGCTATACTCAACGTGTAGAAAAGACACTGTACCAAAACCTGCACGCTGTAAATGGACTATTCTGATGAGGTGGTTTTTTTTGGGTTGCTTTTCTAGAAAGGAAAATCCATATCTATATATATATATATGAGAGTGAGTGAGTGAGTGAGTGAGTGAGTGAGTGAGTGAGTGAGTGAGAGAGAGAGATTTGAATGTCAATTTGTTTGTTTACAGATGAGAGATGTGCAGTTCAATCATTTAACCAGATTCATCGGTGCCTGCATTGACCCTCCCAACAACTGCATCGTGACTGAATATTGTCCCAGAGGTAGTCTTCAGGTAAGATCTCACAATCATTCCGTTTCATATTGAAATGACCATTCGGTGTGGTCTTGCTAATTTTATTATTCATTCATTTATTATTCATTCAAATGATGGATACGTTATGTGAAACAGGGAGATGTCAGATGAATTAGAGCGATGTCAGGATTAGCGATGTCAGCTGAAAATTGTACTTCTTACTTCCAGGACATTTTGGAGAATGAGAGCATCAATCTGGACTGGATGTTCCGCTATTCACTCATCAACGACATAGTCAAGGTATGTGTCCTGTTTGACAGCAGCCAACAATACATGTACTATGATTGTAACTGCAGTTGGGTTGTTTTGAGGTCACATGGGTACCTTATTAGGGCGGCGCACAATTGGCCCAACGTCGTCCGGGTTAGGGGAGGGTTTGGCCGGGGTAGGCTATCATTGTAAATAAGAATTTGTTCTTAACTGACTTGCCTAGTTAAGTAAATGTTCAATAAGAATGTCTAATGAATATTAGAGAGAGTAGGTATTGATGTAGCACATGTGGATGTGTGAAACTTACTTCTCAGGCTAAAGTGTCCCCACTTACACCAGCGAATAGCAAGCTTTTTGCGTGGCGCCGACTCGTAACACGTTTCAGGAGGGCGGTCACGTGAGCTAGCAAGACAGAGGTCTTGGGTTCGAGCCTCGTCATGAGCTGAATCAGGAGGAGGTGTTGCTCGCTAATCAAGCAGTGTGACGCCCTTTACATTGGCATCACACTTAGTGATGATGACCGAAAAACTTCACTCTGGTCTCATAGACTAAAAATAACATAGTAGATTTAAATCCGGGACACTTAAATTAGTATGATATGTTATGTTTGGTGTGGTTACATAAGTCAGACGGTTACTTAAGGCAAAACCAGCAGTGGCTGGGCGTATAACACGGAACGTCTAGCTACCCAAAGTTTGCGTGCTTGAATCTCATTACGGACCACCTTAGCATATTAGGTAATTAGTAACTTTGCAACTATTTAATACTTTCTAGCTACTTTGCAACTTTTTAACATGTTAGCTAACCCTTCCCCCACACATTTTTTTCATGGTAGTCTTAAACAAATTTACTTTGAAACTAAAGTATACACCTCACACACATGGTTATGGGCTTTAAAAAAAGAAGACGCCTGTAGCATGTCAGATATAGAGTTGAAATGTATTACATTTAGAATTTTCATCCCAGTATTACATTTTATATACAGGACCAGTCAAGTGTTTGGACACCTACTGATTCAAGGGTTTTTCTTAATTTCTTACTATTTTCTACATTGTAGAAGTGTAGTGAATACATCAAAACTATTAAATAACACATGGAATCATGTAGTAACCACAAGCGTTAAACAACTCAAAATATAGTTTATATTTGAGTTTATTGATGACAACTTTGCACACTCTTGGCATTCTCTCAACCAACTACATGAGGTAGTCACCTGGAATGCATTTCAAGTAAATTTGTGGAATTTCTTTCCTTAATGCATTTGAGCTAATCAGTTGTGTTGTGACAAGGTAGGGGTGGTATACAAAAGATAGCCCAATTTGGTAAAAGACCAAGTCCATGTTATGGCAAGAACAGCTAAATTAAGCACAGAGAAATGACAGTTCATCATTACTTTAAGACATGAAGGTTCGTCAATCCGGAAAATTTCAAGAACTTTGAAAGTTTCTTCAAGTGCAGTCGCAAAAACTATCATGCTCTATGATGAAACTGGCTCTCACGAGGACCGCCACAGGAAAGGAAGACCTGAGTCACCTTTGCTGTAGAGGATAAGTTCATTAGAATGACCAGACTCAGAAATTGCAGCCCAAATAAATGATTCATAGAGTTCAAGTAACAGACGCATCTCAACATCAACTGTTCAGAGGAATCAGGTCTTCATGGTTGAATTGCTGCAAAGAAACCACTACTAAAGGACACCAATAATAAGAAGAGGCTTGCTTGGGCCAAGAAACACGAGCAATGGACATTAGACAGGTGTAAATCTGTCTTTTGGTATGATGAGGCCAAATTTTGGATTTTTGGCTCCAACCGCTGTGTCTTTGTGAGAGTAGGTGGACAGATGATCTTCGCATGTGTTGTGCCCACCATGACGCATGGAGGAGGAGGTGTGATGGTGTGGGGGTGCTTTGCTGGTGACACTGTCAGTGATTTATTTAGAATTCAAGGCACACTTAACCAGCATGGCTACCATAGTATTCTACACTGATACGCCATTCCATCTGGTTTGCGTTTAGTGGGACTATCATTTGTTTTTCAACAGAACAATGACCCAACAAACCTCCAGGCAGTGTAAGGGCTATTTGATCAAGAAGGAGAGTGATGTAGTGCTGAATCAGATGACCTGGCCTTCAAAATCACTTGACCTCAACCCAATTGAGATGGTTTGGGATGAGTTGGACCACAGAGTGAAGGAAAAGTAGCCAACAAGAGCTCCGTGTATGTGGGAATTCCTTCGAGACTGTTGGAAAAGCATTCCTCATGAAACTGGTTGAGAGAATGCTACTTTAGATATTTAGATTTGTTTTTAACACTTTTTATTGTTACTACATGATTACATATGTGTTATTTTATAGTTTTGATGTCTTCAATATTATTATACAATGTAGAACATTTTAAAAATAAAGAAAAACCCTTGAATGAGTAGGTGTATCCAAGCTTTTGACTGGTACTGTACATCACAAAAGACTGATTTAACATTCCACCCATGAGGCCACTAGCTCGTTTGACTGCAGGAAAGGACTACCCCTTTAACCCAACTCTTAACCGTAACTCCTCTTACCCCAAGCCTTGCTAACGTCACCCACCTAGCTAGCGTTAGCCACCTACCTAATATAAGCCACAAAAAAAATTGGAATTCGTAACATATTATACATATTGTACGAATTGCAATTTGTAACATATCATACGAATTGTAACTTCATATGTAATGTAACATTTCATGCTACAGGGAAACAGATTTACATTTACTGTTACATCTACCCCTGAGTCCAGGTTGAAAACTTAGAAAGCAAAATAATGACAACATCGCTACAAAATTCCTTCCGCTTAATCAAATGTAATCATCCATGTATTTTCAGTAATTATTTTTAGCCTGCTCTAACAAAAGGGCCTTTGTTTATGTGGATCATGGAGGAAATTAACCAAATTACTGTTAAAATAACAGTCCGTCAAGCTGTCAACAACAGGGACTTTCTAACAAGCAAAAGGCACTATAAGCCACATTCTGACATACACTCCTACAAATATTAGACATATATTTTTTACCTTTATTTAACTAGGCAAGTCAGTTAAGAACAAATTCTTATTTTCAATGACGGCCTAGGAACAGTGGGTTAACTACCTGTACAGGGGCAGAACGACAGATTTGTACCTTGTCAGCTCGGGGATTTGAACTTGCAACCTTCCGGTTACCAGCCCAACGCTCTAACCACATTTCCATTTCGATCAAACTCAAAACACATTATTTCCACATGATCAGATGTGTATGTTTTCATGTATGCTATACTGTAGGATATTTATTTTTGAACGGTCAATTTAATGCTTGCTCCGCCAGGGAATGAACTATCTTCACAACAGCTACATCGGCTCCCATGGAAATCTCAAGTCATCTAATTGTGTGGTGGACAGTCGATTTGTGTTGAAAATTACGGATTACGGCCTGGCCAGTTTCCGTTCATCATGTGAAAATGACGACTCGCACGCACTCTATGCAAGTAGGTCAACATTGTCAGCCGAGGTGATCACTTTGCCTCTTCACCAATGGAAGAAAACAAAATGGAGGATTGGATAAAGGAGAAGATGCTCAGTGGTTAATGTGAGTTTGTTGTGTTTCTAGAGAAGCTCTGGACGGCCCCTGAGTTGTTGATCTACGACAGACACCCTCCACAGGGCACCCAGAAAGGAGACGTGTACAGCTTTGGCATCATACTACAGGAGATAGCCCTGAGGAATGGACCCTTCTATGTGGACGGCATGGATCTGAGCCCCAAAGGTAAAACTAATTATGCTAATAAATGCAGGTTGGCATTTATTGTAATGACTCATGTACTGGAGGCAGCTCTGCAGAGTGGTCACTAACTGGCACAGCCACAAAGTCATCAAATCTGATTTTAAACCTAACCTTAACCACTCTGCTAACCCTAATGCCTAACCCTTAACATGAATTAAGACCAAAAAGACTCACTTTTTTGCCCCATTTCCTCCTTCATGCATGTTCCCTAATGCATAAAGAAAATCATCTTCCGGGTTGGACCACTCCAGTCCTTGGCTCAAGGGCTGCAGTACTGCTGGTTTCAGTTCTCCCTAGGACTTTATGGATCGATCAATTTCCCAGAGACTGCAGTGCGCACGCACACGCACACACACACACACACACACACACACACACACACACACACACACACACACACACACACACACACACACACACACACACACACACACACACACACACACACTAACACTCCCCTATCTTGACTACTGCAGAGATAGTGCAGAAGGTGCGTAACGGCCAGAAGCCTTACTTCCGGCCCACCACAGACAACAGCTGCCACTGTGAGGAGCTGACCGTCCTGATGGACAGCTGCTGGGCCGAGGACCCCGTCGAGCGGCCCGACTTTAGCCATATCAAGATCTACATCACCAAACTCAACAAGTGAGCACTGATCACCACCATGCCCCAAAATGGCTGCCGAGCTCCTCCATGTAGATCATATTTTCTTTGGATTTATTTTTATCAAGATGCTTGAAAAGGAGAATGGAGGAAATAATTGAAAGAAGTTGATATTATCAAGAGATGCTAGAAAAGGGAATAGCATTAATATAAATAAGATGAAAGAAAGTGGTGCTGCTTATCACACACAAATAATTTCAGATCAGAGCGATAGGAAGTCGTCATCCTCCACAAGTGTGGAGTTTATATTTATCTTGTTGTTCTTCATGGCCTACCCCATGCATTATTCAGATGCATATTTTGGTTTCTGTGTGGGTGCGTGTTCCCTTGAGCTGGGCAGACCTGTCACAGAAGGAGAAATATGTGATCTACCTGCTGATCAAAATCCAGAAAACCTTGAAGATGTGGAGTGACCTCTGCAACCAAGAAAACCAAGTGCTTTATGAGCCGTGGGAGGAAATCAGACCCTGGTGTTTGTTTTGTCATCAAGCTTTCAGGGCCGTACTCCTTTTGTGGTCCTTCTGTAGCTCAGTTGGTAGAGCATGGCGCTTGTAACGCCAGGGTAGTGGGTTCGATTCCCGGGACCACCCATACGTAGAATGTATGCACACATGACTGTAAGTCGCTTTGGATGAAAGCGTCTGCTAAATGGCATATATTATTATTCCCTACAACACCCCCACTATCAGATGTATCCCCTTGCTGCAGAACTGTTTTCATGTCATTCAAACGCTTCTGTATTTCTTACAAAGTACAAAGGCTGTTTGTTTTGGCGAGTTAGACGTACTCCGTTTGAATTCTGACAGTTGTGACAGGGAGATCACAACACAGGTTGTTGTTCATTATATTGACTGGCGGCTTGGCCGTGTGGCTCAAAGCAGGGCTCTGGATCGGTCTGTCTGTCACGTTAACATATAGCCACTTGCATCGCTAGCCTCAGTGATACTTCTGGCCAATTCCACTGGCCTGAGGTAAGAGAGACATGATTGATACCTCTCAGAAGCACTTCATTACGTAAATATAATTTATTGACGTAGTGGCTGATGGCGTGTTATTTTTGGTGTGTGAAACCCTGGCTGAAGGACACAAGAACAAACAGGGTCTTTAGTAATCAGTGTCGTAAACGATCTGATGTAGCCCACATAAGGGGCTCTCACTTTGTGTATTACAAATGGCTGAATTGACTTCTCTGTAAGTGACCTTGATTACTATGATAACCGGCTGGGTAAAGAATGTGAAATCTCTCCCCTCCTATGGGTCCTCAGTCCTCAGTGACAATCCTTTTGATTCAGGGCCCGGGGCCAGTCTATCGTGTACTTTAAGAGAGTAAGCTGTGTATCCTTCACGTGATTACCCTTGATGCACTGCTATTTACCACCGTCTGTAGTTAATGTCTTGATTTACCGTCGTGTTCCTCTACATGTGGGTGTATGATCTATGACCCATTAGAGATGTGGGAAAGATTCCAAACACTGAGTGTACAGTACTGGACAGCTACAGTATAGCCCTGAATGACTCAACCACTGTGCTGTATAGACAAAGGGTCTGAAAAGTACGACCATGAAGTCAGTTCTGAAATACGCATTGAATAGACCATCTTAGGTGAGGTTAATGGAATGGAAAGATTTTTCATTTAGAATGTCAACAAATGAATGGGCATGTCATCTTTCTGTCTGTTTGTGTCACAGGGAGGGAAGTACCAGCATTCTGAACAACCTGCTGTCCAGGATGGAGCAGTACGCCAACAACCTGGAGAACCTGGTAGAGGAACGAACGCAAGCCTACCTGGAGGAGAAGAGAAAAGCCGAAAATCTACTTTACCAGATCTTGCCACAGTCAGAATAATTATTATTTGGATTCTCCTCTTGCACTATTATGTTTATACATCTGAACTTCTGGTTATCAAACAGAGAAAATTAGACTATTTCCTGTGTTGTGCCGTTCCACCTATTCATTGTTTAAATTCCACGGCGTGGAAGAGTGCATCAGCTTTCACTTCTATTATCTCACACTTTTTTTAAATATACACATTTACAGTTACGTAAGCAGAGAGGAGATGAAAGGGCAAGGCAAGATTGGGAGCTGACGAGCAAACTTCTCATTAACCAGAACTAGGAGGAGAAATGTGATAGGGGGGTTAAGCACCTCTGATAATACGAAAGCAGCAAATGACAAGCCATGTCCTCAGTCTATTTAAGCTGTCTGTCTCAGTGGTGTAGTCACACTCATTTACCATCCCATTGTCTACCCAAATGTCTCCCCCCCAACTTTAAGCCCTTTTAACAGGCAGAAAAGGGCCTGAGAAAGCGGAG
Source organism: Oncorhynchus keta (assembly GCF_023373465.1). Classification (NCBI taxonomy): domain Eukaryota; kingdom Metazoa; phylum Chordata; class Actinopteri; order Salmoniformes; family Salmonidae; genus Oncorhynchus; species Oncorhynchus keta. The sequence continues at coordinate 27,675,453 of NC_068426.1, forward strand.
CGATACCTTCTCTCACTGCAGAATTCAGCCTATTTGACCAGAGTCCTGGGTTAACCTAGCTACTAGTGCTACACTGTGCCTCTGGCTCTTTAATGTAATTACTGTACTTTAAAATATTAATGGAAAGGAAGTGATACTGTTATGATCTGCTTATACTATAACTTCCCTTATTCATTGTGGACCGTAGCTGCCAAGCTTACTGTCACTGTTGATTCATAGGTCTGCATTAGCATTTCACTCTGCATTGTTTTACTACATTTGTGTTCTCTTATCCACAGCTCAGTAGCAGAGCAGCTGAAGCGAGGGGAGACGGTCCAAGCGGAGGCATTTGACAGTGTGACAATCTACTTCAGTGACATTGTGGGCTTCACATCAATGTCAGCTGAGAGTACACCACTGCAGGTAAACAACTGTCTGTAGAGATATCCACTACTAACCAACATCAGATACATACCTTACACAATGGTATTCAAACTTTCTTATCGGGAGCCTCATTTTTTAGTTTTTTTTTTGCTATAATTTCTTGGGACCCCACCCCAAATCAAATGACTCATAAATAAAATCGGTAGATTAAAATTTTTACATCAAAAAATGATCATTTTCTTCTCTCTTATCCAAATTAAGAGAGCCAATAAATACATTTACTTATTCGTCTATCTTTCATATATATATATATATATATATGTGTGTGTGTGTGTGTGTGTGTGTGTGTGTGTGTGTGTGTGTGTGTGTGTGTGTGTGTGTGTGTGTGTGTGTGTGTGTGTGTGTGTGTGTCGACCCCGACTTTGAATACCATATGTATGTGCAGTTAGTTTTGCTAAGTGCAATGCACTCAATATTTATTGAGTCAAAGTATTAATTCACCGTGGGAAATTAGACTTCCTGTATGGGTGGCGTTTATATTTATTGAACCTTTATTTAACTAGGCAAATCAGTTAAGAACAAATTCTTATTTACAATGACGACCTACCCCGGCCAAACCGGACGACACTGGGCCAATTGAGCACCGCCCTATGGGACTCTCAATCAAAGCGGGTTGTGATACAGCCTGAAATCGAACCAGGGTCTGTAGTGACGCCTCTAGCACTGAGATGCAGTGCCTTAGACCGCTGCGCCACTCGGGAGGATAAGAATGTTGTAACCGAAAGGTCGCTGGTTCTAATCCCGAGCCGACAAGGTAAAAAAAATCAAGTTGATGTGCCCTTGAGCAAGGCATTTAACCCTAACTGCTCCTCTAAGTCGCGTTGGATCAACGTGTCTGCTAAATGACTACAAAGTCAACTCTCTCTCAAGACAATCCGAGGTAGCTGACATGAAAGTTTAAATATATGCTGATCCAACAGCTCATTATAAGAAAAGAAGAGAATGTGAAGAGGAGCTTCTTTTGTCACTTACGTAACTTCACAGAGCCTATTAGAGCACCTACCGTATGTCTCCTAGCATAAAGCATTCCCACACTGAGGCCACAACTCAAAATAGTACTGAGAGCTGAGAGCATGTTGACACATTGTTGAGTCACTGGATGCCATAGCTGCAATGGAATTTCTTTCTCAGATGAAGAAGATTTCAAGACCACTCGTATCATTGAGAGACTCCCTTCAACAGGGTCTAAATGTACTGTATGAGGATGAAAGGCCGATGGGATGGTTGTAATGGTCTCAAATGGTTTTAGGTGCAGTGCCCCAACATGTTATTTTTTCCCCCAAACATTTTGGTCATTCAGAACTATATTCCTCTGTATCCAGAGGAACCAGGTTAATTTCTTGATGCAACTTGTGCCAGGAATGAAGATGGTGTTCCTGGAGTGTTTCTTCTAAAGTTGTGAAGATACTTTACAGCAGCGATTCTACACTGGTGTGTTTGCGGGAGGCTTTGAGTGGCTTGCGGGTGTCAGTAAAAAAAACATACTAATTTTAAAAATACTGCATTCTGAATTGAAGCAACGTAAATCAAGTAGAAAGTGTGTAGAAATTATGAGGTTACTTTTTGAAATAATTTGATTTAGAGAACAAAAAGTCTTCAATCACAATATTTTCAATATAGTGCTGTTAGCAGTACTATTTTGGTTAATTTTGTGGTCTCAAGCCAGTAAGTTTATCAACATTCTTTATCATGAATATGGGCAAAATTGTATTATTGACAATGAAAGAGGTGGGAATGTTGTTCCCTTGTCATGTAATTGCTACATTTACTATCTGTGTAGCATAAAAATTTGTTTTCCAGATTGTATTTTGGCAATTATTTTTCATGATGTGAATATTGTATCGCAACTGAGACAACCTGGTTCAATTTGGGTTCCGAGGCAAGACCAGTTGAAGGACCACTGTTTTTTTTTACCCAGACTGATTAATTCTATACATCCAGCAGAAAGCTACTTACAAGAACAGTCATACATCTACCTTTCAGCAAATGAATGTTCATATAGCCCAGAGCTAAGAAATCCATCCACTAGCTTTTAGTAGCAGTGTAATACAGTATATTGAATGTCAGTTATTCTACTCATTTGATTTTCAGGTCACGGATCTATTTAATTAAGACTACAGAACGCAGAGTATTCTTTAACATTAGTGTGGCTTTGAGGTTCAGGTATCTCATCAACCATTTAGTGCTCTATTTAGTTAACATACAGTACCAGTCAAACGTTTGGACACACATACTCATTCATAGGTTTTTCTTTATTTGTACTATTTTCTACATTGTAGAATAATAGTGAAGACACCAAAACTATGAAATAACGCATGGAATCATGTAGTAACCAAAAAAGTGTTAAACAAAACATATTTTAGATTCTTCAAAGTAGACACCCTTTGCCTTTGACAGCTTTGCACACTCTTGGCATTCTCTCAACCTGCTTCACCTGGAATGCTTTTCCAACAGTCTTGAAAGAGTTCCCATATATGCTGAGCACTTGTGGGCTGCTTTTCCTTTAATCTCCGGTCCAAATCATCCCAAACCATCTCAATTGGGTTGAGGTCGGGTGATTGTGGAGGCCAGGTCATCTGATGCAGCACAACATCACTTTCCTTCTTAGTCAAATAGCCCTTACACAGCCTGGAGGGGTGTTGGGTCATTGTCCTGTTGAAACACAAATGATAGTCCCACTAAGCACAAACCAGATGGGATGGCGTATCGCTGCAGAATGCTGTGGTAGCCATGCTGGTTAACTGTGCCTTGAATTCTAAATAAATCACTGACCATGTCACCAGCAAAGCACCATCACACCACCTCCTCCATGCTTCATGCAGAGATAATACATTCACCTACTCTGTGTTTCACTAAGACACAGCGGTTGGAACAAAAATCTCAAATGGAATGAAAAATGTCCATTGTTCGTGTTTCTTGGCCCAAGCAAGGCTTCTTCTTATTGGTGTCTTTTAGTAGTTTGCTGCACTGAAAGTAAAGGGGCTGAATAATTTTGCACACCCAATTTTTCAGTTTTTGATTTGTTAAAAAAGTTTGAAATATCCAATAAATGTCGTTCTACTTCATGATTGTGTTGTTGATTCTTCCCAAAAAAATACAGTTTTATATCTTTATGTTTGAAGCCTGAAATGTGGCAAAAGGTCGCAAAGTTCAAGGGGGCCGAATACTTTCGCAAGGCACTGTACATGAATGTATTTATGGTTGTTTGTATTTTTGTCTTCTCTTTTAATCGTGTTATTGTTTTACCATCAAGGACCACTTTGGAAATAAGCATTTTAATTAATACTTTGATATCCCCTGGGTCCACATTGTTGTAAATGTCTGTAGCTCAAAATAAATTGAATTAAATTCAAAAAGGTGGCTGCTTTTGAAGAATCTCAAATATTAACTATGTTTTGATTTGTTTAATACTTGCCTGGCTGCTACATGATTCCATATGTGTTATTTCATAGTTTTGATGTATTCACTATTATTCTACAATGTAGAAAATAGTCATAAAAAATGAAATAATAATATTGAATGAGTAAGTGTGTCCAAACTTTTGACTGGTACTGTATATAATTAAATATTAGAGTCGAAATGGTTTAACAAATAATGATACGCCCATCTGAAACTTCAACTACAGATAACAAACAGATCACTGAACATTTCGAAACCCCCGTACCTTCTCCACTATGCAATCTGGTTTCCGAGCGGGTCATGGATGCATCTCAGCCACACTCAAGATCCTAAACGATATCATAGCCGCCATCGTTAAAAGACAATACTGTGCAGCCGTCTTCATCGCCCTGGACAATGCTTTCGACTCAAATGTCAATCACTGCATTTTTATCGGCAGAATCAACAGCCTTGGTTTCTCAAATGACTGCCTCGCCTGGTTCACCAACTACTTCTCAGACGGAGTTCAGTGTGTCAAATCGAAGGGCCTGTTGTTGGAACCTCTGGCAGTCTCTATGGGGGTGCCACAGGGTTCAATTCTTGGGCCGACTCTTTTCTCTGTATACATCAATGATGTCGCTCTTGCCGCTGGTGATTCTCTGATCCACTTCTACGCAGACGACACCATTCTGTATACTTCTGGCCCTTCTTTGGACACTTTGTTAACAAACTTCCAAACGAGCTTCAATGCCATACAACGCTCCTTCCGCGACCTGCAACTGCTCTTAAATGCAAGTAAAACTAAATGCATGCCCTTCAACCGATCGCTGCCCGCACCCGCCCGCCCGTCTAACATCACTACTCTGGACGGTTCTGACTTAGAATATGTGGACAACTACAAATACCTAGGTGTCTGGTTAGACTGTAAATCCTCCTTCCAGACTCACATTAAGCATCTCCAATCCAAAATTAAATCTAGAATCGGCTTCCTATTCCGCAACATAGGATCCTTCACTCATGCTGCCAAACATAAAAACTGACTATCCTACCGATCCTTGACTTCGGCAATGTAATTTACAAAATAGCCTCCAACACTATACTCAGCAAATTGGATGCAGTCTATCACAGTGCCATCCATTTTGTCACCAAAGCCCAATATACTACCCACCACTGCGACCTGTATGCTCTCGTTGGCTGGTCCTCGCTTCATATTCGTCGCCAAACTCACTGGCTCCAGGTCATCTATAAGTCTTTGCTAGGTGAAGCCCCCCCGCCTTATCTCAGCTCACTGGTCACCATAGCAGCACATGCTCCAGCAGGTATATTTCACTGGACATCCCCAAAGCTCAACTCCTCCTTTGGCCACCTTTCCTTCCAGTTCTCTGCTGCCAATGACTGGAACGAATTGCAAAAATCACTAAAGCTAGAGTCTTATCTCCCTCACCAACTTTAAGCATCAGCTGTCAGAGCAGCTTACCAATAATTGCACCTGTTCACAGCCCATCTGTAAATAGCCCACCCAACTACCTCATCTCCATATTGTTATATATTTTTTTGCTCCTTTGCACCCCAGTATCTCTACTTGCACATTCATCTTCTGCACTATCTATCACTCCAGTGTTTAATTGCTAAATTGTAATTATTTTGTCACTATGTCCTATTTATTGACTTACCTCCCTAATCTTACTACATTTGCACACACTGTATATAGATGATTTTTCTATTGTGTTATTGACTGTACATTTGTTTAGCCCATGTGTAACTCTGTTCTTTGTGTCATACTGCTTTGCTTTATCTTGGCCAGGTCGCAGTTGTAAATGTTGTTCTCAACTGGCTTACCTGGTTATATAAAGGTGAAATAAAGAAATGTATAAACTAGCACTGAAATAGTTTTCTGAACCCCATTTCTCTTTCCATGAGCACACGGAATCTCCTGACTACTAGCTACTCAGGGGCATTACAATAGTGAAACAGTCGTTTGACGAATGAGAACATGAAACACTTCATATCTCTTTTTGAATAAACAGCTGATATTTTACGTAATTATTTATCTTAAAATTCTGAATCCTTTTTTTGAAAATGTGTTCCCAGTATTTAGTCTGTTGCATTGTTTTACTCATGCAAATGCATTTCTCAGTAATCTGAGGTTCTGGGAACTGGCCCAAGGCGGGGGAACAGACAGACATATTTTCATCTGACTGGGGGAACCATTGGGAGTTCATGCAGAACCACATCTCCGTCAATCACAGGGGAAAACCAAATGGAACATGCCTCATGAACGCACAAAGTGGAATTTACTATCTTTGGACACTTTATTTGAAATTGCTTCGTTTCACAAAAGTTTGCCACTAGCTAAATAAGTATTTCTGAAATGGAGACTGAGGGAGCAGAAGAGTAACGGTAGTATGCTTTTAGTGCTGGTGTTTCTGACCGTTTTAACCATGAAAAACTGTTTCTAGTTTACCTGAGTACTGTACCTAAAGTATTTCTAAATTCTCCGTAGGTTGTGACGGTGCTGAATGATCTTTACACCTGCTTTGATGCCATCATCGATAATTTTGATGTGTACAAGGTAAGTCAGAGTAATCATGTTTTTCGTTATTTTCAACCAGTGATATTAATCACCTGTTTTACCTGCTGTCATGTATATCTCAGGTGGAGACCATTGGTGATGCGTACATGGTGGTGTCAGGGCTTCCGGTAAGGAATGGTAAACTCCACGCAAGAGAGATCGCTGGGATGTCATTAGCCTTACTAGAACAGGTGAAAACATTCAAGATTCGACACAGACCCCAAGACCAGCTACGGCTAAGGATAGGAATCCACACAGGTATCATTTCACATGGAGTTTGGAATTATTGTTCAAATGTGTTATGCTTAACTACTGTTGGAAGCTGGCAGTTTAGGAAAAAAAAGTTTGTGTCCAGTTGAATTCATCTGTGTCTTTGGGCACTGCCCAATCCTTCTCCCTTATCCTTGGCTTCTACATAGTTACCGCCTAAAAGACTTGAATAAATCATAAAAGTTCAATCTTTCAATACCTCCTAAATGTTATATGATCTGCCCTAGCCATTGTCAGTTTATTTAATTCTATGACAAATAGCTTAAATCAGGTAAGGGCAACTTTGATGGGGGTGGGGGCCAAAAAAAATGGTACTCATGAGGGGCTGCAGTGCCTCATGGGTTTTAAAGTACATTTTCTGCAATTGTACTTGTTTTGCCATTGGGCATGGAGAAGATATTGCAATTTTCTAACTCATTTCATGCAATTCTACACATTTTGCCATTGGGTGGAGGAAAATGTTTGCCGTTTTTAATATGATAACTGACTACAAGTTTAGATAGCTGCCCGCTAGACTAACTTACCAATAAAACATGTTTTGCTGATATGGGCTAATTATGTGATCGCTTTTGCACAACCATGTTTTGAAATGGCACATTCTGTTATTCTAACTCTCAACAGTAATTTGAGACCCCTATTAAGTAAAAATGTTTAAATGATAAAACGTTTTATTTTTATCACTATTGCAAATAGTCGACTAGCCAAGAACTCATCTGTGATTCAATTGCCCACTTACCTATCCTGCCTATTCCTGCTTCATGATCGCATAGGGCTTTTGCTCAGTCATTTTTATAAACTGTTGTGAATGGTTATGACCGTTGATTACAATATCTAGGTTTCAGGACATACTGTATTTCAGTTAAGAAATCTCTGGCAATTTCTCCAGTATTGACAATATTTGAACAAGTACAGGCAGATCAGGTCAAGCTTTTCTGGGTTTTTTTTGTCCATAGCTCTCGGACATTGTCTCATGCAGGCAGAATGTACAGTATATTCTTATTCAAACACTTGACATGAACATCACTGATAGGTCTTTCAACAGTCTGCGTGGGAGGTGCTCAATCCCATCATTTTTTGCATGTGTTGTTTGAGTTCAATCTAATCTTTCATGCTTTTTAAGTACACTTAACTTATTATGTGAGGTTCTGGTAATGAAAGAAATGCTTCTTTATCTAAATGATGGTTTTCCATGTATATTTCCAGTATAATTCACTGCCTTTCTTCTGTTCAGGACCTGTCTGTGCTGGGGTGGTGGGTCTGAAAATGCCCAGATATTGTTTATTTGGAGATACTGTCAACACAGCGTCTCGGATGGAATCGAATGGAGAGGGTGAGTGTCAGATTCGGATCTCTGTTGTTCTATTTCAGTGGCTGTCAGCGCTTTTTAAATAAATAAATATTTGAACGAAATGCTGCTGCATGGAACAATGGTCACATTCTAGAATTCAATTGGGGAAAAATAAACATGTTTCAGTTGACACACTGACTACTAAGTACTCATTATTTGTTATTTATGTGGTATTTGCTCGGATTTGGATTTTGTGGTTGTTCGTCCACCGACTATTCCCTGTTGTATTGGTCTCATGCAATGGTGTTGTGAAAGACTGGTTCACCGTCATTATTTGTCTTAACTAAATCTGACTGATATCTTGTGTCTGAGAGTCCATGACCATCCAATTATACAAATTGTGGACTAGCTCTTTGCACGTACGTCCCTGTAAGAAACGTAAACGTCAAGGGATGCCTAAAGTAGACAGGGAATGGGATATTTATAGTCACAAAGCAACAGACAGGATGCCGGTTGTCATCGTAGTTTAAGAGTGATTATCTGGACTGGTATTACTGGCAGCTGTTCTTAACTGGTGTGGTGGTAGGGAGCCACTGGTGTTGTGCCAGCCAGGAGGTTTTGTGAGTGACTCATCACGTTATTGATTAACCCACTCCCTTCCTGCCCATTTCCTGCTGTGTGCTTTCATGTCCATTGATAAATAGTTAATAACACTTATACCCATGTCACATCCGTAGTGATAAAACTGTATACCATCAAATATCCTATAGTGGTAGGAATCACCTCTGGGACTGCACTGTCCACAGTTGTTTCTAGGCACTATATCCATAGCACCAGGAAGGAATTTCACTGTTCATTTCTACTTTTGACCACCTAACATAGACAGATCTACTTGGTTAACGTACAGTATGCGTGTGTATTATGATTGTTATTGTCTGCCCCAGTGCATATGGAAGAGGGTAAATGCTTGCATGTAATGCAACTGGGTGCAAAGCACTCACTCACTGTGATGTGTCTCTTGTCTCATTGATGTGTTTCACAGCCTTGAGGATCCACCTCTCCTCAGCCACCAAAGAAGTGCTGGATGAGTTTGGCTATTTTGATCTCGAGTTAAGAGGAGACGTGGAAATGAAGGTGAGGCCACGAAGAGGAATGAATGTGTTGTCAGCGTTACCTTTAATGGCTTCACGCATTGAGTATTGTTTGATAGAGAAAAGGAATATGAAAGAATGGTAAATGTGGTCTTGTGATTCCCATCCTGTTTATTCTATCTCTTGGTGGAAGAATGCATTGCATGTCAGTAGATGTGGAGCTCTGTGGGCCTCTCAGATTACGAGTGTCGTGAAGAAAAGATGTCCGTGCTCTCCTGTCAAAATGAAAGAGAACCATAATATCTGGTTATGTGGAGTAGTAATATACTCTCTAGGGATGTCAGATGGGTTCTAACAGGACCTGCAGATGTCAGGGTCACCCTTTAAGGAAGAGAAGCCCTTTTGTGTAGCCATCACTCCCACTCGTCTCCATTGATGACACCTATTGATTTCTGTTGTTTTTCCAGGGCAAAGGCAAAATGAGAACCTATTGGCTTCAGGGGGAGAAGACTGACATGTACGTTGTTTGAGAGGCGCTGCTGTACTCACATTGGAGCCAACCACAGAGGAGGCTACACAGTGGCACAGCCAGCCACTGCTTTATTTGTTTTAGAATAAGTCCTAAAGGTGATACCCTCCTAAAGTACGAAAAGAAGGGATGTTTAATGGTATGTTTAATACCTGTGTATGTACGGTAACTGCAAAAAGTTGTAAAGATGTTTTGTATGAAGAATCTTTCTGTCCTGAGAGTGAGTACTTTTCGATGATGATGAATTCATATTTTTTTTGTGCTTTATATCAAGATTTGTATAATGTGTTTGGAAGTCAATGATGTATTAATAGTCCATACAGCGTTCATAACAGATGGGCACAGTGTAATGATCAATGTCAATGCAGAGGTTAGAGTTCCACAGTGATGTCATACAGTACAAGATGATATATGTATATATGTACATCCAAGATATTGTAAGATATTTTGTTCAATAAAATGGAGTAAAACACAACAAATCATTGTTCAGAGAATATGATTTATGGTTTAACCTAGTGTGTGTTCATAGGCCTGAGTGAGTCTGTGCACTGCACTGTTAATGTCCTTTTGATCAAAACATTTCATGATTTAGTATTGTTTACAAAACAATAACACTTTAAAGTATGATGATTGACGGTACAAGGGGGACTTTCCTTGTAGCCAGCTAATTACTTATTTCTGGCTGCATTCAGAACTTTTATAACTGGGCCATATTCCCCTGATAATGCTTAACCAAATATTTTCTTTTAGATTTAACTCCTACTGAATTAAGGTTCCTTATGCCGTCCTCTAAAAATGTAAGAACTTCCTTGAATGATTTGTATTTTTTAAGAATGAAAGTGTATGCTATTCAGTTGAAGGGAAATCCAACCAATTGTATGCACACAGCATAACCTGTTGGGAATCTTGAACGGGCCCATCTGTTGAAATTGTTATGGTACCTTAGAGAGCCTGAATTGTAATTTTAGCGTACCACTTTAATATATTGCATTTCACAAATGAATAACAGAAGTTATGCCAAGCTAATTAGTGTTACATCTTTCTTTATTTTATTAAACCAAATTCCCATGATACAATCATCCATAGCCTAGTATTTGCATTGTCTGACAGTGTTACAAACCTCCAATAAAAATTTTGAACACCAGCATATGCACCATTGAGAAAAATCTTGTCTTTTCACATTGCAACGTTGTCAAAAACTGCACATTAAAAGCACGTACAATGAACTGTTTGCATGTCAAAGATGAGAAGAAGCTCATTCAAAAGCAACAGTTAATCAAGAAATGACAGCCAATATCAGGGGGTGCAGGATGCAGTTGTGTTAAGCTGCAATGACATCACCAGTCCATTATCACCTGTGGCATGGCATCATGTGTGTCTCTTCATCTCTGCAGGGAACAGCTTCCCTCTGGGCCTGAGTCGTAATTACCGCCCACCCACTCCCCTCAGCTCTACTGCCACACTGAATGTGCCCGTTAGCAAGTCGCACAATGAAGTGAGGAGGTGGTGGGTCCCTTAACAGTACTAAATGTTCAGTCGCTCCAATTCACTTATCAACCAAGTAACAGTGTCTCACTTATGTTTCCCTTTCAGGGAGTGTACAATTTGCTAGTCTGTACGTGTGTGCGTATACATTTACAATTTATTTGCCATAGACTGACTTTTACTGTAGAATTAATTAAGGATAAATGTTACTTATTGTTGAGTCAACAAGGGCTCCTGGTTTTATCTTTTTGAAGCGAGGGAGAAGAATTTCACTAGCATTTTTGTATGCTGCTTGGGAGGATAGACAACAACTTAGAAGTGAGCTTTCGATGGGGAATGCACTGACTGAATTTGCACTGCAGATATGTTCACAATTGGTCCCTGACAAAAGCACCACATCCATTTTAAGCAGAGCAGTATTCCCTTTCACGGGGGAAAACAGTGATGTAAGTACTGTAATACATAATTTATAAACCTAAACAGGGGTACCTTTATGGATAGATCAACATACATTATTAATCTAGCCAAGGGGAAAATGAGTAGTCACTTTTACTCAAAGAAGGGAATATTTACATAATCACATTTAATTTAAATTAGGTGGCAATATATTTCACTTGGCAGTAAGTAGCTAAATGGCATCTGTTTCAGACACCAATTGTTTCCCCATCTAATCCCATGAGGTACTGAAATGTTTGGGGAAAAAGCTGCATAAATGTAGTCTAAAATTACTTGTTGCCATAGCTACCTCTTCCTAATCTCTGCTGAAAGGGAGAGGAGAGAGTAACACCATGTAAAATTGTCCTCTGATCAACAGAACACGTATTTGAATCGAGCCCTGCTCTCTGATGTAAGGTGGCTGCATGAACATCAGTATGTCTGACATCGGTACAGTGGAGGCTTCTGTGTGCCTCTCTTGTTCCTAAAGGTGGATAAACAGTTTCCTCGTCTAAGAAAATGTCTGGCTTCTGTCATTTGTCGAAGGTCAATAGCCAGATCAATTTTTGCCTAGCGCAGGAGAAAGAGGATAATGTTGCTTTCTGTTGTTCAGCAGTGCTCAATTGTGGGAATTTGTGGTTGCAAAATGAGACCGCATAAAGTGGAGAAAAAATAACCTACAAGCAAAAATAACAGCATGAACAAACAGAGATAATTGTATTGATACAAAGCCCTGGTATGAATAAAAAGATAACTGTAATTCAACAAGGAGATAATAACCCTGGGATATAGTCACAATCCAATGCCTTTCATCTGTCTAGTTGTGTTAAATCATGTGCAGAACTTACACAAATCATAAGAACATGATTAAGCATTATTAAGGCTTTCAATGAAATTGCGATCTAGAAAGTATTCTCACTAATGTTTTATTGTATTGTTTCAACATAATTGCTTGGCTATGGAACCAATGCAGTGGAGCAAATGATTGATGAACAAAAGTTATACCATATGCGGTACAGAGACTTGACATAATTTGTCTTATATAGCATAGTGGAAACAATTTAATATCACTGTTCATAAAATGCATGATATGTCCAATGCTCGCAACAGGTACAGTTGAAGTCAGAAGTTTACATATACTTAGGTTGGCGTCATTAAAACTCATTTGTCAACCACTCCACAAATTTCTTGTTGACAAACTATAGTTTTGGCAAGTTGGTTAGGACATCTACTTTGTGCATGACACAAGTCATTTTTCCAACAATTGTTTACAAACAGATTATTTAACTTACAATTTCACAATTCCAGTGGGTCAGAAGTTTACATGCACTAAGTTGACTGTGCCTTTAAACAACTTGGAAAATTCCAGAAAATGGTGTCATGGCTTTAGAAGCTGCTGATAGGCTAATTGACATCATTTGAGTCAATTGGAGGTGTACCTGTGGATGTATTTCAAGGCCTATCTTCAAACCCAGTGCCTCTTTGCTTGACATCATGGGAAAATTGTAAAAAATGAGCCAAGACCTCAGAAAAAGAATTGTAGACCTCCACAAGTCTGATTCATCCTTGGGAGCAATTTCCAAACGCCTGAAGGTACCACATTCATCTGTACAAACAATAGTACGCAAGTATAAACACCATGGGACCACGCAGCCGTCATACCGCTCAGGAAGGAGACACCTTCTGTCTCCTAGAGATGAAGGTACTTTGGTGCGAAAAGTGCAAATCAATCCCAGAACAACAGCAAAGGACCTTGTGAAGATGCTGGAGGAGACAGGTGCAAAGTATCTATATCCACAGTAAAACGAGTCCGATATCGACATAACCTGAAAGGCCGCTCAGCAAGGAAGAAGCCACTGCAACAAAACTGCCATAAAAAAGACGGTTTACAATTGCACATGGGGACAAAGATTGTACTTTTTGGAGAAATGTCCTCTGGTCTGATGAAACAAAAATAAAACTGTTTGGCCATAATGACCATTATTATGTTTGGAGGAAAAAGCTTGCAAGCCGAAGAACACCATCCCAACCGTGAAGCACGGGGGTGGCAGCATCATGTTTTTGGGGTGCTTTTCTGCAGGAGGGACTGGTGCACTTCACAAAATAGATGGCATCATGAGTAGGAAAATGATGTGGCTATATTAAAGCAACATCTCAAGATATCAGTCAGGAAGTTAAAGCATGGTCGCAAATGGGTCTTCCAAATGGACAATGACCCCAAGCATACTTCCACAGTTGTGGCAAAATGGCTTAAGGACAACAAAGCCAAGGTATTGGGGTGGCCATCACAAAGCCCTGACCTCAATCCTATAGAAAATTTGTGGGCAGAACTGAAAAAGCATGTGCGAGCAAGGAGGCCTTTACAACCCTGACTCAGTTACACCAGCGCTGTCAGGAGGAATGGGACAAAATTCACCCAACTTATTGGGGGAGGCTTGTGGAAGGCTACCCGAAACATTTGACCCAAGTTAAACAATTTAAAGACTACCAAATACTAATTGAGTGTATGTAAACTTCTGACCCACTGGGAATGTGATGAAAGAAATAAAAGCTGAAATAAATCATTCTCTCTACTATTATTCTGACATTTCACATTCTTAAAATAAAGTGGTGATCCTAACTGACATAAGACAGGGACTTTTTACTAGTATTAAATGTCAGGAATTGTGAAAAACTGAGTTTAAACGTATTTGGCAGAGGTGTATGTAAACTTCCGACTTCAACTGTACATTTTCAGGTGTGTACAGCATATGCTCGTCATCCATGCGTTCACTGATAGGTGTGCTGAGTATTTCTGGTACTCACCACTGTCACACCCTGAGACATGGGAAAAACACAGTACACGACATACTGTAAGTGATATTTTCTTGCTTTTATTTCAAAATAGCTTTTGTGTAGACCAGAGCCATGTATTCAGAGAGGTTTCTGCATTATGATGCATTTACATGACACTACAACATTCTCTGGCAGCCATGTTAGCTCCCCGTTAACATTACAAGAACAATATTTAAACAGTGCTATGTAATTAAATGTCTAGAACTACAACATTTGAAAAGTTGGCTCTAAATATATGGGTCTGGTGTAGACTGAGTACTATCAGACAATGTATGCTATTTTTACAGTATCTTCTGCCTCTTTTAAAGGCTTAAATGAACTGGGTCAAAGTGGATGAGATGCAGCATCTCATTCAGAATTGGACAATACCCTGTACCAGCTGTGCTCTTTGAACACCATTGGCAGAATCTACTAAGATGTCTTTTTGAAGGTCTTCTTGAGACCAAATTCAAAATCGAGGCTTGTAAATAGTAATCAAATATGACACCAAAAATGACAAACATATGCAAAATGATTTTCATTGGTTCATATCTTACATATCAACAGACATCAAATATTACAATTCAAGGGCCAAGTGTGCAATAATATTTAGATGGTTTTATTGCGATAAAATAAGACAGATTGTGCAACAGAGATTAAATACAGGGGTAGGAGTGGGTCACACAGAGTATGAACCTAATAGTATGAACCGAATAAGGCTATGGTCTTCTAACCTTGATATGGTAAATACAATACAATGCTTTTGAAAATGTTTGCTTTAGTAACAGGCTCATGTAATGTCTTACTGAGGTCTGGGTAAGTGGGAGCTCTCTAAAATACATTTGTTGTATTCTCTTTTTGTAAGAGGAAGAGCAGGATAACAAATGCTTCACAAAAGCAGAGAGACCACTAACATTACAGTCACTTTACACTAGCAGACAGAGTTAATGACACATCACACAAAATCTGATTGAAAATATACTGTATTATATAATCATGTAATATTTTTTGAAAATATGTAAAGATTATTAAATATAATGTACATATGTTTGCTATAATGTTAAGCGGTCGTAATATTGAAAACATGGTGCTCTGTCCATTTATCATAATGTAGAGAGGGTTATGTACACTGAGCAAAAATATAAATGCAACATGTAAAGTGTTGGTTTCATGAGCTGAAATAAAAAGTCCCAGAAGTTTTCCATATGCACAAAAAGCTTATTTCTCTCAAGTTTTGTGCACATATTTGTTTAAATCCCTGTTAGTTTGAATTTCTCCT
This sequence comes from Oncorhynchus keta, assembly GCF_023373465.1. Lineage (NCBI taxonomy): Eukaryota > Metazoa > Chordata > Actinopteri > Salmoniformes > Salmonidae > Oncorhynchus > Oncorhynchus keta. Next base: position 27,691,017 of record NC_068426.1, read on the forward strand.
TTGTCAACATAATCCATCCACCTGACAGGTGTGGCACATCAAAACACTGAATAAACAGCATGGCCATTACATAGGTGCACCTTGTGCTGGGGGGGGGGAATAAAAGGCCTCTCTGTAATGTACAATTTTGTCACACAACACAATGCCACAGATGTCTCAAGTTTTGAGGGAGTGTGCAATTGGTATGTTGACTGCGGGAAAGTCCACCAGAGCTGTTCATTTCTATGCCACAAGCCACCTCCAACGTTTTTTTAGAGAATTTGGCAGTAGGTCCAACCGGCTTGAGAACCGCAGACCATGTGTATGCCGTCATGTAGGGAAGCAGTTTGCTGATGACAAAGTTGTGAAAAGATTGCCCAATGGTGGGGTTATGGTATGGGCAGACATAAGCTAAGGACAATGAACACAATTGCATTTAATCAGTGGTTATTTTTATGATACTGTGACAAGATCCTGAGGTCCATTGTCATGCCATTCATCCGACGCCATCGCCTCATGTTTCAGCATGATAATGCGCAGCCCCATGTCGAAAGTATCTGTACACAATTCCTGGAAGCTGAACATTTTCCAGTTCTTCCATGGCCTGCATACTCACCAGACATGTCACCCATTGAGCTGCTCTGGATCAACGTGTAAGACAGCGTGTTCCAGTTCTCACCAATATCCAGCAACTACACATGCCATTGAAGAGGAGTGGGAGAACATTCAACAGGCCACAATCAACAGAATGAAGGACATGTATCACACTGCATAAGGCAGATGCTGGTCACACCAGATACAGTACTGTCTAGTTTTCTGATCCACGCACCTACCTTTTTTTTAAAATGTATCTGTGATCAACAGATGCATATCTGTATTCCCAGTCATGTGAAATCCATAGATCAGGGCCTAATTAATTAATTTTATAATTTACTGATTTCCTTATATGAATTGTAACTCAGTCAAATCTTTGAAATTGTTGCATGTTGCGTTTATATTTTTGTTCAGTATAAATGGAGGTGTAATGGAATAATCAGACCAACCTGTATGTGCTGATGATTCTCACTCCAAAAAGTAACTGCCTGATCGCCTTTGTAGTCATGCTCCTAATCACAGCAAACAAAGAATGCATTAGAAATTAAGTCTGTTGAAGTTTGAGTTGAATACTACTGATGTCAGTTTACAGTACATATACAAGAGACAGGAAGACAGTTAGCTTGTCCCAAAACAATGTGTCTCACAAAGAGGGGTATTTTGTAATCATGCTCATAGAAAATCGTTGATCTAGTAAGTAGACCTTTAGAGGTGAAGGCTGAAAACCTTTGACTTTGTAGTCCTCTTCGGTGGTGGGGCAGAGCTGTGTTTCGGGAGGCTCGTGGTTGAAATCCGCATGTGTCCACTCACTGTGAGATAGAGGAGGAGGACCATATCAGCATGAGAACCTACAGCAACTTGCTTATCAGTCTCTGGTGCTCTGCCATTGTTTTTCCACCTTTTCATTTATTGCTGAACAACTTAAGATGTCTATTTTTACATCTATCAGTAGATGCAGATGCTGTGTGTAAGGTCTATGTAGTGATATGAGAAAAATGAGAGTTATGCTTAGGCGTGCATGATTAGTGCATGAATAAGCATAGTAATACATGCATTACCATGTGCATTACATTGTTCTACTGTTCCAGTTATTCTACATTATTAATTTAGCGAAAAGCCAGTACAGGGACAAGGTGGAGTCGCAATTCAATGGCTCAGACACTGTGTGGCAGGCTCTACAGGAAATCACGGACTACGAAAACAAAAACAACCACATCATGGACACGTCACGCTTCCAGACAAACTAAACACCTTCTTTGCCCGCTTTGAGGATAATACAGTGCTGCCGTCGCAGCTGGCTAACAAAGACTGCATTCCCCCTTCTCTTTCTCCGTGGCTGAAGTGAGTAAAACATTTAAACGTGTTAACCCTCGCAAGGCTGCTGGCCCAGACGGCATCCCTAACCGTGTCCTCAGAGCATGCACAGACCAGCTGGCTGGTGTGTTTACGGACATATTCAATCAATCCCTATCCCAGTCTGCTGTGCCCACATGCTTCAAGATAGCTACCATTGTTCCTGTACCCAAGGCAAAGATAAGTGAAAAAATGTCTACCACCCCGTAGCACTCACTTCTGTGATCATGAAGTGCTTTGAGAGGCTAGTCAAGGATCATATCACCGCCACCTTACCGGCCACCCTAGACCCACTTCAGTTTGGATATCGCCCAACAGGTCCACAAATTATGCAATAGCCATCACACTGCATACTGCCCTATCCCATCTGAACAATGTTCATTGACGACAACTCAGCATTCAACACCATAGTACCCTCCAAGTTCATCATCAAGCTGGAGGCCCTGGGACTCTTCCACGCCCTGTGCAACTGGGTCCTGGACTTTCTGACGGGCCGCACCCAGGTGGTGAAGGTAGGAAACAACATCTCCGCTTCGCTGACCCTCAACACTGGGGCCCCACAAGGGTGTGTGCTCAGCCCTCGCCTGTACTCCCTGTTCACCCACGACTGTGTGGCCATGCACGCCTCCAACTCGATCATCAAGTTTGCAGACGACAGAACAGTAGTGGGCTTGATCACCAACAACAACAAGACAGTCTACAGGGAGGAGGTGAGGGCACTCGGAGTGTGGTGTCAGGAAAACAACCTCTCACTCAATGTCAACAAAACAAAGGAGATGATCGTGGACCTCAGGAAACAGCAGAGGGAGCAGCAGTGGAGAAGATGGAATGTTTTAAGTTCCTCGGCGTACACATCACAGACAAACTGAAATGGTCCACCCACACAGACAGTGTGGTGAAGAAGGTGCAACAGCGCCTCTTCAACCTCAGGAGGCTGAAGAAATGTGGCTTGTCACCCAAAACCCTGACAAACTTTTACAGATGCACAATCGAGAGCATTCTGTCGGGCTGTATCACAGCCTGGTACGGCAGCTGCACCGCCCTCAACTGCAAGGCTCTCCAGAAGGTGGTGTGGTCTGCACAACGCATCACTGGGGCAAACTACCTGCCCTCCATGACACCTACAGCACCCGATGTCACAGGAAGGCCAAAAAGATCAAAAAGGACAACAACCACCCAAGCCACTTCCTGTTCACACCGCTATCATCCAGAAGGCGAAGTCAGTACAGGTGCATCAAAGCTGGGACCGAGAGATTGAAAAATAGCTTCTATCTCAAGGCCATCAGACTGCTAAACAGCAATCACTAACTCAGAGAGGCTGCTGCCTACATTGAGACCTAATCACGGGACACTTTAATGAATGGATCACTAGTCATTTTAAACAATGCCACTTTAATAATGTTTACATATCTTACATTACTCGTATCACGTTTCTACTGTATTTTATACCATCTATTGCACTTTGCCTATGCCGCTCGGCCATTGCTCATTCACTTATATGTACATATTCTCAGTCACCTATTTAGATTTGTGTCCACCAAGCAGGCCTTTACGGTAGAGTGGCCAGACGGAAGCTACTCCTCAGTAAAAGACACATGACAGCCAGTTTGGAGTTTGCCAAAAGGCCCCCAAAGGACTCTCGGATCCATGAGAAACAAGATTCTCAGAAGAAATCGAGATTGAACTCTTTGGCCTGAATGCCAAGCGTCACGTCGGGAGGAAACCTGGCACCATCCCTACGGTGAAGCATGGGGGTGGCAGCATCATGCTATGGGGATGTTTTTCAGGGAATGGGAGACTAGTCAGGATCGAGGGAAAGATAAACGGAGCAGAGAGATCCTTGATGAAAACCTGCTCCAGAGTATGGCACTGCATGTTGACATTCACTTATACTTTTTCCCTACGGAGGACGATTGCCACTGAAAACAACAGTGCCATACTCTCCAATTATGACTAATGCTACTTATTCAAATGTATCTTGTTTTTGTCATAACAAACTAGTCAGAGACTTATTTTTTTTTTCACATATAACTTTGAGCATTCAGTAAAAGTCTACTTCAGTGACTGTGGTTTTGTACGGCACAGGTCTTACCTCCCTTTCCCTTTTTTTTAAACGCACTTGTTGGGGATGTCAACCAAATGGTTGGGGATATATTCTATTAACCACAGTACACTTCAAGTAAATGTTCAATCAGATCATAAAGTCTAATGAAAAAGCACAACGTTTTCATAGAACTGTGAAACTAACCAAGACTTGTGAATTACACCACTTTCCTCCTACCAGTTCTGCTCAAGAAATGGAATGAGTAATGTCGTGTCACGTCTCGAGCAAGTCACATCCTAAATTTGTTTTTATTTCAAAGCGTTATGATAACTGTTATGAAATAAAACTTTTATAAATGAGGCCTACTTTATTTACTTGATTAGATCTTTTTTCAGAAGATCTCCCCTGAGGCCTGAACAAATAAAACATAGACAAACATTTAAGATGTGAAAACATCACAGTTAGGAAGAAGAGCAACACACCAACTCCAAGACTTGGCCTCTATTGGTTGACCTTACTATAGTTAGGCTACTCAGGAAGATGTCATGCTTGTTTGTTTTTTTGCTTTTGAAGTGCTTTGAGATTCTTATGAAAAGCACTATAGAAATGTAATAAATTATTATTATTATTAAACGCAACTCTGAAAGGTTTGAGTGAATTTGAATCAAGCCAGCCAGTGAGACATCACTAAAGAATGCTTTTTAACAGCTCGCACAGTAGTAAAGTCACAGAATGTTTGAACACTGAATCTCAAACTCATTCCAGGAAAAATTATATTCAAGGTTAGGCTGGATGAAGATGTTTCTTATTTATATATTTCTTATTTAACCTTTATTGAACCATTGAGATTTAAAATATTTTTTTCAAGAGCGTCCTGGCCAAGATAGGCAGCACCAAGTCATTACAAAAATTACAGACAAACAACATAAAAACTACAAGTAATCTAGTAAAAACCATAGAATTCACAAGAGTATAACAAAATCAAAAACAGCAAATTAAAAACATTGACAGGTCAGGGAACCAGTCTCAAGATCATTCATCAGTGATTTAAAAATAACAATCGGGACAAGTTATTCCAGTTTAAAAGTATTTTGTAAGGTGTTCCAAGTTGATGGCGCAAAGTACATAAAAGCCCTTTTACCAAATTCAGTTCGGACTGTTGGAACAGTTAGCAGGATAAAGTCCAGTGAACGAAGAGAGTACCCACCACATTTCGGAACAATAAAAATGCCCAAATAAAAAGGTAGTAAACCCAAAATGGCTTTGTAAATGGAAGTATACCAGTGCCTGAGCCTACAAGTGACTAGAGAAGGCCAGCCAACCCTGGTATACAAAGTGCAGTGGTGCGTAAGGGTTTTGCTGTTTAAAATAAATCTCAAAGTGCCATGGTAAATGGTGTCAATTGATCTCAAACACTGAGCGGAAGCATTCATATATAAAATATCCCCATAGTCTAGTAAAGGCATAAATGTAGCTGATACTAGCCTCCTTCTGGCTTCAAAAGAAAAACAGGCCTTATTCCCAAAATATAATCTCAATTTCAGATTCAATTTTTTTGTAAGTTGTTGAATATGCCATTTAAAAGAGAGGCCGTCATCAATTAAAATTCCAAGATATTTATATGAGGTTACAACCTCAATTTCCTTGTCCTGACATGTAGTAACAAGGGCACTGCGTTCATCCACCTCTGGCCTGCTCGCCTCCCTACCACTGAGGAAGTACAGTTCCCACTCAGCCCAGTCAAAACTGTTCGCTGCTCTGGCTCCCCAATGGTGGAACACACTCCCTCACGACGCCAGGACAGCGGAGTCAATCACCACCTTCCGGAGACACCTGAAACCCCACCTCTTTAAGGAATACCTAGGATAGGATAAAGTAATCCTTCTCACCCCCCTTAAAAGATTTAGATGCACTATTGTAAAGTGGCTGTTCCACTGGATGTCATAAGGTGATTGCACCAATTTGTAAGTCGCTCTGGATAAGAGCGTCTGCTAAATGACTTAAATGTAAATGTAAATGTAGGTGAACGGTTCAGAAGTCTATTTCTTGTTTTAGAAAACACCATTAGTTTAGGTTTGTCAGTATTGAGGATAAGCTTCAATTGAGGTAGGGTATGTTGAACAGTATAAAAAGCATTTAAATGTGTATTGTTTACAAACATTGGAGAAAAACAATCTTATATCTTAGGTTCTGATGGGGTACAACAGTTGAACTAAGCTCATGAGGCCTTTAAGTTATAGGCTATTATTCAGAAATCAATGGGTATACAGATGTGGGATCTTAATTTGACCTATATCATCTCACCAAAATAATCCTGCAGCAACAGGATTTTAGCGTTTAGTCCTTAATGTTGCTTGATTGGTGGTTAGGCTATTATCTGGCCAAAAGTAGGCTACATGAAAAGTGCAATAGTGTTAATATAACTGTGTTAGTGTGAGTTTTCAGTGAATTTGTGTAAATCACAAAGCTCATCTGAGGTGCAGGAAAATTCTCAGCAACAAAAGAGTGCTCAAATTAAGATCCTACGTCTGTATTATTAATTTATAAGTCCAAAAACGGATGTAGCAATGGCAGATTTCCCCTTTAAGTTGTAGTTAGAAACATGCTTCACAAAATTAAATTATATTTAGGCTAATTGGTTTTAACAGTTTGGAAAATGGTAAATAAAACTTCAATAATGTTGCACAAGTGTCCATTCATCATGGGGTATCACATTTTCCTTTGATGAAATCCTTGGTGTAAAATTGTAACATAATTTGGCACATAAAGGCGCTATTTTATGCAGCAAACATTCACATCACTCAATGTGCATTTGTGTCCACACCCTTATTTCATACCCTATGTTCAGTATTTGCCCTGAGCAACGACATGACATATAGTCAACACATGCTCTAAAAAGGGTGGATGGATTTGTCCTCAGATGTGCCCATTGGTTGTGCACAAAGCAGTCAGTCACGGCACGTTTTCTCCCGAGACCCTTGGGATGCGGAGAGAGATTGGAGGGTAAACACTGATTCTTAACAGCTGTCCAGAGAATGGAGTAACGTTGAAATGTTGTTTCCTGTCTATTCACTAGACAGCCATTTCATCCAAAAATGTCAACACTTTCTGCTCTTGAAGAAACCACATGTCTCTGGCTAAAAAATGATCCAATCAAATGTTATTTGTATTATGCACTGAATACAACAGTTGTAGACCTTACTGTGAAATGCTTACTTACACGCTCTTCCTTAATGATGCAGAGTTAAATAAAGATACAAATAAAACACAATAATTAAGCTATACACAAGGACTACCACTACCATATCAATGTATAGGGATACGTGGTAGTTGAGGCAGAGATAGTAGTGGTAGTTCAGGCAGACATAGATAGTAGTATCTTCGAACTGTGTGTGTGTGTATGTGGGCTGTGTGTGTGGGCTGTGTGTGTGGGCTGTGTGCGTTTGTGTCCATGAGTGTGTTTGTGTCTGATGCAGACAATGTTTATAATTGTTTATAATACAGACCACGGTGTCTCTTGTGTGAGAGGAAAGACCAATGAAAAGGTTATGTAGAGGATGGAAGGTTTAAAATAATAATAATAATAATTTCACCTTTATTTAACCAGATAGGCCAGTTGAGAACAAGTTCTCATTTGAGAACAAGTTCTCATTTACAACTGCGACCTGGCCAAGATAAAGCAAAGCAGTGTGACAAAAACAACAACAGAGTTACACATGGGATAAACAAACGTACAGTCAATAACACAATAGTAAGTCGCTCTGGATAAGAGCGTCTGCTAAATGACTTAAATGTAAATGTAAATGTAAATATCTGTATACAGTATGTGCAAATTAAGTAAGGAGGTAAGGCAATAAATAGGCCATAGTGGCAAAGTAATTACAATTTAGCAATGAACACTGGAGTGATAGATGTGCAGATGAGGATGTGCAAGTAGAAATACTGGTGTGCAAAAGAGCAGAAAAACATAAATAATATGGGGATGAGGTAAGTAGTTGGATGGATGGGCTATTTACAGATGGGCTGTGTACAGCTGCAGTGATCGGTAAGCTGCTCTGACAGCTGATGCTTGAAGTTAGTGAGGGAGATATAAGTCCAACTTCAGTGATTTTTGCAATTCGTTCCAGTCGTTGGCAGCAGAGAACTGGAAGGAAAGGCGGCCAAAGGAGGTGTTGGCTTTGGGGATGACCAGTGAAATATACTTGCTGGAGCGCGTGCTACGGGTGGATTTTGCTATGGTGACCAGTGAACTGAGAAAAGGCAGAGATTTACCAAGCGAAGACTTATAGATGACCTGGAGCCAGTGGGTTTGGCGACGAATATGTAGCGAGGACCAGCCAACCAGAGCATACAGGTCGCAGCGGTGGGTAGTATATGGGGCTTTGGTGACAAAACGGATGGCACTGTGATAGACTGCATCCAATTTTCTGAGTAGAGTGTTGTAGGCTATTTTGTAAATGACATCGCTGAAGTCGAGGATAGGTAGGTAGTCAGTTTTACGAGGGTATGTTTGGCATCATGAGTGAAGGAGGCTTTGTTGTTAAATAGGAAGCCGATTCTAGATTTCATTTTGGATTGGAGGTGCTTAGTATGAGTCTTGGAAGGAGACAACAACAAAAAAAACACACGTCACGAACAGACAAATCACTGAGTTATAGCATAAAGCGCCTGCATGGCTCCTGTTACTGAGCAACACAACAGACGAGTTTCTTGTTAAGGCTTAACCGCTCAGGTCTTTTTTTTTTTACATGAGCGATCAGAAAGCCCATGTGCCTGGAATGGTCTATCTCCACAGTATAAACCGTGGTCAGAAATCAAACCAATGTTTTCTTGTAGCTAGACAGCCAAGCTACGATGTTTCATATGGCACAAAACGATCCTCCCACTGAGATCTATGAATACTTTTGTTCTATGACAACTTTTTTTTTTTTGCGTGAAATCATCAGTATCGCTTGAGACATTTTCTCTTTGTATCATTTCCACATGGGAGCACAATAACAATTTGGCAACACATCATGCCATGAACTAATTCATTGAATTAACACTTTGATAACAAGTGTTTTGCCCTAAAAAGACAGTGAAAAGGTCTCGCACAGTACAAACCATTTACTCTTTCCCAGTTTTAAAAAAAATAGTCTAAGCTTTAGACTCAAATGTGCAAAGCCCTTTAGAAATACAACATGTCATACTCCAGAGGCTTGGAACAACGTCACCTCATCCATTATTAACAGTGTGGCTAATGGGTGGTCACTTTGAGGAGTGTGATTTGGAAAGGGATCAGATTCTCCCGAGCATGTCCATATGTATCATTCATTATTCTGTCGCTTCACTAAGAACAAAATGTCACATTCTTCAAAATGTTATTTTTTAAATCTTTCTTACACAACTCCCTGGGTGCTTGTGTTGCTAATTATACTCCGCTTCTTGATTACATGTCTGACCATCACCATGACTACTGGTATCTCTGTAGATCTCTTTGTGTGACATGGGTGTGTATATGTATGTGGGGGGTTTTATATCCTTATGTGCTCAAAGAGGAGAAGATGGCTTTTTGTCTGTTATTGCATTAAGCGAACCCCTCACGGTTCAGACACTTACAGTTGGTCTTTAGATGGAGGTGGCCTCAGATCTAGGATTAGCTATCATCCACCGATTTCTGTCCAAGCCTGACCTTATCCATTAGGTAAAGATAGAGCAAAACTGACCTTACATCAAATCAGCACTTCTGTCTTCCATTTAGACCCTAATGAGCCACTGTCTCGGATACCTGTCACCAGATCTGTACTGTCACCGAAGCCCAGTCAAAGCCTGTAGTTTCTCTTCATCTCTCGATACAATGGTCCATGCTGCATGAAAGTTCTCTACAGCCCATCATATGTGTGCATGTCAATACATTACCCTGGTAGGCTGACAGTTATTATCTTTAACTAGGATGTACTAGATGACTTTGTCTAGGTACTTCACCGGGCTACATAGAAGACTGGAGGGCAATGTCATCCCTACTAGTGGCTTCTTTGAAAACTTATTTTGGAAGTTCCTCTGGAAGGGGAGTCCTCTGTGTGCGTCGTGGTTTCAGAAATCCTCATGCCGTATGCAGAAAGACGCGAAGATTTCAATCAACCTCAAACTGGCCGGCAGAATGCACTGCCATCAAATTTCAACAACATAATTCAATTTGTGCCTGTTAATATGTGGCATTCATCACTGTTAGATCTGTGCCCTGTGTTTACCTAGCTGGAATAACACTTTAGCCTATACGGTGCGGCCTGCCTCTTGGTGTTGTTTTAAAGAGGTGCGCTGCTGTGTGCAGAAGGGCCCTGCGTTATGTGAGAGGCACTGTCTCCCCTCGGTGCGCGGCTGGGGTCTTTCCCCCCGTCAAAACCCCTGAGCTGAGGCCTTGTGTTTGGGTTGGCACCCGTCAGCATAGTCAGCTGGTCTGCACATCTTGGCCTCACACTTCCAAAGTTTTTTTTTCTTCTTTTGAGGAGGTGTAGCAGTGTTGCACTTATGGATGATTCTCTGTAACACACAAACACCTTGAGGGCATTCTCTGGACTGGCAGATGCACCTTTTTCTTTGGTCAAGGGGCAAACATGGAAAGGGCACTCTCTGCCACTCAACTTTCCAGGAGAGGAAAGTCAGGAAAACATCTGGATTTTAAAAAAATGCAGTCGGAGGAATATAAAGTCTGCAGTGTTTCATGTTGTCTTGACGGCCTACTTTAGCAGGTATTTATGACAGAATTAAATAGAATGGTGTCCATAGTATTGGATGGGCACATAAAACAAGAACCCCAGCTATGTTATAGTCAGGTCTGTCATGGACATGTGGCATGCAGCTGTGATCCAATAACCACACACATCACCAAGCAAACACCCGGCGAGAGAGAGGCCTGAAACACACCGGCCACCAACAGATAAACACCCCTCTCTCTCTCTGTTCAACCTGGAGTCAGGTGTAGACGTAACATAGTAAATGTAAATCCATGACACTCTACTTAGTATGATATGTTATTTTTCGTATGGTATGTATTCATCTGTGGATGTCCATCATCCATTTCATATGTTACGAATTGCAATTTAGCTAGGCTATGGGTTAGGGTTAGGGGTTAAGGTGAGGGGTTAAGATTAGGGTTAGGAGTTAGGTTAAGGTTAGGGGAAGGGTTAGTTAACATGCTATTTAGCTCAAGGTAGTGAGTAGTTGGAAAGTTGCTAAAATGCTAAATCTGTCCGTGATGAGATTCAAACTTGCAACATTTGGGTTGCAGACCTTCACATAATACGCCTATCCATAAACCCAGACAAACCACCCTACTTTCATTTTTGCCTTAAGTAACCTTATGTAACCATACCAAACATAACATATGATGCTAATTTGAGTGTCCTAGATTTGACTATGTTACGTTTAGTCTATGAGACCAGGCTGCTCTGTTATAACTACAGTATCTACAACACTACTGGGCACATACAGAGGTCAATACAGTTCCATACTCCGAATGAATAATTAGGTAGGGTTCGGACTGTTTGTCTTCGCGTGATTTATAAGGAAAGTCATAAATGAATGGATCAACAATACAATTTGGAAGGTTCTGTTTTATCATCAGTTCAATCATAGGTTATAACAGTTCAATGCAGTTTCAGTTACATCTTCACCAAGTCATTACTCTGTTTTCCACAACTTTCAGTGATGTCAGTCTGTTTGAGCGGTTTCTCCACTTGTCATGATTCCGGTCACCCTCCCTGGATTTTCAGATAGTGATAGCTTTTTCCATCCACAAGCAAAAGGAGATTTATAGCCATGATGTCCTGTTTAATAGTCACTTATAGTCATGATGTCCTGTTTCAGTCACCCTAGCATAGCCCCCCCCCCCCTTGGATCCATCTGGTTGGTCCTAACATGTTCTCGTGCGGAACAGAAGGCCTGCCAAACATGCTTTACCCCATCCCAAACACCTCCTAAAAATGGAGCATGTTAGTTACTTAGAAATGCTTGAGATAAGAATTATTAGTCTAAATGCATGTCCCAGGATGTGAGACAAATGCAGTACATGAGCCCTGTAAGCAATAGCAAAAGCAAGGTGAAGAAATTGTAAAATGCCAGGCTTATTAGTCATCACAGATTTGCCAGCTTTGACCATGCAGAACACAGACACGCTTTTCAATAACAAATGGTCCATGGCATGTCCCATCTGGCCACACCGGTAGTAACAGTAACAACACTAAAATAATTTATGCAATTTGTTCCAGACTAGAAGCCATTAAAGGTAATAGTTTTAGAAATTGCACACATTTCAGAATGGCCTTAATGTTCTTAATGTGACCCATGATCTTAATGTGACCCATGATAAACTGTTGGCCTATTTGAAAATATTTCATCTAAGAAAGTACATGCCTACTGCTGTGTCTAAGTGCTTTTCATATAAATTCGATATTCGTTTTAAGGTTGTTTTGATTTAGAAGAAATATCAAGCGCTTAAATGAATGTTTTGTTATTTGTTTGAGGACAGTAATTGCATTAAGAAGTGAGTTCTGCATCCTGATAATCTCTTTCCTTGTCAATCGTACAAAGCTTCCATGATTATTATACAAAAATTCTTATAAAATGTAGATTTTGTCTCTGTTGCTTGATTTTAAATGGCATCCTCTTTGATTTTGAGTTGCGGTGCAGTTAAATCATTTTTCACTCACGACCACATCCCTCATTGGAACCAGTCGACTTCACATCCATTATTTTATATTTTCTACATTGAACAGTCACCTGCAGATAGAGAAGGCTGGAGTCTTTAATTGCTGAGAACAATAATGCCAACTTTTAGGTCCCCTTCAACAGTTGGTTGAAAGAACAAAAAATATTTTAGAAGGAGAAGGGATAAGAACATTAAAGGAGGCCATTAAAGCATTTTTCACACACATATACCCTCTACTTCAAGTTTATTCCTCTTAATTAGGGAACTGTGAGAGAACTTTTCAGGGTGTAATTTTCACACTGTATATGCGTGCTAATGATGTCTGAATATCAAGGACAAACCACGTATCTTTAGTGATCGATTTCTTTAAAATGTCTTGTGAAACTACCCCAAGAGACAAAAACATCTTCCAATTTCAGGTGTGTTACAGCTGGGTTCAACCACAGGACAAAAACTAACCCTTGTCAAACAAAAGCTGAGACCGGGAACAGGCAAGAGTTCCAAGATGTAGTATTTATAGAACAATAATAATTGTTCTATATAAAATACATACTTTTTTTGGAAGAGGTTTGCATATTTTAAAAGTTATTACGCAGGAACATTATTTGACCTGAGGTCATCACTATGAATCACCAAAGCTCATCAAGGCAAGCGAAACATTGACGGTCCACCAGCCAACGTCTCCTTTTTTTGTGGATGTCTCTTGCAAATGCTGACTTTGAACACGGCAACGTCACACCGAGGGCTATGTGAGCAGTGACCTTTTAACTCCCTGTCTGCTATTCCTAATTAGGTAAGGTTGTAAATATGCATGTACCAGTAAGTGAGCAAAAAAGGATTTAGGGCTACTTCATGCCAGCGGAAAATATTTTTGTTATCTCAGGTTATTGGCAATTATCACATAGGAACTTTATTGGGAGGAAGGTTGTTTTACATTTGTATCACAAACCATTTGAGAAAAACATGTTAATTGGCCATTTTAGGCCCTTTTTAGACTTATGCATGCCTCGAAAGACCCTATGATCTGTGAATCATACATGATACAGGCAACATATTGGTTTCTTTATACTCCTTACAGTGTGCTCTCAAATATACACTTTCACATTCATTTATTTTTAGGCATATTGTTTATAACAATATACTGTTCAAACATGTAACATTTCCAGAGTGGTGCTTTAGATTTAGACACCAAGATGATGTCTGTGTCGTGTATGTTTCACAGATCATAGGTTTCTTACAGGAGGTATATTGCCTTCAGAAAGTATTCAGACCTCTTGACGCTTTCCACATATTGTGAGGATAGAGCCTTATTCTAAAATGTATTACATTATTTTTTTCCCTCATTAATCTACACACAATTACTCATAATGACAAAGCAAAATAGGTTTTTAGACATTTTTGCAAAATTACATTTACATAAGTATTCAGACCCTTTACTTGAAGCACCTTTGGCAGCAATTACAGCATCGCGTCTTATTGGGCATGACACTAGAAGCTTGGCACACCTGTATTTGGGGAGTTTCTCCCATTCTTCTCTGCAGATCCTCTCAAGCTCTGTCTGGTGGAACAGCTATTTACAGCTCTCTCCAGAAATGTTTGATCGGGTTCAATTCCGGGCTCTGGCTGGGTCACTCAAGGACATTCAGAACCACTCCAGTGTTGTCTTAGCAGAGTGCTTAGGGTCATTGTCCTTTTGGAAGGCGAACCTTTTCCCCATTCTGTGGTCCTGAGCGCTCTGGAGCATCAAGGATCTCTCTGTACGTTGCTCCGTTCATCTTTGGCTTGATCCTGACTCGTCTCCCAGTCCCTGCAGCTGAAAAACATCCGTACAGCTTGATGCTGCTACCACCATGATTCACTGTAGGGATGGTGCCAGGTTTCCTCCAGATGTGACGCTTCGAATTCAGGCCAAAGAGTTCAATCTCGGTTTCATCAGACCAGAGAATCTTGTTTCTCAAGGTCTGAGAGTCCTTTAGGTGCCTTTTGGCAAACTCCAAGTGGGCTGTCATGTGCCTTTTACTGAAGAGTGGCTTCCGTCTGGCCACTCTACCATAAAGACCTGATTGGTGGAGTGCTGCAGAGATGGTTGTCCTTCTGGAAGGTTCTCCCATCTCCACAGAGGAACTCTATAGCTCTGTCAGAGTGACCATTGGGTTCTTGGTCACCTCCCTGACCAAGGCCCTTCTCCCCTAACTGCTCAGTTTCGCCGGGCAGCCAGCTCTAGGAAGAGTCTTGGTGGTTCCAAAATTCTTCCATTTAGGAATGATGGAGGTCACTGTTTTTGGGGACCTTCAACGCTGCAGATATTTTTTGGTACCCTTCCCCAGATCTGTGCCTCGACACAATCCTGTCTCGGAGCTCTACGGAGAATTCCTTCGACCTCATGGCTTGGTTTTTGCTCTGACATGCACTGTCAACTGTGGGACAGGTGTGTGGGACAGGTATGTGCCTTTCCAAATCACGTCCAATCAATTGAATGTACCACAGGTGGACTCTAATCAAGTTGTAGAAACATCTCAAGGATGATCAATGGAAACACGATGCACCTCAGCTCAATTTCGAGTCTATTAGCAAGGGGTCTGAATTCTAAGGTACTAATATTAAGGTATTTCTGGTTTTTTAGTTTTAATACATTTAGCAAAAATGTCTAAAAGCACAAGTAGCAGATGTAGCGGACATGCTCTGAATTAAGTGATGTTTCCTATCTTCTCCAAAGCCTTACATCAGTGAAATTGTGAATTTCCTCTCAATACGTCTACAAAGATCCCTGCTGGTTTTCCCGGTGTCACATGCACACTAAGCTCTTCAATTATTATTTGTTTACTTTTCAACTGTAATCCCACCTGAAATCCCATATTGAACATTATTATAAGGCATCCTGGAGAGGGGAGTATGTATCATTAAGAGGCCTTAACCACAGGGTAGTCAACGGGTGGGTAATCCACTCTAGTTCTTTTAAAGGGCAAGGTTTTTGGAATTACGTCTTCCCACTGTTTCATTCTCGCAGACTTTAGAAAGACCAGCCACAGAGGAGCTTAATTAACACTCCACCAGATAAAACACTTCAGCATTGTTAAGGATCTCATCAACCATGTCGTCATACTGTTGTTAATATCGTGAAACACAAACAAGAAGAACAACAGTGATGAAAACGTGGCTAATCCTGGAGGTCCAAGCGGTATAAAAGAGGAAGACGGACATCTCAGAGTCAGAACAGCCTGAACGAGCTTGAGATCACGTCAACCTGCAACATCAACCTCTACGAAGGTCCTCATTCTCCAAGATGAGAGACTCGGTCCTCTCCGTCATCTTTGCCTTGGCACTTTTCTTGGAGTGCTACACACCGTCCATGGCGATCCCGATGGGCAAGATGGAGGACACAGCCATGGAGCAAGATACTCTAGACTCTCTACTGAACGAAGAGGTGGCCGATAAAAACCCTGATTCAGTCAGAAGCGGGAGCTCCAAGATCATCGTGTTGGCAGACTCAGGCATGTGGAAGAACCTGAACAGAGGACTTCCTCTCTACAAGCTGAAAGCTGCAGCTGCAGGGCTTGACAGAGCCCTGACCCTGGACCGCAGAGAGGCTGACCAGGACCTGAACCCCAGCATCTCCATTGTCAGGAGGGACACCATGAGGTGCATGGTGGGAAGGGTGTACCGGCCTTGCTGGGAAGTGTAGATGTGACCAATGAGCTAGTCCCATCTCGTCATTAATCTGCCAGCCAGATCTACTATGCTGCATCTTGTCCTGCCTCATCTTGAGTTGTATGATATGATCTTTCGAGTATGTATTAATGTATTTAGACAAATTGATAGTCATTAAAAAGACAGAACACTGAATTTGACGTCTTGTGTATGTTTGACTGCATGTTATTATTTAGCTGGCTTTATCAGCCGTAATAAGGTTGTGACAGCCAATGAAACACAATAGGACACAATATTACCATTCTGGAATTACCCACAGTATAACATTTACAACAGCCTTTTGTTATTTGATCTGTAATGTTTACATCACTCTGGAGTGGGAAGTAAGTGGGAAGTAAAAGCCTATAAACTACACAAGAGACTTGCATCATTCAGGGAATAATATGGTGTTTCTATCAGCATTAATAAGCTGAACTCCTATTCTGTTTGTCCAGCTTCTGAGTGGATTCTGTCCAGCTTTCAGATAAAAAAAGGGACGTGTATTTATTGCTGTTTGATTGTGGAAACCATTGATAATCATTCCCTCTTTTGTAAGTGGACATGACTGCATGTCTCAAAAGTTGTTGGGGTGAGCTGAGAATGAACATGGCAATGAGTTTGCTTTAAAGAAGTTATTTGGGTTGGTGACGATTGCTCAAAGATGGCCTTTAATCACTGGTTATGCGATAAGTGAAAATACTCCAATTATTTTCTTGAGAGAAGACATCAATGTTAATATGGTTCATCGAGTCGGTTTTCAACACACTTTGTCCGGGCTTTCCTCTGTATACTGGGTCCTCTACCATTTTCATCTTTCCACTTTTGCATCTTTCTTCCTATAGCGCATACACTGCTGCTCTCCTTTGACGACATTGTACAGCTAGATGATTCCTTGTTGGTATTATATTGCCAATTACTGAGGGAGCAGCATGTAAATAAAATAAAAAAAGACTAAATTTAAAGTCAATGAACTGATGAGTGAGGTTTCTCCGACAAAAAGCTTTACATTGTGGAACAACATATCAAACGTTGTCTCGAAGTTTCACATGCTCTCGTAGTCGTTGTATGGAGATAGTCTGTGCAGCAGGCTTTGTGGCGTTATTCAAAAGAACACCGCTTACTATCGTTTATATTTGTTCGGTTTAATTGATGCCATTTCTGCTGGACCACCTGGAGTGCGTTTTGAACGTGTCCTTTCTTAATGACCTTGAAAGGCGGGCGGGTATCAAATGATTATAAACATCATAATGATTCCAGATGATTCAACCTGGACTCAAAGGGTAGACATGACATAGTAAATGTAAATCTCTCTCTCTCCATTTTAGTATGATATGTTACGTTTTGTAGGGTATCTATGTCTTTACTATCATTAAATTAAGACTTTTTAGTTTTTTATCAAAGATTCTCTGTAATTAGTATTACGCGATTAAACTGATTAATCATTTAACTGCAATTGACTAGGAAGTCGGGGCACCAAGGAAAAGATTCAGATTACAAAGTTATAATTTTCCTAAAATAACTATTTTATATCTGATCAATTAGTCTTCGAATTAATGAATAATTTATTTTATCTCATGTTAGTCTCATTCCAAATGTCGTAAATTGTTGGTTATCTGCACGAACCCAGTCTTCACTATGAGTCATCCATACATCAATTGTCTTAAATAATGTATTTATTAACTAACTAAACAATCACAGAAGTGCACAAACAAACATAGTAAAAATGGTTACAAGAAATGATAGGGGAATGTGCCCTAGTGGGCTAAACTGGTATGGCGGCTTGTTGTACAAAAGGGAAGTGGGGGTCGACTGAGAAAACAACACACAGTTGATAATTATAACAATTGAAATGCTAATCCTTTGCACATGAACGCTCACTCATTCGGGAACAATTGCAATCAATATATATATTTACACTCAGTGTGTCGTTGGGATCTCAGCTGAAAAGTTAGTTTCTGTTGGAGAGTTTCTGTCCTCTCTCTCTCTCTGTCTTGGTTAGAGTGGATAGTTCAGAGTGACATTCATTCATGTCGTTATGGATAGGTGTTTGTTCTTTGCGTTCAATGATACTGAATTCCTAGCTGCAGACTACTAATTAATATCAAAGACTTGTTCTTATTCTGTCGGTATCGACAGAGTTTAACCACGTGGTATGGTTAAAAGATTCAGCAGTCTACTCAAACCTTGGCCCTCTCGTTATCGAGGTAAGCTGGTCTGCAACCTTTGTCCTCTTGTGATTGAGAGAAACATGGTCTGGTGATAGAAAACACGAGTGGGTGTTTTATTCGGAAGGGCAGAAAAGGGCCTGTCCCAGGATGCCCGACCATAACTGTGCTCATGGGCGGTCCTCTGATTTAGTTCAACTCAAAACTCAAAAGGGAATTGGAGTTTCCTTCATGAAACAGTCCAAAATCACATTACACAATTTTACAAACAGTATCATCCTCACTCATTCATCTTATGCAACAATTAGATGTAAACCTCATATCTGAGGCTATTATATCAACAGCGTATGGTAATGTGGCCGCACCGTCTCTCATGAGTTTTACAAACTTGTAACAAACGGACCAGTTCGTAGCTGGATTCTTCACCGATCTTTTATACCTTCTCCGGAATGTAAATGTTGTTCGGACCTCAAGTTCTGTGAGGTGGAAGAAATTCCTTTGTTCTCTATGAAACTTCACTCTGTCTCTATACTGTGTGGCCATGAGGCAGGATCTTCCCTAGGAATTTACAGAGAGGGGGATGGTGCTCGCTGTACCCAAAGAGGGCAACGTCATGATCTCTCCTGGCTCAAAGTAGAGGAGAGATTGACTTAACCACTACTTGTAATTGTGAGAGGTGTTGACATGTTGAAAGCACCGAGCTGTCTGTTTAAACTACTAGCACATAGCTCAGACACCCATGCATACCCTACAAGACATGCCACCAGATGTCTCTTCACAGTCACCAAGTCCAGAACAGACTATGGGAGGCACACAGTACTACATAGAGCCATGACTACATTGAACTCTATTCCACATCAGGTAACTGATGCAGTAGAATCAGATTTTAAAAACATAAAAATACACCTTATTGAACAGCGGGTAGTGTTAAGCAACACAAACATAGGCACAGACACATGCATACACACACATGATAACATATGCACTATACACACGCGTACACATGGATTTTGTGTTGTAGATATGTGGTAGTTGAGTATGGGCCTGAGGGCACACACATAGTGTGTTGTGAATTATGTAATGAATGTATTGTAATGTTTTTAAAACGGCCTTAATTTGGAAGGGTAGCTGCTGCCTTGGTAGCAGCTAATGGGGATCCATAATAAATACAAATACAAAAGCTTGTGTTGTTAGGGATATTACAGAGTTTAACCGGTGTTGCACCCAGTTTGGGTAAGAGCATGGGAACAAATTGATGGTTAAATTAAAGTGCTATGCACATAGCCTACAGATGAAAGTTCCATTTAGTCACATATCAACTTTCCTAGTACCATACTTCTCTTTTAAAAGATGAAGTGGACGATGTTATGCCAATGAATTGATAAATTGCCAAATAAGTCATTTACTGAAACGTCGGCATAGGTTACAGTTCATGGTTCTTATTGATATGCGTTATTATGTTGACTTTCACAGGTCCAGGTTGGCTCAGTTGGTAGAGCATGGCACTTTCTACGCCACAGTTGGTAGTTTGATTCCCGAGGAAGACCTGTATAAATGAAACTGTATGAGCCTAACAACTAAATTGTAGAAATGTGAAGAGTACAGAAGGCTATCCCTAGACATTTGAAATATCTTGTTTCCCAGAAGAAGAATACTACTCCTGTGCTAATAGGGCTTTGAATAATCCCACAGCACCCATGAATTTGCTGACAGTTATTTAGGAAAAATGTACTTGCTATGATTGCGATATATGAAATCAAATTCAGATGAATGCACTGCAAGTCTGCTAATTGACTAACATTTACTAAAATGCTAAAGTTGTCAGTGATGAGATTCGAACAAGCAACCTTTGGGTTGCTAGATATTTGCATTATATAAATCTCCCACCATTTAGTATGATTTGTTACGTTTTGTATGGTATGTATTCATTTGTGGATGTCCATCATCCATTAGGTATGATTACTTACAAATTGCAATTCATATGATATGTTATCATTTGCAATTCATACAATATGCTACAAATTTGCAATACAAATTTGATATGTTATGAATTCCAATTTGTTGTTGCTAATGTTAGCTAAGTGACTAATGTTAGCTAGGCTAAGGGTTAGGGTTAAGTTTACAGTTAAGTCCAGGGGTTAAGTTTAGGGTTACAGTTATGACTTAGGTTGAGAGGTTAAGGTTAGGGTTAGGGGAAGGGTTAGCTAACACACTAAGTAGTTGCAAAGTAGCTAAAAAGTAGTTTGTTGCAAAAATGCTAATTAGCTAAAATGCTAACATATCATACTAATTTGATTGTCCCAGATTTACTAGACTATGAGACCAGGCTGGATGATTTGCACATTTGATGTGCAACCACATTACTAGTGTACCTGAAAGTATTGTAGTACACTTGTGTAAATAACAAGTAGGCCTATAAATAATTCATGGCGTGTTTTTTAAGAGGTACTTGTATGAAAGGAGAGGGATAATGAAGCTTGTCTTTTGCATTTTTACCCCAATAAACCTTGGTTTGAATCGTCAAGCAGTCATTTATCATTTGCAGTGCAGTCCACCAAAATGTTTTGTTGTTACATTGTTGTAAGTCTGTCAAAGCAGCTCAGCTGATAAAGCTAGAACTTGCGGGAAATTAACAATTCCTTAAAATACAGAGTTAGGGAAATGAGTCAGCAAAAATACATTTTGTTATGATAATGAGCACCTCAGTACGAAGGAGGCTGCCCCTCCTCAGTGGTGGAGAATTATATGTATTCACCATTAATGCAGCAACATGGAACAGCACTATGCTATTCTGAAGAGAAGACATCCTGGATATCAGTTTAACCCGCATTAACATGTGCTCAGACGACGATAATTGCAATGGCATTAGGCTATTATATGTCACCAAATTTCAATAGCTCTTTCTATTAAGGAGTTCTATTACCTAATAATGGATGGGTCTGAATCCCTCTAGGAATCACTGTGTACAATATGTGCAAACATTTACTTACAAATACATTTCCCTTAGGCAGCATGGGGACACTTTGTAAATAGTGCTGAGTGTCTGCTGTGCTGCTGGTTTCTCAGAATTATACGGGAGATAAATGGAGTCTGCAGTCTGCAGTGTGCAGTGTGCACTTCCCTACATACTTCTCTCTGGCTGATATCATGAATGGGTCATGAACATACTGACCATGCACCACAAACACTTCTCCCAATCCCCTTCTCTGTGCAATACCATAATGCCAGGGTAAAATGACCAAAGCCTAGCTCTTTCCAAAGGCAAATTACCAAGCCAGGCTGCCTTTTGACATTTACATACCTCATAAGCATATACAAAATGGAGATAAGTGTTTTATGGGAAAGTGTTGTTCTTTACAGATGGCCTTGCTGGAGAAACATCTGGAAGCTGTTGAATGGGAGGCTGTAAGAGTCACTTGCAGGGCTGATAAAAGGGGGCTCAATTTAGTTTTCATTTAAATGACTGCGGATGTTATCGCACTAAAATACATCTGGAAAGGTTGTTTTTCATATGAATAATTAGAATAATTGAATCAGGACACATATTCAAAACGTTAACATGACTGACCAAGGGCCAATGGTTTAAGTATTATCTCTAAATGCCTTTGTTGAACTAAACTGGACCCAACAGTTAAATGTTGCATGTATTGTTGTCTTGGCCTTTTTCCCTTTCTTCAGTATATGGAATACATTTTCATAAACAGATATAGTATAAGGTATAATGGTTTCTGACTCCTTGTTTAAACAGATATTATCTTCATCTTGTAATGTCCAGCCGCTGTACAGTAACTACTGCTACATTAAGCTTACACAAAACCCTTTGGTTTCTTTATAGGGAGACATGGTAAGGCCTTGCCTGAGCTGCCTCCTCTGTATTTTCTTCCTTCAGAATGGTGCTATTAATAGGTGAGAAACAGCAGGGGAAAGGTTAGCTGTCCATTGAAATTGTCTTAAACGACTCCATTATCAAGGGGCGTCAAGCTCTACCACGACTCTGCTGCCTACTTTGTGCCCCAGAACAATTCCAGTTCAAAAGAGCCAGGCTTTCTAATAGCTCTGATTTGACACTCTCAAAGAAAAGGGGAAAGGATCAGGCCTTTGGTTTGTTTTGTCTTATTATAATGATTGAATGGCGCATATGCTGAATGGGTGTATCCTGCTGACTTTGTTCAGACGAAATGTGTTTGTCTTGAGAGTCCAAACAATGACAATTGAGGAGGCTTAACATCTTCATCGTGAGATGGCACCATGTGATGTAGTGTTTTAAATTACAACCACTAAACCCAAGTGTTATGCTGATGAAACCCAGAGTGTTGGCCTAGGTACAGTATGTCGCTACCACAGTCCCACACTCACAGTACGATTCCCACACTCACATTGTCAATGATTTCTTCACCATCTGCCTAAAACAGAACAGAGTGCGAGTTCATTTATTGTGATATTGCTTGTCCTTGTTCATTGTTTAAACTCATGTACAGTAAAACGGCTCTTTCACTGCAGTTGAGTTGAGGTGAATGCCTTGTCTCAATCCCCATATAGGACTTGGTCATGGACAAAAAGTATAGATTTGGAGATCACAGGAACCTTGCCAGGAGAGATAGTGCATGTGATGATTTTTCGTGCAGAAAGCTGCCGGCCCTGTGAAGAATTTTGGTCATTATGTTACTTGGAGCTGGGCTCCTGCACCTTGGGTCAAAAGGAGAGGCAAGTGGAGCTGGGCTCCTGCACCTTGGGTCAAAAGGAGAGGCAAGTGGAGCTGGGCTCCTGGACCTTGGGTCAAAAGGAGAGGCAAGTGGAGCTGAGCTCCAGCACCTTGGGTCAAAAGGAGAGGCAAGTGGAGCTGAGCTCCAGCACCTTGGGTCAAAAGGAGAGGCAAGTGGAGCTGAGCTCCAGCACCTTGGGTCAAAAGGAGAGGCAAGTGGAGCTGAGCTCCAGCACCTTGGGTCAAAAGGAGAGGCAAGTGGAGCTGAGCTCCAGCACCTTGGGTCAAAAGGAGAGGCAAGTGGAGCTGAGCTCCAGCACCTTGGGTCAAAAGGAGAGGCAAGTGGAGCTGAGCTCCAGCACCTTGGGTCAAAAGGAGAGGCAAGTGGAGCTGAGCTCTAGCATGGGTCCAAAGAGATGAGCATGATACAAGGTACAATAACAGTATGATAAACCCAGATTAGGGTTAGGGTAATGCAAAGTGTGTCAGGCATAACCCTAACTCTAGCCTTATGTTAGACACCTGAGTGGCGCAGCAGTCTAAGGCACTCCATCTCAGCACTAGAGGTGTCACTACAAACCCTGGTTTGATTCCAATTCTGTATCAGGGAGTCCCATAGGGCTGTGCACAATTGCCCCAGCGTCATCCGGGTTTGGTTGGGGTAGGTCGTCATTGTAAATAAGAATTTGTTCTTAACTAACTTGCCTAGTTAAATAAAGGCAAAATAAAATACAAATGAACCCTATCCTCCCAAAATAGGTCTCCCCCAACTCTGAATTTCCAATTTAACCCCTGATTATTGGATTCAAAACGCAAAAGACAGACTCTTGTGGTTTGTGTAATGAAAACAACAGAACATAGATAACATTTTAATGAACTCAGTCAATCATTTGATAAAGTGAAATCTGATGGATAACACTCTGTGATGTTTTGTCTTGGGCAAAGGGAAGAGGAACAAGAGTTATGTTCAACAGATGGTTTGGATGGAGGGAGGCATTCTTTGCAGTGGTGGGTGGAGCCATGAGCCAGTCTGAAATGCTTGAAACAGCTGACATAGTGAAAGGAGGGTAGCACATAAAGCCTATTTATAGTAGGCCAGGAATTGTCTTCAAATTGTCTCACCTAGATTTTGTTTGTTTAACAGTACTTGTTTTGCAGTTGAAAAATCACATCTAGAAAAAAATGTTAAAGAAAGAAAGAAAAATGTATGCACTCAATACTGAAGCTACGTTGCTCTGGATAAGACTGTCTGCTAAAGGACTCAAATGCAAATGTAAATGTAAGAAATCAATGGTTAAGTGTCTGGTCAAATCGCAAACAGACACAAATCTTTGCATTGTTTCACCAAATTTTAACAAAATTATAATTTCTTGTTTAAGGCCAGCAGGAGGGAACTGTCTGTAAATCAATATTTGAATGGCAAATGTATAAGTGAAATTCATCATAAATAACTTTAACGTAATCAACTTGAATGTATTCCTTTTTACCTCATGAAAAACCCAAATATATTACTTAACCTTAACCTTAACACCCTGTATATAGCCTCTTTATAATTATTTCATTGTGTTACTTTTTTTTTACTTTAGTTTTAGTTAGTAAATATTTTCTTAACTCTATTTTCTAAACTGCATTGTTGATTAAGGGCTTGTAATGTTAGCATTTGACGGTAAGGTCCACACCTGCTGATTTGATTTGAGTTGAGTTGAAAGGAGTAGAAATAGAAGAGAAGGGAACAAATTTAATGAAAAGAATGGACCTTGAAACAGAGACGTCTATTGGTGGTCTTAAAATGAAATGCAAATTGGATTTGTACTGCATGAAAGGGTACATTCCCTGCATACATTTCATCAGTAGGAGAAAGAAGGAAACTTTCCTTGGCTACAAACAAACAAAAATATGCATAAATGAAACATCATCTTTAAACCTGGTGGTCCGAGTATTCACTTTGATATGGTGCTTTCTATTTTCAGCTAATCATGTTTATGTGAAGGAAAAGATATATAATTTTGGATGGATTGTTGTTAGCAGAATCCAACCTTGGCGCAATACTTATTATGGAGAGGGGATGCATCTACTACAACGATACGAGTCATCCACTGCTTTGAAATGTGTTCATATAGTGCCACGACCTCAATGTTCTACAGCTTCAATAAAAGTAGTTGCTAAATGCTCACACACATTTTGTATAGATTACATTCATATCTCAGGTTAATATCCCAGTCCTCTTCTTTTCAGGGGGCAAAAACTTTAACATTTTATTTAAAGCACATTACATGTCTATTTGAGACACCCTGTCTCATTAGCCCTGTTTGTACCTGGTTCTCTAACTTTGCGTCCTTTGCCCTCTTCATGTCTACATTCTGATTGTGCCCACATTTTTTGGAAAGGTGTAGACACTCAAAAGACAATGTCATCTGATTGTGATCAGATCATCCTGGCCGCCTCCGGAGGATAGTGAGACACACATTGTGTCTGGATATCTTACAAGTGTAGACAGCTCGTGAGAGAGAAACTATTTAAATCATAAATATTCCGCCCTCGAAAATCATTGGCAGGTGGCATCATTGACTGATTACATCAATATGTGTCTTACAATAAATAAATAAATTGTATTTGGAAAGAATAGCTGTGAAATAATTTGCATAAAGGAAGGGACCAGGAAATCTGGTCACAATGCAGACACAGTGGATAGATAACAGACACATTTTAATACCATGTGTAGACACATTTCTGGAAATTTGGGCACAATCAGAATGTAGACAAGATAAAGACAAAGGACCCATGTTAGCACTAGGTATAAACGGGGCTTTAGTTACTGTCACTCGCTACATCCCAGGGAGCAACAAACATTTCCAAAACTTTTGAGAACATTCCCTTAAACTAACGTTTTCATAGGAATGTTCCAGTGATGTGCAAGGACTGTTTCCAAGAGACCATTCCTTTAATGTCAAATAGAACTTGCCCAGAATGTGGTTACCATGTTCACAGAATATTTAATATTAATGTTCTTCAATAGTTTCATTGGAACATTGCAAGAGTCTTCCAGTCATCAGTCTTCTGAGGGTTAGGAGAATATTCCATCAACGTCACACCAAACATACACAGAACATTACATTTACATTTACATTTAAGTCATTTAGCAGACGCTCTTATCCAGAGCGACTTACAAATTGGTGCATTCACCTTATGACATCCAGTGCAACAGCCACTTTACAATAGTGCATCTAAATCTTTTAGGGGGGGGGGGTGAGAAGGATTACTTTATCCTATCCTAGGTATTCCTTAAAGAGGTGGGGTTTCAGGTGTCTCCGGAAGGTGGTGATTGACTCCGCTGTCCTGGCGTCGTGGGGAGTTTGTTCCACCATTGAGGGGCCAGAGCAGCGAACAGTTTTGACTGGGCTGAGCGGGAACTGTACTTCCTCAGTGGTAGGGAGGCGAGCAGGCCAGAGGTGGATGAACGCAGTGCCCTTGTTTGGGTGTAGGGCCTGATCAGAGCCTGGAGGTACTGAGGTGCCGTTCCCCTCACAGCTCCGTAGGCAAGCACCATGGTCTTGTAGCGGATGCGAGCTTCAACTGGAAGCCAGTGGAGAGAGCGGAGGAGCGGGGTGACGTGAGAGAACTTGGGAAGGTTTAACACCAGACGGGCTGCGGCGTTCTGGATGAGTTGTAGGGGTTTAATGGCACAGGCAGGGAGCCCAGCCAACAGCGAGTTGCAGTAATCCAGACGGGAGATGACAAGTGCCTGGATTAGGACATGCGCCGTTTCCTGTGTGAGGCAGGGTCGTACTCTGCGGATGTTGTAGAGCATGAACCTACAGGAACGGGCCACCGCCTTGATGTTAGTTGAGAACGACAGGGTGTTGTCCAGGATCACGCCAAGGTTCTTAGCGCTCTGGGAGGAGGACACAATGGAGTTGTCAACCGTGATGGCGAGATCATGGAACGGGCAGTCCTTCCCCGGGAGGAAGAGCAGCTCCGTCTTGCCGAGGTTCAGCTTGAGGTGGTGATCCGTCATCCACATTGATATGTCTGCCAGACATGCAGAGATGCGATTCGCCACCTGGTCATCAGAAGGGGGAACATGGTTGCTATGTTCTCAGAATATAAGCTATTAATGTTCTAGATACATTTCTTGGGAATGTTGAAAGAACATTCATGTGTCCAGGGATGTTTAAAACAAAGGATGTTCTGTCATGGTCCCCTGTAGGTTAATGTCTAGTTTCCAGCTTGTTTCGGTGACGTCCATAAAGACGTTTTGCAAAGGAGAAGGTCAAAAGCTTCAAGTTCCTCAGCGTGGACATCACTGAGGACCTGAAATGGTCCCTCCATAATATATTTTTAACTTTTTGGTTATTGTATTGCTGGATATTACTGCACTGTTGGAGCTAGAAACATAAGCATTTTGCTGCACCTGCAAATAACATCTGAAAATCTGTGCAATAACATTTGATTTGGTTCACCAATCAGGGCCTTGATGGGCTCGGCAACAGTTATAAGGGGTGATCTGTAATGAAACACGTTTTTTTGGGGGGGGAGAATGTCTCTTTGGGACTATTAGGCGACGTCCTAAAAACGTACTTATGGAAGTCACTGGAACAAGCCAGGAACTAGACAAAAACTTCCAAGGTACCATGACAGAATGTCATATATTTTGAACGTCCTTGGACACATGAATATTTTGGCAACATTCCAATGACTCATGTCTAGAACATTAATATCTTATATTCTGAGAAAATGGCAGCCATGTTCTGTGTATGTTTGATGTGACGTTGATGGAATATACTCCTAACCCTCAGAAAATTGGACACATGAAAGTTATTGCAAAGTCCCATGAAATGGGTCTAGAAAGTGTATAATGGATATTCTGAGAACACGGTAACCACATTCTGGGTAAATTCTGTTTGACATTAAGGGAATGTTCTCCTAACTCTAATGGCAAAACATGATAAATAGGTTCTCAGGAGGTTTTTGCTAACATACAGTAACAGCCAAAAGTTGACACAAGTACTCATTCAAGGGTTTTCATTTATGTTGACTATTTTCTACTATTTTCTATTGTAGAATAATAGTAAAGACGTCAACACTATGAAAAAACACATATGGAATCATATAGAACCAAAACATTTTTTAAACAAATGTAAATATATTTTATATTTGAGATTCTTCAAAGTAGCCACCCTTTGCCTTGACAACAGCTTTGCACACTCTTGGCAGTCTCTCAACCAGCTTCACCTGGAATGCTTTTCCAACAGTCTTGAAGGAGTTCCCACATATGCTGAGCACTTGTTGGATGATTTTCCTTCACTCTGCAGTCCAATTAATCAAATGGCTACCCAGACTATTTGCATTGCCAGTACATCCTGTCCTTGGATCTCTTGAACCATCTGTGATAATGGCCACAAAATCGTGATACACAGTATCCAGATGTCTCTTAAACAAAGCAGATGGATCAACACCCTCCCTATCTTTCCGTAGTCTCGCCAACACTTCAAAGTCAACTACTGGAGGCGGGAGTAGTCAATTTGGGTTTACTGGAATAGCTACCGTTGGACTAAACTCTCTTCCATACCTCATCTCCCACCTTCCTCCTGGTAAAGAACAATGTCTGAGTTCTCTACAGATAACCTGAATCCTCACATTAACTCCCACTGTTCTACCTCATCAATTGCTTCCTGTACCTTACTGACTATCTATGGCACATTTCTTCCCCCCTTCCATAACTCCCCATCATCTGCAAATAACGACCTCCCAATATCCTTCCTTACTGGAGAGTAAACAGTATTGATCATGATTGAGAACAACAGAGGACTAATCACTCTCCCCTGCGGTGTACCGTTATCCACCAGGTAGCTGCCTGATAGACTTCCCTACCCGTACCTAGATAGACCTTCCAAACAGGAAATACTTTATCCAGTTGTACGTTATTCTTCCTGCCTCCATAATATCATGCTTGATTAACAACCCCTCCTTCCAAATCATATCATAGGCCTTCTCCACTTCAAAAAAGACAGCTACAACATTCTCCTTGTTCACGTGAGCCTTCCTGACCTCTGTTTCTAAGCAGAGCACTGGGTCCATTGTTCCCTTAACCTTCCTGAACCCACTCTTATGTGGCGGTACCTGCTCTCCAGGAATTAAGTTAGCCTCTCCATAATCATACACCACACGCTTATCGAACATCTCATTCCAAAATCATGGGCATTAATATGGAGTTGGTCCCACCTTTGCTGCGGGGACTTGCTTCCATTCAGCCACAAGAGCATTAGTGAGGTCAGGCACTGATGTTAGGCGATTAGGCCTGGCTCACAGTCGACGTTCCAATTCATCACAAAGGTGTTCGATGGGATTGAGGTCAGGGCTCTGTGCAGGCCAGTCAAGGTCTTCCACACCGATCTTGACAAACCATTTCTGTATGGACTTCGCTTTGTGTAAGGGAGTATTGTCATGCTGAAACAGGAAAGGGACTTCCTCAAACTGTTGCCACAAAGTTGGAAGCACATAATCACCTAGTGTGTCATTGTATGCTGTAGTGTTGAAATTTCCCTTCACTGGAACCAATGGGCCTAGCCCGAACCATGAAAAACAGCTCCAGACCATTATTCCTCCTCCAACAAACTTTACAGTTGGCACTATGCATTGGGGCAGGTAGCGTTCTCCTGGTATCCACCAAATCCAGATTCGTCCGTCGGACTGCCAGATGGTGAAGCGTAATTTATCACTCCAGAGAACGCGTTTCCACTGCTCCAGAGTCGATTGGCAGCGAGCTTTACACCACTCCAGCCGACGCTTGACGCCAACATGACCTGGGCCTGCTTATACTGAATTAGATGTTGGAAGTTGTGTCCATTTCAGTACTCTAAATGCTCTGTTCCTACTCCTCACCATTACCCCACATTTCTCCGTCCACCATGGGACTGCTTTCCTCCTCCTTCTCCCATTCTAAGGTATAGGCTCAGTAGCTGCCCCCACTAAAGCTGTTCTAAACGAGTTAATCATACTATCCACATCCCCTCTCATATCCACCTGTTCACTCAGCTCCTGAAACTGATCCTACTTTGCCCTTCCAAACCTGACCTGCCTACTCCATCCACTGACACCTCCTCCTCCCTCCAGCCTACTATGGGATAAAGATCACTCCCTACTGTCGACTCCTCCCATACCTCCCACTCACAGACTCCTGCCATCTGCACTAGATACCAGAGTGGGGTCACCTA
Organism: Oncorhynchus keta; assembly: GCF_023373465.1. Classification (NCBI taxonomy): domain Eukaryota; kingdom Metazoa; phylum Chordata; class Actinopteri; order Salmoniformes; family Salmonidae; genus Oncorhynchus; species Oncorhynchus keta. The sequence continues at coordinate 27,721,441 of NC_068426.1, forward strand.
CAAAACTCCAACGTCGGTTTGAGCAAATTTTCCTGCACACAAATAAATTCAGGCTTAACTGGCATATCCACAATGAAGTGTTTGAACTCCTGCCCATTAGCCAATAGGCTTCGAGCATTCAATTGTAGTATTACCACCATAACTAAGATCCAGTAATACATGACTTCAGCCTCGGGTGATTGAGGTAATCTCAGAACCTTTTCCCATGTCAACCCTGTCACTCAGATGTCTCTCAGCATATGACACCCTTCTCTACACTCTCACTTGCTGCACCTCCGCTGCCTGCTTCATTGCCTCACACCCACCATATGCCACACTATGAGCACCCCAACAGCACATTGGTTGTAAATCATCCCCACACTTCCCATACGCATGTTCCCTTCCACACCTGGCACACCTCTTTTTCTGTTTCCTTGCTGTTGCCACGTGCCCAAACCTTTGGCATTTATCACAGCTTAAAGGCTTCGGTACATAATCCCTCGCATAATAACTCCTATATCATATGGTTACTTTATTTGGCAGTATGCACTTGGGGCTCCCGTGTGGCGCAGCAGTCTAAGGCACTGCATCTCAGTGCTAGAGCTGTCACTGCAGACCCTTGTTTGATCCCGGGCTGGGTCCCATAGGGCAGCGCACAATTGTCCCAGCATTGTCCGGGTTAGGGGAGGCCGGGGTAGGCCGTCATTGTAAATGAGAGTTTGTTCTTAACTGACTTGCCTAGTTAAATTACAAAATTAAAAATGGGCTATCTAACTCCATCTCTTGTTGCTTGCAATATTTGAACATTAACGAGAACGCCTCCTCTGAAGTTGTAGCTTACCTCCTTAGTGCTAACACTCAGAGGCACTCCTGTTATAGCCCCTTTAATCCACTGCTTCCCTGCTTGATCAGTCCAGCTGCTCGACACCACCTTACACTTCCCTATTTGCTTCATCTTGAGAGCTTTTTCCCTCTGCGCCATGTCCTTACAGAACACCAACAACATCCCATCTCTTAACACTTTAGCATAGACAACTACCCCAATCAACTCTTTCATCACAGCCGTCAACCTTATCAGACTCATCGCCCCAACTCCCCCTTCCTTCCTAAACTTCAGAATCACTTTATGCTCCTCCTAACCTCCATGCTCCCCTGGTGACTTATCTTGCCCTTCCTCGGCACTCTTTACCTTCCACTATGCTCCATACTTTCTTCTTTTGCGCCTCACTTTCTTCTCCATCCCTATCTCCTATCATCTCTGACCCAGTCCCAGCACAGTTGTCCCGAACCGCAACCATACCAAGTAAAGTTTGATTGTTTGCTTATCAACGATTGATACCAGAGCTCCGATCAACCCACATTACATCTCAACCGAGTTCAGATTCCTATTCAGATTCCCCCAACGGCATAAGGCGAGGGTAAGTGATCGAGGGTGTGTCTTTTATGAGTTTGAACCGCAGCCCTTGAGTCTTATCTCCCTGGTGTTTCATGACTTTCTGCCTTCTCACAGCAACCAAATATTGCACAGAAAATTGACCATGGTGATGAATCAACTAGTTATCAACACTGTTATCATGCAATTTGAGGTAGAACTCAGCTGTTGTTGAAAGAATTTATGCTGTGGTCTTCCAACATGGCCACCAGGAGGCGTCGTGCGTCAACTGGCAAACCTCTATTGAGGCTAAAACGCATATGGTACACTTCTCTATGGTCCATTTCCTGCTTTGATTTCCTGCTTTGATTTCCTGCTTCTACTTACTGCTTTTACTTTCTGTTTTTATTTCCTGCTTTGCTCCTATGAATACACTCCATAGAGAATGACAGAGGCCTCTAGTGGCCAAAAGGCTGTTTTAGCATGAAAGTAGCCATTGAGGGCTTCCACCATTTTAATGTAATTAACTGGGAGTGGGACAGACGGCTATATCAGTCCGCTAAAACAGGACTATTAAATACCCAGTGCACTACTTTTTTTCTGAAGTTTTTCATTTTGCTTTTATTAATATTTTGTTTCAATTCAGATTCTTCAGGGGGTGCTGCAGAACCCTCAGCACCCCTACTTCCCATGGCTATGCAACATGGCCAATGGCGTTAGAGAAGGTATTCCCAAACTGGGGTACGCACAATGCCATCGGGGGTACGTCAAATAGAAATGTGATTCACATTTTCAAACAGTCCATTTATATTTTCCAACCGGGCTATACATTTGGGTGAGGCTTTGTTCTCGCCTGAGTAGCCTCGTTTCACTGGCAAAAATCAAATTAAACCATCTAGTGTTCAGCACAATAACAACACAATGTCAAATACAGGTAGCCTTAAGTAATTAACATCCAATCATTAACCATTACTAGCTGCTGCTCATTCCCTTTGATCGAAAATTGATAAATGGTTAAAAAAAGTAGGGCCTGCGTCCATAGAGACACATACCAACTCTACTGGTAGTACTGCTACTACCATCAGTACGACACCTTCACCTGTTGACGACACAAGTTTGTTCTGCTTCCACGAGCACATCTAATACTATCATCAGTAATTCTACATTTGTTGTTAGCCCAGCAAGCATAGTATCTGTACTGATGGTGCAAAAGCCATGACAGGGAGACATAGTGGAGTGGTAACGCGCGTGCAAGGAGTTGCTCCCAACACCACTTGTGTACACTGCAGCATCAACCGAGAGGCTCTTGCTGCCATAGGAATGTCTGACAGCTTGAAAAACGTTTTGGACACAACAGTGAAAATGGTTAACTTTAAAGCAAGGCCCCTGAACTCTCGCGTATTTTCTGCACTATGCAATGTTATGGGCAGTGATCATGTAATGTTTTTACAACATACAGAAGTGCTCTGGTTATCAAGGGGCAAAGTATTGACAAGCTTTTTTTAATTGAGAGACGAGCTTAAAGTTGTCTTTACTGACCATAATTTACACTTGTCTGACCACTTGCATGATGACAAGTTTCTCACATGACTGGCCTATCTGGATGATGTTTTTCTTGTCTGAATTAACTGAATCTAGGATTACAGGGACTCTCCGGAACTATTTTCAATGTGCGAGACAAAATTGAGGCTATGATTAAGAAGTTGGTGCTCTTCTCTGTCTGCATTAACAAGGACAACACACAGGTCTTTCAATCATTGTATGATTTCTTTGTGTGTCCAATGAACTCAAGCTTACGGACAATATCAAATGTGATATGGCGAAGCACCTGAGTGTGTTGGGTGTGCAATTACGCAGGTACTTTCCCATTAATGGATGACAAACAACTGGATTCATTAACTCTCCAGCAGCCGAGAGTTATGTTAGGCATATTATACAGATGATTTAGCCTACCGTTTTGGTTGGATCTTGAAATTATCCTATTAACATTAACCTCTCCATCAATGTGAGCAAGACAAAGGAGCTGATCGTGGACTACAGGAACAGCCGGGCAGGACAGGGCCCCGTTCACATCAACGGGGCTGTAGTGGAGCTGGTCGAGAGTTTCAAGTTCCTTGGTGTCCACATCACCAATGAACTATCATGGTCCAAACATACCAAGACACTTGTGAAGAGGGCATGACAAAACCTTTCCCCCTCAGGAGACTGAAAAGATTTGGCATGGGTCCCTAGATCCTCAAACATTTCTACAGCTGCACCATTGAGAGCATCCTGACCGGTTGCATCACCGCCTGGTATGGCAACTGCTCGACATCTGACCGAAAGGCGCTACAGAGGGTAGAGCGAACGGCTCAGTACATCACTGGGGCCAAGCTTCCTGCCATCCAGGATCTATATAATAGAGGAAAGCCCATAAAATTGTCAGACTCAAGTCACCCAAGTCATAGACTGTGTTCTCTGCTACCGCACGTCAACCGGTACCGGAGCGCCAAATCTAGGACCAAAAGGCTCCTCAAAAGCTTCTACCCCCAAGCCATAAGACTGCTGAAGAATTAATAAAATCGCCACCTGACAATTTACATTGACCCCCCCTTCCTTTTGTACACTGCTGTTACTCGCTGTTTCCATCTATGCCTAGTCACTTCACCCCCACCTATATGTACAAACTACCTCAACTAACCTCTACCCCCGCACACTGATTCGGTACCGATGCCCCCTGTATATAGCCTCATTATTGTTATTCTTATTGTGTTATTTTAAAAAAACAACGTTTTTATTTTATTTTAGTTTACTTTAGTTTACTTGGTAAATATTTTCAAGTCTTATTTTAGTTTACTTGGTAAATATTTTCAAGTCTTCTTGAACTGTACTGTTAAGGGCTTGTAAAGTAAGCATTTTGTGGTAAAGTCGACACTTGTTGTATTTGGCGCATGTGACAAATAAAGTTGGATTTGATTTGATAGGTTATTTGTTTAAAAGTTAGCCTATCAATTTATATTCCCGTGTCTATTCTCTTCCTTAGTTGTCTGTCAATGTTGTGCAATGTTATTGTACATGCTTATGAATCAATGATTTGCGTATAGGCCTGCAGTTGGATCAAGACATGATTGTAGGCCTGTTGCGGATTGCGAACTAAATCATAATGATGCAATGCATCGGACTTGACTGTTGATGATTGAATGTGTTAATGTTTGAAATAAATACATTGTTTTAATGTATGTATTTACAGTTTTATTTACACTAATTGATATCATTTGAGTTAATTGGAGGTCTACCTGCGGATGTATTTCAAGGCCTACCTTCAAACTCAGTGCCTCTTTGCGTGACATCATGGGAAAATCAAAAGAAATCAGCCAAGTCCTCAGAAAAAGAATTGCAGACTTCAACAAGTCTGGTTCATCCTTGGGAGCAATTTCCAAACGCCTGAAGGTACCACGTTCATCTGTACAAATAATAGTACGCAAGTAAAAACACCATGGGACCATGCAGCCATCATACCGCTCAGGAAGGAGACGCGTTCTGTGAAAATCAATCCCAGAACAACAGCAAAGGACCCTGTGAAGATGCTGGAGGAAACAGGTACAAAAGTATATCGACAACCTGAAAGGCCGCTCAGCAAGGAAGAAGCCACAGCTCCAAAACCGCCATAAAAAAAGCCAGACTACGGTTTGCAACTGCACATGTGGACAAAGATCATACTTTTTGGTCTGATGAAACAAAAATAGAACTGTTTCGCCATAATGACCATCGTTGTGTTTGGAGGAAAAAAGGGGTCGCTTGCAAGCCTAAGAACTTCATCCCAACCATGAAGCATGGTGGTGGCAGCATCATGTTCTGGGGATGCTTTGCTGCCTGAGGGTCTGGTGCACTTCACAAAATAGATGGCATCATGAGGTAGGAAACTTATGTGGATATATTGAAGCAACATCTCAAGACATCAGTCAGGAAGTTAAAGCTTGGTCGCATATGAGTTTTCCAAATGGACAATGACCCCAAGTATACTTCCAGAGTTGTGGAAAATGTCTTAAGGACAACAAAGTCAAGGTATTGGAGTGGCCATCACAAAGCCCTGACCTCAATCCCATAGAAATCTGTGGGCAGAACTGAAAAAGTGTGTGTGAGCAAGGAGGCCTACAAACCTGACTCAGTTACTCCAGCTCTGTCAGGAGGAATGGGTTAAAATTCACCAAACTTATTGTGGGAAGCTTGTGGAAGGCTACCCGAAACATTTGACCCAAGTTAAACAATTTAAAGGCAATGCTACCAAATACTAATTGAGTGTATGTAAACTTCTGACTCACTGGGAATGTGATGAAAGTAATAAAAGCTGAAATAATTCTCTACCCTTATTCTGACATTTCACATTCTTAAAATAAAGTGGTGATCCTAACTGACCTAAGACAGGGAAGTTTTACTAGGAATAAATGTCAGGAATTGTGAAAAACTGAGTTTAAATGTATTTGGCAGAGGTGTATGTAAACTTCCGACTTCAGCTGTATTTGTTAGCGACAGAGACAATGATTCAATGTTTTAATTGTAGGCTATCTGTAACGGCTGTCGTGGGAAGAAGGTGAGGACCAATGCACGTGTTCATCTTTTTAATAAAGTAAACTGAACACTGAATAACAAAACAACAGGAACAGCTCTGTCTGGTGTAGACACACAAAGACCGAAAACAACTACCCACAAAACACAATCGAAAACAGGCTACCTAAATATGGTTCTCAATCTGGGACAACAATTGACAGTTGCCTCTGATTGAGAACCATACCAGGCCAAACACAGAAATAGAAAATCATAGAAAAACTAACATAGACAACCCACCTGTAATGCTCCGGGTGTCGTGGGTGTGAAGTCAAATGCAGGAGACAGAGTTCAATGCTGTGCGTCTTTTAATAGCACCAACGCACCACAGGGTGTTCACAAAAGGTACGTTCCCAAAACACAGGGAATCAAAAAATACAATGGAAAAATACACGACCAGGCACTAACACGTACCTTTACAACAGAGCCGAAGGTTACAATGAAATAATCCCGCACAACAACCAGGCGGACCGGCTGACTAATAAAGACAAACTAATTAACAAAAACAGGTGCTACCACTAAACATACAAGGAGGGGGAGGAAAAACAATCAGTGGCAGCTAATAGGCCGGTGATGACGACCGCCGAGCTCCACCCGCCCTGGAAGGGGAAACAACCTCGGTCGAACAGCGCGCCGACACCGGCCTCGAGGTCGCCCGGAGGACGAGGCGCAGGGCGATCCGGATGGAGGCGATGGAAATCCCTCAACATGGATGGATCCAAGATGTCCCTCACCGGTACCCAGCACCTCTCCTCCGGACCGTACCCCTCCCAGTCCACGAGGTACTGCAGGCCCCTCACCCGGCGTCTCGAGTCCAGAATGGCCCGGATCGTGTACGCCGGGGACCCCTCGATGTCCAGAGGGGGGACCTCCGGCACCTCACTGTCCTGCAGGGGACCAGCTACCACCGGCCTGAGGAGAGACACATGAAACGAGGGGTTAATACGATACATATATATATATATATTAGGAAGGGAGTTGTAATCGATAACACACCTCGTTTATTCTCCTCAGGACTTTAAAGGGCCCTACACACTGCGGACCCAGCTTCCGGCAGGGCAAGCGGAGAGGTAGGTTTCGGGTCGAGAGCCAGACCCTGTCCCCCGGTACAAACATGGGGGCCTCACTGCGGTGGCGGTCAGCACTCCTCTTCTGCCGTCCACTCGCTTGTCGTAGAGAATCCTGGACGGCCCTCCAGGTCTCCTTGGAGCCCTGTACCCATTCCTCCACCGCAGGAGCCTCGGTCTGGCTCGGATGCCATGGTGCCAGGACCGGCTGGTACCCCAACACACACTGAAAAGGGGACACGTTAGTAGAGGAGTGGCGTAATGAGTTCTGAGCAATCTCAGCCCAGGGAATGTATCGTGCCCACTCCCCTGGCCGATCCTGGCAATACGACCGCAGAAACCTACCCACCTGCTGGTTCATTCTCTCCACCTGCCCATTACTCTCGGGGTGATAACCGGAGGTCAGGCTGACACAGACCCCCAAACGTTCCATGAACGCTCTCCATACCCGAGACGTGAATTGGGGGCCCCGATCAGAAACGATGTCCTCCGGCACCCCGTAGTGCCGAAAGACATGGGTGAATAATGCCTCCGCAGTCCGTAGGGCTGTAGGGATACCGGGCAACGGGAGGAGACGGCAGGACTTAGAGAAACGATCCACAATCACTAGAACCGTGGTGTTCGCCTGAGACGGCGGAAGATCGGTCAGGAAATCTATGGACAGATGTGACCATGGCCGCTGTGGAACGGGGAGGGGTTGTAGCTTCCCTCTAGGAAGGTGCCTAGGAGCCTTACTCTGAGCGCACACTGAACAGGAGGAGACATAACCCTTAACATCCTTAGCCAACGTAGGCCACCAATACCTCCCCTGAAGGCTCCCCACTGTCCTCGTCACCCCAGGGTGACCCGAGGAGGGTAGGACATGAGCCCACCGAATCAGTTTGTCCCGAACACCAAGCGGCACGTACGTTCGCCCCGCTGGACACTGGGGAGGCGCGGGTTCAGACCGTAACGCCCGCTCGATGTCAGAGTCCACCTCCCATACCACTGGGGCTACCAGCTTTGAGGCGGGAAGGATGGGAGTAGGTTCGGTGGACCCATCCTCCGTGTCGTAAAGGTGGGATAGTGCGTCAGCCTTCACGTTCTGGGAGCCCGGTCTATAAGACAAAGTAAACCGGAAACGGGTGAAGAACATGGCCCACCTTGCCTGACGTGGGTTAAGTCTCCTAGCTGCCCGAATATACTCCAGATTCTGGTGGTCAGTCCAGATGAGAAAAGGGTGCTTAGCCCCTCAAGCCAGTGTCTCCACACCTTCAGAGCTCTAACCACCGCTAGCAACTCCCGGTCCCCCACATCATAGTTACGCTCCGCTGGGCTGAGCTTCCTTGAGAAGAAAGCGCAGGGGCGGAGTTTTGGTGGCGTACCCGAGCGCTGTGATAGCACGGCACCCACCCCAGCCTCGGACCTCCACTATGAATGCTAGAGAGGGTCCGGATGCGCCAACACGGGCGCATCAGTGAACAGCGCCTTCAACTTGTTGAATGCTCTGTCCGCCTCTGCTGACCACTGCAAACGCACCGGCCCCCCCTTCAGCAGTGAGGTAATGGGAGCCGCTATCTGGCCAAAACCCCGGATAAACCTCCAGTAGTAGTTGGCAAAACCCCAAAACCGCTGCACCTCCTTTACCGTGGTCGGAGTCGGCCAATGACGCACGGCCCTAATGCGGTCACCCTCCATCACTACCCCCGAGGTGGAAATGCGATATCCCAGAAAAGAGACGGCTCGTTTAGAGAACACGAATTTCTCAGCCTTGACATATAGGTCATGCTCCAGCAGTCTACCAAGCACCTTGCGCACCAAAGACACATGCACGGTGTCGAGTGGCCGAGTAGATCAGAATGTCATCGATATAAACAACCACTCCCTGCCCGCACAGGTCCCTGAGAATCTCGTCTACAAAAGATTGAAAAACGGCTGGAGCATTTTTTAACCCATATGGCATGACGAGGTACTCATAGTGGCCGGATGTAGTACTAAATGCGGTTTTCCACTCGTCTCCCTTCTGAATACGCACCAGACTATACGCGCTCCTGAGATCCAGTTTTGTGAAGAACTGCGCTCCGTGGAACGATTCCACCATCGTAGCGATGAGAGAGGGTAACTATACCCCACTGTGATGGCGTTTAGACCTCTATAATCGATACACGGACGCTCCTGGGACAGCAGGAACACGTGACTCTTGGGAAGCGCAGCGTCTACCTGGAGATCTATCTTACAATCCCTTCCCGGTCGATAAGGTGGTAATTTAGTCGCTTTCACTTTACTGAAAGCGATTGCCAAATCGGCATACTCGGGGGAATGCACACCGTGGAACCCTGGTCTGGACTTTCCACCGACGTGGCACCGATGGAATCTCCCAAACACCTTCCAGAACACTCCTCTGACCACCCCTGGAGAACCCCCTGTCTCCACGAAATTTTAGGATTGTGCCGGGCCAGCCAGGGAGTCCCCAGTACCACTGGAAACGCAGGCGAATCAATAATAAAAAAACTGACACGCTCCCTATGATTCCCCTGCGTCACCATGTCCAGGGGGACCGTGGTCTCCCTGACCATCCCTGACCCTAATGGCCGGCTATCTAGGGAGTGCACGGGGAAAGGAGAATCTATCGGCACCAGCGGAACCCCTAACTTAAGGGCGAGTCCGCAATCCATAAAGTTCCCAGCTGCGCCTGAATCGACTAGCGCCCTATGCTGGGAAGAGGGGAAAAAGTGAAGGAAAAAGGTTAAGACAAACATGTGGCCAACAAGGGGTTCTGGGTGAGTTTGATGCTGACTCACCTGGGGTGACCGAGAAGCGTTCTGCCTGCCATCTCTACTCCCAGACGGACCCCCCCAGCACCGATCAGACGTGTGTCCTCTCCGACCACAGTTGGTGCAGGGAAGGCCTCCTCCTCCGGTACCCCTTGGCGCAGCCCCTCCCAACTCCATTGGAATGGGAGCGGAGGGGCTGGGTGGTGGAACGCACAGAACCCTCTCTGAACGCCCGCGGGCAGCCAGCAGATTATCCAGTCGAATGGACATGTCAATCAGTTGATCCAGTGACAGAGTGGTGTCCCGACACGCTAGCTCCCGGCGGACGTCCTCTCGGAGACTACACCTGTAGTGGTCCATAAGGGCCCTGTCGTTCCACCCAGATCCGGCTGCCAAGGTCCGGAACTCCAGCGCATAATCCTGGGCGCTCCTCTTCTCCTGCCTGAGATGAAATAGTCGTTCTCCCACCGCTCGGCCGTCTAAATCAAACACGGCACGGAAACGGCAGGAAAACTCTGTGTAGTGCTCCCGCGCTGAGTCTGGGCCATTCCAGACTGCGTTCGCCCACTCCAGAGCACGACCCGTGAGGCAGGAGATGAGGACACTCACCCTCTCTGCTCCTGAGGGAGTGGGTCTGATGGTGGCCAGGTATAGCTCCAGCTGAAGCAAAACCCCTGGCAACCCGCCGCCCATCATAAGCCCTCGGTAGCGTCAAACGGAGGGTGCTGGAGTCGGGAGATGGGGAGTCCGGAACCGTGGGTGCCGAAGGTGGAGAGAGGAGACCCTTCCTCTCCCATCTGTCCATTCTCTCCATCACTTGATCCATCGCGGATCCAATGGAGGACGGTGGTGTGGTGGCGAACCCGTTCTTCCATCGATGGGAGAGGCTGCTGCTCATGCTGACTCCATTTGATTTTTAGGTGCGGGATTCTGTAATGCTCCGGGTGTCGTGGGTGTGAAGTCAAATGCAGGAGACAGAGTTCAATGCTGTGCGTCTTTTAATAGCACCAACGCACCACAGGGTGTTCACAAAAGGTACGTTCCCAAAACACAGGGAATCAAAAAATACAATGGAAAAATACACGACCAGGCAATAACACGTACCTTTACAACAGAGCCGAAGGTTACAATGAAATAATCCCGCACAACAACCAGGCGGGGGCCGGCTGACTAATAAAGACAAACTAATTAACAAAAACAGGTGCTACCACTAAACATACGAGGAGGGGGAGGAAAAACAATCAGTGGCAGCTAATAGGCCGGTGACGACGACCGCCGAGCTCCACCCGCCCGGGAAGGGGAAACACCCATGGTCGAACTCGTGACACCACCCAACTCACGCCCTGACCATACTAAAACAAAAGACAAAACAAAGGAACTAAGTAAGGTCAGAACGTGACAATATCCCAAACAGATTATGCAATTATTATCTAGGTTACTTAGACTATCTATTATTAACTCCACTGCCTAAAACTCTTATAAGCCTAAACCATTATAATGTAAAACATTTAACAGTTTTAGTTAAAAGCCCATCTTTTATTTCAGAAGACTTTAACATCTCCACACTACCAGTGGTTGTGAGGGAGAAACGGGAGTGGTTAGGTCAGTTAGGTTACCTGTCTAACTCTATCTGCGGCCTCCTCTATCTGCGGCAGGGACAACCTGGGTCAGCGGCGCATGCGGACAGGGCGGCTGCTGGATGTTCTGCGTCTCCTGGGCATTATGATGGATAAGACTATGTATGTATGACTTTTAGATGGACAGGGGAGGGGGTACCTTTTATAGGTCTGGAGGGGGCGGGAATGACGTCATAATGTGATTAAATGAATAAAAAAAATTTCATGACAGTTTTCATTTTTAAAACTACTGTCTTCAGTGATGTCATAGTAGCTTTGGCATGATGATGCAATAGCTATATATATATATATTGCACTAAAATATATAATAAAAAAAAAAATAATATATATATATATATATATGTTGGTGTGTGTTTTTTTAAGTAGTGTTCTGCTTCTTTGGCCAACCCATTGAACCCTTATCACTCCGGGCTTTATTTGATGGTAATTTGGAATGTCAAGTCAATGAGCAAGATGGGTAAAAAAAAACAATACATACCACAGCGGAATATAAAGTGGCCAGCCGGATGTACGAGGACCACGCACTTCTTTTGAGCCAAAAATGAAGAAAATCACACAAAATTGTAGGAGGAGATTCGCCCACGGCTTAAAATGCTTAGCGTAGGCTATTATAACATAGATGTGTAGTGTCTGAAATCATGGTGACTTTACCAGTTGTATTCAAATCCAAGGCTTCACTTGCAGGCTACTTTAGGTGGGTACCTCAATGAGTATAAGAAAGGTATGAATTCCTTGAGTTTCTTTTTTTTCTTCACTTCATCCTCCATGAGGTCTAATTAAGGAATGACAGCGCTCAATGCCATCATAACTGCTTCAATTCCTTGATCCATCATTCATCCTTCCAGTGCCTAACTTACATAGCTGCTGTGTTCTATTGGTTGTATTTTGATATGTGCTTTTGTATATGCAATGTAGCTTTTAGCTGCCATGTATAGAAGACATTTTCTTTTACAAAAACAACAACAAGGAATGCACTGCAGCCACAATGACTGCTTCCTCCATCAAACAGAGAATAAATCAAATCAAACTGTTAAGCGAGAGCATTTTCTCAAATATCCCAAAGGTTTTAGTGCAATAAAATCTTGAATGCTAGCTTGAGCCAGTGATTTTAATGCTCTGAACAGTGATCTTTCCAGCACTCCTGAAGCACTTATTTCAGAGCAGAGAGCGAGCTTTTAAATTGGCAATGTCATCCCTTCGCTCTTGGCTTTGTTGTAGAAGATGTTGATTTTCCACAGTGTTTCTACTGTGTATGCCTTCAGCTGGATTTCCCAGAAATGAGAGAGAAGCAGATCAGCAGGAGTGCGGAAATACCCCACACTTTCTTAAAATATGCAATGCTTGTTTCATCATGTTTTTAAACCTGGCTGGGTATATTCTGGATTTGCCTGTCTGTTTTAGTCAGAGCCAGCTCAACCGTCGCTCAACTTGTTTGGCATTACAACGACAACAGTCCTGGCTAAATTGGAAGCCAGTCTATGTTGTGCTTTAGCTTTTTTGACACATGGACATTACAAAAGGCCTGTTGTGAACCAGGGTTCCACTGGGCACAGACATCATTTCAACTTCCAGTTTCGATTTACATTTGGTTGAGTTCTCAACTAACATGAATTCAACGTCAAATAAACAAAACATTTCACCATGTCATTGGATTTAGGTTAAAAGTTGTGTGAAAAAAAGATGAAATTCCCTTACATTGATAATTTTTTTTGTAAATCCATTCAGTATTCCACGTTGATTCAACGTCACCACAATTGTTTTTAAATGACGTGGAAGTAACTTTGATTCAACCAGTTTTTGCTCAGTGGGCTAGTTTTAATACTTATTGATGAGTGGTCAATAGCTATTGCAATCCTGAGAAGACAAGTCGATGGCCTTCTCAAAGTGTCTCTTGTGTCTCTTGAAGGAAGCAGTGGCGGTCCAAAATTGACAACAATTTTGGACCCTCTTGTGGCCCCCCTAAATGTGGAGTATGAAATAAATTTGACATAAATCATTTTTGCTATCGTTCTTTTTTTTTACATCCGTTATTAGACAGTTGCAACGATGATGATTATGAACATGGTCTTTTGCCTGCAATATAGTGAAAAAAACGATGACAACAATAACGTCTAATGAAACTGGCCCCTCTAACAGTACAACTGTCCCCAGCTTGGCCACCCCAGTTGAAATGGTCTAGAACCGCCACTGGAAGGTAGATGAGTTTCTCTGAGCTGTGGGATAAAACATCCTGTCAAATGGATCATTTCAATCAGTCTAGTCTCAATTTCTGTGTCGAGCACAATAATGTTTACTTTACTTTAGTTATGAATGCTATTTTATGGGTAATTGTCATATTCTGACCTTTATTTCCGTTTTGTCTTTATTTAGTATGGTCAGGGCGTGAGTTGGGGTGGGCAGTCTATGTGTGTTTTTCTATGTTGGGGTTTTGAGTTCAGCCTAGTATGGTTCTCAATCAGAGGCAGGTGTCGTTAGTTGTCTCTGATTGAGAATCATACTTAGGTAGCCTGGGTTTCACTTTTGAGTTGTGTGTGTTTGTTGCCACACGGTACTGTTTCGGTTTCGTTCGTTTCACGTTTATTGTTTTGTAGTGTTCAGTTTATGTCTTTAAATAAACGTTATGGACACTTACCACGCTGCGCATTGGTCCTCCGATCCTTCTCGCTACTCCTCCTCAGAAGAGGAGGAAGAATGCCGTTACAGTAATAACCTACATTTATTCTGTGAGCTTAGCCACATACAACCCTGTTGATGTAGCACTTATAGAACAGGCTGAATAAAACCGATGTTGTCAGATGTCCTCTGTAATCTCCATCTGAGATGTATTGTTTTTTACAGATTAAATAAATGGTCACAAGTTCCCTTTATTGCAGTCCAAGACTGGAATATGAAATATCAATTCAGATTTCACTGTCATTTATCTCCCCTTAAATGTCCCCCTTTGTGACAAAAGCTTTAAAATCCAGTAACATTTTCCCATTCTCTCATCTGACCGAATTAAATGGGGTTACATAATTTTTAAATTGACACCTCTACAGTCCTTCATTCATGTCCTGGACATCGGTTGTAATGATATGACCTAAGGGAGTTGAATGCCCATCTCTAAAGACTGCTACAGGATACTGTGGCGGGGAACGTTACACAGCTGGATCAATCATTCAGTTTCAGTGTCAAGTGCCCTTGTCTGGCTCCACGGGGCTGTGTGACATCATCGCCCACCGCCCGCCCATCTCTAAAGGAGGCATCGACTGGTGAAGGGGCTCGTGAATAATTTAGGAGCTCTGGTGCACTTTATAACCTGGCCTGCAAGGCTGCTTGGGACATTCATTGTAAGTGCATTAGTATGATAGTAGTAGGGGGAAACCAGCCTTTATTGACTAATATAATCAATAGCACCACTTCTGTTGAAAAGGACTGGGGGTGCGCTGGACAGATGATTATATAGGATAAGATTAACGACAGAGCATTGGTGGCAATGAAAGAAACACAGTTCTAGAATACTTTTCTAATTGAGGTGAATTAGTTTCCCATATTCTGTTGAATAGTCCTACCAATGAACAGATGTTGGCTGCAAAACAGACAATAAGAAAAGTTATTCGTGTTGATTCACACTGAGTCATTTACCATTCATTTCCTTGTCTGAGCGAAGAGCCATCTGTGACAATATCCACACACAACATCCTCATGGCAAGGAGATGACTTTTTCCAAAAAGATCAAATCAAATCAAAATCAAATCAAATGTTATTTGGACTCCCGAGTGGTGCAGCGGTCTAAGGCACTGCATCTCAGTGCAAGAGTCTACAGTCCCTGGTTCAAATCCAGGGCTGTACACAATTGGTCCAGGTTTAGCTGCGGTGGGCTGTCATTCAAAATAAGAATTTGTTTTTAAATAGTTAAATAAAAGGTTCAAAATAAAAAATATTTTTAAAATGTGATTAATACAATAGGTGTAGAACTTTACAGTGAAATGTTTACATAGTAATTTACCATTCATTTCCTTGTCTGAGTGAAGAGCCATCTGTGACAATATCCACACACAACATCCTCATTGCAAGGAGATTACTTTTTCCAACAAGATCAAATCAAATAAAAATAAACAAAAGTTTAAAAAATAGGTAACACAATTAAGCTCGAGATGGCATAGCAGTTCAGACGTCTTTTGTCCTCGTCTTGTCGTGTCCTGTATATATATATATATTTACAACTTTTTTTCACATACATTTTATTTTTATTTTCCATCAACTCATCTTCAAAACACTCTCCTGCAACCCGCCTCACCAATTTATATTTATAAATAAGTATTATTTACCTCAAATCTGCAATCCTCCAAGAAGCTAGCCAGAAGCTAGCCAGAAACTCCAAGAAGCTAGCCAGAAACTAACCAGAAGCTAGCCAGGAGCTAACTAGAAGCTAATCAGAAGCTAGTTCAGAAGCTAGTTAGCTTCTTTACTGGCAAATCGTTAGTATTCAGCTAACCACGGTTTGTGGCCATCAGCTATCCTTTAGCTCGAAAATCTATCGCCAGTTTTTGTACGGCGCAGCTCGGAACGGAGCATACCGGACCAATTTTTCTCTCCATGTCCTTGGATTTCAACTGCTCTCTGGACATTCATTCCCGGATCTCACAGCTAGCTAGCTGCTATCCGTGTGTCTATCTGCTCTCGTCGATTCCGGAGCAAACATCAATTACTCCGGAGCTAGCCAGCTCCGTCAATCACTCCTGAGCTCCGTCAATCACTCCTGGGCTGCAGTCACCTATCCGGACCCGTTTTACTGCCTACGCGGAGCCCCACCGGGCCTTCACAACTGGACTGCCAACGTTATCTACCCGAAGGAGATCCGGCTGGCTCCTCCGTCGCGACGTTACCTGAACGCCCATCTGCGGCCTGCTAACCGTTAGCTGTCTTACCGGCTGCTCTCAGAATAGACAATTGGACAATTTATTTATTTTTATTATTATTATGTTTCTTCTTGGGCGTCTATAACTATATCTATTGTTTTTATTTTTGTTGTTGTGTGATTTGGACTAATCCCCTCTACCACACGGAACCCCACTAATCTACTGATGGAACGCAAGAGGTGGCTAACAACAAACCTCCATCCTATGCTAGCTTGCTACCGATGTCCTGGCTAGCTGTCTAAATCGCCGTGACCCCCAAACCAACCACTCCACTCACTGGACTCTTTTGATCACTCGACTAAGGATGCCTCTCCTTAATGTCAATATGTCTTGTCCATTGCTGTTCTGGTTAGTGTTTATTGGCTTATTTCACTGTAGAGCCTCTAGTCCTGCTCACTATACCTTATCCAATTTATTAGTTCCACCACCCACACATGCAATGACATCTCCTGGTTTCAATGATGTTTCTAGAGACAATATCTCTCTCTTCATCACTCAATACCTAGGTTTACCTCCACTGTATTCACATCCTACCATACCTTTGTCTGTACATTATACCTTGATGCTATTTTATCGCCCCCAGAAACCTCCTTTTACTCTCTGTTCCAGACGTTCTAGACGACCAATTCTTATTGCTTTTAGCCGTACCCTTATTCTTCTCCTCCTATGTTCCTCTGGCGATGTAGAGGTGAATCCAGGCCCTGCAGTGCCTAGCTCCACTCCTATTCCCCAGGCGCTCTCTTTTGATGACTTCTGTAACCGTAATAGCCTTGGTTTCATGCATGTTAACATTAGAAGCCTCCTCCCTAAGTTTGTTCTATTCACTGCTTTAACACACTCTGCCAACCCGGATGTTCTAGCTGTGTCTGAATCCTGGCTTAGGAAGACCACCAAAAATTCTGAAATTTTAATTCCAAATTACAACATTTTCAGACAAGATAGAACTGCCAAAGGGGGCGGTGTTGCAATCTACTGCAAAGATAGCCTGCAGAGTTCTGTCCTACTATCCAGGTCTGTACCCAAACAATTTGAACTTCAACTTTTAAAAATCCACCTCTCCAAAAAACAAGTCTCTCACCGTTGCCGCCTGCTATAGACCACCCTCTGCCCCCAGCTGTGCTCTGGACACCATATGTGAACTGATTGCCCCCCATCTATCTTCAGAGCTCGTGCTGCTAGGCGACCTAAATTGGAACATGCTTAACACCCCAAGCCATCCTACAATCTAAACTTGATGCCCTCAATCTCACTCAAATTATCAATGAACCTACCAGGTACCCCCCCAAAGCCTTAAACACGGGCACCCTCATAGATATCATCCTAACCAACTTCCCCTCAAAATACACCTCTGCTGTCTTCAACCAAGATCTCAGCGATCACTGCCTCATTGCCTGCATCCGTAATGGGTCAGCGGTTAAACGACCTCCACTCATCACTGTAAAACGCTCCCTGAAACACTTCAGCGAGCCGGCCTTTCTAATCGACCTGGCCGGGGTATCCTGGAAGGATATTGATCTCATCCCGTCAGTAGAGGATGCCTGGATATTTTTTTTTTTTAAATGCCTTCCTAACCATCTTAAATAAACATGCCCCATTCAAGAAATTTAGAACCAGGAACAGATATAGCCCTTGGTTCTCCCCAGACCTGACTGCCCTTAACCAACACAAAAACATCCTATGGCGTTCTGCATTAGCATCGAACAGCCCCGTGATATGCAGCTGTTCAGGAAGCTAGAAACCGTTATACACAGGCAGTTAGAAAAGCCAAGGCTAGCTTTTTCAAGCAGAAATTTGCTTCCTGCAACACTAACTCAAAAAGGTCTGGGACACTGTAAAGTCCATGGAGAATAAGAACACCTCCTCCCAGCTGCCCACTGCACTGAAGATAGGAAACACTGTCACCACTGATAAATCCACCATAATTGAGAATTTCAACAAGCATTTTTCTACGGCTGGCCATGCTTTCCACCTGGCTACTCCTACCCCGGTCAACAGCACTGCACCCCCAACAGCAACTCGCCCAAGCCTTCCCCATTTCTCCTTCTCCCAAATCCATTCAGCTGATGTTCTGAAAGAGCTGAACAATCTGGACCCCTACAAATCAGCCGGGCTCGACAATCTGGACCCTTTCTTTCTAAAATTATCTGAAATTATTATTCCGAAATTGTTGCCACCCCTATTACTAGCCTGTTCAACCTCTCTTTCGTGTCGTCTGAGATTCCCAAAGATTGGAAAGCAGCTGCGGTCATCCCCCTCTTCAAAGGGGGGGACACTCTTGACCCAAACTGCTACAGACCTATATCTATCCTACCATGCCTTTCTAAGGTCTTCGAAAGCCAAGTCAACAAACAGATTACCGACCATTTCGAATCTCACCATACCTTCTCTGCTATGCAATCTGGTTTCAGAGCTGGTCATGGGTGCACCTCAGCCACGCTCAAGGTCCTAAACGATATCTTAACCGCCATCGATAAGAAACATTACTGTGCAGCCGTATTCATTGATCTGGCCAAGGCTTTCGACTCTGTCAACCACCACATCCTCATCGGCAGACTCAACAGCCTTGGTTTCTCAAATGATTGCCTCGCCTGGTTCACCAACTACTTCTCTGATAGAGTTCAGTGTGTCAAATCGGAGGGTCTGCTGTCCGGACCTCTGGCAGTCTCTATGGGGGTGCCACAGGGTTCAATTCTTGGACCGACTCTCTTCTCTGTATACATCAATGAGGTCGCTCTTGCTGCTGGTGAGTCCATGATCCACCTCTACGCAGACGACACCATTCTGTATACTTCCGGCCCTTCTTTGGACACTGTGTTAACAACCCTCCAGGCAAGCTTCAATGCCATACAACTCTCCTTCCGTGGCCTCCAATTGCTCTTAAATACAAGTAAAACTAAATGCATGCTCTTGAACCGATCGCTACCTGCACCTACCCGCCTGTCCAACATCACTACTCTGGACGGCTCTGACTTAGAATACGTGGACAACTACAAATACTTAGGTGTCTGGTTAGACTGTAAACTCTCCTTCCAAACCCATATCAAACATCTCCAATCCAAAGTTAAATATAGAATTGGCTTCCTATTTCGCAACAAAGCATCCTTCACTCATGCTGCCAAACATACCCTTGTAAAACTGACCATCCTACCAATCCTCGACTTTGGCGATGTCATTTACAAAATAGCCTCCAATACCCTACTCAACAAATTGGATGCAGTCTATCACAGTGCAATCCGTGCAATTTGTCACCAAAGCCCCATATACTACCCACCATTGCGACTTGTACGCTCTCGTTGGCTGGCCCTCGCTTCATACTCATCGCCAAACCCACTGGCTCCATGTCATCTACAAGACCCTGCTAGGTAAAGTCCCCCCTTATCTCAGCTCGCTGGTCACCATAGCATCTCCCACCTGTAGCACACGCTCCAGTAGGTATATCTCTCTAGTCACCCCCAAAACCAATTCTTTCTTTGGCCGCCTCTCCTTCCAGTTCTCTGCTGCCAATGACTGGAACGAACTACAAAAATCTCTGAAACTGGAAACACTTATCTCCCTCACTAGCTTTAAGCACCAACTGTCAGAGCATCTTACAGATTACTGCACCTGTACATAGCCCACCTATAATTTAGCCCAAACAATTACCTCTTTCCCAACTGTATTTAATTAATTAATTTATTTTGCTCCTTTGCACCCCATTATTTTTATTTCTACTTTGCACATTCTTCCATTGCAAAACTACCATTCCAGTGTTTTACTTGCTATATTGTATTTACTTTGCCACCATGGCCTTTTTTGCCTTTACCTCCCTTCTCACCTAATCTGCTCACATTGTATATAGACTTGTTTGTACTGTATTATTGACTGTATGTTTGTTTTACTCCATGTGTAACTCTGTATCTGTCGAACTGCTTTGCTTTATCTTGGCCAGGTCGCAATTGTAAATGGGAACTTGTTCTCAACTTGCATACCTGGTTAAATAAAGGTGAAATAAAAATAAAAAAATAAAAAATAACAATAACGAGGCTATATACAGAGTGTACTGGTACTGAGTCAATGTGCACGGGTACAGGTTAGTCAAGGTAATTTGTTAGGTAGGGGTAAAGTGACTATGCATATATATTAAATATATATATATTTAATATATATATGCATATATATTAAACAGTGAGTAGCAGCAGTGATAAAAGCAAAGGGCCGGGAGTGTCAATGCATATAGTCCGGGTGGCCATTTGATGAATTGTTCAGCAGTATTAGGGCTTGGGAAGCCTTTTGGACCTAGACTTGGGGCTCCGGTACCACTTGCCATGCGGTAGCAGAGAGAATAGTCCATGACTTGGGTGACTGGAGTCTTTGACAATTTTTTGGGCCTTCCTCTGACACCACCTAGTATAAAGATCATGGATGGCAGGAAGCTTGGACCCAGTGATGTAACGGGCTGTACGCACTACCCTCTGTAGGGCCTTATGGTCGGATGCTGAGCAGTTGCCATACTAGGCGGTGATGCAACCGGTCAGGATGCTCTCGATGGTGTAGCTGTAGAACTTTTTGAGGATCTAAGGACCCATGACAAATCCTTTCAGTCTCCTGAGGGGGAAAAGGCATTTTCGTGCTCTCTTCATGACTTTCTTGGTGTGTTTGGACCATGATAGTTTGTTGGTGATGTGGACACCAAGGAACTTAAAGCTCTCAACCTGTTCCACTACAGCCCCGTCGATGTGAATGGGGGCGTGTTAGGCCCTCCTTTTCCTGTAGTCCACGATCATCTCCTTTGTCTTGCTCACGTTTAGGAAGAGGTTGTTGTCCTGGCACCACACTGCCAAGTCTCTGACCTCCTCCCTATAGGCTATCTCATCATTGTCGGTGATCAGGCCTACCACCGTTGTTGTCAGCAAACTTAGTGATGGTGCTGGAGTTGTGCTTGGCCACGCAGTCGTAGGTGAACAGGGAGTTCAGGAGGGGACTAAGCATGCACTTCTGAAGGGTACCCCCGTCAGGAAGTCCAGGATCCACTTGCAGAGGCAGGTGTTTAGTCCCAGGTCCTTAGCTTAGTGATGAGCTTTGCGGTCACTATGGTTTTGAACACTGAGCTGTAGTCAATGAACAGTATTCTCACATAGGTGTTCCTTTTGTCCAGGTGGGAAAGGGCAGTGTGGAGTGAGATTGAAATTGAGTCATCTGTGGATCTGTTGGGGCGGTATGCGATTTGGAGTTTCCGGGATGATGGTGTTGATGTGAGTCATGTCCAGCCTTTCAAAGCACATCATGGCTACTGATGTGCCAGGGGTCGGTAGGCATTTAGGCAGGTTACCTTTGCTTTCTTGGGCACAGGGACTATGGTGGTCTGTTTGAAACATGTAGGTATTACAGACTTGGTCAGGGAGAGGTTGAAAATGTCAGTGAAGACACCTGCCAGTTGGTCCGCGCATGCGCTGAGTAATGTCCTGGTAATCCATCTAGC
The DNA here is from genome assembly GCF_023373465.1 of Oncorhynchus keta. NCBI lineage: Eukaryota > Metazoa > Chordata > Actinopteri > Salmoniformes > Salmonidae > Oncorhynchus > Oncorhynchus keta. Next base: position 27,743,192 of record NC_068426.1, read on the forward strand.
CCCGCTGCCTTGGGAATGTTGACCTGTTTAAAGTTCTTGCTCATATTGGCTACGGAGAGCATGATCACACAGTTGTCCAGAGCAGCTGGTGCTCTCATGCATGCTTCAGTGTTGCTTGCCTCGAAGCGAGCATAAAAGGCATTTAGCACGTCTGGTAGGCTCAGGTCACTGGGCAGCTCGTAGCTAGGTACGTAATAGTTTGCAAGCCCTGCCACATCCGATGAGCGTCAGGGACGAGTCGTCGATGCACTTATTGATGAATCCGGTGACTGAGGTGGTATACTCCTCAATGCCATTGGATGAATCCCGGAACATATTTTTTTATTTAACCAGGTAGGCCAGTTGAGGACAACTTCTCATTTACAACTGTGACCTGGCCAAGATAAAGCAATGCAGTGCAACAAAAAACAACATAGAGTTACACATGGGATAAACAAAATTACAATCAACAACACAATAGAAAAATCTATATACAGTGTGTGCAAATGGAGTAAGGAGGTAAGGCAATAAATAGGCCATAGTACCGAAGTAATTACAATTTAGAAAATGAACACTGGTGCTAGATGTGCAGATGATGATGATGTGCAAGTAGAAATACTGGTGTGCAAAAGAGCAAAAAAGTAAATAAAAACAATATGGGGATGAGGTAGGTAGTTGGATGGGCTATTTACAGATGGGCTATGTACAGCTGCAGCGATCGGTATGCTGCTCAGATAGCTGATGCTTAAAGTTAAAGCGATTTTTACAATTTGTTACAGTCATTGGCAGCAGAGAACTGTAAGGAAATACTTAATTTCCACCATAATTTGCAAATAAATTCATTAAAAATCCTACAATGGGATTTTCTGGATTTTCTTTTCTCATTTTGTCTGTCATAGTTGAAGTGTACTTATGATGAAAATTACAGGCCTCTCTAATCTTTTTAAGTGTGAGAACTTGTACAATTGGTGGCTGACTAAATACTTTTTTGCCCCACTGTATCTGAGGCTTTTTAGTGGGGCTAGGGGCTCCGCAGTAAAATAAAACAATGATAACTACCCTAAACAGTATACAAGGCATATTGACATTAGAGAGGGACATGAAGCGAGGCATAAAGCAATCACAGGATTGGGAGAGCTAGCTAAGACAACAACGGGTAAGACAGCAACAGCGAATCAGCTAAGACAACAACAACAACAGGTAAAATGGCTATGAATGGGAAGTGAGGGTCAGTTAACTACACACAGGGCCTGAGTTCGAAGGCTGGGGCTGACAGATAAACAAAATAGAATACCGTGATTAATGAACAGTCCAGCAGGCATCAGCTATGTAGCCAGGTGATCACAAGGTCCAGTGAACAGCAAAAGATGAAACAGGGAAGTTGTTACTACACTAGCAAGCGGGAGACACGGTGTTCATAAAGTTAGCAGGCCGGGGATAGCAGAAGCGTTTTCACCGACATCCGACAAAGGCCGGTTGAGGGCACATCGGAAGGAATTACGTTGGCAGACCAGTTGTGATGGATCGGCGGGGCTCCATGTCGACAAAGGGTCCAGGCCAATTGGTAAAAGAGGTATTGTAGCTGGAGTAATTTCGTTTGTTAGCCGGGAGATGCGCCTGGCTCGAGGCTAACTGGTGCTAGCTTTGGGACAAGGGCGTTAGCCACTATAGGCACTCGGTAGCAGCTAGATAGTTGCGATGATCTGATGCAAAAGGTCCAGAGTTTACGGCAGGAATCCGGCGATGTAGTGGCTTCTAGTCGTGTTAGTGAAGAGTCCGGGAGGCATCAGCTGTGTAGCCAAATGATCATAGGGTCCACTGAGCAGGCCGGGAGTTGGGCCTGGCTCAAAGGCTAGCTTTGGGGCTGGGTCACTCGGTAGCAGCTAGCTAGCTGTAATGATCTGGAGTAATGGTGGAGAAAAGCAGTCCGAAATTCTCGGGTTGATATCGCGCTGTGCAGACTGGCAGGTATTATCCAGGGAAAAAGCAGCTGGTGTCTGAGCTAGAGGTAAAGGCCGCTAACAATGACTAAATAGCTAGTAGCTAATTAGCTGGTTAGCATCTGATGACTAGCTTCTGATGGAGGTTCTAGCTATAATAGCAGATTCGCATCACATTGGGTGAGGCGGGTAGCTGGAAGGTATATTTAATTTAAACATGGTAAAAGAGATTGAAATATATACAAAAAAAGAACAAAAAAAAGACTCAATTTACAGAGGACAACGACAAACACTGATACGCCATCTTGGATAGGGTGTTCAAGTCTGTGCTAGCAAAATAGTCCTGTAGCGTAGCATCTGACCAATTCCGTATTGAGCGAGTCACTGGTGCTTCCTGCTTTTATTTAACCGGGCAAATCAGTTAAGAACAAATTCTTATTTTCAATGACGGCCTAGTAACTGTGGGTTAACTGCCTGCATTGAGGTCCTCGGACACAAGGAGTGCCGCTTCTGGATGAGCATTTCCTTGTTCGCTTATGGCCTTATACAGCTTGCTGAGGGCCGTCTTAGTGTCAGCGTCGGTTTGTGGAGGTAAATAGAGGGCTGAAATGAAAACTCTCTTGGTAGATAGTGTGGTCTACAGCTTATCATAAGGTACTCTGAGACGAGCAAGACCTTGAGACTACCTTAATATTAGACATCGTGCACCAGCTGTTATCGACAAATAGACACACACCCCCACCCCTTAGCTATTCTCTCCTCCCGATGCACGGAAAACCCAGCCAACTGTATATTATCTGTATTGTCGTTCAGCCACGACTCGGTGAAACATAAGCTATTTCAGTTTTGATGTCCCGTTGCTAGGATAGTCTTGAACGGAGCTCATCCAGTTTATGCTCCAGTGACTGCACGTTGGTTAGTAGAACGGATGGCAGAGGTGGGTTACCCACTCACCGCCAAATTCTCACAAGGCACCCTGATCTCCACCCCGGTATCTCCTTTTTTCATGTGAATGATGGTGATTTGTGCCTTGAATTTCCATCTTTTCTTCAAGCGAATGATGGGGATTTGGGCTTCGTCTCAGAGAAGCAGTACATCCTTTGCGTCCGACTCATTAAATAAAAAAATCTTAGTCTAGTTCAAGGTGAGTAATCGCTGTTCTGATATCCAGAAGCTCTTGGTTGTCAGACAGAGAAATCCCCAAAATCAGTCTTCTTACAAAACCATCTGAATGGTTTGGCCTACAAACTATTATGACACCTCTATGGAAAGATGAGACTCTCAGGAACACCATGGTCTACTTGTCTGAAGTCAGTACAACTGATCTGCCAACTTCTGTCTGTAGAAGTCTGAACAGTTTGGGTTATACACGAATATGACCCCTCTATGGAAAGGTGACTCTCACAAACATGTACCCAAGGCATCACAAGACTTGTCTTAAGAGTCCTGGTACCAGTTTTAAAAAATTAATGGAAGTATACATGGAGACAGTTTAGTGCCAAAAAAATAAAATACCGAATCCTGATCTTTCATACAGCTCTCAGATATAGGACAGACACTTCAGAACAAACTTCCTTTAGGTTTTTGGGGGGAACTATCTGTTTTTCCATGTAGTTAAATCAGTTATTCAATGCATTTGTATGAGCTAATAGCAGTAAAATAACATTTTAAAAGTATCAACTATTTGTTTTAAATATTATTTTTATACTTCACAGGGTCTTGAAATTCAAAATCAAATAGCTAAATGATCATCCTATGAAATTCCATACAGCTTAGTATAACCCCCCCTCCCCAGTTTAGACAGGCTTAGACTAGAGGGTTAAGGCTTAGATTCAATCAGATCTAGTGATAGCAGACACCTGCATAGAGGATGTTTGGCGGTGTAGGAGGTGGAACTGCGTTTAACCTGGTGAGCAGCTGCTCTTGCAATCATTGTCACAAAGCCACATCCTTCCCACTGGCCCGATGTTCAGAGCGAGAAAGTGTCGGCTGTATATAAATAATTACGCTTAATTCAATTGAAAATACCATTAAATTGAATAATGAGGATTTCATCCAAATCGAGGTGTTGATTACGTAAAATGTTAATGTCACATGCACAAATTCAGTGAAATCCCTTTCTTGCTAGCTCTAAACCCAACATTGCAGTGATCAATAACAATGTAACTGTTACGCTGGTATTAACGATTCCGGAGACAGGCGCAAGAACGCGTAATAGATTTTGTTTTATTACGCCCCAAATTACGGCGTGCAGTGTAAAGGCACGGGGACGAAGACCAATCGAACACGTAACAAAAACACAGGGTTGAAACTCAAACAAAAGAGCGAAGAGTACCTTGAATAAATAACACTAGCGGACAATGATTATCACACAGGACGAGACCCGTAATCATCTGCGCAATCCACAAGGGCACGAAAGCCAAAACACACAGCACAGGTACTCCCACGCACCAACAGACATTGTAATAATAATCGACAGCACCGTGGTGAACAAAGGGAACATATATACGAATGCAATCAGTGGGAATAGGGGCCAGGTGTGCACAATGAAAGTTCCAGAGGGATCCGTGACAGTAACACTAAAAATAACAAGGTAGATAAAAACACACAAGATATAAAAATAAGAAGAAAACAAAGTAAGTAAGCATACCATAGACAGGGTCAGTTCCAGCACCATATTTACAATGTGCAAGGACACTTGATCGATAGAGGTAGATATGTATAGGGGTAAGGTGATTAGGCATCAGGATATGCACTATATATACAAAAGTATGTGGACACCCCTTCAAATTAGGGGATTTGGCTATTTCAGCCACACTCTTTGCTGACAGGTTTATAAAATCGAGCACACCGCCATGCATTCTCCATAGACAAACATTGGCAGTAGAATGGGAGGAGCTCAGTGACTTTCAACGTGGCACCGTCTTAGGATGCCACCTTTCCAACAAGTCAGGTCGTCAAATTTCTACCCTGCTAGAGATGCCCCGGTCAACTGTAAGTGCTGTTATTGTGAAGTGGAAACACTAGTGGCCCTAGTGTTGTACTGGGCTGTCAGCACCACCCTCTGTAGCGCCTTGCGATTGAGGGCGGTGCTATTACCATACCAAGCAGTGATGCAGCCAGTCAAGATGCTGTCAATTGCACAGCTGTGAACTTTTTGAGGATTTGATGGCACATGCCAAACCTTTTCAACCTCCTGAGGGGGAAGAGGTGCTGTCTTCACGACCTTACGAGTGTATTTGGACCATTTTAAGTTCTTAGTGATTTGGACACCGAGGAACTTGAAGCCCTTGACCTGCTCCACTGCAGCCCCATCGATGTGGGTGTGCTCGTCCCCGTTTCCTGTAGTCCACGATCAGCTCCTTGGTAATACTGACGTTAAGGGAGAAGTTGTTGTTCCGGCCCCACACTGCCAGGTCATTGACCTCCTCCCTGTAGGCTGTCTCATCATCGCCAGTGATCAGGCCTACCTTCGTCGTGTCATCAGCAAACTTGATGATGGTGTTGGAGTCTTGCGTGGCCATGCAGTCATGGGTGAACAGGAAGTACAAGAGGGAACTAAGCCCACACCCCTGTGGGGCACCATGTTGAGAATCAGCGTGGCGGAGGTGTTGTTGCCTACCCTCACCACCTAGGGTCTTGTCGGCCGGTCAGGAAGTCCAGGATCCAGTTGCAGAGGGAGGAGTTCAGTCATCACAGGGTCCTAAGCTTAGTGACGAGCTTGGAGGGGACAATGGTGTTGAACGCTGAGCTATAGTCAAAGAACAGCATTCTCACATAGGTATTCCTCTATAGGTGGGTGAAGGCACTGTGGAGTGCAATTGACATTGCGTTGTGTATGGATCTTTTGTGGCGATGTACGCAGGAGTACGGAGATCTGACTTACAGAATGGCGGACAAGGGAGGGCCTTGCATGCTTGCTTGTGGGTAGAATAACAATAATCTAGGACATTATCGCCCCTAGTAGTGAGAGAAATATGTTGATGGAAGTTAAGCATCACGTGCCTTAATGACACAGAATTAAAATCTGTGGCAACCAGAAAAGCATCCTCTGGATGTAAGTTTTTCTGCTTGGTTATAGCCTCGTACAGTTAGTTAAGTGCCAGCCTGTTCTGGTCCTGAGGTGGAATTTATACAACAGTTACGATAACAGCTGAAAACTCCCTTGGGAGGTAAAAGGGTCGGCATTTGACCATCAGGTATTCGAAGACAGTTGAACAATGGGTTGGCTCTTCCACCAAGCTCGAGTCAGTGGTTTGAGGCTAACCCCCCCTCCCCCCTTTCCCCGACTCCACTGTCCTGTCGGCATGGTGAATGGAGAGTCTATCGAGTTGGATAGCCATGTGGTGTATCTTGTCCGAGAGCCATGTTTGAGAAAAGCAGAGAATATTGCAGTTTCGAGAGTCCCATTGGTAGAAAATCCGCGAATTGAGGTTTTCCCTTCAACTTAATCTCGCCAGGATCCCCCTCTCTTGCCTCTGTAACGTCGTCGTTTCCTCTTGGGTAGCCTGAAAATGGTCTGGAATTACAGAAAGAGCCCAGGGCAGATGAATCAAAGTTGAAGCCGGAATTGAGGTAAGTAACTGCCGATCGGATGTTCAAACGTTCTTGTCGGTTGTAAGAAATGATAGAGGATACATTTCGAGAAAATAAAGTAAAAATGCACAACAAAAGAATGACAAAATAGCTAAGTTGCTAAGTTGCCAAGGAGCTTGCATAACAACGGCCATTCAGTATGGCTCCATTTATTTTTTTATATTTACATCTCGCATTCCAGTGTTCGAACTTGTTAAAAAGGCTGCATGGGATTTCTATCAATGTGACTATTTGCACCCAGTGGCAATGTCCGGTTTAGGTATAATGCCGGGAGTCACTTATGGATTTGTAAGGTCTAATGCAATTCCACCTCCGACACAGCCAAAACAACCACCTTGTGGATGTCGGCTGAAGCAGATCTGATTGAATAGAGCCCATAGTAGGCTACCTCTATATTATCCACTGCAAACTCAGAGTCAATGAGGGAATTATTTATTAGTTGATTTATTTATTTATTATTTCCCCTTTATTTCACCAGGTAGGCCAGTCGAGAACAGGTTCTCATTTACAACTGCGACATGGCCAAGATAATGTAAAGCGGTGTGACAAAAACAACAACAACACAGAGTTAGTGGGATGTATGGGGATAGAAGCTCAAGGTAATTTCTAAGAGAATGATGAGAGATGTAGAATATAGAAAATCTCAAGAGCTTAATCATGTTGATCGTAATGGATTGTCTCTTGAAGGGAATTGCCTACTGTTCTTGTAAGGTGAAAGTAAAAGAAAGTGAGGCTCCACACCATTCTAATTTATGGATGTGCTTACTCAGCAGTGTGCGTCCCACACAGTGTTTTGGCGAGCTCTACGTTACAAATGCACTACACAAACACTCTGCTCTTACAATTAGGTCATCCCAGCTGAATGCGAGTAAACTTTTACTGACATTTTTTTTTACATGGACATATTCATCAATTTAATTCTCCATCATGTTAGGTAAGGAAACAGGTAACGGATAGGCATGTGTTATCTCCATTCCGGTTAATTGAAACACAATCAAAGTCATGATTGAATTAAATTATGATGATGCATGGACAGCTGTTCTCTAAAGAATGCATTTTAGTTGGTAGAGAGGTGAACACACTTACAGGAACAGTGTCCAGGTGCAATGGCCTTCTCGGGGAATCTTCTGCCATACACACTCACCAAAAACAAAGGAAACGGCCAAGTGACCCCAGAGGTAGATTTACAATGTGTCAGCAGCAGCAACCCCCCCTACACACCACTGAGGATTTATAACATGACTGAAGAAATTTTGGCTTGGCTGACTGATTTACCGAGGTCAAATTACAGCATCTTGCAGCCTGCTCTAGCCACATGATGAAAGAGTAATTATACAGAATCTTAACGTCACTCTGTAATATCTACCCATAGACTTCCGGCTACATCTGGGGACTTTTACACTATGGTTTCAATGTTGGGTAGACTTGAAATCCTACGAAGTCAGAGCCAATAGCTCCTTTGCATTGTGGTGTATGTGTCTAAGTCAGTCTGGAATATAACCAGTCTGGTATTAATAAATTGTGTATAGGGATTGGGGTGGAAATATGGTTTTGGGAATCAAGAGTGGAGCTATCTTGAGCATAGATTACAGTACAGGGCATGGTGGGGATAGACTGATAGTATAGAATGATATGCTTTGGAAATCAGCCATTTTCTGTCAGATTTTGCACTTCCTTCCTGGTTGAAGGGCATTTTCCACAGAGGGTTCTACATGAAACTGTCCCTGTTGCTACAAGTCTTGTTGTATCCTATGTTTTACATGAAATGTTTCTTGATGTAGGCATACTGAGAAAGCCAGTGGTTCCAAGAATGAAGGGGCAAAAATGTTTGTTTAAAAATAACTAAATAAAACAAGACTTACGGGCAATCTTGGTCTCATTATATCACATATCGTAAACTCAAAACATCAACAAAGTACATTGGCATTAATCCCTCAAAAATGTGACTATTACTTAGAAGGGTGTGGTGATTCAACTCATGATAATAATGGAGTAAAATGTTAACTTACAAAACAGGCTCTAGCACAACAACACAGTGTCAATGTTCCACATTCTATGGATAGAAAGCAAAAAAAGGGTATTATAATTTATCGGATTTGACTGATCAAATATAAAGCTAACTATCATCAACGTCATGCAATGGCAGCGTTTGCCATTTTGACAAGGCAATTAATATACACATACTATGTTACCAGTGTATCTTGTGTATGGTTACAAAGTCAGATGAATTTGGAAGTTCTCAGTTCTTTGAGCAAAGGCATCCAACAGACAATTTCAACCTTTTCATTTACTGAGTGGGTTTGGTTTAGTCAGAAAATGCGCAGTAAAAGGATTCATGTTGTACAGGCTGTTCAACAAATGTGAGGGTATGAACTTTGTTCGGTAAAGAAGATGAAAGAGCTGTTGCCATTAAATTCTTACACAGAGAGGTTACGTCATTTAGCAAATGCTCTTATCCAGAGCAACTTGCAGTAGTGAGTGCATAAATGTTTAATACTGGTCCCCATGGGAATCAAACCCACAACCCTGGCATTGCAAACTCCATGCTCTACCAACTAAGCCACACTGGACCTGTGTGTTCCACTCACTAAATTGGAATGAACCAATGAGTGATTCCTTTTCACACCTGGTTGAAATAGACCAGTGTTCAGGCCACAATAGGAGCCTTTCTTTCCTTCATGTGCCATTGAGCAGCAAAGGTTGGTAAAGTTCAGGAGGCACACCAATTTTTATTTGAAAATCTATAAATTGTGAAAATGAATGCCCCTGTGTTTATTTGTGCTTCACTTTCAGGGCCAGAGACTTCAGTCCGGTTGCCAGCTGCAGACCTATTAGTACCCCACAAAAACCCTAACATCACAGCTGTGGCGTTGTGTTTGTTTGACTTTGTCATTATTGAATTGAGACATGCAGGCACAGTGGATGTGAATTGAGAATGTGTATTGACTCATTTTGAAGGGTGCACTTGTTAAGTCCTGGCCATCTCGGATAATGTTTAGACTGAGAAACACTTCCAACCTGTTGACTCTGGTCTTGGACAATTCAACTTTGGGTGAGTTATGTATCTCAGAAATTTGAAAGGTGTTTCTGAGGCCAAGTTTTCCATTCTTTCTGGACCTCAATGCTGACTCTTGAATTCATTTATTGAGGAGGGCTTGAATAAACACAGAATATGGCATGAGCTTGTGTGCCTTAGTGTTGGTTGAATATGTTTGAATAAGGATTATCCCAAAGTTGCCTTCAAGCTGTCATCAGAGAGTGTGTAATTTGATGTAATTCTTCACGAATCATAAATACAGTTTTGACATATGGTATATGGTTGTTATTCAATATTCAAACAATAGCACACAGGGTAATGAGAGCGGTCATTCGCCACTATGGTTGAGTGGTCACTCCTGTTTTCTATCTGCTATTCCACTATGTCATATGACTGGTTTCTATGAAACTTTAAAAAAATTAAAAAATAACGAAAGGCCAAAAATCCAGTGTTCCTGGCTGCTTCAACCATACGGCTTCAAGCTCCACAGGAGGAATCTGTCTTGTAAACTGATCTGGCTGGCCAGTCATGACCTCAGCCTTCAAGCATGAGTTCTCAGCAATGGTCTGGGTTTAAAAGAACAGCTTTCCAGTGTAACTGAGACAAATTAGCGTCTTTCCCTACGGAGAGCAGCAGAAGGTACAGTAGAGCTGAAAAGATGAACCTATAGAGACACCCTTTAAGCAACATCCCCTTGTGCCTATGATGACAGAGGTAGGCTAAAGAAAATAGGCTGAGGAGCCATTTGTTTTATTTTTCCCCACTTTGCATTTATTGTGCTCTTAAACGCAATTTACTAAAGCAACGTTTTTGTTTTTTAATTCTGCAACAGATTCATATTTCTCTGAGTGCTGCAATGTTAACTGGCAATGTGAACTGTACAACAAACTACAATAAACCAAGTTTTCAATGCCAAATAAAAACGTATCTTTGTAATATTGCTCATTTGGTGACAGTTTAATCACAGTATGTCGCCAAGCTGTTGTCCAACAAACAGGTTGAGAGCCGTCAGCAGATCTGTGAATGATGGTCTGTGATCATGACGGATACAGAGGGAACTCTGTGAGATGACAGGTGGCCGTGAACAGCATTAGCTCTCTGAGAATCCTCTTGGGGGTCTCATGGAACAATGTTCCCTTGGCCCTCAGCTGTGGATGGGCGAAAAGTGATAACTTTTGCCTCTGCTGTGTCCATTAGCTTGATGTGATGAATTGACGCTGCTTGCTCCAGGACAGATGGAGTCCTGTTCCTTTAATGGGATCCTCATAATCCTCAAGGTCTTATTCTAACAGCTTTGCTTTCAATGGAGCCCCCGAGCAAAAATATTCACTACAGTGCCTGAAATAAAGCAAGGTGACATTGTTCCTAAACCAGAATGTGGGTTCAGAGGGTAGGCTAAACTCATTAGAATGGCTGTTAGCCTCACTGGAAGTGTAGGAAACATGTTATTTTGAAGGTTGAACAAAATGAATGTAATTGCAGAGGATACAGATCAATGGAAAGATCTACATCCTATAGGAATAAAGAGTCAAGAACAGTTAAGACTACAGGTGGCAGATAGTGTTTGGTTAGTGTTGGGCCAGGAAGCAAAGGTTGGTTTGAATACCTGAGCAGACATGGTTAAAATGGGCAACGTACCCTTGAGCAAGGCACTTACCAATTTTCTCCAGTTCTACCCTGTAAAAACACACCCAGCTGGTATGACAACACATGAGATTACCAGGTCATTGTTACCTTGGGTTCTGATCCCAAAAAAGGGTGTAGGTTACAAAAGCAGAGGACTTAATGAGATGGACCAGAGGCTAGCCAACAGCAGAATGGCTCTGACCTGAATAATGTCTGTGCAGATGCTCCTTAGAGTGCAGTGAGAGGCCTTGAAAAGGAGCAGCTCTGAGCAACTGGGTCAGTCCAGCCATGTTGTCCGAAAAATAAAAATGGTAAGAGCGTGAGTGTCTTGAATGCATGTGAACACCAGCCATGCTCAGAGTTGCCATTTCCCCTTTGAGCCAGTCAAAATATCAACTCAAGCAGTTAAATGAAGACCAGAATTTATGCTCGTCGGCAGATTGCCATTTTCTAGCCATCACTTGTACAATTGTAAATGTGCCATGCATGCAAGCACTAATAAAGGAAACTAGCTGCACTTCACATGAAATTGCCAAGACAGAAACTAAAGCAATGGCTCCTTCTAGTGGACAAGATGAGGTATTACAATAAGAATAAATAAAATAAGAGTATGAAACAAAAACAGGATTTAAAAGTTTATAAAATGTTTATTGGCATTACATGAATATACAGTCTTGATCATACATGCAAGTTACATTGATTGCCAGGCAGAACATGACCTACTTTAGGTCAATGCATTTAATTACCAGGAAGTCCAACACCCAGGTTTTGGAACACAAGCTGTACACTTCAACACTAACATGTCTCCCAGTTGTTAAGACTTAACTAAAAAAATAAAAACATAAGTCATATATTCTGTACAGTACAAGCAGCACATAGCTCCAGCAGGCATCTCATAGGGTGAGTTGTTTTGCAAGGTCCTTGATCAGCGAAGACTTTAGTTGTGAAATAGTTGCAATTCTCATCTGCTTCTGACTAGAGTACTTGTTCTTAACCGTCTGAAACAAAGAATTAAAATCAGGGGGACAGGGGCCATTTGGTAGAATAATTTGAACTAACCATTGGTGCATGGAAAGTCAAACAAAGTGGCATTCAAAGCAAGAGGCAGTACTTTGTATGATACTCACCATATGCTTAGTTTGTCCCTCGTTCACCTTCAGAACATTTTTAGCGATGTGCTGCATGGCATGGACCAGGCTGTCTTCTGTGTAGTTCATGTAATGCTGTAGTGTGGAGCTCTGGGGTGAGGACACGGAGCAAGTAAGACTAAGCAATAGCAAACAATGGCCTAGTTTCACTGGTCAGAATATTTTACAAAAAAGGTAGATGCCATTCAGAAAAGTGAAGAGAACTAAACAAACTGATGACATCTTACCCATTCACCGCAGTTGAAGACCTTCAGGGTGAGGGCAAAGGCTGCACTGGCCACCTGGGAGGGAGGGAAGTGCACCATCTCGTAGTCCACCATGGTGAGCTCCACAAAGTACTTTGCCAGGGTGTGGTGCTCAGCAGTCACCTGGAGAGATTTTAATTGGTGTGAATATAGGCCAGGGCTGTCCATCTGCCAAAGAGCTACAGTCCTATAGATTTTTTGCACCAAGGCCAATCCAGTGTACCAGATTCAAATTAGCTGGTTGATAAACTAAGAAAGTTACACCTATGGTTGGAGCAAAAACCTACAGGAAGGTAGCTTTTTGGGAACAGGGTTTGAGCAATATAAATGGAAGTGTATCAGTGTTCAAGGAGGTTGGCATACCTCGCCAATCTTTGAGGCCCTTCTGAGGAACTGGAGGGGGAGAGGGCGGCCAAAGCTGAACTTCAGCACCCTTAGGATCTTCATCTCCATGTCCCTGATCTGTGCAGTGGTGTAGGCCTGGTCGGTAACAAAGGCAAAGTCTACGATCTCCGGAGGGTACATCTCCTCATATTTGGAGGCAATGAACATGGCTGTCACACCAACAAGCTGGAGCTGCTTTTTGGGCACTGGGTTATCCTGGTGAACGAGATGTCAATCAATTGAGACCACACACAGTAATGGGAGCAAATTATTTGTGGTTGTGTCCAACCCATTTTGTTGCTCTGCCCAAACTTGAAATCCTGGATTGGCAAAAAATTAAATAAGCCTACTAGCAGGTTAAATGAAGTGTCTACTACATCCCACCATGTGGCCTCCCGAGTGGCAGTGGTTTAAGGCACTTCCACTAGAGATTCTGGGTTCGAATCCAGGCTCTGTCACAGCCGGGAGGCGGTGCACAATTGACCCAGCGTAGTCCGGGTTAGGCCGGCAGTGATAGCCTTGTCTCATCACGCACTAGCAACTCCTGTGGCAGGCCGGGCACAGTGACACAGTAGCCAGGTCATTCCTCCAACACATTGGTGCAGATGGCTTCCAGGTTGGATGGGCATTGTGTCAAGAAGCAGTGCGGCTAGGTTGTGTTTCGGAGGACGCGTGGCTCTAGACCATCGGCTCTCCCCGAGTACATACGGGAGTTACAGCGATGAGACAAGACTAACTACTACCAATTGGATATCACGAAATTAGGGAGAGAAAACGGGGTGAAAATACATTTTCACCAAACTTCAAATAGTTTCAGATCAGGATGTAGTTGGTCAAGGGAAAGTTCTCACTGGCTTATTACCTGAAGGAAGCGATCAATGATTCCCACAGTCATGAACATGGTCTCCTGCAGCAGGCGGAACTTGATTTGGACCTGGACAAGCCAATCGATGAGGATAGCACGCATGTTGCCTGTAATTTCCCGTCCCTCCAGATAGTTGGGTTTGACAGCCTGATCAATCTGCAAGGGGAGATGACAGAGGGCCATGTAGGCAACAGGCACATGCAGTAAGACAATGCATTTGATGGACAATAGTTACTCAATTTCAAAACCAACCTCAAGTTTCTGGAGATATTTGTAGATGTCCTTCACATAGTCACTGCAGAGCATGGGGTTGTCATAGTCGTCAGCATCTACATCCTTGATATTAAGTAGGACATCTGAGAAGGCCTGGCACAGCTCGTTGGGAGCACAGCCAGAGGTCTCCATTGGTGTGGGAGACATTGGCTCAGGCAAAACCTGTCAGATAAACACCAACGTTTGTATTCAATATGGGGTATAGTGGTGAACAAGGTCCCAAACGTGAATGGAGAGTTGAGCAGATTGAAGGCAAACAAAAAAAATGAAGCAGACAAATTGCCCATCACTCCAGAAGTCTCACCTGAACAGGGGCAAAAACTACTATTTTTGGTGGTTGAACCACCTGGGCTTTTTCAGCCCGCGTGCTGGTCTTCCTGTCAACCACTTTAGTAGTTTCTGCCTTTGCATTCTGTAGAATAATTGAAGCGCAGTACTTTAGTACAAAAACATGGCAACTAGATCGTAAGCAATACATAGAGAAAACGTTTCCGGAATCGCACCTTTTTCAAAGTCTGTCTGGGCACTCCAACATTTCCGATTTCGCCGAGCGCTGCTCGTGGTCTCAGTGTAGGCTTAGTTCCCAAAACAGCCTTGCCCGGCAGAGTAGTTTGGTTCTCTGAGGAAGCCAGGCGACTCTGCAGCAATAAAAGACACCATGTAGCGAGATGTATTCACATAGGCAAATAAAACAAGGGATGTCGAATACTGAGTGACTACAGTACGCAAGAATGTCACGAGAAGGAAACATTTTTGCAGCTGCACCAGGCGATTTCACTTATCGCCATCTGAGCTCCAGAACAATTCTAAACTAATGCATACAAGGGAAAAAAATAATCAAATGCCACGACGACATTACAACAAAGAGAAATTCAGCAAAATATAAAACTTACTCTAGTCATAGGGAGAGCCATTTCGAAAGATAAGTTGATTTGGTGAAGACAGAAAACACTGCACTGTACAATACCAAAGAGTGAATCACCGTGGTTTAAATGCAGGCTTACTCGAATCCCATTCGCTGCGTTCCAAAATGAATTGTGATCTGATTGGATGATACGGAGCCACTTAGAATGCGTTCCTAGGACAACCAGTAATGACGACAGGATTCTTTTTTTTAAGACTTCCGCCTCCTTATAAAATAAGAAAAATACGTTTTGTTTCAGTTGAAAACAAAGGCACTTTATTGTACTTAATTACGGTTTATCAACTTGTTTTGTTTGTTTGTTGATGTTTTCTATTATGTAATGAATTATATGTTTGCAAAGATATTTTTATTTATTTTATTAGGCAAGTCAGAAGAATAACAAATTCTTATTTAAAATGACGGCCTACCGGGGAACAGTGGGTTAACTGCCTTGTTCATGGGCAGGACAAAAACATTTCTATCTTGTCGGCTCGGGGATTCGATCCAGCAACCTTTCAGTACTGGCCAAACTCTCTAACCACTAGGCCGGCCACCTGCTGTGCCTAGGAGCACCATCAGCTGCTAATTTTCCCAAAGATTCTTAAAAACCTTTGATTTTGGCTCTGTTTTCTCTGATAACTCCACCATCACAGTTGCATTTCATGTAATAAAGTGTACACTTGTAGTGCACTGTTATTTGACTATTTACGGTCTTATTACTGCATTTGTGCTAGTCATGTAGGAAACAGGACATCATGACCATACAACACACATTTCTTATATTGTGTTAACCTCTGATCCCATAAATGTGCTCTGGAGGCACATCAGGCTCTGCAGTAGCCACATATCTAGTGCATAATTACTCTTCTAAAAAAAATGGAGAAAGAATAATAGAAGAACATAATAAAGACAGTGGTTGTGGTCCAACTAAGATAAAAGTTATATATTCCATTTTTATTTCACATGAACCACGCACACACACACAAATGCAAAAAAAATCAAAAATGTTATTTGGTACCACAGAATAAGTTACATGATACATGTTCCATCTTTCAGATAATTCATGGACTCCATTTGTTGTGTCATTGCCAGAACATCATGGAATCCAGTAGTGAGGCCAGACATGTGCTGGAAATAGGCCTCCTTCTCCACCTGGACAGATAGATTATTCACCCCGGCATCTTTCAGAATAGCAGTCACCTATAAAGAACAACATGAAAATGGTTTGAGATGTATTATTCATGAAAAACACAATTAACTTAACCCCAAAAATAATCAAGAAATTGTTTTTTCCACTCGCCTGCTGTATGATCCTCTGCTCCACAACGTCTGACATCAGCTGCAGGTGAATCGTTCCTGCGATGACACTGGCTGAGTGTCTCCAAAAGTGAGGGTCGCGGTAAGATAGCACACCTTCTACTTTCTCAATCTGAAAGAGCACAAAAATACCCAACCTGATTATTCATTGTATGGTCCGCTCTTCAAACACTATCAATCAACTGAATACAAATCTAATGTAATTACAATTTTTCAATTTACTTTACTATGTAAGTAGAGGTTTTGCTATCCAACCTTTTCCAGGGCGATGTTGAGGTCCTTCTCATGTTCAGGAGGCGTCCTCAAGAGGAGGACCTCAGCTGCATCTGTCAGCAGCGGGATGACACTGAGGAAGATGAGGGTGGAGATGAAGAGGGAACAGATGGGGTCAGCGATCAACCAGCCAAACTGACGAATGAGGATTGTGGAGATGATCACACCAACACTGCCCAGGGTGTCAGCCAACACGTGCAGAAAGACACCTGGGAAAAAATATGCATTTAAAGCCGTGATTAAACACTGACTGTGGTCCGTCATACAGTTGAAAACAATGAAGAGCAAATGAGCACCTAATTTGGACGTGCATTCATAACACCTCTCTTCAGCTCAGCTCTACAAGGAATTATGAACAGTTTTTATAATGTGGATCACTCACCTCTCATATTGGCATTCATGCCCCCGCCATGGGAGTGGCCATGGCTGCTTCCATGACTGTGTCCATGGCTGCTCTGCCCATGCACGTTTCCACCATGCCCATGTCCCCCATGAGAGTGCCCGTGCTCGCTGTGCCCATGCCCATGGGAGTGGCCATGATCATGTGATGAACAGTTGCTTTTAGCAGCACCGTGGGAGTGGGCGTGGCTGAAGGCACAGATACCCACTAGGTTGACGAGGAGCCCTCCAACTGACACAGGCTGGGGAAAAAACAGATGCTGTTTTTTACCAGACAAACATTTGTTTAAACTCTTTTGGACAACCTACATATTATTAGGCAGAGAAACTTGAATATGTTTGATACAAATGTTAACATGATGAACATAAAGAGGCATTATGAGAAGCTGTAGACATGGTTAACTTACTGTCAGCATGTCTGTGTTAATGTTGGGAGGGTCTACGAGTCGGGTGACCGACTCCACAAAGACAAAGAAAGCTATGACCATGAGGAACAAGCCATTGATGAATCCAGAGAGAATTTCAACCCGGCCATATCTGCAAATTTAAACAGAACATTGATCAATCACATTTGAATTTCTCAACTTGACAATACTAGCTCCAGAGAAGAATGAAGACGTCCAATTAGGGCTGGGCGATATGACGATATATATCGTGTGACGATAGAAAAACGTATATAATTTCGTATTATGCTCTATCGTTTATTTCGTTGTGTCGCAAATCACACTCTTTACAGCAATATTTTTCGTTCCATTGGACGACACTTTGCATTCTTCCACACGTGCGGAAGGAAATTTGCAACACAAACAAACATGGAGGAGAGTGAACGTGACACAGAGCACGAAGAGGAGCTCGTATCTAAAAGTGGGGCTACTTCGGTTGCTTGGACGTGGTTTGAGTCTCAAAAGTCTGACACAGGCCAGAAAACCGTCCTCTGCAAAATATGCCGCAAGCCGGTCCTGACAACAGGCTCAAACACCACTAACCTCTTTCACCACCTATGCAAGAATATTGTGATGCATGGAGAGTCTAAGGATGAAACCCAAAACAGTACATTCGAGTGCTCAAAACAAACCCCCGACTCAGACGTTGAAGAGGCTTTTGCCCGCGGCACACCATATGGCAAAGAATCACAAAGATGGAAGGAGATAACAGCTGCCATTACAACTTACATCTGCAAAGACATGGCCCCAATTTACATAGTCCAGAAATGGGGGTTTTGTGAGTTGGTGCTAACACTCGACCCAAGGTACCAAATGCAAATTGATAAGTGACAAGTATTAATGCCAAAATAACATGCAAAACATATATATATACATATATATATATATTTTTTTTTTTTTAGGCCTATATTTATTTTGTTTGCAACTATAGTTGAAGTGTTTTCTATTTAACTTTTTAGGTTTCATAAATTTGGTTACATTCTTAATTGGAAATGTGCACAAAGGTTTTAAATAAAAGGAGAAATAATCATATGAGTAAGTACCTTTTATTTATTGAGTATAACTCAAAATGTAATAAGAAATAGGCCTTTCCATGTAGTCATTTCATATAAACTATTTATTCATTGAATTTACAGAAAATGTGCTATATCGTGATATGTATTGTTATCGGGATACGAAATTACTTATAAAATTGGGATGAGATTTTGGCCATGTCGCCAAGCCCAACATCCAATACCTCTTAGAGCAGCTTATCTCCATTACTGAGCTTACCCATAAGAGTATATCCTGGTTGCTTTCCAGCGTGTCATGAGAGCTGCAAAGAGGCCCAGCACTAGAGCAGAGCAGTCAAACAACATGTGGAAGCCATCAGAGATCAGGCCCAGGCTGTTGGTCCACACACCGTAGAAGAGCTCCACAAACGTGAAAGCCTAGAACGTGGAAAACAAGAAGTAACAAGCAATTTAGTCAACTAATCTTAATTTTTAGCCACCACAAAAAGCTCTGTAGATAAGACATGGTACTGAAATCCTCAAGTCTAGATCACCCAGTCCAGTCATCTGATATTCAGTCCTATGTATTCTCACACCTGAGGTTCTACTTACCAGATTGAGACAGAGGAAGTAGAAGATCTGTCTGGAATCATACTCCTCCAGGATCTGTTTGAGGGAGTCTTTGATGAAGCGGGGCAGAGACTGGGACGTGTGCTGCAGGGCGTCCCCCATGAAGTTATACAGAGGGGTTCCCTCGGGGGAATACCCCACCAAGGTCCCCTTCTGACCCTTCTTCGATGGTGATGACAAGATGCTGTCAGCTGAAAACAGTGAGAGGGGCATTTATGGTATATGACATGCTCAATGAATGCCACCTGAAAGTTAGACTACTTAATGTCACAGTCCTTACTCTGACGAAAACTGTCTAGCCACCATGAAGTCAGTCATTACTACTGCCGGTACTCTCACTCACCCATGATGAAGAAGACTGCACTGACCAGCACCCCCCCAGAGAGCACATGTTCCGTCTCTGTGCTCTCTTGCTGGGGGGTCTTGCTCATGGTCCGGAGCTGTTCCGTCAGCGGGTGGGTCCAGAAGTTGGCCAGCAGCAGCCCACTGAGGAAGAGAAAGATGGAGCCGTAGCGGGCACACCTGGGAGCCTCCATCTTGGTGATGCAGATGGACTCTACATAGAACTCCAGGATCATCACAGAGAAGATGATCATCCCAAATGGCAGGATAAGAGCCGACCATGACTCCACTTTGCTCTGGAAATTTAGAATCACAGTTTAGGCACTTTGTACTCTTTATGCAGTAACAAATACCCAATTGTTTGGGCTTTTAACCTTACTGAGACAAAATATTTGTAAGAAATCTGATAAACATGCATTATAGAGGTCTTAGAATTGTGCTTTCCCATATTATCCATCTCTTACCTCTGTGGTGGCTGAGAGCACTATGACCCAGGGCAGCAGGACTATGGAGGAGACCAGGTTATCCAGGGCGTACAGGCGTTTGGCTCCCCCGATCTCCACAGACAACTTCCTGGAAGCTGTGTGGAAGCCAATCTTCAGGCAGAGAGACACCACCAGCAACACAACCCCACCCTGAGAAAGAGAGCATTAGAGGCTTAACTTTTCTAAAAGGTTGGAGAAAGGAGAGAAGATTAAGTCGAAACACAGGGAAGATTACATCCACTAGACAAGCAAATACTGTACTTGTGATGTGATTGATTTCCTTACCTTGTGATCTGCTACCCCCAAGAATGCAATAGCAGTATAGAGAGCATGAGTGAGGGCACTGTCATGGTGTCCTTCAGCTAGAAGAGCAGATGATTAAGGGAAAGACTATAGAGGTTAGACATTATGATCACCCATTCAGAGAAAAAAAATGCACTTGTACTTCTATTCTATCGTGCATTTCAGAAAGGATACGATGTTCCGCCATCTTTGCCATGAGGTCATCATTGTCAAAGAGAAGGAGACAGATGACAGCGATAATGAAAAGAGCAGCACCTCTGGTCTACAACACAAACAGACATGTTGTCATTCACCACATCCACGGGGGTTTGGAAGACATTGAAATGAAGATTGATAAGACTGTTTAGAAAGAACATAAAAAAAACAGATGCACACGTGTGCTTACCTTGGAGGGGCCACCTCCTGAGCTTGTGAATAGAACACTGAGGAGTGCGATGACCACCACATCGCTGTGCTCAAACAGTAACAACGTCCTGAGCAAGAAGGGAAAAAATAGGATCTTATCAAGGAGTGTCTGAGGTCGTACAAGTAATGACATCAAGAAACCAGACCCTCCATTCAATCAGACGGTCACACGGATGACATGACATCTTACCTTAAAGGTCCACAGAGAGTGAGACCAAAGAAACCCAGGAGGGAAATGATGCAGCTGATGACCGAATGTTTGAGAAGCTTGATCCACTGCAATAAAGATGGGTGAGGGTCACGTGAATACTCCTGTAGTGCATATGCTGTCTATGACACATGATTTGTGTCTCCGAGTAAGACCCGAAAGCAATGCAAAAACATACCTGTCTCTTTGAAATTGCTTTCCCAGAAGAGAATGGTTTTTGGAAGAAAACCAAAATCACTGCACACCTACACAGGAACAAAAGACAGATGTATTTTCCATACATAACAGAATAAACTCATATTTTAATTGGAGGAGAAAAGGGTAACCAGGAGCTACTCACCCCAATTTTAGTATGAAGATGAACTGAACAATATGGACAACTTTGAGGAGGTCATATGATTCAAAGATCCCAAGTGCCTTCAACACCTTGGACACAAGCAGTAACACTATGTACCTGGTTAGCCTGAAAGAGAGAATAACAAGTCAAATGCAATCTCAGAACATGATCTTGCCCACCAAGCTCGGGAAGACTAGTGATGACAATCTGTGACATAAACACAGCCATGATGTAAACAATAGCCTCACTTCTACCGTAGGCTAGCACTGAACAGAACATACATGCAAATACTCTGAATTCATCAACTAATCTGGTACAATCGTCACAGGATATATAGTTAGTCAGCGAAGACAGCAACTGACCTAGCTGAGGAACGCTCAACTCTGTACTATCTTGAGCATTCCTCAGCTACAGCTAACCTAAGCTGCCTAACCACAACAATTGAACATTACTAGAAAACTAGAGGGCTTACCTGGCATTCGGTACTTCAACCCTGCCAAGCTGTCCACTGGAAAGTACATTGCTGCTGTATTTGTCATCCATTTGTATAGCTAGGCTGAAATTCAACAAATGTAATGATCCATGCGACAAGGCTGGTGGTTGCTAGCGAACGTTGGCCTTGTAAAGTTGTGTCAAAGAGATTACTATAGTAGCTGTTGTTAGCCAGCTTGCCGGCTAGCTTATCATATAATTCAACACGACATCGTAGCTAGCTAGTTAGCAAGACCTCCCTCTTACAATACAGATGCAGACCATGTTCGTTCAAATATCCGGCATAATTAAGAATATGGTATCATAAACTATTTGTAAAATTGCTTCCAAAGGAAAGAATACCATCCCAGATGGTCGCGGCCACACTTCCGGATACTGTAAACGTTTCCACGTCACAAATTCTCGAACCTAATGCCGCGTTCAAAACAACTTGGAATTCGGAAAAATACGAGGTCAAATCATGACGTTAGTGAACCTCAGGTCGGAAAGTCGGAGCTCTAGGCATAGGCCCGAGTTCCCGAGTTGAATTCCGATTTGGATGACCGTTCAAATCGATTTTTCTCAGTCGGAGTTTGTTTTTTTCCGAGTTCTCAGTGGTTTTGAACGTACTAAAGTTCCCAGGTCCGAGTTCCCATCAGTTCTGCTTTGTGCAGCCAAAGTGACGTTTTAGCCTTTCCCCAAAAAGTTTTATATTTAGACTTTGGATTACATATTTTATACTGCTGTAGGGTACCTACACATATACATTGATTACTGCTCTTACAAATAGTTTTATGAATACATAATTCCAATATACTTATTTAGTAAACATTTACATTTACATTTAAACAAACCACATATGAAGGCAGCACAAGCTGTCATGCTCTTATCTATGCTTTATGTATGCAGCTATTTGTAAACAGGTAGGCCTTCAATATTTTCAATATGTTTTATTTATTTTAGTAATGCAGGAACATTTGGTATGTACAGTCTTCAGAAAGGTCCGCACAGTAAAAGCAGGATCTTCTCATAATATCCCTTGTGTCCTCCTGTTTCACAAAGGAAACGGGGTAATGAGTTAATGTCCACATCATTTAATTCAAAATCAATCTCCAACTTTCTCTTGATTCTCACTCAGTGTTGTGTTGTGTTGTGTAATTCACCAGTGTGTGCTCCTGTAGGGTTCGGTTGTACATGGTCTCAAACTC